>NW_027362763.1:246355405-247558915 GCF_046119375.1 Phyllobates terribilis | reverse complement strand
TGTTGAGCGCTCTCCGACATCGATAGCACCACCTTTGGATCAAGGCAACGTAACATGTCCGCCTGCATCTTCCTCACAGACCGGCAGTTTGCCGGGGACACCCTTATCAACCCCGTCTAAGCACAATAGCCAGCCCTCGGTCCCTCAGATGTGGACAAGTAAAAGACCATTTCCTCCTAGCCATGAGAAAGCAAAGAGGTTGAATTTCACCATCTGCAAGCTCTTGGCTACAGAAATGCTGCCTTTCCGCCTGGTGGACACAGAGGATTTTTGAGACCTTATGTCCGTCGCAGTGCCCAAGTACCAGATGCCCAGTCGGCACTACTTCTCAAAGAAAGGTGTGCCTGCGCTCCACCAGCATGTCGCACACAACATCACCGCTTCTTTGAGAAACTCTGTGTGTGACAGGGTGCATTTCACCACAGACACTTGGACGAGTAGGCATGGACAGGGGCGTTACATGTCGCTGACTGGGCACTGGGTAACTATGGTGACAGCAGGACAAGGGGCTGCTGTCCAAGTGTTGCCGTCCCCACGAGTTGTGCGTCAATCCTCTTTATGTCAAAGTTCCTCCACTGCTTCTGCCTCCTCAACCTCCTCTCGGTCTTCCACCTGCACCCAAAGTCTGTCTGGTCATGCCACAAGCTTTCTAACTGCGCAGAAGGGATCCTGCACACCTCCTTACTATGCTGGCAGTAGGGCTCAACGTCATCAGGCGGTTTTTACTTTGAAATGTCTGGGAAATGTGAGTCACACAGCTGAGGAGTTGTGGTCAGCTCTGGAGAAACAATTTCATGAATGGTTGTCTCCACTGGACCTGAAACCAGGGAAGGCCGTGTGCGACAATGCTGCAAACCTGGGTGCGGCCCTTCGCCGGGGCAATGTCACACACGTGCCTTGTATGGCTCACGTGTTGAACCTGGTTGTCCAGCAATTTTTAGCCCACTATCCCAGACTAGATGGCCTTCTGCAGAGGGCACGGTCGCTGTGTGCTCACTTCCGCCATTCGCATCCCGCAGCTCAGCGACTTACATCTCTACAGAAGTCGTTGGGCCTGCCACTTCACCGGCTAAAATGCGATGTGCCTACCCGGTGGAATTCAACTCTGCACATGTTGCAGCGACTGTGGCAGCACCGACAAGCCCTGGTGCAATACGTTCTGACTTATAGCCTGGGCCAACGAGATCCGGAGGTGGGGCAAATCACGCTGGAGGAGTGGTCTCAGATCAGGGACCTATGCACCCTTCTGCACAGTTTTGAAATGGCGACGAAGATGTTTAGTGCTGACGATGCCATTATCAGCATGACTATTCCGGTGATTTACATGATGGAGCACATGTTAAACAGAATTCGGAGTCAGGTGGTGGCACAAGAGGAGGTGGAGGAAGTAGAGGAGGAGGAGTTGTATGCGGAAGGGCTAACATCTGCAAGGTCCAGACGGTCGGCAGCACCAAGGCGGCAGGCATGTGAGGGTGGGGGAGATGGTTTTACCAGGGCGCATGGTAGCAGCCAAACTAGTGAGGAAGGTGCAGGAGCCCAGGAAGTAGTGGAGGACGAACTGATGGAAGACTCATCAGATGAGGGAGACCTTGGTCACATTTCTGTTGTGCGAGGTTGGGGGGAGAGGACAGAGGAAGGAAGCATGATTGTTACCTCGCCACCAACACAACAGGGACTTGGTGCTCCTGGATGCGCAACACACATGAGTGCCTTCTTGCTGCACTACCTGCAACATGACCCTCGAATTGTGAGAATTAGAAATAATCCTGACTACTGGGTTGCCACACTGTTAGATCCCCGGTACAAAAGTAAATTTGCAGAAATTATTCCTGCCATAGAAAGGGATGCACGCATGCAGGAGTATCAGCAGAGACTGTTGCAGAATCTTACATGTGCTTTTCCACAAAACACCAGTGGTGCACATAGTGAATCTCACAGTTCCAACTTGCCAACCGTGGGACCGTCAAGTGTTCAGCACTCAAACCGTAACAGAACCACAGTATCTGCTGGTAACATCAATTTTGCGGAATCATTTCACCACTTTTTTAGCCCATCCTTTGCAAGGCCACAGGAGACAAGAAGTCTGACACATAGTCAACGCCTAGAGACGATGGTACAGGAGTATCTCCAAGTAAACATTGAAGCCATGACTGTGTCACTGGACCCTTGCTCTTTTTGGGCTTCCAATCTGGATAAATGGCCGGAGCTAGCCACTTACGCCTTGGAGATCTTGTCATGCCCCGCAGCCAGCGTTCTGTCTGAACGTGTGTTCAGCGCTGCTGGTGGTAAGCTGACAGATAAGCGCACGCGGCTGTCCACTGATAATGTAGACAGACTCACGTTCATAAAGATGAACAAATCATGGATCCGAAACGACTTTTCTACCCCTGTGTCATCCTGGGGAGAGTAAAAGCTTGATGATTGGTTAAAATCACCCTACCAACCGTTTTAAGCTTTCAAATTACTAATCATGTTTATCTGTATCTTGACTGGAAAATAATTTGGGCTTTGTAGCAGTGTGCAGCACTGATCCTATTAGCCCATCTATACTAAGCTCCACCAGATTTAAAATTAATAATAATTTGTAGCTGCATCTAGCCCGGAAAATAATTTTGGGGCTCCGAGATGCGCAAGACACATAAGTGCCTTCTTGCTGCACTACCTGCAACATGACCCTCATATTGTCAGAATTCGAAGTAATCATGACTACTGGGTTGCCACACTCTTAGATCCCCCAAACTTTTCGATCAACCTTTTCATTTTAATAAAGACCAAAAAAATGGTCATTTTTGAAATTATAAGCATTAGCAGGTTATTAGAAACTGAAATCAAACAGTTTTCAACTCAAAACTTTATTCTAGGTGATGGTACATTTTCACATAGGACCCCTTGTTCGAAAGGAGCTTCTGAACTCTCTCGTCCATTGAATTTTTCAGGTTTTGGATGGTTTCTGCTTCAATTGTTTTGCATGAGGACAGAATACCCTCCCAGAGCTGTTGCTTAGATGTGAACTGCCTCCCGCCATCATAGACACTCCTTTTGATGATGCTCCAGAGGTTCTGAATGGGGTAGAGGTCCGGGGAGCATGGGGGTCACACCAAAAGTTTGTCCCCTTTTATGCCCATATCAGCCAGAGATGCAGATGTTTTATGTGCAGCATGAGATGGTGCATTATCATGCAAAAAAATTATCTTGCTGTGAAATACATGGTTCTTCTTCTTGAACCATGGCAGGAAGTGCTGTTTGAGAAAATCCACATACATTATGGAGTTCATCTTTAGCGCCTTCAGGGATCCTAAAGGGGCCGACAATCTCTCTCCCCATGATTCCAGCCCAAAACATTACTCCACCTCCTCCTTGTTGGCGCTGTAGCCGTGTTTGCGTGGGGTGTCCATCAACCAGCCATCCTCCACTCCATCCATCTGGACCATCGAGCGCTGCACGGCACTCATCCGTGAACAAAACAGTTTTGAAATCAGTCTTCATGTAATGTTTGGCCCACTGGAGCCTTTTCTGCTTGTGTGAAGTGGATAGAGGAGGTCGACAGGATGGCATATGCACAGCTGCAAACCTCTGAAGGACCCTGCATCTTGTTGTTCGGGGGACGTTGGAGGCACCAGCAGCTTCAAAAACTTGTCTGCTGCTATGACAAGGCTTTTTTGCCGCTGCTCTTTTAACCTGACGTAATTGCCTGTAGGAAAGAGTCCTCAATTTGCCCTTATCAGCACGCACACGTGTGTACTGTGAATCAGCTACATACTTCTTGATTGCCAAGACACTTCATCCTGATCATCGCACAATGTTGATTGTAGTCATGCCTTGACCTAAACACTCCACAATTTGTTGCTTCTCAGCAGCCGACACATCCTTTTTCTTTCCCATTTTGGCAGAAAATGTAGGCTGCTTAATAATGTGAGACAGCCTTCTTAAGTAGTCTTGCCTTTCATTGGACACACCTGCCAAACTAATTAGCACAGGTGTCTGCAATTGCTTACAGTGATATAAAGAGCCCTGACACACATCACCATCAATGAGTTTAACTGACAAACAAACAAATTCTTCCCTTATCACTCCTAAACACTTTTTGCATAATCATTTGGAACACAGTGTACATGTGCTTTTCCACAAAACACCAGTGGTTCACGTAGTGAATCTTACAGTTCTAACTTGCCAACCGTGGTCTGTATGGAGTTGTTCAATAAAGGGCCCAAAATTAAGATAACATAGATGGGAGAGGTCTCTATGAATAGGAATTCCTAAGTATTTGATACCCTGTGAGGGCCAGGCAAAGGGAAAGTTGGACTGGATGGAATCCTATCTGGATTTGGGGAGGGAGACATCGAGGGCCTCAGACTTCGCTGCATTGATTTTAAAATTTGACCATGTAACAAAGTGATCTATTTCAGCCATAACAGCATAGATGGATATATGTGATTGAGTGATATATACTAGTACATCATCAGCAAATAGAGAGCACTTGTACTCGGTGCCTCCCACCTCAATCCACCTAATATTGGGGTTATGGCGAATTGATGAGAGCAGGTGCTCCGTCACTAGGATGTATAAGAGAGGGGACAGAGGTCATCCCTGCCTTGTCCCATTGGTGATTGTGAAAGGTGATGAAAATGTTCTGATGCACCCCCTGGGCCTTGTGACAAACGGAGCCGGACCCTTTTTGGTGGATGCTGGTGGTTGTAGTCTTCGTGGCGGTGACCCGGTTCCGTGGCTCAGGGTGGTCAAACCAGTGGCGGAACTATTTATGTGGTTTTGATGTTTAAATGTCCGACTACGCCACCCGTGGATTGCGGTCAGAGTGAACCGCCGCTGCAGGGCAGACCGCTGAGGCTGGTGTTGTGGGTGCAGCAGAGCGTAGCATAACTCCCCACGGGAGGAGTATAGCCTCAGGGCAGTGTATGCGGAGGATGGGGGTGATGGTGCAGGGCAGCAGCAGTAACGACACGGAGTCAGTGATGCAGTCCAGGGCCTTTACTCACAGTTCTTATTATCCAGACCACGTCTGCAGGTAACGGCTGCCCACGTCGTACTGTGCTCACCAGGTGAGGGGCTCAGACAACTCCCAGATAACTTTGGAGCGCTTCACAGGACCCCCTTTGTGTGTCCTTTGTCTGGCCTTTCTTACCAACCCTTCTGTCCGGCTGCCTCGGGCCTCCTCTTGGTAAACTTGGCGCCAGTTTCCCTGACCCTATGTGCTGCCCTCCTAGCGGGTGTAGCGAGGGGCTGCGCCACATAAAATGTCACAGCCTCCGGTTTCTAGCTGAGGGTCGTTTCCTGCCTCCACTAGTTTCGGGGACCGGTCTCCCCCTTTGGCCTGACCCCTCCATGCAGGTGGATTCGGGCGTGCGGTGGCGACTCGCCCGTCCGCACCCCTGGGATCCTTTCGTTCCTCGTTCCTGGAGCCTTCTCCGCTCCTCTTCCTTCCTTCTCCCTCTTCCAGGCCTGGGCCTCTGTTACTAGGCCCGCCTCCGGAGCAGAGCTCATGCAGAGCCCCTGCTCCCTGCCACTTCTGCTCAGACTTCTCTGCACTGAACTAAGATGGTGCCCACCTTTTATACTCCCTTCTCAATGCACCCCGGAACTGCTTCCTCCCTGCTCCTGCACTACAGGGTTCCCCTTCCTCAGTGTTCCCTCCCCCCACTCCAGCCAGGGACAGGGACTGTTGTGCCCATCTCAGGGGCATATTGGTCGCCCTGCCCCACGGCAATGTGGTGTAATGCATGCAGGTGTCGGGTCCTGATCCACACTCCATCCTTACCTGAGAGTGAGATATCACACCTCTGGGTGAGGTGCAATACCTCTGTAGCAACCGAGCCCTCAGGGTGCTACAGTTCCATTTATCTTCAGCCTAGGTGACGTATTGCGATACAGGGCCGTGATTTTGGCTATAAAAGGGTCCCCTAGACCCCTATCCCAAGCTTTTTAAGAGAATCATATATGGCGTGCCAGGAGACTCTATGGAATGCTTTCTCAGCATCCAACGAGAGTATCTAATTACAAATTTTTAACTGCATCTAGCACAGGAAATACTTTGTGCCTAGTAGCAGTGTCTGCTAGTCAGCGGATTATCCCGGCTGTTAAGCAAGCTACACCACCTGTAGTTTGGACACTTAATTTTTTCAAAGGAAATGCTTCGGGACCACGGGATACTCAGTGAAGAGCATCAGGAGGCACCCCAAGGCATAGGGGCTGGGACTGGCAGTAGGATGCCTTGCGGTGGACAGCCGAGCTCGATCCTTATAAAAGCTTTTTAACTGCAGCAGCTTTAGTGGACGCTACTGGAGCTGGAATTACGCGGCTGCTGGCATGAGACTTGCCCTCCAATAGATCCTTGTAAATGGATTTAAAGTGTATTCATTCAAATTAGAGAGACAATTTAAATTAAAAAGCTTAGAGCTGCCTCCACCACAGGGGGGCTCGCTCGACCCACCAGCGGACAGGCACCAGTATTGGGAGAGGGGGGCTGGCCGTCAGGGTTCACCCCGGCTCTGGCACAAACCCGGCGACACGGAGGTGGCACGGGCAGGAGCGGACTGAACGTGTCGGCTTCTCACTTTTTGGATTTTAGAAGGGCATGACATGCCTATATCTGTGTCTCCCCCTCCTTTTACTCCTCCACCTCTTTTCTTTTCTCATGACTATATGTACTTGTCACTTTTCCATGTGTTAGTTGTGTCTTCTGAGCAGTTTGTCATCTTTTGGACACCTTTGAAGGTGTTTTCTATGTGTTTCTATGTGTTTTTGTTTGCCTGCCATTGGTTTTAACGGTGTTCGAAGGTGTTCGACGAACAGTTCGGCGAACAGTTCGGCGAACACACGGGTGTTCAACGAACCGAACTCTAACACTACGGGGGTGGCTCAACACTAGTCCAGATTACAGGTACCAGAGCAATCTCCCCCGTCGTGCTGTGCATACTCAGTGAGGGGCTCAGTCCACCCCCAGATAGCTCCGGAGTACTTAGCAGGACCCCCTTCTGTGTGTCCTTTCTCTGGCCTTCTCCCTGCACCTCACACCCAGTGACACTTCTATCCGGTATCCTCGGGCCTTGGCGGGCGACGTGTGTTCCGTCCCCAGGGTCCTATGTGGCTACCTTCTTAGTGAGACTGGTGTGGACTTTGGCCTGCAGTACATGAAATGCTGCAGCCTCCGTTTTCTAGTTGAACCTTGCTGTTTCTCCGCTAGTTGAGGGACCGGTTCCCCTTATCTGGCCTGACCCCTCTACCTCCTGGTAGCAGCGGGCATACGGGTGGCCTTCTGCACAGCCCGTACCCCTAGGGTCCCTTCGGTTCCTGGAGCCTTCCTGCTCCCACTCCTCTCTTCTCTCCTTCAGTCCTGGGCCTCCCAGGCTAGGCCCGCCTCCGGAGCAGAGCTCATGCAGAGCCTCTGCTCCTGTCACTTCTCCTCCTCTGACTGGCTTGCTCTTTCTAAGATGGCTTCCTATTTATACTCTTCCTGTCATGTGCTCCCCTAAGCTGCTTTCTCCACCCACACCCACTACATAGGACCCTCCCACCAGCTAGGGACCTGGGACTGTGCTCTCCCTTAGGAGCAATCTCGCCCTACCCCCACTGCGGGTATGTGTTGGATGCAGGTGTTAGGGTCCCGAGCCATACTCCTTCCTTACCTGAGGGTGAGATACCACACCTCTGGGTGAGATGCAGTACCTCTGTGGCGACTGAACCCTCAGGGGCGCCACACACGCTTCTGCACAGTTTTGAAATGGCGATGAAGATGTTTAGTGCTGACGACGATGCCATTATCAGCATGACTATTCTGGTGATTTACATGCTGGAGCACACGTTAAACAGAATTCAGAGTCAGGTGGTGGGACAAGAGGAGGTGGAGAAAGTAGAGGAGGAGTCGTATGCGGAAGGGATAACATCTCCAAGGTCCAGACGGTCGGCAGCACCAAGGCGGCAGGCATGGGAGGGTGGGGGAGAAGGATTAACTAGGGCGCATGGTAGCAGCCAAACTGTTGAGGAAGGTGCAGGAGCCGAGAAAGAAGTGGAGGACGAACTGGCGAGGTTGGGGGGAGAGGGCAGAGGAAGGAAGCATGATTCTTACTTCGCTACCAACACAACAAGGACTTGGTCCTCCTGGATGCGCAAGACACATGAGTGCCTTCTTGCTGCACTACCTGCAACATGACCCTCGAATTGTGAGAATTAGAAATAATCCTGACTACTGGGTTGCCACACTCTTAGATCCCCGGTACAAAAGTAAATTTGCCGAAATAATTCCTGCCATAGAAAGGGATTCACGCATGCAGGAGTATCAGCAGAGGCTGTTGCAGAATCTTACATGTGCTTTTCCACAAAACACCAGTGGTGCACGTAGTGAATCTCACAGTTCTAACTTGCAAACCGTGGGACTATCGAGTCTTCATCATTCAAACCGTAACAGTAACACAGTATCTGCTGGTAACAGCAATTTTGTGGAATCGTTTCACCACTTTTTTAGACCATCCTTTGCAAGGCCAGAGGAGACAAGAAGTCTGACACATAGTCAACGCCTAGAGAGGATGGTACAGGAGTATCTCCAAGTGAACATCGAAGCTATGACTGTGTCACTGGACCCTTGCTCATTTTGGGCTTCCAATCTGGAAAAATGGCCGGAGCTCGCCACTCACGCCTTGGAGATCTTGTCATGTCCTGCAGCCAGCGTTCTCTCTGAACGTGTGTTCAGCGCTGCTGGTGGTGTGCTGACAGATAAGCACAAGCGGCTGTCCACTGAGAATGTAGACAGACTCACGTTCATAAAGATGAACAAATCATGGATCCGCAAGGACTTTTCTACCCCTGTGTCATCCTGGGGAGACTAAAAGCTTGAGGATTTGGTAAAATCACCTCACCAACCGTTTTAAGCAACTCTGGGGCAATTGATGCCACTTAAGTGGTGTCTGTGCCACAATTTTTGGAAAAAATGGAGACTCTTTTTGGAGTCCCCTTGCTGTGTTTTACGTGACGTTGGCATCGTCAATTCCAGGTGGGTTGGGTTGCCCCCCCCCCTTTTAACTGTAAGAAACTACATACACTATGGCTTGGGGTAAAACACAGATGGTTGAGTCTGAAGAGTTGTTTACTCAGAGGTCTGCTCCAAAGCTTCAGTGTCTGCTAGTCAGCGTAGAATTTTTAACTGCATCTAGCCTAGGCAATACTTTGGGCGTAGTAGCCCAGCTGCGAAGCAAGCTGCACCGCCTGTGTATTTAATTAGAATTTTTAAATGCATCTAGCCTAGGCAGACTGTGGGGACCCCCAACCAAACCCAGACGCTCAGCCCCCCTACCGCCCCCCTTTCCTTGACAATACAATAATGTAACTCTTACAACTGGATGGGTGAGGATCGGTCACAGCTTTATTAACTCTTTATACTCATTCCATTAGAAAGGCATTTTATTTCTAAAATAATTCAGCTTGTTGCAGCATGCCCTGGGTCTCCACACCGGCAAGTTGGCCAACAAGTGTAACTCTCCAACATGTCCTTTCTATTTCCAGGCCACGGAGGATCCTGCGTACTCGTATGCAGGACTCTGACCCCCATCCATCACTCTTAACGCTTCTTCCACTCCGTCCTGGAGTCCTGACAGGAATATGTCCAGTCCAATATCCATTAAGTGAACACCATCGGGCCTTATGAGGCCTGCTTTATCTCCTTCCAGTTGTCGGTGTTGTATCACTACACCGCCTCTGTCTCTTCTAAATTTTGCCATCCGAATATTTATTACCCGCCTTGTCCGTTCGATGGCCGTGATGTCTCGTGCACCTTGCCATACCGCTATCGGCACAATCTCTGACCATACTATAGCTAGTTTTGTGAAAAATTCTCTGAAGCGCTCAGTGTCTAGTTTCATTATTGCCATTAGTTATGCGTTCTTCTGATGACCTAGGTCGTTTCCCCCAGCCTGTATAACTAAGATGACTGGACCTCTTGCCTCTCTCCCTACCTTGATTACCTCCATTAGTACCTGTGGCCATAGCAGGCCTCTAATACCTCTCCAGTTGAAATATGTGTTATGAAACTCTAATTTCCTGCCGCCTGGGTGGACTTTCGCCCTTTTTCCTGCCCAATATATATACGAGTGGCCTATCACCCACACTGTTGGCTTAGCGTCACCTGTAAAAGAAACAAACCACGTTAGGATAACAAGTCCGGTCTTATGTATCTCGCCAAACACGTGGATCGCCATCTCCCTATCCTCTGAACTTCCGTTTCTGACAGTCCTGTTCTCGCTGCTTCCGTGGCCGCGCCTATGCGGAATGAGTGTGTCCCGTAATCTTTGGGGTGGTTCCCTGCCGATGTTATGCATTTATTAAATATAGCTTGGAACTGGTATCTTGATAATGTCATTCCATCAATGTGTGATAGGAAGAAATTACTTTGTGATCTTATGGTTATATATGTTTTTACTATTGTTACCCGACTCAGTGTACCGTTTGTGGGTTGTAGAAGTACTCAAGTGCCCCTGCCCGCTGGAACCGTTTTCAATTGGCGTATGCGTAGACGTATTGCATTATTGGCTATGACTACGTCCTGGTGTAATAAGCCTCCACTGGTGGTAATTTTGGATTGAGGGACTAATTCGCTTATGCATAGCGCCCCGAAGAAGGCGATCGCAAATGCAGTAGACAGTAGTGTTGCTTCAAATTGTGAGTGTCATGTTAATGGTGTTAGGGATATGATATGAGAAATCAGTTTTAGTGACACGGGTCAGGACGTCTACACTCCTGACTTGGCTGACCCCTTTTCCACCCTTTTAAGGATTGTCTGATGATGAATCTCTTTGTCACATCTCCCCAATTCAGTAGTTGGAAGTGAAATGCTACTCCGTCAGACACCGCTGCGCTGACGCCCCTGATATGCCCCTCATGATTAGCTTGTGGAGAAATTCTATGGTGACTTGTAATCTGGCTTGTTCACATTGGTCAACCCATCTGCCTGCTACTAGTCATGTCCACTCTTCCCATGCCTTACCGTATGCTTGCCATGTCGACGGGGCAACTGACGATCTGATTAATGGCATCAACTATTCGCCACTAGATCCCATAGGGAGGGTGGGCAACTGTTGCCCGATGGGTGGGCGTTGGGGAGGAGCTCTGTGAAAATCTGCCAATTGAATTGTGATAAAGCGTTAGCAGCAGCTTTAGACCCATCAGCATCGTGGCTAGCGCGGACCCATGCATTGTGTTTTAGGCACAGGAATGCTAGCCGGCGTAGACAGGAGAGACGATGATGCCATCTTATTAATGCAGTGCTCTAGGCTGGTGTTTTTTGTTATGAAGCGTATATTTTTGTTAGCCTGGAGCACGCCCCATATTTCTATTGCTACCACTATTGGAAAGAAAAAAAATTTTCCGGGCTAGATGCAGCTAAAAATTATTATTAATTTCAAAGCTGGTGGAGCTTGGTATAGATGGCCTAATACAATGAGTACCACACACTGCTACTATGCCCAATATTAGTTTACAGGCAAGATGCAGCTAAAAATTATTATTAATTTCAAAGCTGGTGGAGCTTGGTATAGATGGCCTAATACAATGAGTACCACACACTGCTACTAAGCCCAAAATTATTTTCCGGGCTAGATGAAGCTAAAAATTATTTTGAATTTGCAACCTGGAGGAGGTTAGTATAGATGGACTAATAGAACAAGTCCCACACACTGCTACAAGCCGAAGCCCAAATATTTTTTCAGAGCTAGATGCAGATAAAAATTATATTGAATTTGCAACCTGGTGGAGGTTAGTATAGATGGACTAATAGAACAAGTCCCACACACTGCTACAAGCCGAAGCCCAAATATTTTTTCAGAGCTAGATGCAGATAAAAATTATATTGAATTTGCAACCTGGTGGAGGTTAGTATAGATGGACTAATAGAACAAGTCCCACACACTGCTACAAGCGGAAGCCCAAATATTTTTTCAGAGCTAGATGCAGATAAAAATTATATTGAATTTGCAACCTGGTGGAGGTTAGTATAGATGGACTAATAGAACAAGTCCCACACACTGCTACAAGCCGAAGCCCAAACATTTTTTCAGAGCTAGATGCAGATAAAAATTATATTGAATTTTCAACCTGGTGGAGGTTAGTATAGATGGACTAATAGAACAAGTCCCACACACTGCTACAAGCCAAAGCCCAAATATTTTTTCAGAGCTAGATGCAGATAAAAATGATATTGAATTTTCAACCTGGTGGAGGTTAGTATAGATCAGGGGTCCTCAAACTTTTTAAACAGGAGGCCAGTTCACGGTCCCTCAGACCATTGGAGGGCCGGAATATAGTTTTTAAAAAAGACTATGAACAAATTCCTATGCACACTGCACATATCTTATTTTGTAGTAAAAAAAACAATACAGGAACAAATACAATATTTAAAATGAAGAACAAGTAAAGTTAAATCAACCGGTATTTCAATAGGTAGGTAACTGTACCCAATAGGCAGCATAGGTCCTCAATAGGCAGGTAAATGTCCCCAATAGGCAGCATCGGTCCTCAATAGGCAGGTAAATGTCCCCAATAGGCAGGTAAATATCCCCAATAGGCAGCATAGGTCCCCAATAGGCAGGTAAATGTACCCACTAGGCAGCATAGGTCCCCAACAGGCAGGTAAATGTCCCCAATAGGCAGGTAAATGTCCCCAATAGGCAGGTAAATATCCCCAATAGGCAGGTAAATATCCCCAATAGGCAGCATAGGTCCTCAATGGGCAGGTAAATGTTCCCAATAGGCAGGCTGTTTCCCCCTTATAATGCCATATGCAGGCTGTTCCACCCCTTATAATGCCCCATGCAGGTTGTTCCCCCCTTATAATGCCCCATGCTGGATTCCCCCCCCCGCATATAATGCCCCATGCAGCATGTCACCCCCCCCATATAATGCCCCATGCAGCATGTCACCCCCCCCATATAATGCCCCATGCAGGATGTCCCTCCCCCCCCCATATAATGCCCCATGCAGGATGTCACCCCCCATATAATGCCCCATGCAGGATGTCACCCCCCATATAATGCCCCATGCAGGATGTCACCCCACATATAATGCCCCATGCAGGATGTCACCCCCCATATAATGCCCCATGCAGGATAACACCCCCCTGTCTTTATAATGCCCCATGCAGCATGTCACCCCCCCATATAATGCCCCATGCAGCATGTCACCCCCCCATATAATGCCCCATGCAGCATGTCACCCCCCTATATAATGCCCCATGCAGGATGTCCCTCCCCCCCCCATATAATGCCCCATGCAGGATGTCACCCCACATATAATGCCCCATGCAGGATGTCACCCCCCATATAATGCCCCATGCAGGATATCACCCCCGTCTTTATAATGCCCCATGCAGCATGTCACCCCCCCATATAATGCCCCATGCAGCATGTCACCCCCCCATATAATGCCCCATGCAGCATGTCACCCCCCCATATAATGCCCCATGCAGCATGTCACCCCCCCATATAATGCCCCATGCAGCATGTCACCCCCCCATATAATGTCACATGCAGCATGTCACCCCCCATATCATGCCCCATGCAGCATGTCACCCCCCATATCATGCCCCATGCAGCATGTCACCCCCCATATCATGCCCCATGCAGGATGTCACCCCCCATATAATGCCCCATGCAGGATGTCACCCCCCATATAATGCCCCATGCAGGATGTCACCCCCCCATATAATGCCCCATGCAGCATGTCACCCCCCATATCATGCCCCATGCAGGATGTCACCCCCCCTTATAATGCCCCTTGCAGGATGTCACCCCCCCATATAATGCCCCATGCTGCATGTCACCCCCCCATTTAATGCCACATGCAGCATGTCACCCCCCATATCATGCCCCATGCAGGATGTCACCCCCCCATATTATACCCCTTGCAGGATGTCACCCCCCATATAATGACCTATGCCTCCATTCATCTGCTCTGCCTGTGATGGCACTCGGGAGGGCGCGGTGTAAAGATGTCACCGCACCCTCTGACCTGACAGATCACAGGAAGCGCAGAGCAGGAAGACAGCGGATCTGCAGAGGCACGGGGAGAGGTAAGTATCCGCCTGCCGGGGTCCTGAGCAAGCGGGAGAGAAGGGTGGGCGCAAACACCGCTCCCCTCTCCTCCACCCATAGCCCGGCGGGCCGGATAAAAGTCCTCCACGGGCCGTAGTTTGAGGACCCCTGGTATAGATGGACTAATAGAACAAGTCCCACACACTGCTACAAGCCCAAGCCCAAATATTTTTTCAGAGCTAGATGCAGATAAAAATAATATTGAATTAGCAACCTGGTGGAGGTTAGTATAGATGGACTAATAGAACAAGTCCCACACACTGCTACAAGCCGAAATATTTTTTCAGAGCTAGATGCAGAAAAAAATTATATTGAATTTGCAACCTGGTGGAGGTTAGTATAGATGGACTAATAGAACAAGTCCCACACACTGCTACAAGCCGAAGCCCAAATATTTTTTCAGAGCTAGATGCAGATAAAAATTATATTGAATTTGCAACCTGGGGGAGGTTAGTATAGATGGACTAATAGAACAAGTCCCACACACTGCTACAAGCCCAAGCCCAAATATTTTTTCAGAGCTAGATGCAGATAAAAATAATATTGAATTTGCAACCTGGTGGAGGTTAGTATAGATGGACTAATAGAATGATGCTATGCCCAAAAGGTTTTACTTCACTAGGTGCAGTAAAAAAAATTGTATTCTATACACAGGTGGTGTAGCTTGCAACACAGATAGGCTACTCCACTGACTAACACACACTGCAATAGGCCAAAGAGGATTTGCTTTGCTAGATTTAGCCAAATGCTGTGAAAAAAAACTTGCACAGCACTGGCACAGACCTGCCTGGCAAAAAGTGATAGGAACTGATGTAACTTAGTCCTGAAAAGGACTGCAATTACAATTAGTCTTTACTCCCAACCTATCTATTTAAGAGCACAGACCTGCCTGATAAAAGTCGTAGGAAATGATGTAACCTAGTCCTTAAAAGGACTGCAATCACAACTATTCCCTACTCCCAAGCTATCTGTAGATTTGTGCGAAAATTGGCTTGAAATTAACAAAGTATAGCGCACACAGCAACAGCGGTGCCGTCTAACATGCAGCTGCAGCAGTGAGAAAATGGTGGCGACGGGGAAAATGGCTGGGTCTTATAGGGCAAGGACATGTGACATACACTGCCAATGACACATGCCCTTGCTTGTGTGAAAAAAAGCAGTTCGCTCCGTGTGTGCGCTGCTGATAGGCTGACAGATTGCACCTCCCCACTGTAAATGTGGGAAAGAGAAAAAAAAATGGAGATCTTCATTATTCCTGCAGAGATCCATCCCCTGCCCCTCCCCCCGCCCCGCTGTACACTCAAACTGCGCATTAACATTAATTTTCAGCATTACTGAGAAAAAATCCAGTTATGATTTTGGTGCACGAACAGTTATCGAACATAACCTCGAACAGCCGAATTTTTTCAAATTGCTCGGGTTCGCCGAACGGCTCGAACACCGCCCAAAACAGCTCGAATTTGAGATTGGCGAACAGTTCGAGTCGAACACCGCTCATCTCTAATAATAATACAAGGACTGGTCTCCAACCAGTATGTGTACAGTCCTGACAGAGGCTATTAAGTGCATGGTTGGTATGAACCTGAAGTTGAAGAAGATTTTAATATGGGGGGAAAGTGGGACGGACAGAGTGTGTTTAGGCGATACGCCAGTCTAAAGAAATGTGTTTTTAGGGTTCGCTTGAAACTGTGGGTATTGGGAATTAATCGAACTGTCCTGGGTAGTGCATTCCAAAGAATTGGCGCAGCACGCGAGAAATCTTGGAGACGGGAGTGGGAAGTTCGGATCATGGAGGATTTTAGTTTTAAGTCATTTGCAGAACGGAGGGCACGTGGTAGACTGAGACAAGAGAGGAGATGTAGGGGGGTACCGAAGCATGGAGCGCTTTGTGGGTAAGCGTGATAAGTTTAAATTTAACTCTATATTGGATGGGCAACCAATGCAATGACTGGCACAGTGAAGAGGCATCGGTGTAGCGGTTGGCGAGGAATTTGATCCTAGCTGCTGCGTTAAGGACGGATTGGAGAGGGGAGAGTTTAGTAAGAGGGAGGCCGATTAGTAGAGCGTTGCAATAGTCAAGACGAGAATGAATAAGAGCTACAGTAAGAGTTTTTGCCGAGTCAAAGGTGAGAAAAGTCCTGATTCTTTAGATGTTTTTGAGGTGTAGATGACATGAACGAGCGAGTGATTTGATGTGAGGAGTGAAAGAAAGATCTGAATCAAAAATGACCCCAAGACAGCGGGCTTGTTGCTGGGGAGTAATGGTTGAGCCACAAACGGAAATGGCAATATCGGGCACAGGTAGGTTAGTGGAGGGAGGAAAGACGAGTAGTTCAGTTTTTGACAGATTCAGTTTTAGGTAGAGGGAGGACATAATGTTAGACACAGCAGAAAGACAATCACTGGTCTTTTGTAGTAATGCAAGGGTGATGTCCGGAGCAGAGGTGTATAATTGGGTGTCATCATAGAGATGGTACTGAAAACCGAATCTACTGATTGTTTGTCCAATAGGAGCGGTGTATAAGGAGAAAAGAAGGGGGCCTAGGACTGATCCTTAAGGAGCCCCAACAGTAAGGGGAAGTAGGGAGGAGGAGGAGCCGGCAAAAGACACAGAGAAGGAGCGGTCAGAGAGATAGGAGGTGAGCCAGGAGAGAACAGTGTCCTTGAGGCCAATAGTGCGGAGCATAGTGAGGAGGAGCTGGTGATCCACAGTGTCGAATGCTGCAGAGAGATCCAGGATAATCAGCAGGGAGTAGTGACCATTAGATTTAGCTGTTAGTAAATCATTAGAGACTTTAGTGAGGGCAGTTTCAGTAGAATGTAAAGAGCGGAAACCAGATTGTAAAGGGTCAAGAAGAGAGTTGTCTGAGAGATAGCGGATGAGACGGGAGTGGACCAGGCGTTCCAGGAGTTTAGAGATAAAGGGAAGATTGGAAACAGGTCTGTAGTTGGCCATGCAGTTCTGGTCAAGGGATGGATTTTTAAGTAATGGTTGTATGCTGGCGTGTTTAAAAGAAGAGGGAAAGATACCAGATGAGAGGGAAAGGTTGAAAATTTTAGTTAGGTGAGCGGTGACAGCTGGAGCAAGGGACTGAAGGAGATGTGAGGGAATAGGGTCACTGGTGCAGGTGGTAGGGCGAGAAGATGCAAGGAGCCTGATCACTTCAGCTTCCGTGACTGGTTCGAAGTCAGAAAGTGAGCAAGGTACAATGTGGCGGGGGAGAGCATGCAAAACGTTTGGGGATTGGGAGAAAATTTCCTGTCGGATATGGTCAATTTTTTATTTGAAATAATTGGCCAGATCGTCAGCGCTGAGGTCGGTGGTCGGGACCTGTGTTGTTTGATTGAGGAGAGAATGAAACGTGTCAAAGAGTCGTTTAGGATTATTGGAAAGTGAGATGACGAGGTTGTTAAAGTAGGTTTGTTTGAAGAGGTGAAGGGCAGAGTTATATGTTTTCAGCATAAATTTATAATGGATGAAATCTTCGGGCAGATTTGATTTTCTCCACAGCCGTTCAGCGCACCTGGAACACCGCTGGAGAAGACGTGTTTGAGGTGTGTGCCAGGGTTGTCGCCGTCTATGCCAAATTGTTCTTTGTGTAGGAGGTGCGACTTCATCCAGGGCGCATAGCATTATTTTGTTATAATGCTTCAATGCAGAGTCGGGACATGAGAGGGAGGAGATTGGGGCCAATGATGATTGCAACCTTTTTATAAATTTCTGGGTGTTAATGGCGCGTAAATTTCTATAAGTGTGGAGGGTGGGAGTGTCTTGAGTAGAGTCACAGTTCTTGACAGAGAATGAAAGAAGATTATGGTCAGAGAGTGGAAGGGGAGAGTTAGTAAAGTCATGTACTGAGCAAAGCCGGGAGAAGATCAGGTCCAATGTGTTCCCGTCTTCATGTGTAGGAGAATTAGCAAGCTGTGAAAGGCCGAAGGAGGAGGTTAGTGATAAAAGATGTGTGGCAGATGGGGAAAGAGAATCGCCAATTAGGATGTTAAAATCTCCCATGATTATCGTGGGGATGTCGCAGGATAGAAGATTTGGAAGCCAGGCAGCAAAGTGATCCAGGAATTGACGGGGGGGACCTGGAGGGCGATAGACAACCGCCACTCGCAGGGAGAAGGGCCGGTAGAGTCTGACTGTGTGGGCCTCAAAAGACGGGAAGATAAGGGAGGGTACAGGGGAGATAACCTGAAAAGTACATTTTGTTGAAAGAAGCAGACCAACACCTCCCCCTGATCTGTTGTCAGGTCGCGGGGTATGAGAGAAATGTAGGCCACCATAGGAGAGAGCTGCCGCGGCGGTGGTGTCCGACTGCTGGATCCAGGTTTCAGTGAGAGCCAGAAGGTTGAGGGAATTAGAGAGGAAAAAGTCATGGATGTAAGAGAGTTTATTACAAGCTGAGCGCGCATTCCAAAGGGCACAGTTGAATGAGACAGAAGATATGCAGGGAATATTAATGAGATTAGCAGGGTTTCTGAATGAAACAGGGAAAGAATTAGTGTTATTATTACTGGAGGGTCCTGGGTTGGGAGAAATATCACCTGCGACTAATAGAAGAAAGATACAGAGAGTGAGCAGATGGTTGAGTGATTTGTGTGAGCGTTTCCTGTGTTGTATGGTGGGAATGAATGGATCTGCGTGGTATAACATTGTGAAGAGAGCATGACAACTGTACATAGGAGAAGAGAGGAGAGAAGGGTTAATATGGATGAAGTGTGCCGAATTTGTGGGAGAACGGTGAATGTGGATGATTGAAGCAGCCAGAATATAAATGGCACAGATACAAATGGTGAATACTGTTTGCAAAACAGATGACATGGAAGCAAGCTTGTTTAATTGTCTTGCATGTCTTACCTGTCTCCTGCCCTGTCCAAGTGCCATTTTCTAACTGCCGCGGCACTTTGATAAATTATGGCACTTGGATAAAGTATGCATAAATGCCCCCGCATAAATGCTGCCCCTTGACTATGTCTCAATATATAGGGACGTATCTGCTTAGATCTACACAGATTTAACTCGTTAGCAATCAATCATCTAGCTTAAGACAACAGGAGACAATAAAACTGCAGAAAAAAAAAAAAGACTAGCAACTCTACATGGATCATAAAATGTTAAAGTAAGTGTGATGACCTTAAAGTAACATGGATTAAACAACATAGCTGAATAAGATATATATATATATACCAGTGATAGGCTGCAGAGCATTACATGGAGGTACAAGGCAGTTTTCAGGATAGATCACACATAGGAGTGAGAAATATATACCAGTGATAGGCTGCAGAGCATTGCATGGAGGTACAAGGCAGTTTTCAGGATAGATCACACATAGGAGTGAGAAATATATACCTGTAAGAAGAGAAGAAAGATGAATATTAGCAATGCCATTTTCTAACTGCCGCGGCACTTTGATAAATTATGGCACTTGAATAAAGTATGCATAAATGCTATATGCATAAATGCCCCCGCATAAATGCTGCCCCTTGACTATGTCTCAATATATAGGGACGTATCTGCTTAGATCTACACAGATTTAACTCATTAGCAATCAATCAACTAGCTTAAGACAACAGGAGACAATAAAACTGCAGAAAAAAAAAACAGACTGGCAACTCTACATGGATCATAAAATGTTAAAGTAAGTGTGATGACCTTAAAGTAACATGGATTAAACAACATAGCTGAATAAGATATATATATACCAGTGATAGGCTGCAGAGCATTACATGGAGGTACAAGGCAGTTTTCAGGATAGATCACACATAGGAGTGAGAAATATATACCAGTGATAGGCTGCAGAGCATTGCATGGAGGTACAAGGCAGTTTTCAGGATAGATCACACATAGGAGTGAGAAATATATACCTGTAAGAAGAGAAGAAAGATGAATATTAGCAATGCCATTTTCTAACTGCCGCGGCACTTTGATAAATTATGGCAATGAGTCCTGACAACAATCCCATTGAAAATCTTTTGGGTGAACTGAAATCTGCCATTGGGAAAAAGAACTCTGCAAACATTCAAGAGCTTGAACAAACTGCAAAGAAAGAGTGGGAGAAAATTCCAGCTGAGAAGTGTGAGAAGCTTATAGATTATGCCAAAGGGTGTGCAACCAAGTATTAATTAGGGGTGCCTTAATTGCTGAATATGCTGTTTATTCTGTTTCTTCTTTGAAATTGAAACATGGAAGTTAAAAAACAATGTTTTATTGTTATATTACTTTGGACCACTAATTATAAAATTCTGAGGATATAACTTTGGTACATTTCCATTTATTTCTGAAGATATTGCACAGTCTATGAAAAAAATTGAAGGGGTGCCAATAATGGTGGGCAGCACTGTACGTTATGTAGGCTGCACCATTAGGAAACTAAAGAGACATTTTGCAGAACATCTTTTGAACATTAGCAGTAAAAATGTACAGTATCATATTCTAGAGCTGTTAAGTACTTTGTGAATGTGTATAAGACCACGGCCCCACTATCAGTATCTGTTCAGTATTTGGTCAGTATTTTTCCTCAGGAGTGGGAGCCAAAACCAAGTGAGGAACGATCAGAAAAAATGTATAATAGAAACAAGTCACCAGTTCTGCATTTATCACTCACTCCTGGTTTTGGCTCCCACTCCTGAGAAAAAATACTGACAGAATACTGTCCAAATACTGAAAGTGAGGCTGTGTCCTAATAGTGACACAACACATTTAAAGTTCTACGTCATTGAAAAGGTTAAATATCCTAAAAGGGGAAGGAGCTGGCAAAAACATCAGACCACAAGAGGCTTTTTGGATTCTCACTTTAAACACCAAATATCCCCATGGGATGAACTTCAAAAATGATGTTTTTTGTTTATTAGCCAATATTTTTGTATGTGAGACACTTTATTATTGTTTCTGATATAGTGGTAACCTGTTTTGACTTTGCATTGGTCGATTCCTGTGATTTGTTCCTTGTTGCTATATAATGTGACTCATACCACTGTTTCCATATACTATGATTAAGGGCGTTTTTCACCAGAAATGCATCAGTTTTAACGTTTTTCCTGAGCATTGTTCATTTTGATGGATTTAAATAAATAGTTTTTTATACTTACCGGATGGATGTGTTTCATTCCCCCTCCCTCCTTTATTTCCTATTTATGTGATCTTTTGGTTTGTTATAGTCATTATATAGCTCTTTTGCTTTTCCTCTTGTATCTTTTTTGGCTATGTATAGTGATGAGCGAGCATGCTCGCTACTGCTCGGTGCTCGCCCGAGCATCTCACAGTATTTCCGGGGTTGCTTGGCGGGAGCTCGGGTCTCCTCCTTGCATGTTTGGCGCTCTTTACAGAGCCAATGAACATGCAGGGATTGCCTGCCACTCACTGTAATGCCGTAGCCATGTTGGTTGTGGCATTACAGTGATTGGCTGGCCACACAGCATCATCAGGTCTATATCAGACCTGGCGCCGCCATGCTCGTCACAGTCACTCCAGAATCTGGCAGTGTAGGGAGAGGTTCTGCTGAGCTAGGGAGAGATTTGCTTGTTTCTAGTTAGTGTATGTAACACCCCTTTAGGGCTACCACGGTACACTGGGTGTTATTGGGGGTCTCACCTCTCTAGGGCGCAGTGCCTCCACCCGAATCTTGATTGGAGCTCTCTCTCTGGGACTGCAGAAGGATGGTTATCTTCTGCCAGGGGCTGATTCGGGAAGCCCATGCCACAGCTCAGTACACACACAGGAAACAGGAGTAAAACCGTTTAACATGTTTATTACTATGCAGCAGAATTGAGGTGGGTGTAAAGGAATAACCTACAATACAAGTAACGGTGCTCTATAAAAGTCATATACACATCACAATCTACTTCTACTCCGACCCTGCAAATATAACGTAGCAGGTTTTCCCTTTTTGTATTAACTCAGTCCAAACGTTGGGGCCCAGTTGCCGCAGATGTTGACGCGCAAATTAGAACCGTTGGTGCACTTTGATGAATATTAATGTCAATAGTCTGGGTTGTAGCGTACTCACTGTAAATAGTGCTGGTAGAACCACAAGTCTCAGAATGGCACTCACTGTGAGTCTCAAACAGTTGGATGGTTCTCTGGACACCAGCTGGGGGCGGCAGGATTCAGGCCTTTATACGGTGGGAGTGCCGGCAGAACTCTCCTAGTCCTTGATGTAACTTGCTTCAGAGGGTGACAGGACCGCGCTCTCTCCAGCAACATGGGTATCTCAGAGGGGGCCGCCACACTCTGCAGCGTAGAGGAATGCAGATCCACACCGCTCCGTCTCTCACAGCAAGCTGCCACGCTCCTTCTCCTCTGAACTTTCACTTTCACTTCCTGCCCAGCTCCCTCTCCCAAGTCCCTCCTCATCCAATCCACTCTCTCTCCTTCTATCCTTCCAGGCTGTGTCATCTGACTGAAACAAGGGTCCCTGGGAATTGTAGTCCATTGCAGCTCAGGGGAAAAACAGTTAATGTCTGTAGGTCCCTGTTTAACAGCAGCTGCAAAGCTCTTCTTAGTGTCTGTAAGTTCCAGTATACCGGTAGCTGCCCTGACAGTTCCATGTGCAGGTGTTACATGTAGGTGTACCAAACTATATTAGAGACATATATCCATCTCAACAAACAGTCCTTCCGAGGACTACTCCATCTGCAGAGATATCAGGCAGGCAGTGTATATAGGCAGGCAGGCAGGGTATATAGCAGACTGCAGTGCACATAGCACAAGAGTCTCCATTCCAGTTTTGTCTGCTTCTGCTGTTAGATATTTCTAGAAATAGGCCCGAGTCTCAGGGGCCAGGAATAATTTTTTTTGGATCTTAATCCTCATTATTTGCTTAAAAAGAAATCCAGAGAACACCGTTTTTCTGCGCCATTTGCTTGTTGGCACTGCAGAATACAGCCAGGTCCTTTCCATATTACAGCGCTAAAAATCCAGCTATTTAAAACTGTGGTTTGTCCGTCACACGGATCACAGATATATTTTCAGAAAATACTGTCATTTCTGGCCTCCATTAAAAATTAGTTTCAGTGTGTCAGTGAAGCAATTGACACCAGTTTGCTGTTCAAAATAGTTACCTACAGGCCAGGTATTTAAAATTGTGTTTTCTCCGTCACACCGATCACATATACGTTTTCAGAAAAAACTGCCATTTCTGGCCTCCATTATTTTTTTTTTCAGTATGTCCGCAAAGCTTTTGACACCGGTTTGCTGTTCAAAATGGTTACCTACAGGCCAGGTATTTAAAACTTTGGTTTCTCCGTCACACGGATTACATACTGTATAACTTTGCTCCAAATTCAGCCATTTGCAGTGAGCGTGGAAGATATTGTCCTCCATTTAAAATGGGCAAGGCGCGTGGCAAGGGATGGGGAGGGGAACTGGACGTGATGGTGATGGTGCATACAGAGGCCGAGGCCGTGGGCAAGCCGAAATTGTGCCACAACAAACACCCACATCTTCTCGTCCGACCTTTCTGTCCCAATTCCTAGGGGACGGCAGCACACCACTATTGAACCCAGAGCAGTGTCAAAAGGTTGTTGGTTGGATAGCGGATAATGCTTCCAGTCACTTTGCCACCGCCACCACCATGTCTTCCACATGGTCAAGTCTCAGTAGCCATGAGTCTGGACTGCATATTCCTCACCCTGATCCTCCTTGCTCCCACCATGCCGAGTGCCCGGAGACAACTGATCCCACACTTGGACTCTCCGAAGAGCTGTTCACTTTTCCATTCATAGATTCGGGCCTCTCGTCCGATCCACTTGAAGCAGGGCAAGAGGAGATCGCATGTAGCGATGCCCAAATATTTGAACAGCCACGGTCACACGAAGGCGACGGTGGGAAAGTGTCACAAGAGGTGGACGATGATGAGACACAATTGCCAGAAAGTCAGGAGGAGGATCAGGGTGCGGAAGTGGAAGACGAGGTGGTGGGTGATATAGTAACTGACCCCACCTGGCAAGAGGACATGCAGAGCAAGGATAGCAGCACACAGGGGGAGGGAGGCAGAGCACCCCAACAGGCAGGAAGAAACAGTGTGGTGGCCGCAGACAGAAGGCAGGCAACCGTTCCCCGTAACACCAACACAAAGGAATTTGCCAGTACAACTGTTAGGTCTTCCCGAGTCTGGTTGTTTGTTAAAGACTCTGCCGATTACCCCAAAAAGGCCATTTGCAGCACCTGCCAGGCCAGCATCAGCAGGGGTGGCAAAACTAGCAGCCTGACCACCACCAGTATGATCAGGCACATGGCAGCAAAGCACCCGACTTTGTGGGCCAAACCCCAGGGTCCAGGAACAGTGTCTGCGGGTGGCACCACTGCTTCTTCCGCTGTAGTGCATGCAAGCCAATCCCCTGTCCATGGTGCATGCGAAGATGCCTCCTGCCCTGCACCTGTCGTTGCACACTCTCAAGTAGCAGCATCAGGAAGCACGTCCTTGTCCCAGCACAGCGTTCAGTTGTACATACCCCAGTCCTTGGAACGCAGGCGCAAATATGCAGCCAACGCCCCACAGGCCACACTACTAAATTCCCACATTTCACAACTTGTTGCGATCGAAATTTTGACTTCTAGGCTCGTGGAGACGGAATCATTCCGCAACCTGATGGCGGCGGCCATCCCTCGGTACTCGGTCCCCTGCCGCCACTATTTCTCCCGGTGTCGTCCCCGCATTACACAAGCACGCGTCCCAAAACATGAGCTGTGCCCTCAACAACACAATTACCGGGAAAGTCCACCTAACCACGAACACGTGGACAAGTGCTTGTGGGCAGGGACGGTACATCTCGCTGACGGCACACTGGGTTAACAAAGTGGAAGCCGGGACCCGGTCGGACCTTGGGCCTTGGGACGGAATACATCCTCCCGACACCAAGGATTGCGGGCCCTAGGTCAATCAGGGTTGCCCCCACAGTCTACAGCTCCTGCACCTCATCCTCCTCAGCCTCCTCCTCCTCTTCAGCCTCCATCTCCGAAATGACCACGTCAGTCACAAGCTGGAAGCACTGCAGCACTACCTTGGCCAAGCGGCAACAGGCTATGCTGAAGCTAATATGCTTAGGTGGCAAAACCGCACAATGCTGAAGAGTTATGGACACCTCTGAAAGAGCAGGCAGATCAGTGGCTCACACCGCTGAACCTACAGCTAGGCATGGTCGTGTGTGACAATGGCCGGAACCTGGTGGCAGCTCTGAGGCGAGGTGAGCTCACACACGTACCATGCCTAGCCCATGTGCTTAACCTTGTGGTTCAGCGGTTTCTCAAATCCTACCTGGAGCTGCCGGATCTGCTTGTTAAAGTATGCCGCATGTGTGCCCATTTTAGAAAGTCAGCTACAGCTTCCGCCGCCCTTGCCGTGTTTCAGCAATGTTTGCAGCTTCCGGCTCACAGACTGGTGTGTGATGTCCCCACGCGTTGGAACTCTACACTGCAGATGTTAGGAAGGATTTGTGAGCAAAAGAGGGCAGTTGTTGAGTATCAGCATCAACAAGGCCGTCGGTATTCAGTTCAGACTCCAAACATAAGACCTCAGGAGTGGACATGGATGTCAGACATATGTACCATCTTCCAAAAATTTGAGGACTCGACCAAGATGGTGAGCAGCGATGACGCCATTATTAGCGTCACCATCCCACTTCTCTGTCTTCTGAAACGCTCTCTGCTCACAATCAAAGAGGATGCATTGCAGGCGGAGCACGATGAGACGGAGCAAGGAACCAAACAGGGTGATTACACACAGCCCAGCCTCATCTCATCCCAACGTGGATTGGGTGACAATGAGGAAGAGGAGGAGGAGGAAGAACAGGAGCTAGTTTCATACGCTATAGACGGTACTACCTGCACAACTGTCATACCGTCTGTTCGGCGTGGATGGCCAGAGGACAGAGAGGAGGAGGAGGAGGAGGAGAGTATGGTCAGTCATCGTCTCAGTGAGGACACGGAAGTCTTGTCTGTTAGCAGTCTGGCACGCATGGCTGAGTTTATGTTACGCTGCCTTTCCCATGACCCTCGGGTTCTCAAAATTTTGGGTGACAGTCATTACTGGTTGGTGAAACTTCTAGACCCACGCTACAAGGAGAACTTCATATCTCTTATTCCTGAGGCGGACAGGTCTAAAAAAATGGGGCAGTACCAGAAGGCCCATGTTGCGGAACTATTAAAAAAATTCCCATCTGAAAACGCTGGCAGCAGAGGTCACAGTTCGTTGGACAACTAAGGAGTACAGGCGAGAGAGACACAACTTCAATCCAGCAGAGGCAGGGGAACACTGTCAAAGTTCTGGGAGAATTTTCTCAGCCCCTCCCATCGCACAGGCCCTGAGGTGCGGGGTACTCTCACAAGGAGTGCAAAGTTTGGGAAGATGCTGAGGGAGTACCTTGCTGTCCTCCGCGATTCCTCTGTGCCTTATAATTATTGGGTATCCAAGCTGGATACGTGGAATGAACTGGCTCTCTACTCCTTGGCGGTCCTGGCCTGCCCTGCCGCCAGCGTTTTATCAGAGCGGGTTTTTAGTGCCGCTGGTGGAATTATAACAGATAAGCGCATCCGCCTGTCAACTGAAAATGCTGACAGGCTGACTCTTATAAAAATGAACAAGGGCTGGATTGGACCAGACTTCTCAACACCACCCAATGATAGCAGCATAACATAAACTCAAATTCAGTGTCTTTTTTTGGGAGGTGTATTAACATGCACCTCTTCACATCCACACATGTGTATACGCTTCTTGATTTTGGCTATTTGCCCTTGTCCTCCTCCTTCTCCTCAATCCTCATCCTCCACCACCACATCACCAGGGTGACCATAGTCCGTGATACAACACCCACATAATTTTTTTAAAGGGTGTTTATGATGCCCGTAAAAAAATGTTTTTATACAGTATGTTCATGTATACCCCCCAGGGGTAAATATTTGTCAGCCCATACACTTAGTGCATGGGCATTACAAGTATAGGAGACCCGCTCCTTTCTAATGGGAACATGTTTTATGAGGCCCTCTTCCACGTCTCTTCCAAGGGACATTGGAGTGCCTCCTAATTTTTGGCAGCCCTTGCATTCACAGCATAGGCAAAAACAATGGGAGACCCACTTCCTAATAATGGGAACATTGTTTTCAGGAGGCCCTCCTCTACGTCTCTTCCAATGGGCATTGGAGTGCCTCCAAATTTTTGGCAACCCTTGCCTTCACTACATAGGCAAACACAATGAGAGACTTACTTCCTAATAATGGGAATATTGTTTTCAGGAGGCCCTCTGACCTCCACTTCTCTTCCAAGGGGCATTGGAGTGCCTCCAAATTTCTGGCAACCCTTGCATTCACTGCACAGGCAAACACAATGGGAGACCTACTTCCTAATAATGGGAACATTGTTTTCAGCAGGCTCTCCTCTAAGTCTCTTCAAAGGGGTATTGGGGTGCGTCCAAATTTTGAGCAGCCCTGCCACTCACTGCATACGCAATAACAGTATAGGAGAACCACTCTTTAGTAATGGGAACAATAAAACATAGCCTGCTGATGGCTCTCTAAAAATAGTGAGGGCCGACTGCTGACCCTTTAAGAATAGTAAAGGCCGCCTGATGGCCCTATAAAAATAGGCTTTGTGACTTTCAGAGTCCCTCCTTCATAAATGAAACACGATGTGTCTGATGATATCTCACACACCACATGGCCAGATAAGGTTGTAAAATGTTAAAATTACATTTCCTGGTGAATGCATTTGTCACGGCTGAAAGCAATGCAAAAGTAAAAAAAAAACATCAAAAACACTACGTGTGAACATAGCCCAAGGTGTGGAGGAGCATTTTTGTTTTTGGTTATTTATTTTGCCTTATATACAAGTCATTACCCTGGAAAGGATGTTCCTTAACATATTTCCCGGGAAAATCCATTTTGGTTTCATTTTTGTATGTTTTATTGTGAGTCCATAAAAGTGGTATAATACTCTGACAACGTTGTTGACAGAAATGACCTGGGAAACAGAAATGCTTCCAGGGTTCTTCCCCATGCTGTCCCCATGTCATTTGAGCACTGTTCCCATTGATTTGGGCAATTTTTAGGCCCTCTGCAGACCGCCGGGGGGAGCCGCCTGAAAAATGCTCGAGTTTCCCATAGACTTAAATTGCAATGAGTATTGCAATGTGCTCGACTCGAGCATTGAGCACCCGAGCATTTCAGTGCTCGCTCATCATTGTCAGTCTACTATTGGTCTGCAGTGATTAGGGCTGGTTCTCCACATACACTCCCTGACAGAAGTTATGTCGCTTATCCATGTTATGTAAATAAAATCTTATAACCTGACGTTAAATTCATCCATTGGTTTTATAAATTACTCTTTTGAAAGCTGAAACCCTCCCAAATTTGGTTTCGGTTAAGAAAATAAATTGGCATCAATGCTGAAATATTGATCATTTAATGAACACAGAATGGTCAGATTTTGGCAAGACAAAAGTTTTGTTGCCTGGTCATATAATGCACCCAATCCTAGTTTACATCCTCACCAGTGCTCAGTAAATGATCGGTTAATTAGTGGGTGTGTATAAAAAGAAACCCAGCACCCCAGACCTTCACTTGAACTGCAACTTGAGCTCTGACAACATGCCAAAAATCCACCCTGCGACCAAAGCCTTGATTATCAAGAGGATGAAGACCAGATCCACTGCAGAGGTGGCTGGCACCTTTTAATGTGTCTCAGCGTCAAGTACAAAGAATAAAAAAAAGATTTGATGAGACTGGAGATGTGTTTGACAAGCCCAGGTCCAGCAGACCCGGCAAGACAACTGCTCAGGAGGAACATTTGTTGGTTAGAAAATCCAAAGCAAGCCCCTCTTCCACTGCAGCAGAGCTCCAACAGGCCTGGTCACCTCAAGTCCCTGTGTCAACTAGAACAGTTTGTAGGATTCTGTCTTGAAATGGCCTCCATGCAGGGCCGGCGTCAGCACCCGGCGCACCCGGGCAAATGCCGGGGCCCTGAGCAGGCAGAGGGGCCCACTGGCGGTCGCGCACCCCGCTGGGCTATGGGCGGAGGAGAGCGGTGTCAGCGCCCGCCCTTCTCCGCCGCTTGCTCAGGGCCCCGGCAGCTGGATACTTACCTCTCCCCGTGCCTCCGCAGATCAGTTGTCTTCCTGCTCTGCGCTCCCTGTGACGTCTCAGGTCAGAGGGCGCGGTGACGTCTTTACACCGCGCCCTCCCCTGAGCCGTCACATGGAGCCCTGAACGGGAAGACGCCGACAACGCTGGAGTTCGGACCCGAGCAGCGGGCAGCGGGCAGCAGGTAGCAGGTGAGGAGAAGGGAGGTGAGTATTTGATTTTTTTTTTTTTAATGTATGGAGGCATGGGGCAGTATAAAGAGAAGGGGGGGTGGCATCCTCCATGGAGCATTATAAAGAGAGGGGGGGGGCATCCTGCATGGGGCATTATAAAGAGAGGGGGGGACATCCTGCATGGGGCATTATAAAGAGGGGGGGTGACATCCTGCATGGGGCATTATAAGGTGGGGAACAGCCTGCATGGGGCATTATAAAGGGGGGGAACAGCCTGCATGGAGCATTATAAGGGGGGGGCAGCCTGTATGGGGCATTATGTGGTGGGTAACAGCCTGCATGGAGCATTAAAAGGGGGGGGGGCTGTATGGGGCATTATGTGGGGGGTAACAGCCTGCGTGGAGCATTATAAGGGGGGGACAGCCTGTATGGGGCATTATGTGGGGGGTAACAGCCTGCATGCAGCATTATATGGGGGCCAGTATCCTGCATGGAGGGTTATAAGGGGACCGGTATCCTGTATGGAGCGTTATAAGGGGACCGGTATCCTGTATGGAGCGTTATATGGGGGCCAGTATCCTGTATGGAGTTTTATAAGGGGACCAGTATCCTGTATGGAGCGTTATATGGGGGCCAGTATCCTGTATGGAGCTTTATAAGGGGATCAGTATCCTGTATGGAGCGTTATATGGGGGCCAGTATTCTGTATGGAGCCTTATATGGGGGCCAGTATTCCGTATGGAGCCTTATATGGAGGCCAGTATTCTGTATGGAGCCTTATATGGGGGTCAGTATTCCGTATGGGGCCTTATATGGGGGCCAGTATTCCGTATGGAGCCTTATATGGGGGCCAGTATTCCGTATGGAGCCTTATATGGGGGCCAGTATTCCGTATGGAGCCTTATATGGGGGCCAGTATTCCGTATGGAGCCTTATATGGGGGCCAGTATTCTGTATGGAGCCTTATATGGGGGCCAGTATTCCGCATGGAGCCTTATATGGGGGTCAGTATTCCGCATGGAGCCTTATATGGGGGCCAGTATTCCGCATGGGGCCTTATATGAGGGCCAGTATTCCTTATGGGGCCTTATATGGGGGCCAGTATTCCGTATGGGGCCTTATATGGGGGCCAGTATTCCGTATGAAGCGTTATATGGGGGCCAGTATTCCGTATGGAGCCTTATATGGGGGCCAGTATTCCGTATGAAGCGTTATATGGGGGCCAGTATTCCGTATGGGGCATAATATGGGGGCCAGTATTCCGTATGGAGCCTTATATGGGGGCCAGTATTCCGTATGGAGCCTTATATGGGGGCCAGTATTCTGTGTGGAGCGATTCACCATTTTCTGAGCTATTGTGGAATTTACAATAGATATCACTCATGTAATGTAAGAAGTGAAATCTTTGCATTGTACTATATATATATATATATATATATATATATATATATATATATATATATATATATATATATATATATATTTCTCCGCCGTATCTCTGCATCATGAATCGTGGTATGCGTTAAAGGGGCCCACTGAGACTCTTTTGCCCTGGGCCCAGAAAAACCTGGAGCCGGCCCTGCCTCCATGGTTGAATCAGTGCCCAGAAGCCAGCACTAAACAAAAGGCAAATAAAAAACCGTGTAGCATTTGTTTAGTCCCACAGCCTGCTAAACAGATGGATGCTGGAAAAGTGGCAGAAGGTGGATTTCTCTGATGAATCTTCAGTAGAATTACACCACAGCCGCTGCAAATACTGCAGGAGATCTACTGGAGCCCGTATGGATCCAAAATACACCCAGAAAACAGTTACATTTGGTGGTGGAAAGATCATGGTCTGGGGTGTGCGAAACATTTGCAAGGTGGAAAGCAATATCAATAGCCTAAAATATCAAGTATTAGCTACCTCTTACATTCCAAATCATAAAAGGGGTCAAATTCTGCAGCAGGATGGTGCTCCATCTCATCCATCCATCTCTACAACAAAGTTCCTCCAGGCAAAAAAGATCAAGGTGCTGAAGGACTGGCCAGCCCAGTCACCAGACATGAACATCATTGAGCATGTTTGGGGTAGGATGAAAGAGGAAGCTTGGAAGACAAAACCAAAGAATCTAGATGAACTCTGGGAGGCATGTAAGACTGCATTCTCTGCTATTCCTGATGACTTCATTAATAAATTGTATGAATCATTGTTGAACCGCATGGATGCAGTCCTTCAAGCTCATGGAAGTCACACAAAATATTAAATATGATTCTAATAGCACCACAACTTCATTCACCAATGTTATGCAACATATATTTGTATTTTAAGATAATTATTTGTTTGAATATCACATTACTTTCTGTGGGCGACAAAACTTTTGTCTTGCCAAAATCTGACCATTCTGTGTTCATTAAATGATCAATATTTCAGCATTGATGCCAAATTATTTTCTTAACCCAAACCAAATTTGGGAGGGTTTCAGCTTTCAAAAGAGTAATTTATAAAACCAATGGATGAATTTAACGTCAGGTTATAAGCTTTTATTTACATAACATGGATAAGCGACATAACTTCTGTCAGGGAGTGTATATTCTCTTGTGGAGACCAAGATGGTCTGTGTGTTTTTAATGTTTTTATGTTTGTTTGTTCACTTTGATCATAATAAAGAATTCATTTTGTTTATTATTAAGGTTGTCTGTGATATTACAAGGCTACTAGTGCCTACTCCCCACACTCTTTCTTGTTTACTTATGTCTTTAGGGTGTATGGCACAGTTCCTTCATTATTAGGTGGTGCTGATCCATTTCCTTTTCTCAAAAAATGACCTATTATCATCAGTATTTTGGATTTTCTTCAGTGTTTGGTCCTTGTGTCAGTTGTAGGTCACAGCCCCACTATCAGTATTTTGTCAGTATTCGGTCAGTATTTTTTCTCAGGAGTGGGAGCCAAAACCTGGTGAGGAACAATCAGAGAAAAGGTGTAATAGAAACAAGTCACCAATTCTGCATTTATCACCCACTCCTGGTCTTGACTCCCACTCCTGAGAAAAAATACTGACCGAATACTGACAAAATACTGATAGTAGGGCCATGACCTTACCATCAGAGTTTCATTACTTTTCTTGTGTATGAGAAGTTTTCTCAAGCTTCTTCAAACAAGCATAAATTACGGACAGCACACAGGATGGTATCTGAGTGCTGTCTTATTTTTTTTCATGTATCCATAGAATTGCATTGGTGAGTTTGATATGTGACATGGAGAAGAATTGGACATGTGTCCGTGTTTTGGTGCTGACCATTGGGTCCCTGACTCCCCACAAATACATTTATTAATAGGAAAGCCATTAGTACTGTTTTTTACCGTGAAAAAAGAAATAATGCATTTTTATTACTGCTATAATATATAATGTGTATGTATGATTTTATAATAGATAAATAGTACATAGATAGATAAGCTAAATAAATCAGCCATAAGCCAAATGTTATCTCTGATACAGTTCACTTGCACAGGTGCAATCCTGTCATTTGAAACTTAGTCATTTTTTATACATGGCATTAGCATACAGTTCATGTTTGTATAGCATTGATGCATGAGGTGTAAGCTAATATTATCAGCCAGTGATCAGCACTAGTGAATTACCTTAAGACACTTTACTTTTTAACCCCTTCACAAACAGAAGCCAATTTTCATTTTTGCACTTTACTTTCTTCCTCAACTTTTTCAAAGAGCCATAACTTTATTTTTATTTTTCTATCGACATAGCCTATTAAGATCTTGTTTCTTGGAGGACGAATTGTAGGTGTGAGTGAAACCATACATTTAACTATAAAATTTACTTAAAAAAAGCAGGAAAAAAAAAATCAAAATGGAGTGAAATAGAGAGAAAAAAAAGCCTAATATTACCTTTGTATTTTCTGATTTGTTTTTGCGGAGTTCATTGTGTGATGAAAATGGCCCAATCAGTACGACGATGGTGGTATCAAATGTTTATTTCCTCTTTTATAAGTTAACGATTTTAAAAAATTCAGATGTTGGTTTTTAAAAAAAAAAAGTGGTTTGATGTTGCCCCATCACCAGAAAATAGCATCCCGAAATGTAGCAACCCCGTAAAACTGTGTCATATACATGGCCTTGTAAAATACAAGTACCAGATATAGTGCACCTATTAGTCTGTGCTATATAGAGTCTCCATGAAATATCAGTGCCACATACAGAAAAGGAGCTAAATAATCAAAGACAGCTGGCAGGTTATGGTACTTTTACTCAATTATATCCAAGATTTTAAGACATTTATAAAATTGAAGCTGGGGGGATATGGGGACAGCACGGTGGCTCAGTGGTTAGCACTGTTGCTTTGCATCGCTGGGGTCTACCAAGGACAACATCTGCAAGGAGTTTGTATGTTCTCCCCGTGTTTGTGTGGGTTTCCTACGGGTTCTCTGGTTCCTCCCACACTACAAAGACATCCTGATAGGGAATTAAGATAGCAAGCCCCAATGGTGAGAGTGCCCATGATGTCTGTAAAAGCGCTGTGGAATATGACGGTGCTATATAATAATACTCCTTTACCATCAGCACTTTCATTTGTAACCTTTTAAAGGGAATCTGACACCCCCTGGGTGATATCAGACCACTACTATGGCCATACAGGTTATTAGAACAATTCCTGGAATTGGCATATACTATATGTCCACACAATAATTACCCATATAATATAAATGTGGGATTAAATATATGACACATATATGCCCCAGACTATAAAATGGAAGACCATTCGGAATTATAGCAAAAACCCAAAGAGAGAAACCGAACACACTGGTCACACACACTAAAATGAAGAACTAACCAACAATGGTGTTAGATTAAAAAACCTTTATTCAAAGTCCATGGTTCTAGGTGGCACTGAAACAAAAGTGCACACACGGATATAAGAACAACTAAAATAGAAGGACTGCATAGTGCACCAATATCCATAATTAATAAGAAGCCAGATGACACCATAATTTACACTATAATTTACACATGCGTATATATATATATATATATATATATTAGCTATTGAACCCGTTCTACGCCCGGGTGGTGAGCATTTTTATTGGTATATGGTCTCCCATGCTGGTATGTGCTGCCCCCCTCCTGGTATTTGTGCTGCCCCCATCCTGTCACCACCATCCTATACTGGTATGCATGGCACCCCTCATCCTCATCCTGGTATGCATGGCACCCCTCACCCCCAATTCTGGTATGCGTGGCACCCCTCACCATCAATTCTGGTATGCGTGGCACCCCTCATCCCCCCAATCCTGGTATGCGTGACACCCCTCACCCCCAATTCTGGTATGCGTGGCACCCCTCACCCCCAATCCTGGTATGCATGGCACCCCTCATCCCTATCCTGGTATGCATGGCTCCCTCATCCCTATCCTGGTATGCATGACACCCCTCACCCCCAATCCAGGCATGCATGGCACCCCTCACCCCAATCCTGGTATGCATGGCATCCCTCACCCCCAATCCTGGTATGCATGGCACCCCTCACCCCCAATCCTGGTATGCATGGCACCCCCCAATCCTGGCATGCATGGCACCCCTCACCCCTAATCCTGGTATGCATGGCACCCCTCACCCCCAATCCTAGTATGCATGGCACCCCTCACCCCCAATCCTGGTTTGCATGGCACCCCTCACCCCCCAATCCTGGTATGCATGGCACCCCTCACCCCCCAATCCTGGTATGCATGGCACCCCTCACCTCCCAATCCTGGTATGCATGGCACCCCTCAACCCCAGTCTTAGTATGCGTGGTACCTCTCACCCCAATGCTGGTATGCGTGGTACCCCTCAACTCCAATCCTGGTAGGCATGGTACCCCTCATCCCCCACAATTCTGGTATGTGTGGTACCCCTCACCCTAATCCTGGTATGTGTGGTACCCCTCACCCCAATCCTGGTATGTGTGGTACCCCTCAACCCAATCCTGGTATGTGTGGTAGCCCTCACCCCAATCCTGGTATGCCTGGTACCCCTCACCCCAATCCTGGTATGCGTGGTACCCCATACCTCATCCCTATCCTGGTATGCATGGTACCCCATCCCTATCCTGGTATGTATGGTATTCCTCATCCTGGTATGCATGGCCCCCCTCATCTGAATCCCGGTGTGCGTGGCCCCCCTCATCCGAATCCCGGTATGCGAGGCACCCCTCATCCCCAAAATCCCGGTATGCGTGGCACCCCTCATCCCCCCAATTCCGGTATGCGTGGCACCCCTCATCCCCCCTATCCCGGTATGCGTGGCACCCCTCATCCACCCCAATCCTGGTATGTGTGGTACCCCTCACCCCAATCCTGGTATGTGTGGTACCCCTCGCCCCAATCCTGGTATGTGTAGCCCCTCTCATCCCTTTCATGCTGTACACACATCCAAAAAAAATAAACACTTATACTCACCTTTCTTCTCTGTGCCCTAGCACTGCTGCGTCCTGTTCTGCCGGAGGCTGGGGAGGAGCGCTGCGCCAGAGCACAGCGCTGTCCGGCGCCATTTTGTTGAAGACACTGCAAATGTGTCTTCAGTAAAATGGCGCCGGATAGCGCTATGCGCATGCGCCGATCCGACGCCTCACTCTTGTCCCGGTCTCCGGCGAAGAGAGGCGCAGCGGCAACGCTCCTCCCGGTCAGGTAAGTATGTAAGTATGGCGCCAGAGATCGCGGTATGCATTCAGTGTCTACGCATACCGCGATCTCCAGCGCCATACACTCCTCTTACCTGTAACGGTTGATGCGTTCTTCTGTCTGGAGCCAGACTGCGCGTCACGCATGCGCAGTCTATAAAGGCTTCAGACAGAGGGACGCATCCCCCGTTATATTATAGATATATATATATACTCTATTTTAAATTATCTGACTCAGAGTGAATTGCAGCTCTATCATTGTATGCATATACATAAGGTCGTAGACCAGATACTATTAAAAAACCTCATCATGTGAATGTTATGGGCACACATAAATGCTCAGAGGAGCATATATAGTAAAAAGAGAGAGGTGTGTATAAAACATTAATGCATGTCAATGTATAAGCTTCCCGTATGAGTCAAAGGCTACGAATATGCACAGCATGGAAAAAAATCTCAGTACCTGGTAGTCCGTGGCTCCGTGTGATGCATGCCGACCCCGACTTGCGTTTCAGCACACCTTCGTCAGGGGAGTGGTGTCCAAAGCACCAGTGATCATTAAAAAGGCAGTCATGTCTAATGAGGAGAGACCAGTCAAAAAGGACGCATCCGAGGTCAGGAGGACCTGTGAGTCAAACCACGCCCCCGCGTCATGTGACCCACAATGCAGTGACACGCCAACAGCGTGATCATGCATCACGGGGCACATATAGATACAGGGGCCGGGAAGGCTCACTGCACAGGACACAAACCGCGCACGCGTATCAGACATGTTCAGATATTATGAGTACCAATAGAAAGGTCGGTCAGGTCTAATAGTGAATTGCACATCCTCCTAGAACAATACAAGTGGAGCATATTTATGGGTGTCCATAAAACATCCAAAAAGTGCTCACATAATAAAAATAAAATAAAATACAAAATAACAATATAATATAACATAACAATAAATATAAATGAATATACACTGCTCAAAAAAATAAAGGGAACACTCAAATAACACATCCTAGATCTGAATGAATGAAAAATTCTCATTGAATACTTTGTTCTGTACAAAGTTGAATGTGCTGACAACAAAATCGCACAAAAATCATCAATGGAAATCAAATTTATTAACCAATGGAGGCCTGAATTTGGAGTCACCCCCAAAATTAAAGTGGAAAAACACACTACAGGCTGATCCAACTTTGATGTAATGTCCTTAAAACAAGTCAAAATGAGGCTCAGTATTGTGTGTGGCCTCCACGTGCCTGTATGACCTCCCTACAACGCCTGGGCATGCTCCTGATTGCGGTTGCGGATGGTCTCCTGTGGGATCTCCTCCCAGACCTGGACTAAAGCATCCGCCAACTCCTGGACAGTCTGTGGTGCAATGTGACGTTGGTGGATGGAGCGAAACATGATGTTCCAGATGTGCTCAATCAGATGCAGGTCTGGGGAACGGGCGGGCCATTCCATAGCTTCAATGCCTTCATCTTGCAGGAACTGCTGACACACTGCAGCCACATGAGGTCTGGCATTGTCCTGCATTAGGAGGAACCCAGGGCCAACCGCACCAGCATATGGTCTCACAAGGGGTCTGAGGATCTCATCTCGGTACCTAATGGCAGTCAGGCTACCTCTGGTAAGCACATGGAGGGCTGTGCGGTCCTCCAAAGAAATGCCACCCCACACCATTACTGACCCACTGTCAAACCGGTCATGCTGAAGGATGTTGCAGGCAGCAGATCGCTCTCCATGGCGTCCCCAGACTCTGTCACATCTGTCACATGTGCGCAGTGTGAACCTGCTTTCATCTGTGAAGAGCACAGGGCGCCAGTGGCGACTTTGCCTATCCTGGTGTTCTGTGGCAAATGCCAAGCGTCCTGCACGGTGTTGGACTGTGAGCACAACCCCCATCTGTGAACGTCAGGCTCTCAGACCACCCTCATGGAGTCGGTTTCTAACCATTTGTGCAGACACATGCACATTTGTGGCCTGCTGGAGGTCATTTTGCAGGGCTCTGGCAGTGTTCCTCCTGTTCCTCCTTGCACAAAGGCGGAGGTAGCGGTCCTGCTGCTGGGTTGTTGCCCTCCTACGGCCCCCTCCACGTCTCCTAGTGTATTGGCCTGTCTCCTGGTAGCGCCTCCAGCCTCTGGACACTACGCTGACAGACACATCAAACCTTCTTGCCACAACTTGCATTGATGTGCCATCCTGGATGAGCTGCACTACCTGAGCAACTTCTGTGGGTTATGGAGTCCGTCTCATGTTACCACAAGTGTGAAAGCACAACCAATATTCAAAAGTGACCAAAACTTCAGCCAGAAAGCATTGGTACTGAGATGTGATCTGTGGTCCCCACCTGCAGAACCACTCCTTTATTGAGGATGTCTTGATAATTGCCAATAATTTCCATCTATTGTCTATTCAATTTGCACAACAGCATGTGAAATTGGTTGTCAATTAGTGTTGTTTCCTAAGTGGACAGTTTGATTTCACAGAAGTTTGATTTACTTGGAGTTATATTCTGTTGTTTAAGTGTTCCCTTTATTTTTTTGAGCAGTGTATAAAGTGTACCAATATACAATACAACCTGAAAAAAGTGTATACGTGCAAAAATATATTAATCACAAATATACATATAAAAAGCAAAAAAGGGGGGGAGAGAAAAGAGAAGATAAGGAGAACGAAAGAGGGGGAGCAAAGAAGAAAACATATAATAAAAAATATAATGCTAATAAAAGGGCTATTTGACCAAGAAGGAGAGTGATGGGGTGCTACGCCAGATGACCTGGCCTCCACAGTCACCAGACCTGAACCCAATCGAGATGGTTTGGGGTGAGCTGGACCGCAGAGTGAAGGCAAAAGGGCCAACAAGTGCTAAGCATCTCTGGGAATTCCTTCAAGATTGTTGGAAGACCATTTCCGGTGACTACCTCTTGAAGCTCATCAAGAGAATGCCAAGAGTGTGCAAAGCAGTCATCAAAGCAAAAGGTGGCTACTTTGAAGAACCTAGAATATAAGACATATTTTCAGTTGTTTCACACTTTTTTGTTAAGTATATAATTCCACATGTGTTAATTCATAGTTTTGATGCCTTCAGTGTGAATGTACAATTTTCATAGTCATGAAAATACAGAAAAATCTTTAAATGAGAAGGTGTGTCCAAACTTTTGGTCTGTACTGTATATCTACAACATTCTAATACAAAAATAAAATTAAAATGAAATACATAAAGTGCACAGGTGCATAATACAACAGCAAAAAAATACATAGGTACATAATACAACCTAATAATAAAGTAATATCATATATATGTACATAAAAAATTCATAAAAAATTCAAAGTGCCCATATATTGGAAAAAGTACAATACATGCATCTACAACATTTCTGATATAAATGCATAAAGTGCACAGGTGCATAATGTAACATCAAAAAAGTGCATAGGTGCATAATGTAATCAAAATAAAGTGTATATATGCAAGAATGTGTAAGTCATAAATGCACACATAAAGGACATATAATATTGATAAAAGAATGTCATACATATGTATATACATAGAAAGTGCCCACATATTAAAGAGCACATGTGTATACAGCACTATAATATAGGAATAAAAATATAAATACATAAAGTGCCCCAGATGCATAATGCAACATCAATTAAGTGCATATGTGCTTAAAAGTGTAGAACCATAATCATAAAACGAAGAAAAGGAAGGGGAAAGGGGTGGAAAAGGAAAAGGGAAGGGAAAGGGAGAAAAAGAAGAAAAAGGGGAGGACAAAAAGGATGGGAAAAAGAAACACATAAAAATATGTTTATGAAATGATAACAATATAATAATGGTGATCATATTTCTGTTCCAGACTCCACCAGACCGAAACCTCCTCCATGAAGAACACCAAACGTAAAGAGCCCCAAACAAAATCGGCCAAATCGACCACCGCCAGAAAAACAGGTAAGTGACCACTGTAGTAAAAATAAGAACAATTAAAATACTATAATAAAAACAAACTAAAATAAGTGAAGAAAAACCATGGCTATATAAACGGAGCAAAGCTTATATTCTCATTTAGTCCTAGAGGAGAAACCGTGTTTAATACCCATATCAAGCGTGTTTCCAATCTAGCTAGGGTTATACTCACATTACCACCTCTGATGTTTGTCTAATCATATCAATGCCAATTACTTTAAAAGAGGATGGAATGATCATCAATTTCCTTAGCTGAGACAATTCCATTCACGTGTTCTCTAACCCGTACCTTCAACTGACGTGTAGTAAGGCCCACGTAGATCAAGGAACAGGCACACGTAGCATAATAAACCACTGCCTTTGATGTGCATTTGATGTGCATGTGATGGTATTCCTGATGTCATATGTCTTGGAGCCATCAGAGTTGGTAAACGTTTTGGCTCTGGAAATATTAGGGCAAGCTACATATCTTCCACATGGCTTGCAACCCCACGTAGGTTTAGAGTTAGTGAATGGATTTTTCGGTTCATTAGTATAAAGACTTTTTACCAACTTATCTTTCAAATTGCATGATCTACGGTAAGTTACACTTGGTTTATCCTCAAGATGTTTACTAAGTATTGGGTATCAATAGGATAGGCCATGCATTCTCAAGGATTCGATACATCTGGTTATTAAGACCGTTGAATTGGGTGATGAATCTAACCTTATTATTTTCCAGATTTCTTGGAATATTTGAATATAGGGCTTGATGTCGTGATAGATATTTTGCTCTATCATAGGCTCTTTTTATAGATCTCTTACTATGGCTCCTATTCTGAAATCTGGATTTTAAATCCCGTGCTTGTAATTCAAAATCCTCATCACTCGAGCATATTCTGGCGTAGGAATTGGCCTACTGGGATAGACCTTGGAGCCGTGCTTTGTTTCTCTCCGGCCATGTTTGGCTGTGCACTTGTGTGATGCTGACGCAGCCTCGCATTGCGCAAGCGCCGGGGAGTCACTGAGACTCACAGGTGCACAGCCAAACAGGGCCGGAACCTTCACTTTGTTCTGCTGTAGCCAATGACAGGTTGACTTGGCCTTGAGTTTGGTATCGTTGTCATGTTGGAACGTCCAAGTACGTACCATGCACAGCTTCCGGGCTGATAAGTGCAAATTTGCCTCCAGTATTTGCTGATAACGTGCTGCATTCATCTTTCCTTCAGCTTTTACCAAGTTTCCTGTGCCTTTGTAGCTCACATATCCCCAAAACATCAGCGATCCACCTCCATGCTTTACTGTAGGAATGATGTTCCTTTCATCATAGGCCTTGTTGACCTCTCTCCAATTGTAACGTTTATGGTTGTGGCCAAAAAGTTCAATTTTGGTCTCATCACTCCAAATTACCTTGTTCCAGAAGTTTTGAGGCTTGTCTCTGTGCTGTTTGGGGTATTGTAGGCGAGATACTTTGTGGCATTTTCACAGTAATGGCTTTCTTCTGACGACTCGACCATGCAGCCCATTTTTCTTCAAGTGCCTCCTTATTGTACATTTTGAAACAGCCACACCGCTAGTTTTCAGAGAGTCCTGAATTTCAGCTGATGTTATTTGTGAGTTTTTCTTTGCATTCAGAACAATTTTCATGGCAGCTGTGGTCGGAATTTTTGTTGGTCTCCCTGACTGTGGTTTGGTTTTTACAGAGCCCCTGATTTTCCATTTGCTAATGACAGTTTGAATGCTGCTGGCATTATCAATTCCTTGGATATTTTTTGTATCCCTTTCCTGTGTTATACAGTTCAACTACCTTTTCTCGTAAATCCGTTGATAATTCTTTTGCTTTCCCCATGACTTACAATCAAGAAACGTCAGTGGCTGGATGAAAGATGCAAGAGTCTGTCTGGATCCCAAAAACTCACTCAGCTTTTATGCACACACACTGATTACAAGCAAACAGATCACATGTGAGGATGTTACCTTTAGTAGCCATTCAAACTCATTTGTGTCAAATACTGTGCATGTTATCAGGCCAAAATCATCAGAGTATTTGAACTTTTGATCAGGGTCATTTGGATGTTTTTGGTTGTCATTAAGATTTAAAATGAAAAAACACATTAGTTTGACAATAAATGGCTTCACCCAACCAATAACCATGAGTGGAGAAAAAGTTTTTTTGTTATCATTCATATTCTCTGAAACAAGACCAAGAAAGGAAAAATTCTGCTGGGGTATGTAAACTTTTGAGCACAACTGTATATACCAGGATGGGCCCATATATACCTGGGTGTGGCCAGGATGGTAGACATATATACCATAATGGGAGACATTAGTACAGGATGGGGGTCATTAGTACATAACGTGGGAGGGAGGGATTTAGAACACTTCAAGATGTAGAACACTACATCTAACCAACATGTACGGTCCAAATTTTGCACTGGAGCCCATTGGACTCTAGTTATACTGGTGGTCATGGGGGTGCTGATAGGTGCATAGAATGACGCGCCCCCATGCTGGAGCTCTAGGCCACCCCCGGCTGTTAGAGGCAGGTACTGGCTGTGAACACAACCATTATCTGTTAGGTATGGGTTGGACTTGTCTCATGAGCTCGCTCCACACACCTGCTATCGACTTACGCTGTACATGAACGATGGATGTCAGTAAGGGGTTAAACGGTGAGTAGAACACTAAACAATGAACAGTAGAAGTATTGAAGAAGTAAACTAATTAATTGGCATCGGGACCAATCAAATTTGTTCAATACACTTAGTATAACATTATTGGCTGAACACATTGTTAGTAGCGCCGGAATGAGTAAATTAACAATGCCGCTATTATGACACTTTGACAGGTGAGAAATTGGTGACAAAGAGAGCATACGTGATTGCCTTGTGGCTCACTGCTTAGCTAGTAAAATTGGCACTAATCCATAGAATTACACTGAAAGGAAGAGTAAGATGCTGGCTGCTCTGTGTTCATACAAATAATCCTCCTAGTTACATTGTTATTATAGTTACAGAAAGACACAACCATGCCTCAAAATATGCACATGATGTTCAACATCCCAGTACATATACCTATGTGGATACTTTGCTTAAAGTGAACTTGACAAATGATTCATGCTGCCCAAACTATGGGTCAGACACAGGCTGCTTTATTGCAGCCATGTATGGTTTACTCTGAAATGCTTAAATCCCTTTCTGTAATTCCTTGATGCTATAATATCAGACTGTCTGATGGGGAGGACCCCCAGAAGAAGCGAGAGGTGAAACATGTCTGGAGATACTATACAGTGTGTGACATGTGGCACAGCCAATATGGCATGTGGTTGGTGTTTGTGTTACTCTTTGTTGGCTGTTTTGTATATTTTAGTTGTTTAATAAAGGGGGTATTGTTACAATTTATACTGTATGTACATTTGATATTATATTACTCTGGTGATTATGAGTAATTGTAAGATCTAGAAGGAAAAAAAGATGAATTATGCCAAAGCCAATCCTCAACTGCACAGATTAGCTGCAGCAACAAGGGGAACATGGAAGCAAAAAGAAGGGGAAGGATATTTTTTGACAATAGCCGCACTACAAGTCATGTTTAAGCCGTAATAGCATTTTAGGACTTTTGGTATAAAAACGATTACAAGGATCTTCCCTTTTAAACATTGACAGAATATATATTAATTGTAAGTAAATGCATAATATCTCTAGTTAGCTGAATGTATTTTACAATAAATCTGGGAGATAACAAACAGACATTATAATCTAGATAGTAATGAGAATGTCAATAGTAAAATGGCTAAAAACCAATGTTTTCATGTTTTGGCTAAATCCTCCCAAGATTACTCACTTGAGTCTTAATTATTGCTTTTAGTCCAATGAGAGGATATCAGCCGGGCTCCATCCCAGCGGCATGTAATGTTACTAGGCAGCCTCAGAATGGTGCAGGGGGATATCGTTTACTTGGCGCAGAGTTTCCACCTAAGAATTTGGTGAGAACAGCTAAGATCTGTCCTTGTCTATCCTGATGCTTTCAGAAAACCCTTCAATTATTATAATTATTGATTTGGCTCTAGGGAATCTTTCCTAGGAGCGTTAAGTTAGGTTGGTTACCATTTCCATGCCTTCCTGGCCCGCAGGCTGTATCACTATATCATTACTCATGACTGCATCACAATGAGCATCATGCTTTGTAAAGCAACTCTGACACAGTTTTCTCAGTATTTGATGTTTAAAGAGGATTTGTCAATTGCCATAAATGTAATTTTTTTTTACCTGGTATCATTTTTTAGGAAAAAGAAAAGTTGGAAAAAAATACATAATTATCAGTACTAGTGCTATTATGTGTATGTTTGGTGTGTGACTATCCAACCTTTGCCACATCAGGTCTTTCCAGTTAAAGGGAATCTGTCAGCAGGTTTTTGCTATGTAATCTGAAAGCAACATGATGTAGGGGCTGAGAGCCTGATTCCAGTGATGTGTCACTTACTAGGCTGTGTGTTGATGTCTCAATAAAATCAGCGCTTTAGCAAGAGATTATCACTGCAGGACTAGGTGTCTCGTGCCTCCTAGTCAACTGCTCTGTGTAATCCCACCCCAAAGCTGCAAATCATTGATGTGGGAGGGGTTAAAGAGAGCTCAGCATTCTGAGCACTGCTACATCTGTAGGAGAAAAAAAATGATTTGATCAAAATGACAGCATGTATACCTGCAAGATGGCTAATAAGACCAAACTTACATGGAGAGAGACAGCGCTGATTGTTATGTCATGCGATCCTTGCAGCCAATGTCACGCAAGGCCCATAGGAGCGAGTGCCGACACAACTGGAGCTACGCTGGTATTGGAGGTGAGTATAGGTCTTATTATTTTACTGGGAGGAGACTTAGGGACTTAGGGACTCTAATAATTATTATAATCACTGGCAGGTAATGGAATTCCCCATCTACACTACTGTATATCCACTTCAGTAGCTAAAGGGGTACGTTCGGATTACAGCTCTGTATTATGGAATTGCTATGTATGCATTAATACTTATGTGTAACGGATGCACAGATATACAGCATTTTTTATGTAAGTGGACCATCTATTTCCAGTGCAACATATAAACAAACAGAAAAAGTCTATTGAAAATGAATGGAAAATGAAGCCAGCTGTGGAAATAAGGAACATAAATGCAGTATGACAGCCTGCGCAGCACAGAAAGACTTCTAAGGTAACAGACATCCTGAGGGAAGAGGCCTCTCTGCTCTTGAGGAATTACTCAGCCTTAAGCTATTTCATCTATAGAGGTGGGAGTTGCACAGGACCCCTACTTAAAGTATTAAAACATATTTTGTTTCTTGGAATTTGCCTACAAGAGGGCAAATTTAACCCTTTCAGTGTCTAAAATGCAGCTGAACACAAATAAACTCTTAAATCTGACTCACAAGCAAATAAAATCTTAAGAGTAAACTATATGGACATTAAATGGGCACACAATCCGAAATGCCATGAATGTTGTAAGCTGATCATAATGTATAAAAAAAGATCAAGTGACGTTCATGAAAACACATGTAACAGATATCTTATCTTGGCAGACTCTGACCATATAGAAAAGCACTTAGTGAAATCATTCATAAAATACGATCATATGTTGTTTAGGATGGAATAAATTAGATTTCTAATGTTACTTAAGTACCTATCAAAAGTCTCAATTTCATACAATACCCACTAGCCCACGGCCATATATTGGATCCCTGGTGTAATGATCTGCAATATGGTGCCTACTAGTGTTGAGCGAGTATGTTCTATTAACCCTTTTGACGAGTATGCTCGGGCTGAGCCTCGAGTATTTACAGCTGCTCGGTGATATGTTTGAATCGCTCCCGTGTGCATGATTTGCAACTGTTTGACAGATTTAATACATGTGAGGAATGTGTAAGAAATAGAGATTCCTCACATGTAATAAAGCTGTCAAACAGTTGCAAATCATGCACACGGGAGCGATTCAAACATATCACCGAGCAGCTGTAAATACTCAGAGCTCGGCCCGAGCATACTCGGCGAAAGGGTTAATAGAACATACTCGCTCAACACTAGTGCCTACCCATTTGAATGCCTCAAGCTCAAAAAATTATGCCACTGATAGACTTCGCTCTAGCCACTCCACCCATCAGATCCCCGAGAATCTCCAATCATCATTTTTAATCCTGGTGGCTCAGTGGTTAGCACTGTTGCTTTGCAGCGCTGGGGTCCAGGGTTCATATCTCACCAAGGACAACATCTACAAGGAGTTTGTATGTTCTCTTCATGTTTGTGTAGGTTTCCTCCCACACTCCAAAGACATACTGATAGGGAATTTAGATTGTGAGCCCCAGTGGGGACAGTGATGACAATATCTGTAAAGAGCTGCGGAATATGATGGTGCTATATAAGCAAAACATAATACATGAATAATAAATACAAAAATCTAGACTTACAATGGGGCCCCCTAGGTTGTATAACGGAGTACCTGCTGGCTGAAAGAGCAAGCCTAAGGTAAGAATGGTCAAACTAGTTGGGTCATTAACTGGAGGGACAAAATCAGGGACTGAACCAGAAGACAATACTGTAGTCAAAGAAATAGTCGGGGTCGCTTACCAGGAGGTCATTCAAAAGGTAAAAACCACACAATTTTTGGTATGTCAAGATTCTTTGTTTTTATTTTTTTGGCAAATTGGCTATATACTGCTTTATTAATTAGAGAAGTGGTCATAGATGCTGTGCATCGATAGAAAAACTTTCCATTGTCACCAGGTTAACCTAATTATTATTTTTTTTATCAATTTTCATTTTATTTAATTTTTATTAAAGAATTATTACAGTACATAAATATTACATTGAAAGACAGTGAATTTTACAGGAACACATTCAACAGCACTGCAACCATTGAAACAAACTGATGGGTCAGAAAAATGCCATAAAGTATAATGAAGCAAGAAAATATGGAATAGAAAATATAATTTTGAGATAGTAGGCAAATGGTATTAGTGAGATTGTAGTTAGCACCCCTAAACATTTGCGGTATGAGTGTTGCTATAATCTTGCCAGACATTTGGGATTAAAATAAATGTTAGTTTTGGACCGCCCCTCACAGAATCCTTTTTCCCTTTACCCTAGTGGGATATATGAATAGGGTTGACCACTGGGGACCTCCTTCTATTTCCCAGAGCGGAAGCCCCTGTACAGAATGGATTGTGCTCTAGCGGCCTCCGTTTGTCAGCTGCAATGTATTGTTATCCGATACTCTGGTGATTTCTGACCATAAGGAGTCTCAGAAGGCAGAGCCATAGCTCATCATCATACCGGCTATAGTAAAAAAGGGGTTGTCATAAAGAGACCCTTTAATATATTGTGAACTAAAGTACATTTCTTTATTGGGTTTCTATTAATATTTGGACATTGATGTAATTTGTGTCCTGCTACTAAAGAATTTTGATAGGTCCTGAAACTTACACATGTAAATTGAACAGTTTTGTTCACAATGTTATCGCTACTGATAACATAATCTCGCCCTAAAACAAATCAGGTACTGCAGGTAAAGGCCCCGTCACACTTAGCGACGCTGCAACGATCCCAACAACGATACGACCTGTCAGGGATCGTTGCTGCGTCGCTATGTGGTCGCTGGTGAGCTGTCAAACAGGCAGGCTCACCAACGATCAGGGGAGCAGCGACATCGTGGAAAGAATCTTTCCACGATGTCCTGCTCCTGGTTACCAGCCTGCTGAAGCAGGAGCAGGCTGGTAACTATGGTAAACATCGGGTTACTAGGGGCACACGCGCACCTAGTAACCCGTTGTTTATCATGGTTACCACTCTGCTACAGTGAGCGGGAGGTTACCGCTCACTTTAGCAGGCTCGTAACCATGAAAAACAACAGGTTACTAGGTGCGCGTGTGCCCCTAGTAACCCAATGTTTACCATGGTTACCAGCCTGATCGCTGCTCCCGCTGGTTACACACAGCGATGTGTGCTGACCAGCGGGAGAGCAACGACCAAAAAATGGTCCAGGTCACTTTGCAGTGATCAGCGACCTCACAGCAGGGGCCTGATCGTTGCAAAGTGTCACACATAGCGACATCGCTGGTGAGGTCGCTGTTGTGTCACCAAAACCATGACACAGCAGCGATCTCGCTAGCGATCTCACTATGTGAGACGGGGGCTTTAGGCTATGTTCACATGACCAGTAATGATCCGTTAGGACAGATCCAGCAGCAATCCGTTGGCAAAAACGTTGTGCAGACACAACTTTTTAGTCCGTTTTTGAAAAACTGATCTCTGCTGGATCCGTTTCTTTAACATTGAAGTCTATGGAAAATGGATCCATTAGTTAGCCATCCGTTTTCTTTAATTTGTAAAGGATCTGTTTTTTGCTTACTGGGTTCGTTACAAATGGAAGAAAACAGATGGCTAATTAACGGATCCGTTTTCCACAGACTTCAAAGTTAAAAAAAACAGATTCAGCAGAGATCAGTTTTTTTTAATGAAATAAAAAGTTGTGTTTGCACAAATCTTTTGCCAATAAATTTCTGCTGAATCCGTTTTAACGGATCATTACTGGACATGTGAACATAGCCTAAGAGTGAGAAGGCCTCCATAGTGAAAGTCTTTTTCTGATTAGATCCTATCACATCATCATTGGCACTATATACAGCTTATGCTCATGTTTCGGACTATCCCTTTATCTTGTCCCTTTAATGGTATGTTTCCATATTAATTGGATGGTAAATATTTATTTGCATTTGTAGAAAAACAAATGACCTCATTGACCCTTTTACCTTTGTACCTAAAAAAGAGCATTTTTTTTCTATGATTCACTCGCAGTAGTTCGAAAGAAATTCTAGCAGTTGTGTCATACAATTTGTACACGGATTTCCATAAAATCATATAACATCCTATTGAAATGTCCAGCATTGTGCGCTTGGTCGGAGGTTTTACTGTTCTTGTCATCTGGAAAACATGCAGGAAGTGTCAGTAATATGTACCAAACACTTCCGGACCTGCCTGCATACCATCAAAAGGAAAACATGTCAATATGTCAATTTCACTTACTGAAAAGAAGGAATTTCTTTCATCCTCAGCAGTTGTGTAATTGCAGTTGTATATTCGCATGCAATGCTCCCTGTAAACTGATGGCTATGGATGGGAAAGTGTTTATAGGAAACTAATCCAGGGTCTAATCTTTATAATGATGTGGTCTATTGTTTGGTGGGTGACTTAAATTCCAACACTATTATTATAATAATTGTTATTTTCCAACTAGTTTAAAAAAAAAAAAACTGTAGATTTCAATGAGGTTTTTAAGGGACAACTGCTTATAAATTCTCTAATATACTTTTTGAAAAATTCCTAAATAAGATAAATAATTTGGGAATTCCATATTCTAGCTCCTAAATGCATTTTACTTCGGTTTACAGTGAGGTAAAGAGTTAATAGCCACTGATGACTGTCTGTTTTGTTGTAGATGGAAGTGCAACACAGGAAGTATCCTACAGCTCTGCAGTGAACCAATCTCAATAAAATGAAGGAATGTTAGGAATTGTTTTAGTAGCAAGCTTAGAGGGAGCGTATCATCAGAAAATGACCATTTCTTTTATTCACATTTTTGTGCTATAATATTTTTCTAAGTGTTGGCCATTGTTCGCTTTTTTATTCATATCATGAACAATCTGGTTCGGATGTGCAGCGTGGATGGTATAACCCCCAACGGGAGGGATATGGCCTCAGGGCAGCTATGTTAGAGATGATAATGGGAGTGATGGTGCGGGTGTCCCAGTACTGATGGTGCAGGTGCGACGACGAAACACGGAGGCTTGAAGTGCAGTTTCAAAAGCTTTACTCACAGTTCTTTACCAGGTCGCCCGTGCACAGTAGGACCACCCGAGTCGTGCTGCGTCCACCAGGTCAGGGACTTGGCCAACTCCCAGGCAGTTCCAGAGCGTGGTCCTGAGCTCCCCTCTCTTCCTTCCTACTGGCCGTCCCCACCAGGGATCCACCTTTGTCCAGCTCCCTTGGGCCTTCTGGTGGTGAAACCTTTCCCGGCTTCCCTGACCCTATACGTGGTATGCCTTCCTGGTGAATATGGCGAGGGGTCGCGCCAAAACTTGTCCACGACCTCCGGTTCCTGGCTGAGGATAATTGGCCTCCACCAGTTTGGGATCCGGTACCCTGTATGCCAACCCTTCACCCGTTTCCGTTCACTCGTGGGATCTCAGGGTTCCCTCTATGCTTTCGTCTCTGGGCCTTTCTCTGCGTCTCTCTTCTTCCTCCTTTTTCCTTCTCTCTCTCTCTCTTCAGGCCTGGCTCCGGAGCTGGGCCCAGACGGAGCCACAGCTCCCTGTCAGCCCTCTCTGGCTGAGCTCCTCTCTGCACAGAGCAGACCTAAAAGAAGACCTTGTCTAAAGATGGTGCCCACCTTATATACTCCCTCTGACACCCGAGCCCAGGTGACAAGCACCCAATGGGCTCCTACCTATGCCCAGAGTCCCTCCCCTGTCTGCTCCTACACCACTGGGATGTTCCTCCCCCCCCCACACTCCAGCCAGGGACAGAAGCTGTCGTACCTGCACATCTATCTGGTGGGAGTACCGTTGATCTGTCCCCCGGAAATGGGGTGTGTGTGGTGCATGCAGCTATCTGAGCCCAGTTCCACACTCCATCCTTACCCGGGAGTGGAATACCACACCTCTGGTCTGAGGTGCAATACCCCTGTAGCAGCCGAGTCCTCGGGGTGCTACATTCCCCCCTGGTAAACCACAGCACGTCCTCGGGCTGGAATAGAGCAAAAGCAAATTAGACATACAAAAATTTTAAAGTGCACTCACACATAAGATATTAACTTATGAACTCATCCCTTTATGGGAGGTACTTTTCCCTTTTAACTTTACGGGTATAAAACATTACGAAAACATTATCAGAAAATACCATTAACTCTCTTAGCATACTAAAAAATTTTTCACATAAAACATTCTTGATCTCTGGTCACCGTGCAACTTGTGACCAGGTAAAGTGCAACAGTCACTAGTTCCAAAGTAGGAAAACAGTTCTCTATAAAACCAGTAGGGGGCGCCTTAGGAAGCGCAACTATTTACAGGGTATGGCCGCTCTCAGTCCTCGGCCAGTGGGAATAGGGGAATGGCTGCTCACAGTCCTCAGCCTGGTAATGGATAGGGGCACACAGGAAACAGTTCCTTTAAACAGTTCCACACTAGTCCCAACGGGGACCACACTTCAATTAGCAGCATGTCAAGTACCCTTACGGGTAACTATATACAGTACTTTGTTTATGCTACTTCCCTTCAGTAGCGGTGTCCTCTCCTTGTTTCCTCCTGAGGGTAGTCTTCAGACCTGTCCGGGTCCTCTTGGCTTTCCTCATATTGTATCTCCTCCTCAGTCAGCCGGTGTACGTGAAGGGCGTACGGTCCTTTGGCACACTGATGCCGGGTGAAGGTGACCTCATCACCCGGGTAGAGGTCACGTCCGCGATGTCCCTCCGGCAGGTGGCTCTCGACATCCCTGCGGGTGACAAAGACGTCGCCGGGGGTTCGGTGATCCCGGATAAAGCCCCAGCCATGCTCCAGCTGGAACTTTATTACGGTCCCGGTGGCACGGGGACCGTGGGCCGCACGGGGGTTTCGTCGGGCTCGGCGTTTCTGCTCCGCGCTTTGGACCTGCAGCCGTTCCTCGCGGATCCGCCTCTCCCGTCGTTCTCTCCCGAAGACCTCTAGTTGCTGACGGCAGCACTCCTCCCGCTGGGCTGCGGCCGCCCGGGTCTCTTGGGTGAACCCCATGAGGTTTTCACCGGTGGGGTCCCATGCAAATTGGGCCTCCTCCAACGGGAGCGGGACAATTTTGGCGGGCGCCGGAGCCGGGATTAGAGGCTCACACAGGGGCCGTTCCCTCCGGAGTCGGGGGTTGATGTACTCCGGTGGCCACACGAAGGGCAGCCCGTCCGGGCTAGTATGCTGCGCGAAGAGATCTTCGCCCAGGGGCAGCACTGTGGAGGTTGATGGTTCTGTGGGGGCAGCGGCGCCCGGAGGTACTCGGCCTTGTGTCCAGGCCGTAGGCATCCTGTCTGGATTCAAGTATGGCGCCTTCCGGGAGGAGGGCGCTGTTGAGACCGCGGCGCCCGGGGGTACTCGGCCTTGCGACCAGGCCGGTGGCACTTCCTCTTTTGCCGCGCTCAGGGTCAAGGGGCGTGGCGCGGAAGGGGGCGTGACCGCGGCTCCGGCCGCTTGAGGCCTAGTTGGGAGCAGTGGCGGTGCGGCAACGGGCGCGATGAGGGTGACTTCGGGCTCTGCGACGGGGAGCTGGGGCAGGCTTACGGCTACTGGGCTCGGGGTGATGACGTCCCCATTACCTGCTTCCATCCCTGCGGCTCCCTCCGCGGCGTCGTCTCCGGCCTTCGTCCCTCCTGCACCTTCCTCAGGGGCAGACATGCTCCACGTTGCGGGTGGCGTCCTCTGCTGGCGGGTTCCAGCCTGCTGGGCCATCTCCCTCCTCCATTCGGCCAGTGCTTCCTGCTGTACTCGGGCCATCTTCCGGGCCAAGGCTTCCAGCGCGGTCTGTGCACGCTCCCGATCTCTGGGGAGCTGTGCCAGGATCTCCACCAGGCCTTCTGGGGTGGCAGCCTGCAACAGGTTCCGGACCACAGGGTCGGTGCTGCTCGACTCTTCCTCCATCTCCGGGTGCGATGTGTCCAGACTCCTCCAGGCCGCACCCATCCTCTCTGTTTTGTTCTCTATCCGCCCCCCTTGGGAGTGGTCCCGGGGCAACTTAGTGACAGTCAGTTTCAGGGGCAGACCCCCCACTCTGATGGACATTTCCATGGTGGTAGTCTCGGCTAGTGGGGGCGGTCTCCGCTTTTGGCGCTCTTCTGGGACCGCGCCCACGATGGGAGGTGGTCTCTCGCCACCCTCTGGCACGCCCATAATGGCGTCCGCTCTGCCAGGGCAGGAAACTGTCCAAGATGGCGGGAATCGTCTCCTGATGGCGGGAAACTTCGCTGATGGCGGGCAAAGGCTGCAGATGGCGGGCAAACGGCGGGAAACGACTCCGGACGGCGTCTGATGGCGGGAACCCTCTAGAATTAGCGGGAGACTCCTTTTTGCGGTATATATGCACTTTTCTTCAGGCACGCAGTACCCGGTGGTTGCGGGCACGTAATCCTGCCGACTACGCCAAAGTTGACGCAACCCCTGGGCCATGTTTGTGTAGCGTTGCGCACGCGGGGAATACCCGGAGCCGGATCAGATAGGGGTAGTAGTCCTCGTGGCGGTGACCCGGTCCGTGCCCAGGGTGTCAAACTAAGTGGTGTTATTGATTTGATGGTATTAGTGTCCGACTACGCCACCCGTTGAATGCGGCTATGAAGCCGCCGCTGCAGGGCAGTCCGCTGAGGCCGGTGGTTCGGATGTGCAGCGTGGATGGTATAACCCCCAACGGGAGGGGTATGGCCTCAGGGCAGCTATGTTAGAGATGATAATGGGAGTGATGGTGCGGGTGTCCCAGTACTGATGGTGCAGGTGCGACGACGAAACACGGAGGCTTGAAGTGCAGTTTCAAAAGCTTTACTCACAGTTCTTTACCAGGTCGCCCGTGCACAGTAGGACCACCCGAGTCGTGCTGCGTCCACCAGGTCAGGGACTTGGCCAACTCCCAGGCAGTTCCAGAGCGTGGTCCTGAGCTCCCCTCTCTTCCTTCCTACTGGCCGTCCCCACCAGGGATCCACCTTTGTCCAGCTCCCTTGGGCCTTCTGGTGGTGAAACCTTTCCCGGCTTCCCTGACCCTATACGTGGTATGCCTTCCTGGTGAATATGGCGAGGGGTCGCGCCAAAACTTGTTCACGACCTCCGGTTCCTGGCTGAGGATAATTAGCCTCCACCAGTTTGGGATCCGGTACCCTGTATGCCAACCCTTCACCCGTTTCCGTTCTCTCGTGGGATCTCAGGGTTCCCTCTATGCTTTCGTCTCTGGGCCTTTCTCTGCGTCTCTCTTCTTCCTCCTTTTTCCTTCTCTCTCTCTCTCTTCAGGCCTGGCTCCGGAGCTGGGCCCAGACGGAGCCACAGCTCCCTGTCAGCCCTCTCTGGCTGAGCTCCTCTCTGCACAGAGCAGACCTAAAAGAAGACCTTGTCTAAAGATGGTGCCCACCTTATATACTCCCTCTGACACCCGAGCCCAGGTGACAAGCACCCAATGGGCTCCTACCTATGCCCAGAGTCCCTCCCCTGTCTGCTCCTACACCACTGGGATGTCCCCCCCCCCCCCCACTCCAGCCAGGGACAGAAGCTGTCGTACCTGCACATCTATCTGGTGGGAGTACCGTTGATCTGTCCCCCGGAAATGGGGTGTGTGTGGTGCATGCAGCTATCTGAGCCCAGTTCCACACTCCATCCTTACCCGGGAGTGGAATACCACACCTCTGGTCTGAGGTGCAATACCCCTGTAGCAGCCGAGTCCTCGGGGTGCTACAGAAGCAAAGCTGAACTTTGGGATCCTGAAAAACGCACAGAAAACGCACCAAAACCTGCTTTTTTGACGCACCTTCTTTACTGCCAAGAGATCAGGTTTTGCTGCAGAAAAAAAAACGCAATGTGTGAACATAGCCTTAGTGTTCTTTCAGGACGAAATTTCAGAAGTCTCATTATCACCAGAGGCAGGATTACAATTGCAAATGATGTCTCTACATAGAGTTGATAATCCAACAATCATAAGGAGATGTTACAGTTACCCTTATTTCCACTTTCAGAATGATTCCCCCCCCCACCCCAAAAAAAAGAGAAACATTTAACACCAAAAACTGTTTTGATCCCTTCCTGTGGGGAGATTTTCCATTTTTGCGCTATAACTTTTTTATTTTTCCGTCGATATAACCATATGAGGGCTTGATTTTTGCAAGACAAGTTGTACTTTTGAATGACACCATTAATTTTATCATGTGATGTACTGGAAAGCGAGACAAAAATTCCAGGTGCGTCAAAATAGCTTGCAATTTTTTTTTGTGTATTTTTTATTTACCCTGTTCACTATACTACAAATCTGACCTGGCAATATGATTCTCCAGGCCAGTATGATTCCACAGATACTAAACATGCAGGGTTTTTTTTTCAGTGGTGAAAAAATTTCAGAAATTTGTAAAAAAAATAATATATATTTCACTTGTGTCACCATTTTCCGAGACTCATAACATTTTCTATTTTTGGTCGGTGGGGCTGTGTGAGGGCTTGAGCTGATGTTTTTACTGATACCATTTTGGGGTAGATACATTGTTTTGATCACCACTATTGCATTTTATTGCATTGTTGCAGCGATCGAAAATGTTAATTGCGGAGTTTCAATTTTCTTTGTCATTATGCCATTTACTGATTGGGTTAATTTATTTTATACTTTGAGGGATCAGGCTTTTACGGATACCAAATTTTTTTTTTATTATTTATTTATTTTTAATGGAGAAAGGGGTGTGATTTTAAGTTTTATACTTTTTTATATGATTAAAACCATTTTTTTCACTTTCATTTGTTAGTCCCCTTGAACCTGTGATTGGCTAATCGCTTCTACTATACACTGCAATACCACAGTACTGCTATGAATAGCGAAAATCTCGATCTCCAATTAACGCCAGCTACAGACTGGCTTTTACAGGAGCACTGTCATCACCGGCATGGGGGTCTTTAGCAGATCCCTGGCTGTCATGGCAACCTATTGGTGCCTCGCTATCACGTCACAAGTGTGTCGATGGGTGCATAGAATGACGCGTGCCCTTGCGCACAGGTTGACAGTGGCAGTTAACAGATTAACAGTCGTGGGCAGAGCTCCATTCCATCCTCGACTGTTAGGGGCAGATGATAGCTGAATAATTCAGCCATCATCTGCCAGTAAAATTGCGAGCTCGGCTTGCGAACACACATCAAAGTCAGGGAGCCGGAATATGACGTACCAGTATGTCATATGTCAGTAAGAGGTTTAACAATAGGTTTTTGACGCTGAGTCAATTCTAATGGATAAGCCATGAACTGGGTTAGGCAAGGAGTCTGAGGTCAAAAGCCAGGAGGGTACATCACAAACAGAGGGAAGAGTCAAAGGCATTGTCAGGTAACAGTCCCAGATCAAAATACCGGGAGGATAGTGGATCAGAGCAAAGGGGTTAAACAGACTGTGGGTCAGAACAAGGTCCAAGGTCAGGCAATGAAAGATCATCAAGCAAAACACTAAGCACAGAGAAAATCAACCTCTGGCAGAAGTCTGGGGCTGACAGTCCAGCTAAGTAGCTGAGCAATCACCTGGGACAGGGAAACCTGAAAACAGCACAGCACCTCCCAGTCTCAGGATGGACGTCCGAGCTGTCAATCAAAACACCAACAGCTCAGCACACCCACGCACCAGACTGGGCACTGACCTGTCAATCAAAGTACTGACAGCTTCAGCACGCCCCTGCACCAGATTGGATCAGTAACTGCATCCCAGACACACTGAGGAGTGGAATCGTGACAAGGTCATTTTCTAATCACACATTCCCTTTAAAATTGTAGTTCAGTCTAAAGAACAGTATTTATTTTAAAAAAATAATCTCATGTCTTTATTCAACTTGTAACCTTGTAAAACACTTTTCTAATCCATTTAGGTAGATGTAAAAAGTGTAAATGTAACAAGTGTTCTGAAGCATTTTATTAGTAACTCTTAACCATATTTCCCAGATGTTTCCGAAATTGTGTTCATCCTTGAATGACAGCAATTACACCACTTGATTGCTTTTTGTATTCCGAGTCAACAATACTATCCTGAGAAAATGTCTTCAAGTGCAGAGAAGGGTTTGTTTTCATGGACGTAATACAGTTCCCAATTAGGTCTTACTGTTATGCTAGAACTACCCACTGTGGTAGAGGGAGAGGGAGCTGCGTCATTGACTGCCTGGGCCCAGAACTATCTACATACCTATTTAAATATATTTGGGAATTTTTATGGTTTGCAGTTATATGCTTAATAATGGATTTAAGCCATTTGTTTTCACTTCATGGCCACATATTGATGTGTATATTTACTAAGAAAATTATTAAAGTTTATTTCACGCCAAATACATTCATCTCCTGTCAATGTAGATAGGTGAGAAAACTGCTTAGCATTTTTGATGCTACATATACACAAAATTTTCTTGATGTCCTCTTGAAATTAACCTTACGTTTCATTTATTGTCCATAATATTTATGATGGTGTAATTAAAATGAAGTAGCTCAGACACATACTGTTCCAAGGAGGTTTTTAAAGGAGTAGACAGGTTTAGTTATTGGTGGATGTGTGTCCTCACACACACCCAATCAGATAATACAGTCAGTACTTTTATTATATAGGCAGCCATACTTTCTGCTTCATAGTCTATGGATTAGTACATAGATCATAGCTCTTAAAGAGTATTCTGCATCAACTTTATCTATATCATAGAGCTTTTATCTTAAATGATTTGCTGATAAGGTGCATACTCAGACCTATGCACCAGAGATAACATATAATAACAGCCACATCCTGGTTTGATCTTTTGCTTCTTGGAAATAAGTAGTGATCTGATAAAATTTTAACAAAACAGAACTGTGAAATGATAATGAGATTGGATAACTATGAGGTAGGTGAGGCAATAAGACAGGAGAATAACATTTAGCACAACATCTATTATTGTTCCTCTAAAAAGATATATTGACTGAATTAGAGTAAAGCTATACTTTTGGGCAAAAGAAATTGGTCAGCTCTCTTGACATGTCCATTTCAGTTAATATTTGCTTTCCATATAAAATAACAGTTTTGTAATATGTGTTATTAGAACTAAAAAATCATTGTGTTGTTCTCCGATGGCTCAGTGGTTAGCACCATAACATTGCAGTGCTGGCGTCTTGGGTTCAAATTCCACCAAGGCAGAGGTGTAGCTAGGGGTTCAGGTGAAATCTAAGTGGGCCCCTAACTGGCAACCCTGATTACAACTATGGTGGTGCATTGATATTACCACCATATGGTGACATATAGTGGTAGATACCAGTCCTGCAGAACATACAAGTGATTACAGTACAGTTCTATATAGTAGCTTACAGCTGACGTTCTTTCTGATGGAGAAGTTCACTTTTCCATCTGGCCCAGACCGACATGACAGCTTCATCCAGCCAGGACTCAGCTGCAGATATTACAACAAAGACACCTTTGACTTCTCACATTTCCCGCATTGTCCTTATCTATTACCAACCTGCACAAACGACTCATCCTACTGATACCCCAATACTGAACCATTGCTGCCGTATGTGTTCCTATTACTGCACCTGCTGTGTAGTACAAAAACAGTGCTCCTCTTACTGCTCCACATAAAAATGCCCACCACTGTGCCCCTTACATAGTAATAATGCCTCGTTGTGCCCACTAGATGGTAAAATTGCCCCCTAGAAAATATTAATGCCCTAGGAAATAGTGTCCCCATTTTGACCCTTTGAAAGCCACAATACTCTGAGTGCCCCTATAACAATAATGCTTCTTAAGTACCCACTTAACATTTAATAATGTCCACTGATTCCCCCAATATATAGCTCCTCTATACACAGTAAGGTGGGCCTGCAGCTACCTAATATAGAGTATGATGTCCCCACAGCTCCACTATATACAGTATGATGGGCACACAGCTCCACTATACACAGTATGATACCCCCATAGCTGCCCCCCGCATTATCTACCACACTGTATAATGGCCCCCACAATAAGCCCCAAACTTTATTTAATGGCCCCCACATTAGCTCACATGGCTCCCACACTTTATGAGAACCCCCACAGAGTCCCTACAATGTATAAGAACCCCCCCACACTGTATGAGACCCCCATAGTAGCTTCAACACTGTATGATTGCCCCACATTAGCAAAATTGTATAATGGCCACGGCATTTGCCCTCAAACTTGATAATGGCCCCCACATTAGCCTAAAAACTGTATAATGGCCCCTGCATTTGCCCCCAAACTGTATAATGGCGACCACATAAGCCCCCAAACTGTATAATGACCACCACATTTGCCATTAAACTTTCTAATGGCCCTTGCATTAGCCCCCAAACTATATAATGGCCTCTAAATTAGCCCTCAAACTATATAATGGCCCTCACATTAGCCCCCAAACTATATAATTGCCCCCGCATTAGCCATAAAACTGTATAATGGCCCCCACATTAGCTTCCATGCTGTATAATGGCCCTTGCATTAGCCCCCATACTGTACAAAAGACATCACATTACCCCCCAAACTGTATAATGGCCCCCACATTACCTTCCATGCTGTATAATGGCCTCCGCATTAGCCCTCAAACAGTGTAATGGCTACTGCATTAGCCCTCAAACTGTGTAATGGCTACTGCATTAGCCCCCAAACTGTGTAATGGCCACTAGATTAGCCCCCAAACTGTATTATGGCCCTCACATTAGCCCTAAGCTATATAATGGCCAATGCATTAGCCTCCAAACTGTATAATGACCCTCAAGTTAACCCCCAAACTGTATAATGGCCACTGGATTAGCACCCAAACTGTATAATGGCCTCTGCATTAGCTCCTACACTGTATAATAGCCCCACATTAGCTCCCAAACTGTATAATGAGTCCCACACTTTTGCAAGGAGTTTGTTTGTTCTCCCTGTGCTTCTGTGGGTTTCCTCTGGGTTCTCTGGTTTCCTCCCACACTCCAAAGACATACGGATAGGGAATGTAGATTGTGAGCCCCATTGGAGACAGCAATGATAATGTACGTAAAGCTCTGCAGAATACGATAGTGCTATATAAGCCAAGCATAATAATAAGGGCCCCCACAGTAGTCCCTATAATGTATGAGGGCCAGCCACTGTTTCGGGATCTCCCATTGTTTATGATGCCCGAACAAGTTTTAATCAAAATAAAACACGTCATATACTCACCTAATTCAGGATTCTGACAAGTCGTGCTGCAAGGCTCGGGCAGACCAATGCACTGTCATAGCGCCAGTACATGCACAGGATGCCAGAGTCCTGGCACCCCCGGTATCTACACCACTGCACCAAGGACAATATTTGCAAGGAGTTTGCACAGATTTCCCTTCACACTCGAAAGAGATACTAATAGAGAAGTTTGATTTTGAGACCCAATGGAGATAGTGATGATTATGTATGTACATCGCAGCTGAATATAATGGTGTTATTTAAGCAAAATAAATATTAACTGTCATTCCTCCTGTAATTTAACTAATTTCTAAACTGAGCATCACCATACACCTTTTTCACTGCAGAATTGTTCTCATGGAAGTGCAAGTATATATTAAAACATATCAGGAGCATTGATAGTCCCGCTTCATAATCTGGCCATGTACGTGAGATAACTGTCGGATGAATGTTTATTCGGCAGACATTTATCTCTCCCAACTTGCCCATACTCATAAGTCCATGGCTCTGCTAAGAGTTCATGTGTTTTCATTGGGTAGAGAGGAGAACGCTCTCCCTTAAAATCAAAAGTATTTGCCATTGAAATTCCAACTATTTGATCCCTCTTTCCTTCCAAATCATTTGTTGGGGGAAAGTCAACCAATACTGCCGAAACTGGAGTGTCCAGAAGGCTTTCATTTAATGTGTATGGAGGCCTTACGACAACCAAGCACAGAGAATACAGTTGAATACACTATATATGTATATATGTGTGTATATATATATATATATATATATATATATATATATATAATATATATTGTAAGATGGCCGCAGGACATGTCCTTGAGGGGAGATATGTATCACTGAGGTTGGTAGCTTCGGTGATGTAAAACTGGGAAAGCATGCTCCAGCATGAATAGTGCTGAGCTGAGAGGGTTAATAGGGCGTATCAGGGGCAGTTTTTACTAGCAGTCATAAGACATTGGTGGGAATGGCTGCTCACATATCCCCACCTGGGGCGTGGTTTTTGGTAAATAAAATGGAGACCAAGTGTCTCATTCAGTGGCTGTGGCTGGAGGTGTGGAGACCTCCATTGTGTTTGTACTGAAAGACACTGACTGTGAGCGGGCAAACCCACAGTACTGCATGGACTGTTTGTTTTGCTGTTTTGTTACTCTGTAACGGACAAGGCTGTGCTTTGTTCACGTTTCAAGTGCGATTTATGAAGTCTGAATAAACCTGCCGTGGACATTTTTAAACAAACCGTTTCCTGTGCCTACCTCAAGCAGCTGAGTGAGTACCAAACCCTACAATATATATGTACAGTACAGACCAAAAGTTTGGACACATCTTCTCATTTAAAGATTTTTCTGTATTTTCATGACTATGAATATTGTACATTCACACTGAAGGCATCAAAACTATGAATTAACACATGTGGAATTATATACTTAACAAAAAAGTGTGAAACAACTGAAAATATGTCTTATATTCTAGGTTCTTCAAAGTAGCCACCTTTTGCTTTGATGACTGGTTTGCACACTCTTGGCATTCTCTTGATAAGCTTCAAGAGGTAGTCACCGGAAATGGTCTTCCAACAATCCTGAAGGAGTTCCCACAGATGCTTAGCACTTGTTGGCCCTTTTGCCTTCACTCTGCGGTCCAGCTCACCCCAAACCATCTCGATTGGGTTCAGGTCTGGTGACTGTGGAGGCCAGGTCATCTGGCGTAGCACCCCATCGCTCTCCTTCTTGGTCAAATAGCCCTTACACAGCCTGGAGGTGTGTTTGGGGTCATTGTCCTGTTGAAAAATAAATGATGGTCCAACTAAACGCAAACCGGATGGAATAGCATGCCGCTGCAAGATGCTGTGGTAGCCATGCTGGTTCAATATGCCTTCAATTTTGAATAAATCCCCAACAGTGTCACCAGCAAAGCACCCCCACACCATCACACCTCCTCCTCCATACTTCACGGTGGGAACCAGGCATGTAGAGTCCATCCGTTCACCTTTTCTGCGTCGCACAAAGACAAGGTGGTTGGAACCAAAGATCTCAAATTTGGACTCATCAGACCAAAGCACAGATTTCCACTGGTCTAATGTCCATTCCTTGTGTTCTTTAGCCCAAACAAGTCTCTTCTGCTTGTTGCCTGTCCTTAGCAGTGGTTTCCTAGCAGCTATTTTACCATGAAGGCCTGCTGCACAAAGTCTCCTCTTAACAGTTGTTGAAGAGATGTGTCTGCTGCTAGAACTCTGTGTGGCATTGACCTCAGGGGCGGACACAGACTGTAGTGGGCCCCTGTGCAAGAAATTTTTGCCCACCCCCCCCCCCCTGCCCTTCATAGGGCAACAAATTTATGTAAACATAACCCCCCCATGTGCATCTCTCACCCCCCCATGTGCAGCTCTCATCTTCCCCATGTGCAGCTCTCATCCCCCCCGTGCATCTCTCATACCCCCCATGTGCATCTCATCCCCCCCGTGCATCTCTCATCCCCCCATGTGCAGCTCTCATCCCTCCCCCCCTGCATCTCATCCCCCCAGTGCATCTCATCCCCCCCATGCATTTCATCCCCCCGTGCATCTCACCCCCGTGCATCTCTCATCCCCCCATGTGCATCTCATCCCCCCCCCCGTGCATCTCTCATCCCCCCCATGCATCTCTGATTCCCCCCACTCCTAGTTAAATAATTGTATTTAAAAAAAAAAAACTTGTTATACTTACCCCCATGTGATCCCTGCAGAATCCTGGCGCTCGTCCACGTCGCTGCCACCAGGTTCTCCTGACTTCCGGCCATGTGACGGCGCTGTCACATGACCGGAAGTCAGGGCAACTATGAAGGCGCTGCCGCAGCAGCGCTGCACTGCTACACAGAGGAAAGCAGCGCTGAGATGTCCCGGCGCTTAGCTCTCAGCATGGGGCCGGGGGCCCAGGGCCGGCTCCAGGTTTTTGTGGGCCCCGGGCGAAAGAGTCTCAGTGGGCCCCTTTAACACATACCACGATTCATGATGCACAGATACCGAAGAGAAATATATATATAGTACAATGCAAAGATTTCACTTCTTACATTACATGAGTGATATCTATTGTAAATTCCACAATAGCTCAGAAACCAGCAAATCGCTCCACACAGTATACTGGCCCCCATAAAATGCTCCATACAGGAGACTGGCCCCCATAAAATGCTCCATACAGAATACTGGCCCCCATAAAATGCTCCATACAGGATACTGGTCCCCATATAACGCTCCACACAGGATACTGGCCCCTATATAACGCTCCATACAGAATACTGGCTCCCATATAACGCTCCATATAGGATACTGGCCCCCACATAATGCTGTTTACAGAATACTGGCCCCCATATAACGCTCCATACAGAATACTGGCCCCCATATAAAGCTCCATACAGGATACTGGCCCCCATATACCGCTCCATACAGAATACTGGCCCCCATAAAATTCTCCATACAGAATACTGACCCCCATATAACGCTCCATACGGAATACTGGCCCCCATATAACACTCCATACAGTATTCTGGCCCCCATATAACACTCCATATGGAATACTGGCCCCCATATAACGCTCCATGCAGGATACTGGCCCCCATATAACGCTCCATACAGAATACTGGCCCCCATATAACGCTCCATGCAGGATAGTGGCCCCCATATAACGCTCCATGCAGGATACTGGCCCCCATATAACGCTCCATACAGAATACTGGCCCCCATAAAACGCTCCATGCAGGCTGTTCCTCACACATAATGCCCCACGCAGGCTGTTCCTCCCACATAATGCCCCACGCAGGCTGTTCCCCCCCCACATAATGCCCCATGCAGGCTGTTCCCCCCATATAGGATGTCACCCCCCCTTATAATGCTCCATGCAGGATGACACACACACACCCCCTTCCTTATAATGCCCCATGCAGGATGTCACACGCACCCCCTCCCTTATAATGCCCCATGCAGGATGTCACCCCCCCTCCCTTATAATGCCCCATGCAGGATGTCACACGCACACCCTCCCTTATAATGCCCCATGCAGGATGTCACACACCCCCCTCCCTTATAGTGTCCCACGCAGGATGTCACACACACACCCTCCCTTATAATGCCCCATGCAGGATGTCACACACACCCCCCTCCCTTATAATGCCCCATGCAGGATCTCACACACCCCCACCTCACCCCCCTCCCTTATACTGCCATAGGCCTCCATACAATAAAAAAAAAAATCAAATACTCACCTCACGTCTCACCTGCTGCCGCTGCTCCGGACTCCATCGTCGCCGGCCTCATCCCGCTCTGCGCTGTGACTACTCAAGAGAGAGTGAGACGTCACAATGCAGCAGCCGCGGAGGATGCAGGAGCTCCTGCAGAGGCACGGGGAGGGGTAAGTATTGTGCCGGGTGCCGGGGCCCTGAGCAAGCGGGGGAGAGAGGGCACTGACACCGCTCTCCTCCGCTCACGGGTCCCATAGCGCACGGGGTGCCTAACGGTGAGGGCCCCGGCATTTGCCCGGGTGCGCCGGGTGCTGACGCCGGCCCTGCGGGGGCCCCATGAGGAAACGCACAAGAGGGGGGCCCCGACCGGCTCCGAGGGGGCCCCGACCGGCCTGGCCCCATACTGGAGTCAGGACAGTCATGCCCTGATGGCGGCCCTGCTGGAGGCTGGAGGGGCCCCCTCTCCCTCGGGGCCCCCATTCAATGAACGGGCAGTAGGTCAGCCCCTGATTGACCTGGTCTCTAATCTGAGCTGCTGTTAACCTGCAATTTCTGAAGCTGGTAACTCGGATAAACTTATCCTCAGAAGCAGAGGTGACTCTTGGTCTTCCTTTCCTGGGACGGTCCTCATGTGAGCCAGTTTCTTTGTAGCGCTTCATGGTTTTGAACTGCACTTAGGGACACTTTCAAAGTGTTCCCAATTTTTCGCACTGACTGACCTTCATTTCTTAAAGTAATGATGGCCACTCGTTTTTCTTTACTTAGCTGCTTTTTTCTTGCCATAATACAAATTCTAACAGTCTATTCAGTAGGACTATCAGCTGTGTATCCACCAGACTTCTGCACAACACAACTGATGGTCCCAACCCCATTTATAAGGCAAGAAATCCCACTTATTAAACCTGACAGGGCACACCTGTGAAGTGAAAACCATTTCTGGTGACTACCTCTTGAAGCTCATCAAGAGAATGCCAAGAGTGTGCAAAGTAGTCATCAAAGCAAAAGGTGGCTACTTTGAAGAACCTAGAATATAAGACATATTTTCAGTTGTTTCACACTTTTTTGTTAAGTATATAATTCCACATGTGTTAATTCATAGTTTTGATGCATTCAGTGTGAATGTACAATTTTCATAGTCATGAAAATACAGAAAAATCTTTAAATGAGAAGGTGTGTCCAAACTTTTGGTCTGTACAGTACATTATATATATATATATATATATATATATATATATATATATATATATATATATATAGAAATACAGTCATGGCTGAAGGTGTTGGTACCCTTGAAATTGTTCCAGAAAATGAAATATTTCTCCCAGAAAATTGTTGTACTTACACATATAAATTTTGTTATATACATGTTTATTTCCTTTGTGTGTTTTGGAACAACACAAAAAAATTGCAAATTTGACATCATTTCACACAAAACCCCACAAATGGGCTGAACAAAATTGTTGGCACCTTTCCAAAATTAGGGTTAAACAACTTTGTTTCAAGGATGTGATGCTGATTCAAACTCATATGTGGCAAGTAACATGTGTGGCCAATATGAAAATCACTCCTGAAACCAGATAAAAAGGGATAAAAAGGGAAGAAGTAGACTCCATCTCTGCATTGTGTGTCTGTGTGTGCCACACTAATCATGGAGAACAGAAAGAGGAAAAGAGGCCTGCCTGAGGACAACTAAAATTGTTGAACAATAATAACAATGTCAAGGTTAAAAGTCCATCTCCAGAGATTTTGATGTTGCTTTGTCAATGGTGCTCAACATAATCAAGAAGTTTACAGCCCATGGCACTGTAGCTAATCTCCTTGGATGTGGACAGCGAAAAAAATTGATGAAAGGTTGCAACGCTGGATAGTACGGATGGCGAGTGAGCAGCCCCAATCAAGCTTCAAAGAAATTACAGCTGTCCTGCAGGCTCAGAGTGCATCAGTGTTAGCCCAAATTATCTGTTGACATTTGAATGAATTGAAATGCTATCGCAGGAGACCCAGGAGGACCCCACTGCAGAAAAAGCTTGACTGCAGTTTGCCAAAACGTACATGAGTAAGCAAAAATATTTCTGGGAAAGTGTCTTGTGGACAGATGAAACCAAGTTAGAGCTTTTTGGAAAAGCACATCATTCAACTGTTTACCAAAAATGGAATGTGGCCTACAAAGAAAAGAACACAGTACCTATAGTCAAATATGGTGGAGGGTCAAAGATGTCTTGGGGTTGTTTACTGCCTCTGGCACTGGGTGCCTTGACTGTGTGCAAGGCATCATGAAATCTGAAGATTACCAAAGGATTTTGGGTCGCAGTATAGTGCTCAGCGTCATAAAGCTGGGTTTCCGTCCTAGGTCATGGATCTTCCAGCAAGACAATGACCCCAAACATACTTAATGAAGCACCCAGATATGGATGGAAACAAAGCACTGGAGTGTTCTGAAGTGGCCAGCAATGAGTCCGGAATTAAATCCATTTGAACACCTGTGGACAGATCTTATAATTGCTGTTGGGAGAAGGCACCCTTCAAATATGAGAGACCTGGAGCAGTTTGCAAAAGAATAGTGGTCCAAAATTCCAGTTGAGACGTGTAAGAAGCTTGTTGATGGTTATAGGACGTGATTAATTTCAGTTAAGTATTCCAAAGGGTGTGCAACAAAATATTAAGTTGAGGGTGCCAACAATTTTGTCCAGCCCATTTTGGGGTTAAAAGTCTCCTCACCTGACGTGTTTAAGGAGAAATATTACCCGTAGATACCGGTCTTATGCCTCTCATCCAGCCAAACCAGAACTCACACTTTGCACTGACGAGGGGCAGTACCCCGAAAAATAGTGTCTGCAAATTGAGTTTCTGGTATTGGCTTTTATCCTAAGTCATGTGATAAGGCTCGTTAAAGGGTCACTATTGACTTTTAGGATTGCTACTTCCTGTAGGTGGCACTAGAGTTCTAGTCCTCTTCCGCTCTGAAGAGATAATTTGCATATTTCCCAAAGGAGCATTGCGGCTTTAAAAGTCTCCTCACCTGACGTGTTTAACACGTCCCTCTCCGCAAGGAGAAATATTACCCCTAGATAGGGGTTTTTGTGTGAAATGATTTCCAGTTTACTTTTTTTTTGTGTTTTTGGTGTGTTGTTCCAATACACACAAAGGAAATAAACATGTGTATAACAAAACATGTGGAATTGCAATCATTTTCTGGGAGAAATACTTCATTTTCTGGAACAATTTCAAGGGTGCCAACACTTTTGTCCATGATTGTATGTATATTACAATATTTGAAGGACTCTGGTCCAACAGCCACGTTAGTACTATATTGCAGTCTGACCAGAATACTGTGATCTTCATATTACCTGTCAGCATCCTGTCTGCCTCTTCTGGTTAGTAGGATGTTCTTCACATCCAGTAAAAATGTGGCCACTGGACAAAGGACCTGTGTGTGTGTGAGTGTGTGTATATATACAGTAGGGAAAATAAGTACTTGATACACAATTTTTATCGTAGGTACACTTCAATTGTGAGAGACAGAATCTTAAAAAAAATCCAGAAAATCACATTGTATGATATTTCCATAACTAATTAGCATTTTCTTGCATGAAATAAGTATTTCACACAATAGAAAAACAGAACTAAATATTTGGTACAGAAAGATGTACAAAGATGTACAAAGATGTCAGACATTTCCTATAGGTCTTGACCAAGTTTGCACACACTGCGGCAGGGATTTTGGCCTACTCCTCCATACAGATCTTCTCCAGATCTCTCAGGTTTCGGGGCTGTCGCTGGGCAACATTGTATTTCAGCTCCCTCCAAAGATTTTCTAATAGGTTCAGTTCTGGAGACTGGCTAGGCCACTCTAGGACCTTGAAATGCTTCTTACGGAGGTGCTCCTTTGTTGCTGTGGCTGTGTGTTTCGAGTCATTGTCATGCTGGAAGACCCAGCCATGATCCGTCTTCAATGCTCTTACTGAGGGAAGGAGGTTGTTGGCCAAAATCTCGCAATACATGACCCCATCCATCCTCCCTTTAATACGGTTCAGTCGTCCAGTCGTCCTGTCCTGATTGAAGTAAAGCACCCCCAAAGTATGATGTTTCCCCTACCATGCTTCACAGTTGGGACTGTGTTCTCGGGGTTGTACTCATGCTTCTTCTTCCTCCAAACACGGCGAGTGGAGTTGATGCCAAAAAGTTCTGTATTGGTCTCATCTGACCACATGACCTTCTCCCATGCCTCCTCTGGATCATCCAGGTGGTTATTGGCGAAATTCAAATGGGCCCGGAAATGTGCTGGTGTGAGCAGGGGGACCTTGCATGCCCTGCGAGATTTTAATTCTTGATGGCATAGTGTGTTACTAACGGTAATGTTTGAGACTGTGGTCGCTGTTCTTTTCAGGTCATTAACCGTGTAGTTGTGGGCTGATTCCTCACCTTTCTCAGAATCCTCCTTACCGCTCAAGGCGAGATCTTGCATGGAGCCCCAGACCAAGGAAGATTGACAGTCATCTTGTGTTTCTTCCATTTTCTAATAATTGTACAAACAGCTTTTGTACAAACAGCCAATTGTTTTGTACAACAATTGTACAAACAGCCTTCTCACCAAGCTGCTTGCCTATTGTCCTGTAGCCCATCCCAGCCTTGTACAGTTGTGCAGCACTTTGGTCTAGGCCATGGTGGCGAGGTTGGAGTGTGATTGGTTGAGTGTGTGGACAGGTGTCTTTTATACAGGTAACGAGTTAAAACAGGTGCAATTAATACAGGTAACGAGTGCAGAGTAGGAGGGCTTCTTAAAGAAAAACTAACAGGTCTGTGAGAGACAGAATTCTTGCTGGTTGGTAGGTGATAAAATACTTATTTCATGCAATAAAATGCAAATTAATTATATAAAAATCATACAATGTGATTTTCTGTTTTTTTATTTTAAGATTCTGTCTCTCACAGTTGAAGTGTACCTACAATAAACATTACAGACCTCTTCATTCTTTGTAGGTGGGAAAATCGGTAGTATATCAAATACTTATTTTCCCCACTGTATATATACGTATATCTATGTGTATATCTATATATGTATGTATGTATGTGTATATATATACAGGGTGGTCCAAAAGTAGGTGGACAGAAAGTGTAATAAGGTTATGAAGGGGGAGATTTATCAAATATGGTGTAAAGTGAAACTGGCTCAGTTGCCCTTAGCAACCAATCAGATTCCACTTTTCATTCCTCACAGACTCTTTGGAAAATGAAAGGTGGAATCTGATTGGTTGCTAAGGGCAACTGAGCCAGTTTCACTTTACACCATATTTGATAAATTTCCCCCTTCATAACCTTATTACACTTTCTGTCCACCTACTTTTGGACCACCCTGTATATATATATATATATATATATATATATATATATATATATATATATATATTTATATATATATACACAGACATAGACATTATATTTTGATAGCATTATGTTTGTTTTCAAAATCTCATTTCATATTGTGAATAGGAAAAATCATTTTTTGCACGTTCTGAAGAAATGCAGACAAGACAAAATCTAAACTACAAAATGAAGATAGCCCAAGCATTTTTAGTAAACTGAACGTGCAGGAATGTAGAAAAGTGGTTGCTAAAGGAATGTTATCATTGGCCAAGGGTCCAGCTAACAATATCTGTCTGTGGTCGCATTAACCAGTGTCCTTAGCCTAACCGAGTACTGGAGAATTTCTAGAAATATGGAACTACATGTCCATACATGCTAGAAAATGAACTGAAAGCAGAGAAACTTAAATAAAAAAATCACATAAACAAATGAAAAAACATTTTGCTTAGTTAGTGTCATAACTGGAATTATTAGAGCTCCATAGCAAAGTCAAGAATGGAGTGTGCCACCTAGTTAACAGTAAGCTGAACTACAGTAACTGTAACTGCAGCATAATTATTGTCATTTGAGAACCAATCCACGTGAAAAGTTAATTGAGTCATATAGCAAACAGAAACCACAGATGTGTGCCAGAAAGTACGCCAAGACCTTTTTTATACCTACATGAAAGAACACTATTCCAGCAGTGGTATACCGTATGTAGAACATGGAGCTCACCATCTATAGTCAAAGTACATGTGTGTCACCCAGGGGAATATATAGGGGACTCGGTACCCGGGCCTTTTACCTTGTTTAGGAGGTCACGGCAGTCGGCTCCCGGGCCTGTACTCTGGGTCTCTCTTTTAAAAGGAGTTTTAGTATACAGTTTGTCTCGTGACGCCACCTGTGGTTTCCGGTAATGGTTACTGGCACTGCTGCAGACCTCCGGGGGTGATGGGATGGCAGCTGGGATGTTTCTGCTCCCCACAGGTGGAGCGGGTCCCCGGGGCAGTGTAGGTGCAGATGGTGGTGATGCTGGGACTTGTGGTGCAGGAGAGATGGCGCAGCGGAAATAACTGACCGAGGCAGTGCAGTGCAGTCATCCGAGTTTTACTCACAGTTCTTGTTCAAGTTTCTCAGCCTCCGCGTCGCACTGCGTCCACCAGACCAGGGGTTCAGCACTGTCTCAGATATATCGGGAGCGCTTGACAGAACCCCGCTTTCTTTATGTTCCTTACTAGACCGACTTCTCGCGCTGGGTCTTCTCCCTCCTGCCCTGCGCTTCCCACACACAGTCCCAATCGGGTGCTCTGAAATCTCTCTGGGCAACCTGGAGTTCCCGGACCTACTTGATGCCCTTCACGGTGACTAGGGTGAGACTGTGGCAACTGCACCATGGAAATGCAGAAGCCTCCGGTTTTTCCAGCCAAGACCTGAAGTAACACGGCTGGTCCAGGGGCCGGTCCCCTTCTTGCGGCCTCATCCCTCTGACACCTGGCAGATGCGGGGCGTACAGGTGCTGTCCTGCACTCACCGTACCCCCTGGGATCCTTTCTGTAAAACGGAGCCTTTCTCCTCTGCTCCCCTCCTGGGCCTCTATTACTAGGCCCCACTTGTGGAGCAGAGCTCCTGAAGAGACTCTGCTCCCCTCCACACTCAACTCCACTCTCCTACTGTCTGACCTGCCACCCTAAGATGGCTTCCCTTTATATACCTCCTATTATGGTGCTCCCCTATTCTACATCCTCCACCCACACCCACTACTGGTTCCCCCTCTCTTTGGTTCCCCCCACTCCAGCCAGGGACAGGGCTCAGCAGGAACACTGTGCATCTTGCCCTTCCAGCCGGCCTGGAGTAGTGTAGTGTTGAACGCAGGCGTTGGGGTTCCAGGCAGCACTCCCTCCTTACCTGAGAGAAGGAGACACCACAACTCTGGGTCAAGTGCAGTACCTCTATGGCGACTGAACCCTCAGGGGCGCCACACATGCAAAAATATGAAAGGGGAATCTTTCACTGGGTTTTTCCCACCTAATCTGAGAGAAGCATAATATAGAGACAGAGACCTTGATTCTAGCAATGTATCATTTACTGGGCTGCTTGTTGTTTTTATCAAATCACTGTTGGTAGGATCAACCCCCCCTAAGCCGTCTATATGGACATGTATGGACACCAACTCTCTTTTAACCATGTTGAACCCAGGGGTCTTAGATTCCCCATCTCTTTTTTGTGAATACATTTTGCTTGCCACAAGGCTGTAGTTGCTCAGTGAATGCTGAAAAAAATATCCAGCATAAATTGTAGAATTACTGCTTGTTACATTCCTCAAAAAATATTGAATATTAGATAGCTCCTTACACCCTTTAGTGAATGTTGATTTAAGCACAAACTTGATTTCAATTCAGCTGATTTTATTTTGCTCTCTTATCCTGACCCGACAAGCAGCCTACTGTCGGGATTACGACTGAACAGGATTGAGTAGCTTGCAGTGTATTCCAATACATGCAAGCTTCAGAGTGGACAAAGGTTTCTACTAAAACCAATTTCAGAAATATCTGATATCACATAATAGGTACAATGCACTGAAAACATATACAATGGTGTCCAAGCACAGCATATTATGCCTAAATGACTGCACTGCTGATGAAAAGCATATTTGTGCCCATTTATTAATGCTGTCTTAATTTTATATAGTTTAGGACTAGATTGATTGCAAAAAAATTATAACAGCGGATTTTGCTGTATGATACTACTGTATACAGTATATCCAAGCCATTTTTAGCCACTTTTGTCTGACTTTATACTAATGCTTGATTGGCTCACTTTAACTAAAAGAATTTTGCAGTAATGTTGTACATATCAAGCCATGTCCGTTTTTGATAAACCACACTTTATTTTCCTTTATTTTGGGCTTCCGTCTAGTAAGAAACAAACTGTGTCTAAAACACATAATAAATCAGGTGCAATATGTGTAGGTCAGTTGTTTTACTCAAACTGAGTCAGAATTCTGGCACATTTATCTGTCCCATTGTTCAGCAATGTAATAATTACATTAATAAAAATCCTAACTTTTTTTTCACACAAAGAGAATGATAAATTCACTGAGACATGAAAGCAAACTATGTAGGAGATGAAATCAAATATATACTTTGACAGATCTGCAAATCAGGCTTTGAGCCTTCAGCAAAAAATACAAGTTAGAATATGTAAGTTAGACCTGCTCCAAGGGGTTATTATTCAAAAGCAGTGTTTTCATAGATTTCCCAGAGAAGAGCACATACAATCATTTATCTCCAGAGTGAAGTATATGAAGCATATGCTTTCTATGCGTGCCACTACATCCTGAGGACTAGGTATCACCTCAAAGGGCAGGGTGTGACATATCATAACCTGACAAGCCGTTACGTACAGTACAGACCAAAAGTTTGAACACATCTTCTCATTTAAAGATTTTTCTGTATTTTCATGACTTTGAAAATTGTACATTCACACTGAAGGCATCAAAACTATGAGTTAACACATGTGGAATTATATACTTAACAAAAAAGTGTGAAACAACTGAAAATATGTCTTATATTCTAGGTTCTTCAAAGTAGCCACCTTTTGCTTTGATGACTGCTTTGCTCACTCTTGGCATTCTCTTGATGAGCTTCAAGAGGTAGTCACCGGCAATGGTTTTCACTTCACAGATGTGCCCTGTCAGGTTTAATAAGTGGGATTTCTTGCCTTATAAATGGGGTTGGGACCATCAGCTGTGTTGTGCCGAAGTCTGGTGGATACACAGCTGATAGTCCTACTGAATAGACTGTTAGAATTTATATCATGGCAAGAAAAAAAGCAGCTAAGTAAAGAAAAATGAGTGGCCATCATTACTTTAAGAAATGAAGGTCAGTCAGTCCGAAAAATTGGGCAAACTTTGAAAGTGTCCCCAAGTGCAGTTGCAAAAACCATCAAGCGCTACAAAGAAACTGGCTCACATGACGACCACCCCAGGAAAGGAAGACCAAGAGTCACCTCTGCTTCTGAGGATAAGTTTATCCGAGTCACTAGCCTCAGAAATCGCAGGTTAACAGCAGCTCAGATTAGAGACCAGATCAATGCCACACAGAGTTCTAGCAGCAGACACATCTCTGCAACAACTGTTAAGAGGAGACTTTGTGCAGCAGGCCTTCATGGTAAAATAGCTGCTAGGAAACCACTGCTAAGGACAGGCAACAAGCAGAAGAGACTTGTTTGGGCTAAAGAACACAAGGAATGGACATTAGACCAGTGGAAATCTGTGCTTTGGTCTGATGAGTCCAAATTTGAGATCTTTGGTTCCAACCACCGTGTCTTTGTGCGACGCAGAAAAGGTGAACGGATGGACCCTACATGCCTGGTTCCCACTGTGAAGCATGAAGGAGGAGGTGTGATGGTGTGGGGCTGCTTAGCTCGTGACCCTGTTGGGGATCTATTCTAAATTAAAGGCATACTGAACCAGCATGGCTACCACAGCATCTTGCAGCGGCATGCTATTCCATCCGGTTTGCGTTTAGTTGGACCATCATTTATTTTTCAACAGGACAATGACCCCAAACACACCTCCAGGCTGTGTAAGGGCTATTTGACCAAGAAGGAGAGTGATGGGGTGCTACGCCAGATGACCTGGCCTCCACAGTTACCAGACCTGAACCCAATCGAGATGGTTTGGGGTGAGCTGGACCGCAGAGTGAAGGCAAAAGGGCCAACAAGTGCTAAGCATCTCTGGGAACTCCTTCAAGATTGTTGGAAGACCATTTCCGGTGACTACCTCTTGAAGCTCATCAAGAGAATGCCAAGAGTGTGCAAAGCAGTAATCAAAGCAAAAGGTGGCTACTTTGAAGAACCTAGAATATAAGACATATTTTCAGTTGTTTCACACATTTTTGTTAAATATATAATTCCACATGTGTTAATTCATAGTTTTGATGCCTTCAGTGTGAATGGACAATTTTCATAGCCATGAAAATACAGAAAAATCCTTAAATGAGAAGATGTGTCCAAACTTTTGGTCTGTACTGTAGGTTGCAGAATGATATATTCGGATGCCAGTAAATAGTTCACATATAGTTCACAGAGTTCTGATCAATAGTTTGAATACAATAGTAGAATAGTAGAAAAATAAAGAGTTATTCCGTTATAAATTACTAATGGGCCATTAATGTTTGTACCACCCATTGGGAGAATGGGAGAATATTGCACTGCTGATCTCTAAGACGGAAGAGAAGAAAGTTGATAGTCATAAGAAGGAGGAAATGATGGAGAAAGCTAATAACTGTACTGATTTTTTTTATATAATTTGGAAATCACCCAGGGAGAATGGGGCAAGGTTTTGTTAAACACAGCTTAAGGCCTCATTCAGCTGTCCAATTTTCGTGTACGAGTACCGAGCAGTCTGCAGAACATCGAGAAGACTTGTCCGATTTTGATCTGAGGGTCAGATCAAAATTGTCAATGCAAAATTGTCAATGCAAGTTTATGGATCCGTGAAAAAAATTGGACTGCACTCGGATGCCATCTGATTGTGATCCGATTTTCATGGGCTGCCACATAGGAGAAGGTGGAAACTTTTTTTTCCTCCACGTATGACAAAAATGTATGATACTCGGCCCACACTCTGATCAAAGTCTTATCAAAATAATCAGTCAGTTTTTCTCGTATGTAAGAAAAACGGACGTTTGAATGAGCCCTAACAGTGAGCGTTCCAAATTTGACAACACTTATTTTGGTGAATCTGAGAGCCCATTTAGTTCTGTATGAGGTTTCCAAGGTTTGGAATCTGATGGAGCATGCAGCAGCTGTTTTAATAGGCCTTGGCATGTAGAAGAACTCTTTAAGTAATTGTCCACACAGTCCAGTACCTAAAAATGTATTTTTATTTTTTATTACTATACGTTATTCTTGAAACTGGTTATTTTACATCTTATCATAGTAGTAGTTTATACCTCCTTAATACAATACTAATTTCAGTTAAGGACAAGTGTAACAGTAGGTATAGAAAGCCTACAGCAGGCATCGTGGGGCAACTCTTCCCATATGGTACATATACATGTAATGCCATGGTGCACTACAGTGGTAGCGCAGTAGTTAAGCCACTCGTGAATTGGAGAAGCTGTGCTACGCAGTCTGGTAAGAATGTTTGGCACTCCTAATGAACAATTGTGGTGAGAGATTCGTTCATTTAGAAATTGCTATATCTATATATGCTAAACACGTTAAAGAACATAAAGGCACAAATACAGAAAGGAGAAAAATGAAAACATGAAGGTGCGTAACTCATGTAATATGAATAACCTTGTTAATGGTTTAGCTGTGCTTAATGTATGTACTGGCATGAATTGCTTGATCATATCTTTTATATTACTGAAAAGTGTATATGTCAATGTTTTGCTAAGGCTAGTAGTAAAAATAATGATCGTTGGCTTCAGTGGAAAAGTGTCAGACATCCAAAAAAAATGTAATGGCTGCTTTCCAAGCTAACCCTCTAGTCTTGCCAATGAACTTTAAAACACAATGTGTTCTTTTATTTTAATGTACTGACACATCAACATAGTAAATTAAACAATTGCAATTACTTAATTTAGAAATAATACAAAGAATCCATATAACTGTTTAGGAATAATAACCAATAAGGAAAAAAAAGTTCAAATGCAAGCCAGTATATAATTAATATACACTGCTCAAAAAAATAAAGGGACCACTCAAATAACACATCCTAGATCTGAATGAATGAAATATTCTCATTGAATACTTTGTTCTGTACAAAGTTGAATGTGCTGACAACAAAATCACACAAAAATCATCAATGGAAATCACATTTATTAACCAATGGAGGCCTGGATTTGGAGTCACCCCCAAAATGAAAGTGGAAAAGCACACTACAGGCTTATCCAACTTTGATGTAATGTCCTTAAAACAAGTCAAAATGAGGCTCAATATTGTATGTGGCCTCCACGTGCCTGTATGACCTCCCTACAACGCCTGGGCATGCTCCTGATGAGGTTGCGGATGGTCTCCTGTGGGACCTCCTCCCAGACCTGGACTAAAGCATCTGGCATCTCCTGGACAGTCTGTGGTGCAACGTGACGTTGGTGGATGGAGCGAGACATGATGTCCCAGATGTGCTCAATCGGATTCAGGTCTGGGGAACGGGCTGGCCAGACCATAGCTTCAATGCTTTCATCTTGCAGGAACTGCTGACACACTCCAGCCACATGAGGTCTGGCATTGTCCTGCTTTAGGAGGAACCCAGGGCCAACCACACCAGCATATGGTCTCACAAGGGGTCTGAGGATCTCATCTCGGTACCTAATGGCAGTCAGGCTACCTCTGGCGAGCACATGGAGGGCTGTGCAGCCCTCCAAAGAAATGTCACCCCACACCATTACTGACACACTGCCAAACCGGTCATGCTGAAGGATGTTGCAGGTAGCAGATCGCTCTCCACAGCGTCTCCAGACTCTGTCATGTCTGTCACATGTGATCAGTGTGAACCTGCTTTCATCTGTGAAGAGCACAGGGCGGCAGTGCCGACTTTGCCAATCCTGGTGTCCTGTGGCAAATGCCAAGCGTCCTGCACGGTGTTCGGCTGTGAGCACAACCCCCATCTGTGGACGTTGGGCCCTCATACCACCCTCATGGAGTCGGTTTCTAATCATGCACATTTGTGGCCTGCTGGAGCTCATTTTGCAGGGCTCTGGCAGTGCTCCTCCTGTTCCTCCTTGCACAAAGGCTGAGGTAGAGGTCTTGCTGCTGAGTTGTTGCCCTCCTACGGCCCCCTCCATGTCTCCTGATGTACTGGCCTGTCTCCTGGTAGCGCCTCCAGCCTCTGGACACTACGCTGACAGACACAGCAAACCTTCTTGCCACAGCTTGCATTGATGTGCTATCCTGGATGAGCTGCACTACCAGAGCAACTTCTGTGGGTTGTAGAGTCCGTCTCATGCTACCACGAGTGTGAAAGCACAACCAACATTCAAAACTGACCAAAACATCAGCCAGAAAGCATTTGTACTAAGATGTGGTCTGTGGTCCCCACCTGCAGAACCACTCCTTTATTGAGGGTGTCTTGATAATTGCCAATAATTTCCATCTTGTCTATTCCATTTGCATAACAGCATGTGAAATTGATTGTCAATCAGTGTTGCTTCCTAAGTGGACAGTTTGATTTCACAGAAGTTTGATTTACTTGGAGTTATATTCTGCTATTTAAGTGTTCCCTTTATTTTTTTGAGCAGTATATATATATGTATATATATATATATATATATATATATATATATATATATGTATATATACAGTGGGAAAAATAAGTATTTGATACACTGCCGATTTTGCAAGTTTTCCCACCTACAAAGAATGGAGAGGTCTGTAATTTTTCTCATAGGTATACTTCAACTGTGAAAGACAGAATCTTGAAAAAAAAATCCAGAAAATCACATTGTATGATTTTTACATAATTAATTTGCATTTTATTGCTTGAAATAAGTAATTGATGCAATAGAAAAATGGAACTTAATATTTGGTACAGAAACATTTGTTTGCAGTTACAGAGGTCCGATGTTTCCTGTAGTTCTTGACCATGTTTGCACACACTGCAGCAGAGATTTTGTCTCACTCCTCCATACAGATCTTCTCCTAGATCTTTCAGGTTTCGGGGCTGTCGCTGGACAACATTGAGTTTCAGCTCCCTCAAAAGATTTTCTATTGGGTTCAGGTCTGGAGACTGGCTAGGCCACTCTAGGACCTTGAAATGCTTCTTACAGAGCCACTCCTTAGTTGCCCTGGCTGTGTGTTTCAGGTCATTGTCTTGCTGAAAGACCCAGCCACGACCCATCTTCAATGCTCTTACTGAGGGAAGGAGGATGTTGGCCAAAATCTCCCAATACATGACCCCATTCATTCTCCCTTCAATACGGTGCAGTCATCCTGTCCCCTTTGCAGAAAAGCAACCCCAAAGTATAATATTTCCCCCACCATGCTTCATGGTTGTGACGGTATTGTTGGGTTTGTACTCACCCTTCTTTTTCCTCCAAACACAGCGAGTGGAGTTGATACCAAAAAGTTCTATTTTGGTCACATCTGACCACATGACTTTCTCCCATGCCTCCTCTGGATCATCAAGGTGGTTATTGGCGAACTTCAAATGGGTACAGAAATGTGCTTGTGTGAGCAGGGGTACATTGCGTGCCCTGCAGGATTTGAATCCATGATGGAGTGGAGTGTTACTAACAGTAATGTTTGAGCTGAGTCCCAGCTCTCTTCAGGTCATTGACCAGGTCCTCCTGTGTAGTTCTGGGCTGATTCCTGACCTTTCTCAGAATCATCCTTACCCCACGAGGTGAGATCTTGCATGGAGCCATAGACCAAGGAAGATTGACAGTCATCTTGTGTTTCTTCTATTTTCTAATAATTGTGACAACAGTTGTTGCTTTCTCACCAAGCTGCTTGCCTATTGTCCCGTAGCTCATCCAAGCCTTGTGCAGGTCTACAATTTTGTCCCTGGTGTCCTTAGACAGCTCTTTGGTCTTGGCCATAGTGCAGAGGTTGGAGCATGATTGATTGAGTGTGTGGACAGGTGTCTATTATACAAGTAACAAATTCAAACAGGTGCTATTAATACAGATCAATATATGGCAAAATTACGTTGAGACATTATGTCAGGCACTGCAGGAGCACACGAGAGAATGTGCAAAAGAGCCTTGTCGAGCGTTTCGCCTGCTTGGCTTAATCAGAAGGAAGGTAATTTTGCCATATATCGATATGGCATATTGATATTCAGTATATTATGTGTTAGAGACTGGTTAAATGTGAAAGTACTGTTTTGCTGACCAGGACATTATGCTATATGACTATACTTTCTATCCGATTATATGTGATCTATTATACCTATCCCTACTTGTTGTTATATTGAATGCACAATTAGTGTGCATCAGCCTATACCTATATATTAATTCCTGATTAGTATTAGCCAATTATACTGTATCCTACTGATTTATAGCTCTAAGGCTATGTGCCCACGATGCAGAAATGCTCAGGATTTTTTCCTGAGCATTTTTGCATCTCCCTGGCAGAAAAAACGCATGCGGATTGTACATGCGTTTTTCTGCCAGGGACAAGCGGAAGTGAAGCGTTCTTCACATGCATTTCCGCATACGGGTTGACAAGCGCTTTCCAAGTGATTTTAGCATCACTTGGAAAGTGCTTGACAACTTGGTCACACTATATAAATCCATGCAAATGTCATGAATTTATATAGTGTGACCCTAAAAGAATTGTAAAAAATAAAAAAATTAATTTATACTTACCTTCTGATGGCCCCCGGAGTCTTGCTTCGCTCCGTCCTGGCTTGCCGGCAGCTCGCGGTGCACTACACTGAAGGACCTGCCGTCACATGACTATGACGTCAGGGCAGGTCCTTCAGTCCACCGCGATCTGCCGGCAAAGGAGGACAAGCGCAGCGGGGGCCATCAGAAGGTAAATATAATATTTATTTTTTATTTTATTCTTTTTTTCACAGGTTCTATGGTACCCGGGTCCGGAGGAGAGTCTCCTCTCCTCCATACCCGGGTACCATCCGCACATTGAAACGTTTGGATTCCGCATCTACATATGCAGTGATGCGGAATCCAAGCGATTCAATGCAAGCTAATGGTGGTGAAAACGCAGCGCTTCCGCAAAATAATTGGTTGTGCTGCGTTTTTTTCCGCAATGATAACCCGCAGCGGAAATTTCCGGATTATCATTGGGGAACATGGCAGGCCTTCTACCATGCATTTTTCAAGCATTTCTGCAGTGTTTTTGCCGCTGCGGAAACGATTAAAAAACGCATCGTGGGCTCACAGCCTAATACATTTTTGCACTTGTTATGTGCTAGTTCATACTGTAGATTGTTATTTGATTTTCAATGTAGTAGGTATTTAGCTGACATCGATACCGGGCCTTTGTGAGGATTATTCCTTAAGGCTATGTGCCCACGATGCAGAAATGAAGCAGAAAATTTCTGCAGCATTTCTGCATCTCCCTGGCAGAAAAACGCATGCAGATTGTGCATGCGTTTTTCCTGCCAAATACATGCGGATTTGAAGAGTATTCACATGCGTTTCTGCATGCGGATTTCCAGGCGATTTTAGCATCACTTGGAAAGTGCTTGACAACTAGAGATGAGCGATGTTCGACTAGAACTGTTCGCCAATCTCAAATTCGAGCTGTTTTGGGTGGTGTTCGAGTTGTTCGACGAACCCGAACGATTTGCAAAAAATTCGGCTGTTCGAGGTTATGTTCGATAACTGTTCGTGCACCAAAAGCGTGTCCTGCATGTCTGGCGCTATTTAGAGCACCAATCATGCAGGGATTGTCTGCCACTCACTGTAATGCCACAGCCATGGTGGTTGTGGCATTACAGTGATTGCCCAAATCGATGGGAACAGTGCCAACAGTGAAACATGAAAAGCCGGCAATTCAGCAGCGGCATACACCGGTACACGACAATTTAGAACAGAAAGAATAGAGCATCACACATAGATTAGATAGATAGAAACATGTCAGTCACATATATAAGAAGTACAGTGACAGTGTTGCTTACTGTACTTGTCATTTAGTGTAAAGGATTTATCAAAAAAAATAATAGTGTTTTCATGCACCGTCTCTTTAAAAAAGCCGGCCGGCAATTCAGCAGCGGTACTCGACAATTTATAACAGAAAGAATAGATCATCACACATAGATTAGATACATAGAAACATGTCAGTCACATATATATGAAGTACAGTGACAGTGTTGGTTACTGTACTTGTCATTTAGTGTAAAGGATTTATTAAAAAAAATAATAGTGTTTTCATGCATTGTCTCTTTAAAAAAGCCGGCCGGCAATTCAGCATCTGTACCCGACAATTTAGAATAGAAGGAATAGAGCATCACACATAGATTAGATAGATAAAAACATGTCAGTCACATATATAAGAAGTACAGTGATAGTGTTGATTACTGTACTTGTCATTTAGTGTTAAAATAAAGGATTTATTTAAAAAAAAATTGGCGTGGGGGTCCCCGTAATTTTAGGCTCTAGCGGAGGTTAAGCAGACGGCTGGGGCAGATGTTTGAAGCCTGGGAAGGGGGTAATACCCACGGAGCTTCCCAGGCTACTAATATGAGCCCCCAGCGGAATACCTAGCCTTTACTAGCTATTAAAATGGGGGACCCCCCCCCCAAAAAATGACGTGGGGTCCCCCCTAATTTAATAGCTAGCAAAGGCTAGGCAGACAGCTGGGGGCTGATATTAATAGCCCAGGAAGGGAGCCATGAATATTGGCCCCCTCCCAGGCTAGAAACACCAGCCGTCAGCCGCCCCAGAAATGGCGCATCCATAGGATGCGCCAATTCTGGCACTTAGCCTCGCTCTTCCCACTGCCCTGTAGCGGTGGCAGTGGGGTAATAGGGCTGGGGTTGATGTCAGCTTATAATGCCAGCTGACATCAAGCCCAGGTTAGTAATGGAGAGGCGTCTATAAGACACCCCCATTACTAACCCCATAGTCAAAGTTAAAAGAAAGCACAAACACCCAGAATAAAGTCCTTTAATTGAAATAAAGACACAATTCTTTATTGTTCTAAATTAAACCATACTTACCGTCACGCCCATTCCAGCTGAAGCCAACGATCTCCTGCAATAAAAGAAAAATAATAAAGCAACCTCATCCTTACCTTTCCATGGTTCCCACGACTGCTTCAGCTCTGCTACATCGAGATGACAGGCTGGACCGCAGCAGAACGCTGCCATCCAGCCTGTCATCCCGCAGACACTGAGAAGCGCAGGCATGCTTGCGCTCCTCAGTGTCTCGCTGTGACGGCATCCAGATGAGCCGACAATGAACTCGGCTCACCTCATGCACGTCACTGACAGCGTGGGAGAATTCTCCTGCACTCAGCGCTTCAGCGTGAGAATTTTCCCACGCTGTCAGTGACGTGCATGAGGTGAGCCGAGTTCATTGGACATAAATGAGCTCACCTCATGCACGTCACTGACAGCGTGGGAAAATTCTCACGCTGAAGCGCTGAGTGCAGGAGAATTTTCCCACGCTGTCAGTGACGTGCATGAGGTGAGCTCATTCATGTCCATTGAACTCAGCTGACCTCATTTACGTCACTGACAGCGTGGGAGAATTCTCACGCTGAAGCGCTGAGTGCAGGAGAATTTTCCCACGCTGTCAGTGACGTACATGAGGTGAGCTGAGTTCATTGGACATGACCTCGGCTCATCTGGATGCCGTCACAGCCAGACACTGAGGAGCGCAAGCAAGCCTGCGCTTCTCAGTGTCTGCGGGATGACAGGCTGGATGGCAGCGTTCTGCTGCGGTCCAGCTTGTCATCTCGATGTAGCAGAGCTGAAGCTGTCGTGGGATCCATGGAAAGGTAAGGATGAGGTTGCTTTATTATTTTTCTTTTATTGCAGGAGATCGTTGGCTTCAGCTGGAATGGGCGTGACGGTAAGTATGGTTTAATTTAGAACAATAAAGAATTGTGTGTTTATTTCAATTAAAGGACTTTATTCTGGGTGTTGTGTTTTTTTTAAATACTTTACTAGAAATTCATAGTGGTCATGTCTAATATTGGCGTGACCCCATGAATTTCGGGCTTAGGGCCAGCTGATAATGCCAAGCTGGCCCTAACCCCTTTATTACCCAGTGAGCCACCGCACCAGGGCCCTGGATGAGTTGGGTACAGCGCCAGAAGATGGCGCTTCTATGAACGCGGCATTTTCCGGGGTGGCTGCGGACTGCAATTTGCAGCGGGTGGGGCCCAGAAAGCTTGGGCCTCCCTGCGCTGCAGATTCCAGCCCCCAGCTGCCTAGTTGTACCTGGCTGGACACAAAAATAGGGCAAAGCCCCCCTATTTTTTTTTTTTAATTATTTCATGAAATCCATGAAATAATTAAGAAAAAAAGGGCTTCCCTATATTGTTGTGTCCGGCCAGGTACAAATAGGCAGCTGGTGGTTGGGGGCAGCCCGTTCCTGCCTGCTGTACCTGGCTGGACACAAATATAGTGCGAAGCCCCATGTCAATTTTTTTTAAATTATTTCATGAAACTAGATGGTGGCCCGATTCTAACGCATCGGGTATTCTAGAATATGTATGCGGCAGACCCGGCGCAATCAGCAGAGCGGTGTTTAAATTTGGCGCCAAAATCGCTGACTGGTCGCGGCCAGCAACTGCGACCAATCAGCAAAGCGGTGTTGAAATTTGGCGACTATATCACTGATTGGTCACAGCCGGCGGTCGCGACTAATCAGCAGAGCGGGGTTTAAATTTTGCGCCAATAATGCTGATAGGTTGTGGTCGCGACCAATCAGCAAAGCGGTGTTTAAATTTGGCGCCAATAATGGTGATTGGTCACGACCTCGACCATTCAGCAGAGCGGTGTTTAAATTTGGCGCCAATAATGCTGATTGGTCGCAATCGCCGGCCGCGACCAATCAGCAGAGCAGTGTTTAAATTTGGCGTCAAAATCGCTGATTGGTCGCGGAAGGCAACTGTGACCAATCAGCCGAGCAGGGTTTAAATTTGGCACCAATAATGCTGATTAGTCGCGGCCGGCATCCGCGACCAATTAGCAGAGCGGGGTTTAAATTTGGCGCCAATCTCGCTGATTGGTCGCGGCTGGAGTCCGCGACCAATCAGCAGAGCGTTGTTTAAATTTGGCGCCAATCTCACTGATTGGACGCGTCTGGCGTCCGCGACCAATCAGCAGAGCGTTGTTTAAATTTGGCGCCAAGCTCGCTGATTGGTCGCGTCCGCTATTTAAATGTGGCGCCCAAATTGGTGATTGGTCGCGGGCAGCGTCCGCGACCAATCAGCAGAGCGGTGTTTAACTTTAGCGCCAAGATCACTGATTGGTCGCGTGCGGAGAGCGCGACCAATCAGCTAATCGTATTGGTGAGGACCGGGGAGCGCCGCTGCCTGGTCGGATACTTCCGTTGCGAGAAGCCGGGAGATGAGCGACTGCTCGCAGCAGAAGTATCCCGACCCGCAGCGCCGCTCCCCGGTCCTCCCTTGACACCCTAGCCGCTGATGTCCCCACAGTATCCGCATGGTGTTACAAATCCGCACAGGCAGCGCCGCTGACATCCATGCGGCTAGGGTGTGAAGGGAGGACCGGGGAGCGGCGCTGACATCCAATTGGTCGCGGCCGCTATTTAAATGTGCCGCACAAATCGGTGATTGGTCGCCGTCTTGACCGCGACCAATCACTGATCTTGCCGCCAAAGTTAAACACTACTGTGCTGATTGGTCGCGGACGCTGCCCGCGACCAATCACATATTTGTGCGCCAAATTTAAATATCGGCCGCGACCAATCACCGATCTTGGATCCACATTTAAACAACGCTGTGCTGATTGGTTGCGGCCGATATTTAAATGTGGCGCCCAAATCGGTGATTGGTCGCGGTCTTGGCGCGCGACCAATCACTGATCTTGCCGCCAAAGTTAAACACTACCGTGCTGATTGGTCGCGGACGCTGCCCGCGACCAATCACCGATTTGTGCGCCAAATTTAAATATCAGCCTCATGCACGTCACTGACAGCGTGGGAAAATTCTCCTGCACTCAGCGCTTCAGCGTGAGAATTCTCCCACGCTGTCAGTGACGTGCATGAGGTGAGCTGAGTTCATTGGACATGACCTCACCTCATGCACGTCACTGACAGCGTGGGAAAATTCTCACGCTGAAGCGCTGAGTGCAGGAGAATTTTCCCACGCTGTCAGTGACGTGCATGAGGTGAGCTGAGTTCATTGGACATGAACTCGGCTCATCTTTATGCCGTCACAGAGAGACACTGAGGAGCGCAAGCAAGCCTGCGCTTCTCAGTGTCCGCGGGATGACAGGCTGGATGGCAGCGTTCTGCTGCGGTCCAGCCTGTCATCTCGATGTAGCAGAGCTGAAGCTGTCGTGGGATCCATGGGAAGGTAAGGATGAGGTTGCTTTATTATTTTACTATTATTGCAGGAGATCGTTGGCTTCAGCTGGAATGGGCGTGGTGGTAAGTATGGTTTAATTTAGAACAATAAAGAATTGTGTGTTTATTTCAATTAAAGGACTTTATTCTGGGTGTTTATGTTTTTTTGTAACTTTGACTATGGGGTTAGTAATGGGGGTGTCTTATAGACGCCTCTCCATTACTAACCTGGGCTTGATGTCAGCTGGCATTATAAGCTGACATCAACCCCAGCCCTATTACCCCACTGCCACCGCTACAGGGCAGTGGGAAGAGCGAGGCTAAGTGCCAGAGTTGGCGCATCCTATGGATGCGCCATTTCTGGGGCGGCTGACGGCTGGTGTTTCTAGCCTGGGAGGGGGCCAATATTCATGGTACCCTTCCTGGGCTATTAATATCAGCCCCCAGCTGTCTGCCTAGCCTTTGCTAGCTATTAAAATAGGGGGGACCCCACGTCATTTTTTTTGGGGGGGGTCCCCCATTTTAATAGCTAGTAAAGGCTAGGTATTCAGCTGGGGGCTCATATTAGTAGCCTGGGAAGCTCCGTGGGTATTACCCCCTTCCCAGGCTTCAAACATCTGCCCCAGCCGTCTGCTTAACCTCCGCTAGAGACTAAAATTACGGGGACCCCCACGCCAATTTTTTTTTTAATAAATCCTTTATTTTAACACTAAATGACAAGTACAGTAATCAACACTGTCACTGTACTTCTTATATATGTGACTGACATGTTTCTATCTAATCTATGTGTGATGCTCTATCTTTCTGTTCTAAATTGTTGGGTACCGCTGCTGAATTGCCGGCCGGCTTTTTTAAAGAGACGGTGCATGAAAACACTAATATTTTTTTAATAAATCCTTTACACTAAATGACAAGTACAGTAAGCAACACTGTCACTGTACTTCATATATATGTGACTCACACGTTTCTATCTATCTAATCTATGTGTGATTCTCTATTCCTTCTATTCTAAATTATCGGGTACAGATACTGAATTGCCGACCGGCTTTTTTAAAGAGACAGTGCATGAAAACACTATTATTTTTTTTAATAAATCCTTTACACTAAATGACAAGTACAGTAAGCAACACTGTCACTGTACTTCATATATATGTGACTGACATGTTTCTATCTATCTAATCTATGTGTGATTCTTTATTCTTTCTATTCTAAATTGTCGGGTACTGAATTGCCGGCCGGCTTTTTTAAAGAGACAGTGCATGAAAACACTATTATTTTTTTTAATAAATCCTTTACACTAAATGACAAGTACAGTAAGCAACACTGTCACTGTACTTCATATATATGTGACTGACATGTTTATATCTATCTATGTGTGATTCTTTATTCTTTCTATTCTAAATTGTCGGGTACTGAATTGCCGGCTGGCTTTTTTAAAGAGACGGTGCACGAAAACACTATTATTTTTTTAAATAAATCCTTTACACTAAATGACAAGTACAGTAAGCAACACTGTCACTGTACTTCATATATATGTGACTGACATGTTTCTATCTATCTAATCTATGTGTGATGCTCTATTCCTTCTTGTCTAAATTGTCGGGTACCGGTGTATGCCGCTGCTGAATTGCCGGCCGGCTTTTTTAAAGAGAGCGTCTTCTGAGCAGTTTGTCAGCTTTTGGACACCTTTGAAGGTGTTTTCTATGTGTTTCTATGTGTTTTTGTTTGCCTGCCATTGGTTTTAACGGTGTTCGACGGTGTTCTAAGGTGTTCAACGAACAGTTCGACGAACAGTTCCTCGAACATCCCGGTGTTCGACGAACCGAACCGTACCCGAACACTATGGGGGTGGCTCAACACTATTGACAACTAGGTCACACTATATAAATCCATGCAAACTGCATGGATTTATATAGTGTGACCGTAAGAATGTTTAAAAAAAAAAAAATAAACCCATACTTACCTTCCGATGGCCCGGCGTGTGTTGCTGCGCTCCTTCCTGGCTGCCAGCTGATCGCGGGACACTGCACTGAAGGGCCTGCGGTCACATGACTGTGACATCACCGCAGGTCCTTCAGTCCTCCCCGCACGCACAGGGAAGGAGACCGGGGGCCGTCGGAAGGTGAATATAAACTTTATTTTTTATTTTATTCTTTTTTTTAGAGGTACAATGGTACCCAGGTCTGGATGAGAGTCTTCTCTCCTCCAGACTTGGGTACCATCCGCACATTGAAACGCATATAATCCGTGAGTACAAATGTACAGATGCGGTTTCTATGCGTCTCAATGCAAGTCAATGGCGGCGATTACGCCGCGCTTCCGCAAAATTAATGGACATGCTGCGGATTTTTGAGCGCAGCATGGGCATAGAACATGCGGAATCCCCTTAGGGACCATGGGGGGCGGATTACCTAGCGTTTAACAAGCGTTTATGCTGCGGAAATTCCGTAGCATATACGTTTGAAAAACGCTACGTGGGCATTTAGCCTAAATCTTAGCTGGGCCCATTACCTGTCAGGAGCACACTAATAAGGGATTATTGTCTCTTTTGATATAGGGGCCCTTCCATCTGCCTATTTTTTAATCGTACTTCTCCCTGCATTCCATGGTCTTATGTTCTTGTAAATGATGTTGTAATAATAAAATGCACTATTTCTTCTGTTTAGCCCCGTTTTGCTTCTGGGTTTTTCTATTACTGCCTAATCGGATTTATACTCAATACCATAGCACTTTACTATTTATTGTTATTGGGCGGGATTTGATAGAGATCCCCTTCTCTTGGATTCTATATATTATTTAGGGGTATGTCTCACTACCTGGTAGTGGTATTCTTTGTGTAGGTTAATAGTACCTCCAAGTACCTGCCCCTATTTCTCTGTACCGATTTTCGGTCGTGATGATTTTTGGAAGGCAGCAAAGGTCCTGCCATTTGCAACGTTGGCTTCTGACTGGGCCAACCAGAAAGGGGTTTCCAGCTAGTCCCTACCCTTCCAGCGATTTAATAGTTTGCCATAAAATATGGGAAAGGCATTCCTTTTTCCTGATCCGTGTACTTTAGAGTTGACCTCTCCTACCTTTTTGACCACCCTATATGGTCCCTGCCACTGGGTAAGGAACTTGGTCTCCCCAGTGGGCACTAACTCAAATGCCCGATCCCCAGGCTTAAATTGCATCACTCTAGTCAACTGATTATACCCCCTTGGATTTTTCTTCTTGGGCCTTGAGAAGGCATTCTTTTATCTGTCCCTTCACTTTGTTCCCACGACACAACAAATCATTATGTCTGGCCCCTTGCAGAAAGATCAGGTCCCATCTCCTAGGGATCCCCATTTACATTTTACAGAGTACCTTTTACTGTTACGTCCCTGAGCTGAAGATAAAGAAAATAATTGGCGTGCACTCAGTCAGAGGCGAGGTGCAGATGCAATGGGCATGTACAGCCCTTCGAACAGTTCAAGTTAATTCATTGCACTCTCAAATGATGAAATGCAAAATTAATTTATTTGTACAACAAACCCCAAAAACAACAACTTTCAAACCAATAGAGAGTGGCGACACAAGAGAAGACGTTTCGGCCTTTTACATGGCCTTATTCATTTCTGTCGCTATTGTTATTTGGCTTGTGAATAGCCTGGGGTTTAGGTTGTAGTTAATGGTGGAGCCACAGAGGTGGAGGACTTGTGCAGGTCCAGGAAGCGCTTGCGGAAGGGCAGGCCTGAATTGTGGTACTGAGGCTTGGAAGTAACGTACTGCGGGTGCCAGCGTCCTGTCAGCGATGAGGGTGTAACGGCGCTCCCGCGCCTTGCTAGTGGTGAATTGTTTTTGGGTTTGTTGTACAAATAAATGAATTTTGCATTTCATAATTTGAGAGTGCGATGAATTAATTTGAAACGTCCCTGAGCTGGGCAGTTCAAAAGTTGTCCTGGAACGCCTCCAGGTCAGGGATACTGGCTTCAGGGGATGCTTCCTCATTCTTATTTCTAGCTAGTATAATTCACCGTTTACATGTTCCTTTGTTATCACAGCCGACTCCTGGCGGCATACAGAACTACTGGGTGCTACAGTTTTAGTCCATAAGTAAAATCTCAACTGATAACAATAGCATACAACAAGTCCTTGACCACTCCCACTTGGTGGGACAGAGAACCACAGTCTGTGCATATGGCAACCTGGGCCATGGGATAGTTCTTGGTGTCTCCATGGATATGTAGCGCGGCGCAGAGCAGTAGCCACAGGAGAGGCACTCGTCTCCTTTTTATGCCCTTGCGCACTATATGAAAGTGTGGGTTGTTGCTGGATATGTGGACTTGTGCTGTGAGGGCATTACGCCCATGCAGGCTGCATGTAGCTGGTAGTGTGGGCTGGCTAGGACCATGGGTTCCACAGTTCAATAAGGGACACTGCCATTCAAAAATAAAGCTTTTACTGAATGGTAACTGGGTAAGGGTTATATACAAGGGATAGCGGTAACAAAGTCTTATGGATGTTTCCTCACCAATATGAAGCATTTTTTTTACATGTTATTCTTCCTCTGTAGTCTGCTCCAGGGCTGGTGAGGCACACTATTTCATCCTACTTTGCCACAACCCAGCTTTAATGCTACCATCCTGATCAGCAAGTCTCCTTACTTGCTCAGCAGTTCCGTGTCCTATTTCATCCACTACTGGCGCCCTGGATCTACCGCTCGGGACCCCCACTAGTCCCACGTACTCAGTCTTGTTTAGGCCTGTTACCGTCTGCGTTACAAGCTCTGGGGTTCATGACTCAGTGTCCTCTCCAAGGACCCTTTTCTGGAAGGCTACTCTATCGTCGGTAACTTCTCTTCAGAATCTCGCTATCCCCAGCCTTTGGTCTCCCCTTGCTATGGATCATTAGGATGCACTGCTCATTTTGCACTCCAAACTCAAAATACTTTACTATCAGGAAGCAGTCAGTTGCCCTAACACTAATCCCACTCCTGTGGGCTAGTCCCAAACATTAACTCAGTCTTACCCTAACGTCACTACCTATGCTACAGTAAACTATCTACATCCTATCCTACAAACTATGCCTTATACTATTACATCCTACACTATACAATACTTCACAATATACATAACCTCATAACAATACATTACATTACAATTCACACTACACAATATATACAAAAGACACACAACATAATACACACACACAACGAGATAAGGTACCATCACACTTAGCGACGCTACAGCGATCCCGACAACGATACGACCTGACAGGAATCGTTGCTGCGTCGCTATGTGGTCGCTGGTGAGATGTCAAACAGTCAGATCTTCCCAACGACGCTGCAACGATACGGCGACCCGTAGCGACCTGTATAACGACGTCGGCGGTCGTTGGGACCCTGTCACATAGCAGCTACTCTGACGATTCAGACCTCGATGAGGGATGTACTGTGTGACGCTGTAGTCACATAGGCGTGCATTTGCGTTGCCTTTTCCGCGCCCCCTCCCCTCCAATTGGTGGTCGCTACTGCGTTCTGATTGGGCGGCCTTGCCTTAAAGAAGGCAACATAGTAGCGCTTCTGTCCTTTGTTCCTGAGCGCGTGCTGGTTTGCAGATCGTAGTAGAGTTCTCCGGGCTGCGACTCCACATCGATTTATCTATTCTTCAACGGTTCTTCCGACACCTATACTCTGTGCACGGTAGGTATCGTTAGGGGTCTCAAATGCGTTTCCATTTTTACTTCATTTATAGGACACCTACCAATTATCTGCTATCTATGAAGGGAGGGAGGGCTTGGTGTCTATCTGTGTACATATGCTTTTACATGGGCAGCCATTTTAGGGGGTCTCGTGTGCACACATCTAACAAGCAGTAGTGCGGTTCAAACGGTATTTTTTACTTTTTTTAAATGTTCCATGTATGCTCACTGTATGCTATTCTTTATTTCAGATGTCTTACAATAGCGAGGAATTTGTCCGTGAATTGATTGAGATGTATCGGTTCCTGCCCTGATTTTGGCAGATTAAATCGGCCGAGTACAGCAATAGAAATAACAAAAGGGAGGCATATTAGAAACTGGTTGCTCTCTTTAAGCAGCATAATCCCTGCGAGAAGGTGGATGAGAGAGTTGTTAGAAAAAAGATCCAGGATCTACACACCGTCTATAAAAAATAGCTCAACAATGTGGAGAAGTCAAGGAAGTCTGGTGCCGGCACAGATGAGGTTTATGTGCCCTCGTTATGGTACTATGACTTGCTTGGCTTCACCTGTGACCAGGAGCTACCTCGGACAATGGTATCTTCGGTGCGGTCGACCCTGGAACAAGACCCTGAGATTCCGACTGACACCCCTGTTGGAGATGTAAGTATCTTCTTTGCTTCCCTGTAAATAGCATTTAAACTTTGTATGTACATGCCATAGTTGAATAGAAAATATTAACTAAGGTTTTACCTGCTTAATTCTGTAGTTTACAAAAGTTATCCCTTCCAGTTCAGATAAGTACACTCCTTTACTATTTTCGCCCCACTCAGTTCTCATACCGTTGAATGACACTTCATATCCTGTGCTGCTAGTGCCTCCCCTCACATTTGTTTCCAGTGCACGTTTACCCATGCTGGTCATGATATATTCAATGCCAACACATTTCTGTGGTGTGTGGTGCTGGATGTTGTAAAATAATTTTGGGGTTTTGCTTTAACATTAATTTTCTGTTCCCGCAGCACCGTCAGCAAGATCTGTCGACCACAAGAAGTGACGACATCCCGGGTAGTGAACCTAGTATGGAGGAGGCTACTAAGGGGTCGAGTGAAGACCCTGCGCCCTCAACTGTACCTCGGCGACTAACAAATTCTCGTTAAAGAAAGGCCACCTTGTCGCCATCACCAGATCTCGTCTCTTTAGCAAAACAAAGTTTAATGCAGCAGACCAGCACCGGCATGGACAGCTTTGCAAACTTCGCTGCTGATAGACTTCGGAAGCTGGATGACAGACAGAGGATCCACGCTGAAAGGGTCATTTTTGAGCCATTAAGTAAAGCGGCAGCCGGTCAACTCGATGAACCGTCGACCGTAAATAGTAGGATCGACCGTGATCCTTGTTCACTGCAGTCATGGACCCAAATGCCAGAGCCACTTCGTAGCACACCAGTGCGGCGGATTGGGCTTCCCCAAAACCTGCCGCTTGGCCCCCCACCCCACAGTATCCCATGTTTTCTTAGTCTTTCCTTTCACAACTATCTTCTCCGCCCAGGCAAGGATATGCGAATGCAGACAACCAATATGAAGATCTGTACTGACGTTTTACTTTACTTTTAGGGTTAAAGTTTAATTGTTAAATTGTTAAGTAATCATTAATTTAATAGCTAATTTAATTGTTTAATTGTTAAAATATTTGTTTGATTGTAATAAAAATGTTTTCTTGGCTTAAAACTTGCTGCCTGCTTTACTAAATTCAGCATATAGTTATTAGCAGGCCTACTAGGCAGGGTAATGGGCTGGGTGCATCTATACAGATGCATAGATATAATGGGTGTGAGTGATGAAACATGTTATTATTTTTTTTTAAACAAAGCTTACACAACAGCGGATATAAACTTTGAGGCTTTTTTATAACAACAGCATAACAACATCAATAACAAAAAACAAAAAAATTAGTGGCTGCCGCGCCGCTGTTGGGCTGCCACAAAACTTGCCAGCATCACTCCATGCTGTTGGACTACTTCTGTTAGTGTCCGCTTTGCCGCCATCATCCTCCTGTGTGAAGTCAGGAGGTCCTCTAGATTTCTATGGAGGGAATGGTAAAACTTAACAAGAATAATTCTGTACATGCATCTAATTAACAGGTCCGTGTTTGTTATTTAACACTTACGGTTTTCGGTTTGCTCGGGTGATGACGAGCTGAGGGACCACCCGGATCCTCTGGCATCACCAGCTAGGGAAAGACACAACACTTCATAGTACACGACAGCCCTATCTTTTCCAAGTGGTATGGACCTTATTTTATGTGCAAGAATTACCGGAAGGCAAGGCTGCACCCATATCACGGAGTGATGCTGGTGAGCCTGCAGGTGACTCCTGCTGGGGCTCAGGGTGTGCAGGTGACTCCTGCTGGGGCTCCAGGTCTGCAGGTGCTGGAGAAAAAATACCTTATTACATACCTGAGGTACTGCACTGTAATTACTGTTGTAACCAATGTGCCGCCATATACTGTGCTAACCTATGTTAACGTCACTCACCACGATGGGGCAGGCTCTGTGACCGGATGCTGGCGATGTGGTCGCTGGATCTGTACCACAGATCAGCCAACTTCTTTCTGATCTGGGTAGTGGAGAGCTGCACCCCAAATCTTCGGGCTAGGCCCCAACTTATCCTCCGCAGCACAGCCTGCTTGTGGAGGACTGGATGTCCTGGGTGCTCATGACACTGGAAAATCCTTGCATTCACCTCTGCAACCAAGTAGCGCACCTCTGCGTCCCCCCATGGTGTTGCCCGTCTCCTGGCCGCCATGTTGCTTCCTCTTCTGACAAGCTAGGCCGCATCAACGTCGTAAAACCCGCCCACGACGCATCATCGTCAACTCCGCCCACGACGCATCAACGTCGCCCACAGGGACGCGCGGCTTATTAGAGGACGCTACTGCGTGAGCGAAGGAAGCGCCCTGAATTCAGAGTATCTCCGGTCACACGGGAAGACTGGTGTGTTGGTGGTTTTATGTATGGATATATATCTATATTTTTAGATAGGTATGCATACTTGTATGTCTGTGAGTATGTATGTGTATATGTAGGTATCTGTATATGTGTGTGTATATGTGTGTAGATTTGTATGTATCTGAAAATGTATGTGTATATGGATGTATCTGTATACATATGAGTACACGTATGTATATACAGGCCCTTACTACTGAAAGAATGAGAAACAAAGCTTTTGCAAAGTAAAACACACAGTTTATTAGACAAATCAGTACAAAAATGAAAGTAGTGTATAAATGTGAGTAGTAGCCCACTACTGTATAAGTTCTGATGCTGCCAAGTAACAGCACCAGGACCGTTAAAATATTGGCAGTAGTTGTCTCGGCAGGTCTTCGCATCGTGGGTGTTTCTGCCGGGTCCCAATGGTTGAAGGCCTGCAATTGCGGGATCGTTTGCGCGCCATTCACCGAGCTGCACTTCCCCATTTGTTAGGCCCACAGAGTCCACGAAGCCAGGCGGACAGTACGCCAATGCATCGCGCCGGCGAAGGAAGTTGTGAAGCACGCAACAAGCCAAAACAACTGAGTCTATTGATTCAAGCTTCATGTTAATAGGCATGTGGAAAACTCTGAAGCGATTGGCCATGATATCGAAGGCATTTTCTACAACCCGACGTGCCCTTGACAAGCGGTAATTGAAAATTCTTCTTTCCTCCGTCAGACTTTTTTGGTGGAACAGTTTGATAAGATTGGGATGAAGCGGGAAGGCCTCATCACCGACAAAAACAAAATTAAGGTTGCCTCTAGTCTCGGAGTTGGGAGGCAAGTGAAGGCCACAGTTGTTCAAACGCTCTCCAAAGAGTGTTTGCTCTAAAACACCACCATGGGAAACCCTTCCGTTCATGCCAACATCTACATTTATAAATTCGTAATTGGCGTTAACAAGGGCCATCAGGATGATGCTGACATAGCCCTTATAATTAAAGAAATAGGATCCGATGTTCGGTGGTTGAGTGATCCGGACATGTTTCCCGTCCAAAGCCCCACCACAGTTTGGGAACTGCCAACGCTGCTCAAAATCAGAGGCAATCTTTTTCCATTCCTCCTCCGTGTTGGGAAACTGCATGTAGCTACATAGACTGTGGAAAATCGCATTACAAGTCTCCGGAATTAGAACGCTGAGCAGGGTCCTTGAAATGGCTGCAGAAAAATGCAAGTCTTGCAGTGAGCGTCCGGTGGCCAGGAAGCGCAGCGTGACTGCCAATCTTTCATCAGCCGGGATGGCAGCACGCATTGCTGTATCCTTCCATTGAATAAGTGGAGTAATTCTTTCCAGTAAATGTATGAAAGATTCCTCTGACATCCGCAGATAGTTGCGGAAATCATGAGGATTCTTCTCCTGAAGCTCTCTTACAAGTTGCATGTGGGACAAATCGGACCTCTTCTGCAGCCACTCTCTGGTCCACATGCGACGCTTTAGTTTGGAATGCCTCTCTAGCATCCGTGCCTCATCTTGACAACCAGCTTCCTCAACCAGCAATGCAGAAAACACAATAGCACACTGCGCGTTGTTCATGATGGTGCAAACTGAAAAAAATAAAATTAAAAGATGAGAAAAGTTTCAACAAAAAAAATAAAGCAATTGACTCGCCCAGGGGGATATGGGGGAAACTCGGTACCCGGGCCTTTACCTTCTTGGGATATCACGGCGGTTGGCTCCCAGGCCCGTACCCTGGGGTCACTCTTTAAAAGGGGTTTGTTACTTGAAGGGATGAATAACAGTTTTGTCTCGTGATGCCACCTGTGGTTCCCGGTAATGGGTACCGGCGCTGCTGCAGACCTCTGGAGCAGATGTTAGGGCAGCTGGGTTGGTGTGGCTCTCCACAGGCAGAGCACAGCTCCAGGGCAGTGTAGGTGCAGATGGTGATGCTGGGCGTTGTAGTGCAGGAGCGATAGCGTGGTAGAAATAACTGACAGAAACAGTGGGGTGCAGTCATCCGAGTTTACTCACAGTTATTTAGGTTCTTCAGGTGGCACTATTCAGCTGACAGTCTCCCACGTCGCGCTGCGTTTACCAGGCAGGGGTTCAGCACTCCCTCAAGTATCTCAAGAGCACTTAACGGGACCCCTCTCTGTATGTTCCTTTCTTAGCCGACTTCCCGCGATGGGTCTCTCCCTCCTGCCCTGCGCCCCGCCACACAAAGTCCCGATCAGGTACCTTGAGATCCTGTGGGCAACCTGAAGTTCCCGGACCTTGCTTGGTGCCCTTCTCGGCGGCTTAGATGCGGATGTGGCAACTGCACCTTGAAAGTGCAGAAGCCTCCGGTTTTCTAGCTGAGACCTAAAGTAACTCGGCTAGTCCAGAGACCGGTTCCCTTCTTGCGGCCTGATCCCTCTCTGCCGATTCGGGCATACGGGTGCCGTCCTGCACTCACCGTACCCCCTGGGATCCCTTCAGTTCCCGGAGCCTTCCTCCCTTGCTCCCACTCCTCTCTCAGCTTTGGGCATGACAGGCTGAGCCTGCCTCCCGAGCAGAGCTCCTGCAGAGCCCCTGCTCCTCTCACTTCTCCTCTTCTGACTCACTAAGATGGCTTCCCTATATATATATATATGTATCTTCTCCAAGTGCTCCCCTGGTCTGCGTCCTCCATCCACACCCACTACATGGTTCCCCCTCACTTTAGTTCCCCCCCCACTCCAGCCAGGGGCCATCAGAAAGAAGTGCATCTTGCCCCTCCAGCCGGTCTGGAGTAGTGTAGTGTTGAGTGCAGGTGTTGGGGTCCCGGGCAGTACTCCATCCATACCTGAGAGAAGAAGATGCCACACCTGTGGGTGAGGTGCAGTACCTCTGTGGCGACTGAACCCTCAGGGGCGCCACACAATTATTAAAACTGTACATATGAAAGGTCATGGAAAGCTGCATTCCATTCCGTTAGTGCACGTGCCAGAAAATGTGCTGTATGGGTGTGTGCACAAGAGACCCCCCTAAAATGGCTGCCCATGCAAACGCATATGTACACAGATAGAAGCCAAGCCCTCCCTCCCTCCAGAGCAATGATAGCAGATAATTGGTAGGTGTCCTATAAATTAAGTAAAAATGGAAACGCATTTGAGACCCCAAACGATACCTACCGTGCACAGAGTATAGGTGTCAGAAGAACCGTTAAAGAATAGATAAATCGATGTGGAGTCGCAGCCCGGAGAACTCTACTACGATCTGCAAACCAGCATGCGGTCAGGAACAAAGGACGGAAGCGCTACTATGTTACCTTCTTTAAGGCAAGGCTGCCCAATCAGAACGCAGTAGCGACCACCAATTGGAGCTGAGGGGGCGCGGAAAAGGCAACGCAAATGCATGCCTATGTGTCTCAGTTCTGAGTCGCCAACTAGGTCGTCGGTAAGGTGTCAAACGCACCGATGTATGCTACCCAGCGGGACCTCAACGATCAAAAAATGGTCTAGGCCATTCTGACATGACCAGCGATCTCACAGCAGGGGCCTGGTCGCTGCTACGTGTCACACGTAGCGAGATCGCTACTGAGGTCGCTGTTGCGTCACAAAACTTGTGACTCAGCAGCGATCTCGCTAGCGATCTCGCTTAGTGTGACGGGGCCTATAGGTGTCTTCAGGGGCAGGAATGCAATAGCACAATCCACCACACTCACAGATACACCTTAACCCGACCCCCTTCCCAGGGATTAGCACATGCAGAAGTGTGGCTCTTGCCTGAGCCACCAAACTCCAGTCCAGAAATCCCGTCACTTGGACATCGTTCACAGTCAACTGGCTTTCTTGAGGCCCTTCGCAAGCAGGTTAGGTTAGTCAAAGTAGGAGTAACACAGGCCTATTCTGCAGTCCATTGGCTCCGAGGTCAAGGGACAATTGTCTGATATATGACCCGGGGCACATCACCTCTAACAGACATTGTTTTGGGCATCCCTGAAAGATGACCTCAGGCACCCTTGACTGCACAGGGTGTTCTCCACAGCCAGGTATCTTTCCACCAGGCCTACTAGATCATCTGTATTCTGGGATAGTACAATATTACAAAATAATCTGGATAAGATGTCTGAATGTGAAACACTTGGCAAATAAGATTTAATGTTGATAAATGTGGAGTAATGCTATTACTGAATATACATTAAATGGAAGCATACTAGTGACTCCAAAACAGGATAAGGAATTTGGTATTCCGGTTACAAGTAAGTTGAGCAACAGTACTCAATATCAAGCAGCAGCTGCAAAAGCAAACAATATTTTAGGGTGTATGAGAAGAGAGAGAAAATCCCTCTATAAATCACTTGTAAGGCCACATCTAGAAAACAGGATCCAGTTTTGGGTTCCACATTTTAAAAAAATATTCAGAAGTTACAGTCAGTTCAAAGACGGGCAACTAGATTATTGCATGGGATGGAAGTTGGGCTTGTTTAGCTTGGAAAAAGACGTCTCAGAGGAGATCTCATTTATAAAGTGCTGCTCACCATTATTGGCACCCCTTCATTTTTTTCATAGACTGTACAATATCTTCAGAAATAAATGGAAATGTACCAAAGTTATATCCTCAGGATTTTTTAATTAGTGCTCCAAAGTAATGCAACAATAAAACATTGTTTTTCAACTTCCATATTGCAATTTCAAAAAAGAAAAAGAATAAACATCCTGCACAGCAATAAAGGCATCCCTAATTAATATTTGCACCCCCCTTTGGCATTGCTGACAGCCTCCACATGTTTCTTGTAGCCATCAATAAGCTTCTTGCACTTGTCAGCTGGAATTTTCCCCCATTCTTCCTTTGCTGTTTGTTCAAGCTCTTGAATGTTTGCAGGATTCTTTTTCCCAATGGCAGATTTCAGCTCACCCCAAAGATTTACAATGGGATTGAGGTCAGGACTCATTGCTGGCCATTTTAAAACAGTCCATTTTTTTTTCAACCATTCCTGTGTATGTTTGGATGTGTGCTTTGGGTCATTGTCTTGCTGGAGGACCCATGATCTTCGACTCAAAGCAAGTGTTCACTGGGTAGGACATTTTGCTCTAAAATGTCTTGATAATTCACTGATTTCATGATTCCTCTGATAAGGTCAAGGCCTCCAGTACCAGACGGAGAGAGCAACTCCAAAGCATTATGGATCCTCCACCAAGTAGTATTTGCAGACACTATTACAGCTTTTAACAAAGGGCTGGATGATTTCCTCAGTACACATAACATTGTGGGTTATAGATAATTTAGTGAAAAAATGTATAATTGATGGAGAAAGGTTGAACTTGTTGGACCTAGGTCTTATATCAACCTATGTAACTATATGTAACTACAGCGGCATGTAAAAGTTTGGGCACCCCTGGTCAAAATTACTGTTATTGTGAACAGTTAAGCAAGTTGAAGATGAAATGATCTCTAAAAGGGCTAAAATTAAAAATGACACATTTCCTTTGTATTTTAGGCAAATATATATATATATATATATATATATATATATATATATATATATTATTTTTATTTTTTTCATCTTTTGCATTTTATCAATTTCAAAAAGGAAACTTGGCCGATGCAAAGGTTTGGGCACCCTACATGGCTTGTAAATGCTTTTTATAGCGAGCCAACAGTCTTTTAGTTCTTGTTTGAGGGATTTTCATCCATTCTTCCTTGGAAAATTCTTCCAGTTTTGTGAGATTCCTGGGTCGTCTTGCATGCACTGCTATTTTGAGGTCTAGGCACAGATTTTCAATGATGTTCAGATCAGGAGACTGGGAGGGCCATTGTAAAACCTTCAGCTTGTACGTTTTGAGGTAGTCTGTTGTGGATTTTGATGTGTGTTTATGATCATTATCTATTTGTAGAAGCCATCCTCTTTTCAACTTCAGCTTTTTTACAGACGGTGTTATGTTTACATCAAGAATGTAATGAAATTTCATTGAATCCACTCCTCCCTCTACCTGTGAAATGTTTCCCGTGCCATTGGCTGCAACACATCCCCAAAGCATGATTGATCCACCCCCATGCTTAATGGTTGGTGAGATGTTCTTTTCCTAACATTCTGTGCTCTTTTTTCTCCACACATACCTTTGATCATTGAAACCAAAGAGTTCTCTTTTAACCTCATCGGACCACAGGACTTATTTCCAAAATGCATCAGGTTTGTTTAGATGTTCTTTTGCATACTTCTGACACTGAATTTTATGGTGAGGACACAGGAGAGGTTTTCTTCTGATGACTCTTCCATAAAGGCCATATTTGTGCAGGTGACTCTGAGCAGTAGAACAATGTACCACAACTCCAGAGTCTGCTAAATCTTTCTGAAGGTCTTTTGCAGTCAAGCGGGGGTTCTGATTTGCCTCTCTAGCAATCCTACGGGCAGCTCTCACTGAAATTTTGCTTGGTCTTCCAGACCTTATCTTGGCCTCCACTGTTCCTGTTAACTTCTATTTCTTAATTACAACTTGAAAGGACAACTTGAAAACACTTTGCTATCTTCTTAAAGCCTTCCCCTGCTTTGTGGGCCTCCAACATTTTCATTTTCACAGTGCTAGGCTGCTGCTTTGAAAAACCCATGGCTGCTGTTTTTTGGCACAAGGTTAGCGGAGACTGGGTTTTTATAAAGCTGGAAAATTTGTATCACCTGGTCTTTCCTAACGTGATAGTGAACAAGCCATAACTCTAACACAGGGCCGGTGTCAGCACCCGGCGCACCCGGGCAAGTGCCGGGACCCTGAACAGGCGGGGGGGTCCACTTGCCGTCGGGCACCCCACCGCGCTATGGGACCCGTGAGCGGAGGAGAGCGGTGCCAGCGCCCGCTCCCCTCCACTTGCTCAGGGCCCCGGAAGCCGGCGCAATACTTACCTCTCCCCGTGCCGCCAGAGCAGGTCCTGTCTCTTCCGCGGCTGCTGCCCAGTGATGTCTCAGGTCAGAGGGCACGGTGACGTCTTTCCACCGCGCTCTCTCCTGAGCTGTCACAGCGCAGAGCGGGAAGACGCCGTCGTGCGTGAGAAGTCCGGAGTAGCGGCAGCAGGTGAGAAGTGAGGTGAGTATTTGATTTTTTTCTTTTATTGTATGGAGGCATGGGGCATTATAAGCGAGGGGAGGTGTGTGACATCCTGCATGGGGCATTATAAGGGAGGGGGGGTGACATCCTGCATGGGACATTATAAGGGGGGGTGACATCCTGCATGGGGCATTATAGGGGGGGGTGACATCCTGCATGGGGCATTATAAGGGAGGGGGGTGACACCCTGCATGGGGCATTATAAGGGAGGGGGGGTGACATCCTGCATGGGGCATTATAAGGGAGTGTGTGTGTGTGACATCCTGCATGGGGCATTATATGGGGGGAGTGACATCTTGCATGGGGCATTATATGGAGGGGGAGAGGTGACATCCTGCATGGGGCATTAAATGGGGGGGAGAGGTAACATCTTGCATGGGGCATTATATGGGGGTAGAGATGACATCCTGCATGGGGCACTATATGGGGGTAGAGATGATATCCTACATGGGGCATTATATGGGGGGTGACATTCTACCATTATATGGGGGGTGAAGTGACATCTTGCATGGGGCATTATATGGGGGGAGTGACATCCTACATGCAGCATTATATGGGGGGAGTGACATCCTGCATGGTGCATTAAATGGGGGGGGGAGGTGACATCCTGCAAATGGGGCATTAAATAGGGGGGAGAGGTGACATCCTGCAAATCGGGCATTAGATGGGGGGGAGAGGTGACATCCTGCATGGGGCATTATATGGGGGGGGAGTGAAATCCTGCATGGGGCATTATATGGGGGGGGGAGGCGACATCCTGCATTGGGCATTATATGGGGGTAGATGTGACATCATTCATGGGGCATTATATGGGGGGGGGAGTGACATCCTGCATTGGGCATTATATGGGGGTAGAGGTGACATCCTGCATGGGGCATTATATGGGGGGAGTGACATCCTGCATGGGGCATTATATGGGGGGGGAGTGACATCCTGCATCGGGCATTATATGGGGGGGGGGAGTGACATCCTGCATTGGGCATTACACTGTGTTCCAAATTATTATGCAAATAATATTTTCTCATATTTTCCCAAATTACCTATATGAATTGCAGTCATTGTAATTTTCCAGTCAAATAACTATTAGAGTACAATTGAAAGGTTTTTGTACAAACTGCCTATGATAACAGTATATTTTTAAAAAAAGAAAGCACTCAAACTGCACTCAAAATGCATGTTCCAAATTATTATGCACAGCAGAGTTTTCAACCTTTTCATTTTAATAAAGAACAAAAAATGGTCATTTTTGAAATTATAAGCATTAGCAGGTTATTACAAACTGAAATCAAACAGTTTTCAACTCAAAACTTTATTCTAGGTGATGTAACATTTGCACATAGGACCCCTTGTTCGAAAGGAGCTTCTGAACTCTCTCATTCATTGCATTTGTCAGGTTTTGGATGGTTTCTGCTTCAATTGTCATGCATGAAAATGATCTTGCTGCGGAATACACGGCTCTTCTTCTTGAACCATGGCAGGAAGTGCTGTTTGAGAAACTCAGCATACATTATGGAGTTCATCTTTACCCCTTCAGGGATCCTAAAAGGGCCGACAATCTCTCTCCCCATGATTCCAGCCCCAAACATTACTCCATCTCCTCCTTGTTGGCGCCGTAGCCATGTTTGCATGGGGTGTCCATCAACCAGCCATCCTCCACTCCATCCATCTGGACCATCGAGATCATTTTCATGCACGATAATGCCCCGTCTCATGTTGCACATAACACATCTGCATCTCTGGCTGCTGTGGACATAAAAGGGGACAAACTTATGGTGTGGCCCCCATGCTCCCCTGACCTCAACCCCATTGAGAACCTCTGGAGCATCATCAAAAGGAGTGTCTATGATGGCGGGAGGCAGTTCACATCTAAGCAACAGCTCTGGGAGGGTATTCTGTCCTCATGCAAAACAATTGAAGCAGAAACCATCCAAAACCTGACAAATTCAATGAATGAGAGAGTTCAGAAGCTCCTTTCGAACAAGGGGTCCTATGTGCAAATGTTACATCACCTAGAATAAAGTTTTGAGTTGAAAACTGTTTGATTTCAGTTTGTAATAACCTGCTAATGCTTATAATTTCAAAAATGACCATTTTTTGTTCTTTATTAAAATGAAAAGGTTGAAAACTCTGCTGTGCATAATAATTTGGAACATGCATTTTGAGTGCAGTTTGAGTGTTTTCTTTTTTAAAAAATATACTGTTATCATAGGCAGTTTGTACAAAAACCTTTCAATTGTACTCTAATAGTTATTTGACTGGAAAATTACAAAGACTACAATTCATATAGGTAATTTGGGAAAATCTGAGAAAATATTATTTGCATAATAATTTGGAACACAGAGTATATGGGAGTAGAGGTGACATCCTGCATGGGGAATTATATGGGGGGGGAGTGACATCCTGCATGGGGCATTATATGTGGGGGAAGTGACATCCTGCATGGGGCATTAGGTGGGGGCACAATCTGCATGGGGCATTATGTGGGGGCCAGTATTCTATATAGAGCATTATAAGGGGGTCAGTATCCTGTATGGAGCGTTATATGGGGACCAGTATCCTGTATGGAGCGTTATATGGGGACCAGTATTCTTCATGGAGCGTTATATGGGGTCCATTATTCTGTATGGAGCAATATATGGGGCCCATAATACTGTATGGAGGACTAAGTGGTGCCCATAATACTGTACAGAGGAGTATGTGGGGTCATTATTCTGTATGGAGCAATATATGGAACCCATAATACTGTATGAAGGACTATACTGTCCGGTCTGCACTGTGCGCTGCGAGGATTCGCCGGTTTCTGAGCTTTTGTAGAATTTACAATAGATATCGCTCATGTAATGTAAGAAGTGAAATCTTTGTCCTTGTACTATATATATATTTCTCTGCGGTATCTGTGCATCATGAATCATGATATGTGTTAAAGGGGCCCACTGAGACTCTTTCGCCCGGGGACCACGAAAAACCTGGAGCCAGCCCTGCATGTAGGCAGTAAGTAGCTTTCACACAGGCACTGGATTCTTGTATCAAAATAATGTGACATTTATTTTTCACTGGTTGCACAACACCAACCAAAAACCATAAATATAAATCCTTAGCCTTGTCCAGCCTCTTACTAAACAACACAGGTCCTGGTTACTCAAACAGGGCTGAGCAAGTCCCAATTAGGTCAAATAAAACAGCTATTGTCCATCACTGATACTTGCAGTTTGGTGCACACAGTCCATGTAGTATCTCATGTTAGAATCTGTTTCTTTGGGATCATCCACCATTTTATTGTGGTTTTCTGGCTGTTGGTCTTTTTCCCCTGGTGTTGGTTTTGATTAAGGTCAGGTGATTGTATCACCCTTTATAACCCAGCACCTGCCTCCTAGTCCTTGCTGGACAACAGTGTTTATCTGCGAGAGTTCTGGCTAGGAGGTTTGGTAGTAGCACTTTCTGTGTTTAGTTATGTGCAGTTCTAGGATCCTCTAGTTCTGCCTGCTGAAGATTCCTTTACTCCCTTTTTCGTTTCTGCAGCTTCCTCTAGTTTCCTGTTAGGAGGTCACCTATTTGTTTTTTTCCCAGTCCTTAGTTCTTTCAGGGTCTCCTTCCCCTCTTCCTTTAGGTCTTCTTTTGAGTTTACTCTCGGAAACGTCGGGGGGTCTATTCGATAGGAATAGGGCTTCAGTCTAGACCTAGTGCATGGACAGCTGTTCCCTCTTCTGCCCTAGTGTGGAGTTGCAGTTTCGTAATAGTTTGTCCGGCCCAAAATATATAAATCTATATATATAAAAAAAAATCCTCATCCAGATTCCTTCAGTATGAACAGCGTCCAGGAGCTTGCTCAGAAACTGCACTATTAACTCTGGAAGTAGCCAGTCTGCAACAGCACATGAGTAATTGCTCTGGAGCACGCCCTGATGAACCGAAGGTAGGATTACCTGAGGTTTTTTCTGGTAAACGGCAGGAATTTTTTACGTTTAAAAATGCATGTTTACTATATTTCGGCTTAGACCTGGGTCCTTAGGGAGTGAATTACAGTGTGTGGGGATTATTATGTCTTTATTGCGAGGCGAACCCCAAATCTGGGCATTTTCTTTACATCCTAATGATTCTTGTTTGACATCAGTAGAAGCATTTCTTACTGCATTGGGGTTATATGGTGATCCTGATCTGGTCATATCAGCTGAGGCAGTGCTCAGGCGGCTTAAACAGGGTTCTGGTGAGGCTGTGAAGTATTGCACCCTGTTCCGACGATTGTCCACAAAGGTCAGATGGAATGACCCAGGACTCAAGAGTCAGTTTCTAGCAGGTTTGAATGAAAGGATTGAAGATTTGCTCATTGGATATGTGGCGCCCCTGCGGGTTCAGTCGCCACAGAGGTACTGCATCTCACCCAGAGGTGTGGTATCTCACTCTCAGGTAAGGAAGGAGTACTGCCCGGGACCCTAACACCTGCATCCAACACTACACTACTCCAGACCAGCAGGAGGGGCAAGATGCGTCGCTTTCCTGCTGAGCCCTGTCCCTGGCTGGAGTGGGGGGAACCAAAGTAGGGGGAACCATGTAGTGGGAGTGGGGGGAACCAAAGTAGGGGAAACCATGTAGTGGGTGTGGGTGGAGGAAGTAAATCAGGGGAGCACTTGTTAGGGATAGTACATAGAGAGAAGCCATCTTGAAAGTACAGATCAGTCTGAGAGGAGAAGTAGAGGGAGCAGGAGCTCCGTAGGAGCTCTACTCAGAAGGTGGGCCTAGCCAGTGAGGCCCAAGACTGGAGAGGAAGAGAGAGGAGCAGGAAAGGCTCCAGGAACGTGGAAGGGACCCCAGAGGTACGGGAAGTGCTGGAGGCCACCCGTACGCCCGAATCTACCAGGAGGTGGAGGGGTCAGGTCGCACAGAGGGGACCGGTCCCTAAACTAGCAGAGTTCTTTAAGCCTCAACTAGGAAACCGGAGGCTGCAGTATTTCAGGTACTGCAGGTACAAGCCACATAGAGGACCCAGGGGACAGAGAAGACGTCGCCCGCAAGGTCCGCGGTCACTGGATTGGGACACTAGGTGTGAGGTGCAGGGAGACGGCCAGAGGGAACACACAGAAGGGGGTCCCGTTATGTACTCCGGAGAGACCTGGGAGTTTGCTGAACCCTTCCCTGAGTGAGCACAGAACGCCGTGGGAAGTTACTCTAGTACTGGTAACTGGAAGTCTAAGAAACCGTGAGTAAACCCTGAGGACTGCACCTTACTGTCTCTGTGATCATTATCTGCGCCATCCTCTGCACTACACCATAACAGCAACATCTACACTGCCCTGGAGCTAAGTTCTACCTGTGGAGAGCTAAACCAACTCTGCTGCATTCATACCAGCTCCAGAGGACCTGCTCCGCAGCGGCGGCTCCCTTTAACCGCATACCACAGGTGGCGTCACGAACTGTATATAAAAACTTTAATTCCCCTGTAAATTTCCCCTTTTGATTGACCGCCCTGGGTCACGGACTGGGTCACCGCCACTGTGACATCTCCCCTAGCAACGACCGACCCGGCACCGAGTACCCCATGGCCCAGGGGGCGCGTCACATATCCTGCACCTGCCACTGTGGAAACAGCTATGCAGCTAGCTATCCGTGTGGATAGAAGATTGAGAGCCAGACAGAGTGAAGAAAAGGCTCTTTTAATGTTGGACCCCATCTCTCAGGATAGTCACGCCGTCACCGGGGAACCGATGCAAGTTGGGGCGATGTTGACGCGCCCCCTGGGCCGTGGGGTACTCGGCAGCAGGGCCTCTGGTTGCCGGTATGGGGGTTATCACGGTGACTGGCCCGGTCCGTGACCCAGGGTGGTCAGTAAAAGGGGGGACAGATATGGGGGATTTGGACAGTTCGTGACGCCACCTGTGGAATGCGGCTAAGGGGTGCCGCCGCTGCGGAGCAGTCCTCTGAGGCAGATGGTAGGGCAGCTTGTGATGGAATGGCTCCCCACAGGTGGAGCGGGCCTCAGGGCAGTGTGGGGTGTACTGGATGGTGGTGCAGGGGAGAGACGGCAGGACGGTCCCGAAGGAAAGACGGACACTCACACGGGGGTAAGCTTCAGTACCTTTACTATTGATGCTGCAGGCACAGTCCAGGGTACTCCAGATGAAGGGCGCATTTCTGGACTTGCTCCCCAGTGAGCGGGCATAGGGCCTCCTCATCCGTTGCTTTCTTCTCTAAGCTTCTGACCTGCCTAGAGCTAGGCCTAGCTTGGTTACTGTCTCTCTTTGCACCTGCTGACCTGGTGGTAGGGCCTTCTCTTTGGAGATCACTCTCCCTGGATGCTGGGACCTCCGTGACCCCTAGCCCTGGTACTGTAGCCAGCATTTGGTGAACCTGGGACCTGTAGTCCTCCAAGGGTTCCGGTGGTTCCTACTGAGTATAAGTGTCCCTGTAGGCGCGGACCCGGTGTCCGGTATATATATCGGGGTGAGCCTGGTATGCTCTTCTGCCCCCTTGCTACTTCTTCCTTCTCCTCTCACCTTCGGCCCACTCAAGGTCCTCACTAAGCCTTCACATGTGCTGTAGACCTTGGCTCGCCTAAGCACAGCAGCCAACTTTCTGCTCTCTTCACTCCTCTCTGAGCATCAGCACGCTCGCTACTCAACTCTGAGCTGTGTTCCTCTCTCTCTGAACACTAAACTGAAACTAAGACCCCGCTGCCTGGCTCCACCCTCCCTTTATATATCCCTAACGGGCTCCCTCTGCTGGTCTGAGGTGGTAGGGTGGAGGTGTGTGAATGTGTGAGGGCCTCTTGTGGAGAAGTCCATCCATGCACCCTTCTGGGTTCTGTGGCACCAATGCACAGCAGGGCGCCACATTTCCCCCTAGCAAAACTCAGTACTCCTGGACTGAAGCATTTTTGTCAAAACAGGTTAACAAATTACAACTTTTCTTCCCTTTATGGGAGGCACTTTGCTTGAACGTTACAGGTAACAAAAACGTAATAAATAATAAATGTATATACAATAGTTAGAGTTTTTGAGCAATTGTCAGTGAGTCCCCTAACAGGGTGTCCATTTCACTGCAAAGTACAAGGGAACTTGAAGGACCTGTCCGTAAACCCTCCACATAGGCCTTGGGCGTGGCTGCAGGGCATAGGCGATCCAGAGTTGGACAACGTCTTCCGCCACGCCAAACAGGTTTTTGTTCAGTGGTTACCTAAAAGGGGCACTCCAGGGAGTGCAATTATGGACAAATAAACAGTTTTTGGGCTGCTCACAGTCCTCAGCCACCGTGTTCTTTATATATACCCTTACGGGTAACTAAATGCAACAAGAAAAGTGTCCATGTCACCTAAATTGTCCATTGTAAGGCAAAAATACGTCAATACATACATGAAAATTACACAAGAATAACATACCCCAGGGGCAACTATTTATAATATCAGAGTTTCTCTTTTTACTCTCTGTATCTGACAGGGGTCTGACCTTGCGTGCTACGTGTCGACCTACGTAGTACTGGGATGCGTGTGGTACTGGTGTTTGTACTACCTCCCATTCTGTCAGTTCTATGTGTGGGGGGACTGCAAGACTGACTTGACCTGCCTACGGGACTGGCAAGTGTACCATTGACTGGGCCTTCTTGCTCTGCTCTTCCGGTGATTCTTCCTGAGCAGGCTCTTCTGGGGCACTTACAGGTTCTACTTGCTGTGGAGGGTCTTCTGGCTGTTGGTAGAAGGGGATCACAAGTATTATCACTGCTCCATCCAATTGAGGCCAATCTGCCGGGAAATCTCCTAATTCAGTATGTATTACTGCTTCTTTAGGCTCCTCCGGTACGATGAGAGGCACTTCCTCCTGGGGCTTTAGCAGACATGGACACAACTTCAGATGGTCTCTAGATACCGTTGCAGTCGTTCTTCCTCCGTCCTTGGTAATTAAACAGGTCTTCCTGTTATCAAATCTTGAATTTAACACAGTGTAGGGTTCCCTCTCCCACTGGTCATCAAGTTTCTGGTTTCTTCTTTTTCTCTTTAGCACAACTTCTCCAGGTGAAAAGGGTTCTGCTGGTGCACTCTTGTTGTACTGTGCTTCCTGCTTGTCTCTTACCCTATTCAGACTGTCTTCGACACAAGCTTGTACTCTCCTGTACTGTTCCTGTCGCGTCGTGTCCCAGCCTTCAGTGGACATATCTGCTTCGGGTTCTACTACACCAAGCTCCAGGTCCATGGGCAACTTTCTGGGTCTTGCTCGCATGAGATATGCTGGAGTACAATTGGTGGAACTCATAGGTATGTGGTTGTACAGATCTACCAGGTCAGGTAGCTTGTCTGGCCACTGGTTTCTTTCTTCTAGCGGTAAGATCTTCAACAGGTCGATGACGATGTTATTCATCTTTTCACATAACCCATTGGTTTGGGGGTGGTACGGTGTAGTCCGAATCTTCTTACACCAGTACAGATGGCAGAACTCCTTGAACAATTCGGCTTCAAAGGCGGTGCCTTGATCTGTCAGCACCTGCTCCGGGTATCCATGGGGCCTGCAGAAGTACACCTGAAACGTCTTCGCCGCAGTTTCTGCCATCAGATCCTTGACGGGGGAGACCACCAGGAACCGGGAGTAGTGATCCACCATGGTCAGGGCATAGGAATATACTGACCTGCTGGGTGACAGCTTGACATGATCCAGGGCCACGATCTCCAAGGGTCGAGATGTCTTGATGGGTTTCAGGGGTGCCTTCTGGCTGCTGTAGTCTTTTCTTCTGAGGCTACAGGGTCCACAATCCCGGCACCATCTCTCTATGGAACTGCGCATTCCAACCCAATAAAACCGACCTTTCAGCAGGGTTTCTAGCTTCTTCCAGCCAAAGTGCCCTGCTTGATCGTGGTAGGCCTCCAACACCATCTGGATGTCCGTCCTGGGCACTACGATCTGCCGTACCATCTCATGAATCCTGGGGTTAACGTACCTTCGGCACAGCTTCTCTCTATAGATGAACAGCCGGCTTCTCTCATTCCACAGCTGCTTGGCTTGTGGAGACGCGTCCTTCTCCAGGGAGGAACTTTCCTGGGTTATTAGTTCTTTAATACGGCTGACAGCCGGGTCGCTGTCCTGGGTCTCCTTCCAGCTGTTGTGAGGCAAAGGGTTTTATCGTCTTACCGCGAGGCCTCCTGGAGGCTCGTTGCTCGTGGACCATTTCATTGCGGTAGAAGGCAGGTAGCTCAATCTCCTCCAGGTCATCCACTTCTTCTTCAGTGTCCGACTGGTGAGGCATCCTGGACAGGGCATTGGCATTGGCATTCTTGCGGCCTGCCGGGTACTTAATGGTGAACTGGTAGTTTGACAGCCGAGCCATCCATCGTTGTTCCATGGCTCCTAACTTGGCTGTTCCAGATGAGTCAAGGGGTTATTATCAGTGTAGGCAGTGAACTTACTGGAGGCTAGGTAGTGCTTGAACCGCTCTGTGATGGCCTAGACCAGGGCCAGGAACTCCAACTTGAAGCTGCTTTAGTTCTCTGGGTTCCTCTCGGTCAGGCAGAGCTTCCTGCTCGCATAGGCGATCACCTTCTCTCGGCCATTCTGCTTCTGACTTAACACAGCTCCTAATCCCTCGTTGCTGGCATCAGTGTACAGCAGGAACAGTTGGCTGCAGTCAGGGTAGGCTAGGATCTCTTCGCCAGTCAGGATCTCCTTCATCACCTCAAAGGATTCAGCTTGCTCTTTACACCACTGGAACGGGGGGTTTCTGCCTCTCCCGGACTGTCCTACCAGGAGATCTTGCAAAGGCGCCGCTTTCTTGGTATAGTCCTTCACAAACCTCCGGTAATACCAGACTAGTCTCAAGAACTGACGTACCTCCTTGAGGCTCTTCGGCTCCGGCCATTTCTGGATGGCAGTGACATTCTCCGGGTCCGTTGCTACTTCTTCTGGACTGATGATGTGCCCCAGGTACTGTACCTTTCGCTTGAGCAGGTGGCACTTGGAGGGCTTCAGCTTCATCCCATACTGGGACAGTGACTCAAATACCTCTGCCAGGTGCTTCAAATGGTCCTCGTACGTTTTGGAGTACACTATCACATCATCCAGGTATAGCAGTCCAGTCTCGACGTTGCGGTGTCCCAGGCAGCACTCCATCAATCTCTGGAACATTCCGGGGGCGTTGCAGAGTCCGAACGGCATACTGTTGAACTCGCAGAATCCCATCGGGGTAGTAAAGGCTGTCTTCTCCCGATCCTCCTCAGCAACAGCTACTTGCCAGTACCCACTAGTGAGGTCAAGGGTGGAGAAGTAATTTGCAGACTTTAATGCAGCCAGTGATTCCTCTATACGGGGCAAAGGGTATGCATCCTTGTGTGTTATGTGATTTACCTGTCTGTAATCTACACACATTCTCATGCTTCCATCCTTTTTCCTGACTAGGACCAGGGAAGCTGCCCAGGGGCTACAGCTATCTCTTATTACCCCTGCCTTCCTCATGTTGTGCAACATCTCCTTCGCCTTCTGGTAGTGTGCTGGTGGTATGGGCCTGTAACGTTCCTTGATGGGTGGATGGTCACCTGTGGGTATATGGTGTTGTACCCCTTTAATCCTCCCAAAGTCAAGTGGGTGTTTAATGAATACCTGCTCTTATTCCTGAACCACCCGGTGTGCACCCTATTTCTGATGGGCAGGAGTGGTGTCTGTCCCAACATGGAGCTGTTGACACCAATCCTCCACCTGGGTTCTCGGGTCATTATCCTCCACTTCGTCTGGTGAGGTTAAGGACTCCGCCGTGTGTATGGAGTTGTTATCTACTGTGTACAGTTTGGCAACAGTGGCATAGCGTGGTAATCTAACCTCGCCCTCCCCATAGTTTAGGAGGCGTACGGGCACCCTCCCATTGCGTACATCCACTACCCCTCTGGCAGTCAAGAGTGTAGGTCTATGATCTGAGCTAAGGGGCTCTACTACCGCCTGGTAGCTCCGTCCTTTGAGACCTATTGCTGCTCTACACCAAATCAGCATCTCACTCATCGGTGGGATCACAATGGGTATCGGGTCTGTCACCCGTACATTACCAATTTCGCCACCTGTTAGCTTTACCTGTTGCTGGTACATAAGGGCTCGGATCTCTTTCTGGAGGGCCCTCCTCTGCCCTGGTTTGGCAGTGTCGGCCATCTGTTGGAGCAAAGACAACACTTCTCCCAAACAGTTACCGACAATATTTGTGCCCAGTACCATATACAAGTCTGTATCATCAGGATTAGTCTCTACTACAATTAGTCCCTGGTCCTTCAGTTCCACTCTTCCCACCTTTACTGCCACATCCTTAACCCCGACTATGTTAAGGGGAAGGCCATTGGAGGCATACAGGCAAAGGTTTGGAGCTGGTGGGTGAAGTTCATCTATGGACCAGAACCTTTTGTAGAGGACATCTGGCATGATGGTTACCTGAGATCCAGTGTCCAGCAGGGCAGGTGTAGCGATGCCGTCCAGCACAATGGACAGGAAAGGTCTTCCTCCCACGAACCCATGGTACCAGTTTGATGGGCCTTCTTGATTTACTCCTGGGTGTCGGCCCTCGGCCCCAGGGTTTGCTTGTTTAAAGGACAGTTCCGCACTGTGTGGCCTGCCTTCTGGCAGCGGTAGCAGATGAATTCTCCTGGAGGGTGACGTTGGTTGTTGGTCCTCCCACAGGGTGGCGCTGTCCTCCTCCGGGGCGGCGTTGTCCTCCTACGGGGTGGCGTTGTCTTCCTTCTTCTTCTCATCCAGGGGACATCCTCAGGGCTGTCGGCGAGTAGTATCCTTCCTTCCGGCTCGGGCTCCTCCTGTAGCTGCAGGGTGCTCAGGACAGTGGCCAGGGTTTTACTTAACTGGTGCACTTCAGAGCGTAGGCTGTCCAGCTCGCTAGGAGGCACTGTTTGCATCTTTGTTTCAGCCGCTAATGAAGGAGCAGAGGGTGCTGCAGGCACTGGGGTGGCCCCACCCTGGTAACGCTGGATAGCAGTATCTGATGTTTCCAGGGGTTGCAGACCCTTTATAGCCATGTCCTTAAGGGTGTCAAAGGTGGCATCTGGATGATCTAGGGCCCACCACCGTACAGTTCTGCTCTCTTCTTGGGACCTCAACCCCCGGATGAACTGTTCCATCAGCATTTTATTTTCATTCCGTATGCTGGCTGGACTAACCTGTTTCAGGGCCCGCAGGGTTTCCTGTAAGCGCCAGGCATAGTCCCGGACACTGTCCTCGGGTTTCTGGACACAGTGGTAGAACCTGATCCGGAGATCGTGACGCGCCCCCTGGGCCTGTGTTGTGCAGGGGAACCCGGAACCGGGCCTGTTGTAGAATGCTGGGGGTTGTAGTCTCCGTGTGGCGGTGACCCGGTCCGTGCCCAGGGTGGTCAAACCAGTGGCAGTCTATTTGTATTGGAATAAGTGTCCGACTACGCCACCCGTGGATTGCAGTCAGTGGGGACCGCCGCTGCGCTGCCGACCGCTGAGGCTGATGTTGGTTGCGCAGCCGAGTATGGGATAACTCCCCACGGGAGGAGTATTGCCTCAGGGCAGCTAATGTGAGAGATGATGGGAGTGATGGTCTGAGGGTCCCAGTGCTAATGGTGCAGGAGCGGCAAGGAATCACAGAGACGGGAGGTGCAGTTTAGGGTCTTTACTGATGGTACAAGGCAGACCCTCCCGGGAGTACTGGCTAGTATAAGGGGCCTGGTCAGTCTGCGAGCAAGCAGGAGTTCCCCTGGCCAGGTGGAGTTGTAGGCCTCCCCGTTTATCTGCACTCTTCCTGGCTACCTTGCTGTCAGCGGTTACAAGTAGCCCACGTCCCTGAGTATACCGTGTGGTGCTCACCCGTATGGCTGGTGACTTGGGGCCTTCTGTTAGCCTCCGCTCCTGGATGGCGGCGCTGGTCCCTTCTCTGTGACTGAGCCTCCGGGCTTCCATGGCCAGAGGACCTGGAATCCCCTGCCGGCTGGTTTCTGCTGCTGGGTGTATATCAGTCCCCACAGCCTCGGACTCCTGTGTCCGGCTTTAGTATCTTCGTCCAGGGTGAACTCTGCTCAGCTCCAGCCCCTGGACTTCTGCTACTGCTCCTACAGAGCTCCTGTTCTTGCTTTCCCTGTGTCTGGAACTGTCTGCAGCTCCACTCTGACTCTGACTCTGTCTGCAGTTTCACTCACTAATCCCGCCCCAGACCCAGTTTATAAGGGCAGATTCCTCCCCTCCCAGGTCTGGGTGGGCCGTGTTGCATGTTTAGGGCTCCTGACCAGAGAAACCTCCCACTTGCTCTCAGACATAATATCTCTATTACTGTGGCAACCAGACCCCTGGGGTGTCACATTCCCCCCTAGTAAATTTTAGTACTCCGGGACTAAACACATTCTTTAAAGAAACATAAATACAAGGTATAACAATAATACAATAACATATTCACAAGAAACTTTAGTCTGTAGAGGTCACGGCGTTTCCGTGACCGGGTGTCCATATCACCCAAGGTGAAGTTTATGAAACAAAGGGGGTGTCCATGTCACCCAACAAGGCGAAGTCTTGGCACAGAATAGGGGACCTGTCCAAAGCAAACCCCTTGCGTTGTCCTTGGGCGTGGCTGCAAGGGTAGACTAACTACTTTGGGCCGCAAGGAGGCCACGCCAGACAGGTTTTCTCTTCCGCGGCCATCTTCACAAGAGGCACCAAGGTGCAACTATCTACAAAACTGTTCCGGTTATCCAGTGTCCATAACCTGTTAGTCCAAATAAATCTGCAGGGTAACTGAGAAACATAATTAGTAACAGGCAACAAACATAAACCATAAACATTTTTCAATAAACAGCCAACTTTACAGTGCATTGGTTTAGATTCTCCAGCGAGCGGGCATCTGACCTCTAGTGACTCTAGTGGACCTACGGAGCTCACTAACTGGGTCTGCACTACAGGGTGTAGGAGGTGTTATGGGTAAGCTGGGCAGCTGTCTGCGCACTCTTTGGCTCACTAGGGGCACGGCAGGCTCACTAATAGCAGAGGGTTGATCCTCCTGTACTGCTGGTGTGGACTCTTCTGCCTCTTGGGCCGGCTGCTCTTCCAGCTCTACCTGGTCTTCTGTAGGCACTTGCGGGGCTGGCTGGAGAAAGGTGAGGACGGGTACCACGACAGCGCCGTTTACTTGTGTCCAAGTCCGGGGGAAGTCTCCGAGTACGGTACTGATCATTTCTTCCATTTCCTCTGCGGGTTGAGGGTTCTCTTGATCTTCGTCAGGGCTTTGCAGCTGCTCGGGACACTTTTTCAGGTGGTCTCTGGAGACAATGGCTGTGGTTTCTCCTCCATCCTTACTGATTACGCAGATTTTTGGGTTCTCATGGCTTGATGGCAGTACGGTGTACGGGTCCTTCTCCCACTGGTCGTCCAACTTGTGGAGCCGCCTCTTCCTCTTCAAGACCTGCTCTCCAGGTACCAGGGGAACGGCGGGAGCATACTGGTTATAAGCCTTCTCTTGCCTTTCTCTAGCTTGAGACAGACTTCGCTCGACGCTCTCCTGCACTTTCCGATACTGCTGCTGCCGTTCTGTATCCCAGTCTGCCTCTGGCGAGGTGTCCTCAGGCGTCAGGACTCCCATATCCAGGTCAATAGGCAGCTTACCAGGTCTTGCTCTCATTAGGTAAGCCGGGGTACAGTTGGTGGAACCTACAGGGATGTGGTTATACAGGTCCACCAGATCGGGCAGTTTCTCAGGCCACAGACTGCGTTCTTCCAGGGGCAATGTTTTTAGCAGATATATCACCACCTGGTTCATCTTCTCGCAGAGTCCATTGGTTTGAGGGTGATAGGGCGTTGTTCTTATCTTCTTGCAGCCATACAGGTTGCAGAACTCCTGGAAGACCTCCGCTTCGAAGGCTGGTCCTTGGTCTGTCAACACTTGGTCCGGGTACCCGTGTGGATGGCAGAAGTGCTGCTGGAAGGCTCTAGCTGCTGTTTGAGCCGTTAAGTCCTTGACCGGGACCACCACCAGGAACCGGGAGTAATGATCTACGATTGTGAGGGCGTAGACATACCCAGATCTGCTTGGAGCCAGTTTCACATGGTCCAGGGCTACCAGTTCCAGTGGCTGTCTGGTGGTGATGGGCTGCAAGGGAGTCTTCTGGCTGGCACGGTCCTTTCTTCTCAGGCGGCACGGGCCACAGTCTCTGCACCACCTCTCGATGGCTCCTCTCATGCCTACCCAGTAGAACCGTTCACACAACAAGAACTCCAGCATCTTCCATCCGAAATGCCCTGCTCCGTTGTGGTATGCCTCCAGAACCATAGCCGCGTCTCGTCTTGGGACCACTACCTGCCAGGTCAACTCATGCGTTCGAGAGTTAACCATTCTCCGGCACAGCTTCTCCCTGTAGAGGAACAGCTTACTTTTCTCCTTCCACAGTTGCTTGGTCTCCTCTGGAGCATCTGGGTCAAGACGGGCATCGGCCTGGGTCAGCATTTCCTTCACCAAATGGACTGCGGGATCACTGTCTTGCGTCTCCGCCCAGTTGTAGTGGGGCAAGGGATTGAACGTCACGGAGCGCCTGTCCTTCACACGGTGGGAATACAGGGTAATCCCATGACGGTGGAACGCAGGGAGCTCAACTTCTTCCAGATCTTCTGGATCTTCCCCTACGTCCGGTAAGTTCGGCATTCTAGACAGGGCATCCGCGTTGGCATCTGAGCGTCCTGCCCGGTATTTGATGGTGAATTCAAAATTGGACAGGAGGGCCATCTATCTCTGTTCCAGGGCACCGAGCCTTGCAGTGTCCAGGTGTGTCAACGGGTTGTTATCCGTGTACACGGTGAATTTGGAGGAGGCAAGGTAATGCTTGAAACGTTCGGTCACTGCCCACACTACTGCCAGGAACTCCAGCTTGAATGAGCTATAATTCTCAGGGTTCCTCTCCGTGGGCCGTAGCTTTCGGCTGGCGTAAGCGATTACCCGTTCTTTCCCCTGCTGGATCTGGGACAGTACGGCTCCTAGCCCGATGTTGCTTGCGTCCGTGTGGAGGATAAAGGGCTGGCTGTAGTCTGGATATGCCAGGATTTCATCCCCCGTGAGGGCCATCTTCAGCTGGCAAAAGGACTCCTCTTCCAGCTTTTCCCACCTGAAGGGCGGCTTCTGGTTTTTGGCTTTCCGAGATTGACCTATCAGGAGGTCCTGCATAGGGGCTGCCATTTTGGTGAAACCGGGAATGAGTCTTCGGTAGTAGCCTACCAACCCGAGGAACTGCCGCACTTCCTTTATGCTGGAGGGTCTTGGCCAGTCCTTAATCACAGTGATCTTATCAGGGTCAGGAGCCACTCCGTCAGCACTCACCACGTGTCCCAGATATTGCACCTTTGGTTTCAGGAGGTGACACTTGGAGGGTTTCACCTTTAGGCCGTAGTTTGCCAGAGCTTCGAACACTTCTGCCAGGTGTTTCAGGTGGTCCTCGTAGGTCTTGGAATAGACGATGACATCGTCCAGGTATAACAGGACCGTCTCGAAGTTCCGGTGTCCCAGACAGCATTCCATCAACCGTTGGAAGGTTCCTGGTGCGTTGCAGAGCCCGAACGGCATTCAGTTAAATTCACTGAGACCCATCGGGGTGGTGAATGCGGTCTTCTCCCGGTCCGCCTCTGCTACAGGAACCTGCCAGTACCCGCTAGTGAGATCCAAAGTAGAGAAGAGGTTAGCAGATTTTAATGCAGCTAAGGACTCTTCTATCCTTGGTAACGGGTACGCATCTTTGTGTGTGATACGGTTGACCTTCCTGTAGTCTACACACATTCTCATGGTGTTGTCTTTCTTTTTCACTAAGACTAGTGGAGCTGCCCAGGGGCTACAGCTGTCCCTGATTACCCCAGCCTCCTTCATGTCTCTAAGCATCCCCTTGGCGTGTTGGTAGTGTGCCGGGGGTACGGGTCGGTATCTCTCCTTTATGGGAGGATGGTCTCCCGTGGGGATGTGGTGTTCTACCCCCTTTACTCGCCCGAAGTCTAGCGGGTGTTTGCTAAACACTCTCTCGTACTCTCGAACCACCCGATAGACTCCCTGTTTCTGGTGTGAGGGAGTGGAGTCAGTACCCAAATGCAGTTGCTGACACCAGTCCTCCATTGGTTTCTTAGAGCCGTTACCTTCCTCTGGTTGAGATGGAGGCAAGGGTTCCACGGCCTGTACAGAATTCTGGTTTATGGTGAACAATTTGGCTAGCGTGGCATACCGGGGCAGGTGTACTTCTCTCTCCCCGATATTTATGATGCGAACGGGCACCCTCCCATGGCGTACATCGACCACCCCCCGTGCTGTCAAAATGGTGGGCCTACTGTCTGAGTAGACGGGTTCTACCATTGCTTGGTAGTCTCTAACTCTTAGACCAATAGCTGCCCGGCACCAAATCATCATCTCACTTTTTGGGGGCATGGCAATAGGGAACGGGTCACACATTCTCACGCTACCTATCTCACCACCAGATAGTTCCACCTGTTGCCGCTTCATCAGTGCCCGGATCTCTTTTTGGAGCACACGCTGCTGGCCGGAACTGGCGTTCTTGGCAACCTGCTGTAAAATGAGAATCACCTCTGCAAGACAATTTTCAATCACATTAGTTCCCAAGGTTATTCTAGGGTGACTCTCATGACGGTCTATGTCCACTATAATCAGTCCTTGTGCCGCCAGTTCGATTTTACCGATCTTAATGGTCACCTCTTTGAATCCCACCTGCGGCACGGGCTGACCATTGCTGGCGATGATACTCAGGTCGTCATCTGGGCAGCGGGTTATGTCCGAGTCATTCCAGTACTGCTTAAAGAGCACGTACGGGATGGTGGTCACCTGTGACCCAGTGTCTAGTAGGGCACTCATAGGAATGCCATCCAGTACCACAGGCAAGATTGGACGTCCCCCTACGTATTTATCACGCCAGTTTGATGGGCCTGATGATCTTATGCCTGGGGGTTGGCCCTCTACCCCAGGTTGTGCCCGTTTAAATGACAGTACCTTGCCACATGTCCGGTTTGATTGCAGCGGCGGCAGATGGGTCGTCCGTCCTCGTTGTATCTGTCGCTGGGTCTTCCTCTGGCCGGTGGGGTCCTCCTCAGTCGGCGCCACGGGACGTCCTCCGGTCCGGATGCCAGCTGGATCTTTCCTGGAGAAGAGACCTGTAAAGACTGCACAGTTCTGGTTAGCGCGGCAACGCTCTTAGTCAGCTCTTGGACCTGATGGTGCAGGTCTGTAGCCGGGTCACTGTTTAAAGCCTGCGCATCAGCTCCCACAGGCCCTGCAGACAAGGGCGCCGTCTCCTGGTGGTAAGTGATAGCAGGGCGCCTGTGGGTCACAGCGCCACCTGGTGCCGGTTCTCGGAGCACCCGGATGGCTCTGTCCTTGAACTGTGCAAAGTCCAGGTCAGGGTCCTGTAAGGCAATTGCCCGCAACTGGGTTCGGTGGGCATTGCACAGTAGACCCTCAATAAATTGTTCAGTCAACAGCTTATCTTCATTTCCCATGCTGTCAGGGTCTGCCTGCTTAATGGCTCTCAGGGCCTCTTGTAGGTTTAGCGCATAGTCTCTTATACTCTCATGTGCCCGTTGTTTACACCCGTAAAATCTGAGCTTTATTTCGGCTGAGGTGCGGGTGTCAAATGTGTCTTTCAGCCGGGTTAGTATGTCTCTGACAGTCCTCTTCCTCCCAGGTGGCCAGGACTTTACCTCCCTTTGGGCTGCCCCGATTAATTGGGCCACCAGGATGCTCACTTTTTGCTCTTCTGTGAGGGGGTACACCTGAAAGAGGCTATCCAGTCTTTCTCTAAAGTCATTTAGAGTATGTGACTCCCCTGAGTACTGGGGTAGCCAGGTTGCCCCCGGGATATAGGGCATGGTGAATGGCATGACTGCTGCAGCGGTTGCGCTGGCGGTGGCTGTGGCAGTGGAGCTCCCCTCGGTATCCGGCATCCTCCTCCCCCCTAGTGGACCGTGGCCTACCTTGCGATGCTCTTCTTCCGTAGGCCGCGGCTCCGCAGTCGATCGTCGGGGTTGAGGACCTGGCGTCGTGCTCCGATGATGTCAGCGTCGCTCTTCCTCCCTTCCAGGACCTTGCGCAGCGTCAGAGCGTGAGGCGGAGCGTGGGGCGGAGCTTCGGATCTCGCACGCTTTCGGCGTCCACGCCCCTCTTCTTCCCGTGCGGCGTCCCGAAGATGGCGTCCGAAGGCGGGAAGCAGCTGCGGATGGCGGGAAGAAGGCAGAAGACGGCGGGAAACGGTCCAAGATGGCGTCTGATGGCGGGAATCGGCTCCGGATGGCGGGAAACGACTCCAGACGGCGGGAAACTTCACCACAGGTAAGTATAAAAGTCTCTTTTTCAGGCACGCAGTACCCGGTGGTTGCGGGCACGAAATCCTGCCGACTACGCCAAAGTTGACGCGCCCCCTGGGCCTGTGTTGTGCAGGGGAACCCGGAACCGGGCCTGTTGTAGAATGCTGGGGGTTGTAGTCTCCGTGTGGCGGTGACCCGGTCCGTGCCCAGGGTGGTCAAACCAGTGGCAGTCTATTTGTATTGGAATAAGTGTCCGACAACGCCACCCGTGGATTGCGGTCAGTGGGGACCGCCGCTGCGCTGCCGACCGCTGAGGCTGATGTTGGTTGCGCAGCCGAGTATGGGATAACTCCCCACGGGAGGAGTATTGCCTCAGGGCAGCTAATGTGAGAGATGATGGGAGTGATGGTCTGAGGGTCCCAGTGCTAATGGTGCAGGAGCGGCAAGGAATCACAGAGACGAGAGGTGCAGTTTAGGGTCTTTACTGATGGTACAAGGCAGACCCTCCCGGGAGTACTGGCTAGTATAAGGGGCCTGGTCAGTCTGCGAGCAAGCAGGAGTTCCCCTGGCCAGGAGGAGTTGTAGGCCTCCCCGTTTATCTGCACTCTTCCTGGCTACCTTGCTGTCAGCGGTTACAAGTAGCCCACGTCCCTGAGTATACCGTGTGGTGCTCACCCATATGGCTGGTGACTTGGGGCCTTCTGTTAGCCTCCGCTCCTGGATGGCGGCGCTGGTCCCTTCTCTGTGACTGAGCCTCCGGGCTTCTATGGCCAGAGGACCTGGAATCCCCTGCCGGCTGGTTTCTGCTGCTGGGTGTATATCAGTCCCCACAGCCTCGGACTCCTGTGTCCGGCTTTAGTATCTTCGTCCAGGGCGAACTCTGCTCAGCTCCAGCCCCTGGACTTCTGCTACTGCTCCTACAGAGCTCCTGTTCTTGCTTTCCCTGTGTCTGGAACTGTCTGCGGCTCCACTCTGACTCTGACTCTGTCTGCAGCTTCACTCACTAATCCCGCCCCAGACCCAGTTTATAAGGGCAGATTCCCTCCCCTCCCAGGTCTGGGTGGGCCGTGTTGCATGTTTAGGGCTCCTGACCAGAGAAACCTCCCACTTGCTCTCAGACATAATATCTCTATTACTGTGGCAACCAGACCCCTGGGGTGTCACAATCGCGTCTGACATCAGAGCGTCCTCTGTGCTCCTTCCAGGACATGGTTCGACGTCAGGGGCGGGGCGTGTCTTAGGCTTCGCGCGCTTTAGCAACCAGGTTCCCGCGGTTACGCCCCTCTTCTTCCTGCTCTGCAGCGCGATAATGGCGGTGATCCTCACCAGAGTTTAACACACAGTTCAGTTCAATAAAGGCGCACAGTACCCGGTGGCAACGGGCACGAAATCCTGTTTGTGACGCCAAAGCTGACGCGCCCCCTGGGCCGTGGGGTACTCGGCAGCCGGGCCTCTGGTTGCCGGTATGGGGGTTATCACGGTGGCTGGCCCGGTCCGTGACCCAGGGCGGTCAGTAAAAGGGGGGATAGATATGGGGGATATGGGCAGTTTGTGACGCCACCTGTGGAATACGGCTAAGGGGTGCCGCCGCTGCGGAGCAGTCCTCTGAGGCAGATGGTAGGGCAGCTTGTGATGGAATGGCTCCCCACAGGTGGAGCGGGCCTCAGGGCAGCGTAGGGTGTACTGGATGGTGGTGCAGGGGAGAGACGGCAGGGCGGTCCCGGAGGAAAGACGGACACTCACACGGGGGTAAGCTTCAGTACCTTTACTGGTGATGCTGCAGGCACGGTCCAGGGTACTCCAGGTGAAGGGCACACTTCTGGACTTGCTCGCCAGTGAGCGGGTATAGGGCCTCCTGATCCGTTGCTTTCTTCTCTAAGCTTCTGACCTGCCTGGAGCTAGGCCTAGCTTGGTTACTGTCTCTCTTTGCACCTGCTGACCTGGTGGTAGGGCCTTCTCTTTGGAGATCACTCTCCCTGGACACTGGGACCTCCGTGACTCCTAGCCCTGGTACTGTAGCCAGAGTTTGGTGAACCTGGGACCTGTAGTCCTCCAGGGGTTCCGGTGGTTCCTACTGAGTATAAATGTCCCTGTAGGCGCGGACCCGGTGTCCGGTATATATATCGGGGTGAGCTTGGTATGCTCTTCTGCCCCCTTGCTACTTCTTCCTTCTCCTCTCGCCTGCGGCCCACTCAAGGCCCTCACTAAGCCTTAACACGTGCTGTAGGCCTTGGCTCGCCTAAGCACAGCAGCCAGCTTGCTGCTCCCATCACTCCTCTCTGAGCATCAGCTTGCTCTCTGCTCAACTCTGAGCTGTGTTCCTCTCTCTCTGAACACTGAACTGAAACTAAGACCCCGCTGCCTGGCTCCACCCTCACTTTATATATCCCTAACGGGCTCCCTCTGCTGGTCTGAGGTGGTAGGGTGGAGGGGTGTGAATGTGTGAGGGCTTCTTGTGGAGAAGTCCATCCATGCACCCTTCTGGGTTCTGTGGCACCAATGCACAGCAGGGCGCCACAATGTCCTCCCATTCCCAGGAGAGGGAGAGGAGGTTCTCTGGAAGGCTATGTTTCTATTGTGGTATTGCTGACTAATTTATTAAGCAATGCGAGGCTCGCATAAGGAAGGGAAAAAAAGGGTCAGCAGGAGCAACTCTCCTGTTCGTATAGCATTTTTACGTTCCGCAGGAGTGTTTTTATCTGGTAATACCACCTATCATGGTCATTCCATTGATTTTCAGGTAATGGTTGATTGTGGCACTGCTCTTAATTTGATTGATCAACAATTTCTAGTCAAGTATAACTTTGTTTCTGAACCTTTGGCGTCTCCTTTCCCTGTTGTGGCGATTGATAACACTCCCCTGGAACATGGGCGCATTTCTCGGAAGGTCACCCGGTTCCCACTAATTATGAATATGGAACATAAAGAGCGTATAGACTTATTTGTACTTGCTAATTTGCCGGCTCCAGAGGTCCTGGGTTTAACCTGGTTAAGGCTGCACAATCCATTGTTGGACTGGTCATCTAGTAGTATAAGGTCCTGGGGTCAGGGGTGTTATGGTAAATGCTGTAATGTTCACATTGCTGTAGTTTTGAAGAGGGAACTACCTGAAGCAATTCAGGATTTCTGGAGGGTATTTTCGGATGTTGAGTCGCAAGCGCTACCGCCCCATAGAGAGTACGATTGCGCTATTGAGTTTGTCCCAGGTACTACACTCCAGGGGCGGAACTACCGCCCGTGCAGCCCGTTCATTGAACGGGGGCCCCGAGGGAGAGGGGGCCCCTCCAGCCTCCAGCAGGGCCGCCATCAGGGCATGACTGCCCTGACTCCAGTATGGGGCCCAGCCAGTAGGGGCCCCCTCGGAGCCCCGTTGGGGGCCCCCCTCTTGTGCGTCTCTCTCCTCATGGGGCCCCCGGCCCCATGCTAAGCGCCGGGACATCTCAGAGCTGCGCATGAGAGATGCACATGTGGGGTGGGGGGAGATGAGAGATGCACATGTGGGGGGGGAGATGAGAGATTCACATGTGTGGGGGGGGGAGATGAGAGATGCACATGTGTGGGGGGGGAGATGAGAGGCACATGTGTGGGGGGGGAGATGAGAGATGCACATGTGTGGGGGGGGAGATGAGAGATGCACATGTGTGGGGGGGAGATGAGAGATGCACATGTGGGGGGGAGATGAGAGATGCACATGTGGGGGGGATGAGAGATGCACATGTGGGGGGGGATGAGAGATGCACATGTGGGGGGGGATGAGAGATGCACATGTGGGGGGGATGAGAGATGCACATGTGATGGGGGGATGAGAGATGCACATGTGGGGGGGGATGAGAGATGCACATGTGATGGGGGATGAGAGAGGTGCACATGTGGTGGAGGGGGATGAGAGAGGTGCACATGTGGTGGAGGGGGATGAGAGAGGTGCACATGTGGGGGAGGGGGATGAGAGAGGTGCACATGTGGGGGAGGGGGATGAGAGAGGTGCACATGTGGGGGAGGGGGATGAGAGATGTTCACATGTGGGGGAGGGGGATGAGAGAGGTGCACATGTGGGGGAGGGGGATGAGAGATGTGCACATGTGGGGGAGGGGGATGAGAGATGTGTACATGTGGGGGGGGATGAGAGATGTGCACATGGGGGGGTGAGAGATGTGCACATGGGGGGGTGAGAGATGTGCACATGGGGGGGATGAGAGATGTGCACATGGGGGGGATGAGAGATGTGCACATGGGGGGGATGAGAGATGTGCACATGGGGGGATGAGAGATGTACACATGGGGGGATGAGAGATGTGCACATGTGGGGGAGCGGGATGAGAGATGTGCACATGGGGGGATGAGAGATGTGCACATGGGGGGAGATGAGAGCTGCACATGGAGGGGTGAGAGCTGCACATGGAGGGGTGAGAGCTGCACATGGGGGGGTGAGAGCTGCACATGGGGGGGTGAGAGCTGCACATGGGGGGGTTTGAGAGCTGCACATGGGGGGGATGAGAGCTGCTCATGGGGGAATTGGGAGAAAATGAGCTGCACATGGGGGAATTGGGAGTAGGGGGATAATGAGCTGCACATAATGAATGTGGGGTGGGGGAGAGTAAATGATGATGGGGTGGGGAGAGCACGGACATGATATAATGAATTGGGGCAGGGGGTGCATGTAAATAATGAATGCGGGGAGCAGGAAGTATAGAGTAGGGGGCATTGCGGATGCAGGAGTGTAACTGGTAACAAATTGGCGGAAAGAGTAGAGGTTCTAATTAAATTATATATTAAGTGCCTATTTACAGTTAATTTGGGCACCGTGGTGGATTAAAATTTATATTTGGAATGGTAGGTTGTATAATAACTAACCATATATTGATGGTGGATGCACGTCTGTATTCAGCTGCGTAATGTAGAAGTTGGGGAATGTGCTCTAGATAACTGTGTTATTTTATGCAGAGACGAGTCCTGGCTGGAAGACGTGATGGCGGTCTGTGCTGGATGAAGGAGAAAAGCGTAGCTGAAGGACTTCACCTAGAGACGTCACCAGTGAGTCAGTGTATTACATGTACACTTACACTATATACTATGTACCGGGCTCCTGTGTATAATGTCACTGGTAATCACTGTATTACCTGTACACTATATACAGAGCTCCTGTGTATAATGTCACTGGTGATCACTGTATTACCTGTACACTATATACAGAGCTCCTGTGTATAATGTCACTGGTGATCACTGTATTACCTGTACACTGACACTATATACAGAGCTCCTGTGTATAATGTCACTGGTGATCACTAGATTACCTGGACACTTACATTATACATACCATGTATAGAGCTCCCGTGTATAATGACACTTATGGTAATATTAGTAATGTGGTGGTAATATTAGTAATGTGGTGGTAATATGTGGTCTGGTCATGGTGTGGCAGTTTTTCTCCCTTCTGTGTGGCATTATTCGGTCACTATGTTGTGGTAATATGTGGTCTGGTCATGGTGTGGCGGTATTCCCTGTATGTGGTATTATTGGTCATTTTAAAAAAAAATGTATATGACACATTCCCTTAAAGAAAACTAAATAAAAATATATCTAAAAAGAGTATTGGATATTTTAAGACAATTTTAATAGGTTAGAGTATGGCCCGGCCAGAAGAGTCTACCTTATCGTGGTGGCGGCTTTAAAAATCTTTTGGCCAAAACAAAAGCTGCTGGCTATGCATGTGGCGCCGTCACATGGCCGAACGTCAGGAGAACCTGGTGGCAGCGACGTGGACGAGCGCCAGGATTCTGCAGGGATCGCATGGGGGTAAGTATAACAAGTTTTATTTTTTTTAAATACAATTAATTAACTAGGAGTGGGGGGAATCAGAGATGCACGGGGGGGGTGAGAGATGCACAGGGGGGTGAGAGATGCACAGGGGGATGAGAGATGCACAGGGGGATGAGAGATGCACATGGGGGGGTGAGAGATGCACATGGGGGGATGAGAGATGCACATGGGGGGATGAGAGATGCACATGGGGGGGATGAGAGATGCACATGGGGGGGATGAGAGATGCACATGGGGGGGTGATGAGAGATGCACATGGGGGGGATGAGAGATGCACACGGGGGGATGAGAGATGCACATGGGGGGGTGAGAGATGCACATGGGGGGGTGAGAGATGCACATGGAGGGGATGAGAGATGCACATGGGGGGGATGAGAGATGCACGGGGGGTGAGCTGCACATGGGGGGATGAGAGATGCACGGGGGGATGAGAGATGCACGGGGGGATGAGAGCTGCACATGGGGGGGTGAGAGATGCACATGGGGGGGTTATGTTTACATAACTTTGTTGCCTTATGCAGGGCAGGGGGGGGCCCCAAAAATTTCTTGCACAGGGGCCCACTACAGTCTGTGTCCGCCCCTGCTACACTCCCTAAGAATCGTTTATTCAATCTGACGATTCCCGAGAGGGAGGCTTTAAAGGAGTACCTACAGACTAGTTTAGCTGCAGATCATATAAGACTCTCTAAGACCCCTGTGCCTGTAGGATTCTTTTTTGTTAAAAAGAAGGATGGGGGTCTTAGGCCGTGTTTGGATTTTCGGGAGATTAATAAGATCACTGTGCGCAATCCTTACCTGTTGCCGCTGATTCCGGATTTGTTTAATCAACTAACCGAAGCGAAGTGGTTTTCTAAGATTGACCTTTGAGGGGCATATAATTTGTTGCAGGTGAAGGAGGGGTGATGAATGGAAGACAGCTTTTAATACCCCGGAGGGTCATTTTGAGTGTCTGGTGATGCCTTTTGGCCTTACTAATGCGCCTGCGTTTTTTCAAAATGTCATTAATGACATTCTGAGGCCGTATTGTTTATTTGGATGATATTTTGATCTATTCACCCGATCTGGTGTCGCATTGGCAGAGAGTCCGCGAAGTTCTACAGATTTTGAGTGAAAACACTCTCTTTGCTAAACTAGAGAAGTGCGAGTTTGCAGTACCGAAAATTAGTTGTTTGGGGTACTTTGTCTCCGGTGATGGGTTTGAGATGGAACCGGTGAAGGTTCAGGCAGTACTGGAGTGGCCTAGGCCTGAATATTTAAAGTCCATTCAGAGATTTTTAGGGCTTGCTAATTATTACAGAAAGTTCATAAAGATTTTTTCTGTTATCGCTAAACCTATAACTGATCTCACCAAGAAGAGTGCTAATACGGTCCAATGGTCCACTGAGGCAGTTAAGGCTTTTGAGCATCTCAAAGAGAGGTTTAGCCCTGCCCCTGTTTTGATCCAGCCAGATGAGACTAAGCCATTTCTGGTAGAGGTTGATGCCTCATCAGTAGGAGTGGGGGCAGTTCTGTCCCAGGAGGGGAAGGATGGGGTGCATCCCTGTGCTTTCTTTTCTAAAAAATTCTCGGAGACGGAGCTGACGCACCCCTGGGCCTTCGTCGCGCGGCATCGCGCACACGGGGGCTTACCCGGAGCCGGATCTGTTGAGGGTTGTAGTCTCGTGGCGGTGACCCGGTCCGTGCCCAGGGAGACAAACTGAGCGGCGATGTATTAGCGGTAGATGTTGGACGACTACGCCACCCGTTGAATGCAGCGAAGGAGCTGCCGCTGCAGGGCAGACCGCTGAGGCCGGTGGTAGGATTGTGCAGCGTGATAGTATCACCCCCAACGGGAGGGGTATGGCCTCAGGGCAGCCGACGTGGATGATGGGGGTAGCAGGAATCACTCAGAGACGATGCGGTGTAATTCAGGGTCTTTACTGGTGATAAAGATAGACCCTCCCGGAGTACTGGCTAGCGATCGGGGCCTGGTCAGTCCTTGAGCAGATGGGATCTCCCCTGGCCAGGCGGAGTTGTAGGCCTCCCAAACTGACTGTACTCTTCTGGCTACCTTGCTAGAGGCGGGTATAAGTAGCCCACGTCCCTGAGTGTACCGTGTGGTGCTCACCCGTATGGCCGGTGACTCGGGGCCTTCTAGTGGCGTCCGCTCCACGACGGCGGTGCTGGTCCCACGCGTGTGACCGTGCCTTCGGGTTTCTTGGCCAGAGGACCTGAAATCCCCTGCCGGGCGGTTTCTGCTGCTGGGTAAAGATTAGTCCCCACAGCCTCGGACTCCGGGTCCGGTGATAGCTTCTCAGTCAGGGCGAGCTCTGCAGCTGCCAGCCCCTGACTCCTTATAGCACTGCTCCCACAGAGCTCCTGATGTTCTTTTCCTAGATCTGCTTCTCTTCTCTGTCTCTACTTCTTCTCTACACACTAACCCTGCCTCAGCCCTAGGTTTATATAGGGGAAGTTCTTCCCCTCCCAGGACTGGGCAGGAGGTGTGGCATGCATAGGATCCCTTACCAAGAGACCTCCCACCTGCTCTCAGACATAACATTGCTGTTACTGTGGAAACCAGACCCCTGGGGTGCCACATTCCCCCCTAGTGAAATTTAGTACTCCGGGACTAAACATAACAAGGTATAAACAATAATAATACAATAAGAAAAACACAATAAGATGGTTACGGCGTGTCCGCAACCGGGTGCAGTTTTGAAGAAAACAAAGGTGTCCATTTCACCAAAACAGGGAGACGTAACCAGGTAGGGGTCTGTCCTGCCCCGAGTCCTTAACAGTCTTTAGTCCATTCCTGGGTTACGCTCCAACCAATTGTACAAGGATTCCCGGTAAATCCACCAAGGACTCCTAAAAATAACTAGAAACACATAATTATTTACAAGTAACAGACAGGTGACCACAAATAAAACAATTTAAACACTTCAAATCCTCCAACGTGCGGGTAACTGGCCTCTAGTGGCCCTAGTGGACCTACGGAGTTGACTGTCTGGCCCTGAACTACAGGGTGTAGGAGCTGTCAAGGGTAAACTGGGCAGTTGTCTACGGGCTCTTTGGCTCACTAGGGGTACGGCAGGCTCACTATGAGCAGAGGGTTGATCCTCCTGTTCTGCTTGTGTGGAGTCTGCTGCCTCCTGGACCGGCTGCTCTTCCAGCTCTACCTGTTGCTCCGTAGGCACTTGGGATGCTGGTTGGAGGAACGTGAGGACGGGTACCACAACTGCACCATTGACTTGAGTCCAGGATCGAGGGAAGTCTCCGAGCACAGTACTAACCATATCTTCCCTTTCCTCTACGGGTCGAGGGTCTTCTTGCTCTCCTTCTGGGTTCCGTAGCTGTTCGGGACACTTCTTCAGGTGATCCCGGGATACAATGGCTGTGGTTTCCCCTCCGTCTTTACTGATGGTACAAACCTTTGGGTTGTCGTGGCTTGAGGGCAGTACGGTGTACGGGTCCTTCTCCCACTGGTCGTCCAACTTGTGGAGCCGTCTCTTCCTCTTCAAGACCTGCTCTCCGGGTACCAGGGGAACAGCGGGAGCATACTGGTTGTAATTTTTCTCTTGTCTTTCCCTAGCGAGACAGAGACTTCGCTCCACGCTCTCCTGTACTTTCCGGTACTGCTGCTGCCTCTCTGTGTCCCAGTCTGCTTCCGGTGAAGTGTCCTCGGGTGTCAGGACTCCCATCTCCAGGTCAACAGGTAGCTTACCAGGCCTTGCCCTCATTAGGTAAGCCGGGGTACAGTTGGTGGAACCTACAGGGATGTAGTTATATAGGTCCACCAGGTCGGGCAGCTTCTCAGGCCACAGACTGCGTTCTTCCAGGGGCAACGTTTTCAGAAGATCCATTACCACCTGGTTCATTTTCTCACAAAGTCCATTAGTTTGCGGATGATAGGGTGTCGTCCTTATCTTCCGGCAGCCATACAGGTTGCAGAATTCCTGGAAGACCTCCGCTTCAAAGGCAGGTCCCTGGTCCGTCAGCACTTGGTCCGGGTACCCGTGTGGACGGCAGAAGTGCTGCTGGAAGGCTCTAGCTGCTGTTTGAGCTGTTAAGTCCTTAATGGGGACGACAACCAAGAACCGGGAGTAATGATCCACAATGGTTAACGCGTAGACGTAGCCACTTCTGCTTGGGGTCAGTTTTACATGATCCAAGGCTACCAGTTCCAACGGCTGCTTGGTGACGATGGACTGAAGGGGGGTCTTCTGGCTGGCACGGTCCTTCCTTCTTAGGTTGCACGGGCCACAGTCTCTGCACCACCTCTCGATGGTTCCCCTCATGCCTACCCAGTGGAACCGCCCGCGCAGCAGGAACTCCAGCTTCTTCCATCCGAAGTGTCCAGCCCCGTCTTGGTATGCCTCCATCACCATGGCTGCGTCTCTTCGTGGCACCACTACTTGCCAGATTAGTTCATGCGCCCGGGAGTTAACCATTCTGCGGCACAACTTCCCCTTGTAAAGGAACAGTCGACTCTTCTCAGCCCACAGTTGTTTGGCTTCCTCCGGAGCGTCTGGGTCAAGGCGAGCCTCTGGCCGAGTCAGCATCTCCTTCACCAGTCGGACGGCAGGGTCACTGTCTTGCGTTTCCTCCCAGTTGTAGTGAGGCAAGGGGTTAAACGTAGCGGCTTGCTTACTCCTTACCCGATGGGAATACTGGATAGTCCCATGACGGTGGAACGCGGGGAGTTCGACTTCTTCCAATCCCTCTGGATCTTCTCCTACGTCCGGTAGGTTTGGCATCCTGGACAGGGCGTCCGCGTTGGTATTGGAGCGTCCTGCCCGGTATTTGATTGTGAACTCGTAGTTGGACAGACGGGCCATCCATCTCTGCTCTAGGGCACCGAGTCTTGCCGTGTCCAGGTGTGTCAACGGGTTGTTATCCGTGTACACGGTGAACCGGGAAGAAGCGAGGTAGTGCTTAAAGCGTTCGGTGACTGCCCACACCACTGCCAGGAACTCTAGCTTAAATGAGCTGTAATTCTCAGGGTTTCTTTCGGTGGGTCGCAGTTTTCGACTGGCGTAAGCGATTACTCGTTCTTTCCCCTGCTGGATCTGGGACAGTACGGCTCCTAGCCCGATGTTACTTGCGTCGGTGTAGAGGATAAAGGGCTGGCTGTAATCAGGGTACGCCAGGATTTCATCCCCCGTGAGGGCCATCTTCAGCTGGCGGAAGGACTCTTCTTCTAACTTCCCCCATTTGAAGGGCGGCTTCTGGTTCTTGGCCTTCCGGGACTGGCCTATCAGGAGGTCCTGCATAGGAGCTGCCTTTTTGGTGAAACCGGGGATGAATCTGCGGTAATAGCCTACCAACCCGAGGAACTGCCGCACTTCCTTTACACTGGAGGGACTTGGCCATTCCTTAATTGCGGTGATCTTATCAGGGTCGGGAGCCACTCCGTCAGCGCTCACCACGTGTCCCAGGTACTGCACCTTTGGTTTTAGGAGGTGACACTTGGAGGGTTTTACCTTTAGGCCGTAGTTTGCCAGAGCTTCGAACACTTCCGCCAGGTGTTTCAGGTGGTCCTCATAAGTCTTGGAATATACGATGACATCGTCCAGGTACAACAGGACCGTCTCGAAGTTTCTGTGGCCCAGACAGCGCTCCATTAATCGTTGAAAGGTTCCTGGTGCGTTACAGAGTCCGAACGGCATGCAGGTAAACTCGCTAAGTCCCATCGGGGTGGTGAATGCGGTCTTCTCCGGGTCCGCCTCTGCTACAGGAACCTGCCAGTACCCGCTAGTGAGATCCAAGGTAGAGAAGAAGTTAGCAGATCTTAAAGCAGCCAAAGACTCCTCTATCCTTGGTAAGGGGTACGCATCCTTGTGTGTGATACGGTTGATTTTCCGGTAATCTACACACATCCTCATGGTGTTGTCTTTCTTTTTGACTAAGACTAGTGGAGCTGCCCAGGGGCTACAGCTATCCCTGATCACCCCAGCCTCCTTCATGTCCCTAAGCATCCCCTTGGCGTGTTGGTAGTGTGCAGGGGGTACGGGTCGATACCTCTCTTTTATGGGAAGATGGTCTCCCGTGGGGATGTGGTGTTCTACCCCCTTGACTCGCCCGAAGTCTAACGGGTGTTTACTAAACACTCTCTCGTACTCTTGAACCACCCGATAGACTCCCTGTCTCTGGTGTGAGGGAGTGGAGTCAGTACCCAAATGTAGTTGCTGACACCAGTCCTCCATTGTTTCCTTAGAGCCGTTACTTTCCTCCGGGGAAGATGGAGGCAAGGGTTCTACGGACTGTATGGAATTTTGATTGATGGTATACAATTTGGCTAGCGTGGCATACCGGGGCAGGTACACTTCCCTCTTCCCGATATTTATTATGCGAACGGGCACCCTCCCATGGCGTACATTGACCACCCCCCGTGCTGTCAAAATGGTGGGCCTACTGTCTGAGTAAACTGGTTCTACCATTGCCTGGTAATCTCTACCTCTTAGACCAATAGCTGCCCGGCACCAAATCATCATTTCACTTTTTGGGGGCATGGCAATAGGAAAAGGGTCACACATTCTTACGCTACCAATCTCACCACCGGAGAGTTCTATCTGTTGCCGTCGCATCAGTGCCCGGATCTCTTTCTGGAGCACTCGCTGCTGGCCGGAGCTGGCGTTCTTGGCAACCTGCTGTAAAAGGAAAATCACCTCTGCAAGACAATTTTCAATTACATTAGTTCCTAGAGTTATCTTTGGGTGACTCTCGTGCTTGTCAATGTCGACAATGATCAGTCCCTGTGCCGCCAATTCGACTCTACTGATTTTAATGGTCACCTCTTTAAATCCAATCTGTGGCACGGGCTGACCATTGCTGGCGATGATACTCAAGTCGTCGTCAGGGTAGCGGGTGATATCCGAGTCATTCCAGTACTGCTTGAAGAGCACGTACGGGATAGTGGTAACCTGTGACCCGGTGTCCAGTAGGGCACTCATGGGGATGCCATCCAGTACCACAGGCAAGACTGGACGTCCTCCCACATATTTGTCGCGCCAGTTCGATGGGCCTGATGATCTTTTTCCTGGGGTTTGGCCCTCTACCCCAGGTTGTGCCAGTTTAAAGGACAGTACCTTGCCATATGTCCGGGTTGATTGCAGCGGCGGCAGATGGGTTGTCCGTCCTCGTTGTATCGGTCGCTGGGTCTTCCTCTGGCCGGTGGGGTCCTCCTTGGTCGACGCCACGGGATGTCCTCCGGTCCGGATGCCAGCTGGATCTTCCCTGGAGTGGAAACCTGTAAAGACTGCACAGTTCGGGTTAGCGCGGCAACGCTTTTAGCTAGCTCTTGGACCTGATGGTGCAGGTCTGGAGCCGGGTCATTGTTCAAAGCCTGCGCATCAGCTCCCAAAGGCCCTGCCGACAAGGGTGCCGCCTCCTGGTGGTACGTGGTAGTGGGGCGTCTGTGGGTCACAACGCCACCTGGTGCCGGTTCTCGGAGCACCCGGATGGCTCTGTCCTTGAACTGTGCAAATCCCAGATGAGGGTCCTGTAAGGCCATTGCCCGCAACTGGGTTCGGTGGGCATTGCAATATAAACCCTCTATAAATTGTTCAGTCAACAGCCTGTCCTCGTCTCCCACGCCGTCAGGGTCAGTCTGCTTAATGGCTCTCAGGGCCTCTTGTAGGTTCAGGGCATAGTCCCTTATACTCTCGTGTGCTCGCTGCTTGCACCCGTAGAATCTAAGCTTGATCTCGGCTGAGGTGCGGGTATAAAAAGTGTCCCTCAGCCAGGTTAGTATCCCTGCAACAGTCCTTCCCCCAGGTGGCCAGGACTTTACCTCCCTTTGGGCTGCCCCGGTTAATTGGGCCACCAGGATGCTCACTTTTTGCTCTTCTGTGAGGGGATACACCTGGAAGAGGCTATCCAGCTTTTCTCTAAAGTCATGCAGGGTATGTGACTCCCCTGAGTACTGGGGTAGCCAGGCCGCTCCCGGGATATAGGGCATGGTGAAAAGCATGACTGCAGCAGCGGTGGCGCTGGCGGGGGTTGAGGCAGTGAAGCTCTCCTCCGTATCCGACATCTTCCTCCCCCCTAGTGGACCGTGGCCTACCTTGCGATGATCCTCTTCCGTAGGCCGCGGCTCCGCAGTGGATCGTCAGGGTTGAGGACCTTCCGTCGCGCTCCTGTGACGTCGGCGTCTGCTGGGCTCCTTCCAGGACCTTACGCAACGTCCGGACGTGAGGCGGGGCTTCAGTTCTCGCGCGCTTTCGGAGTCCACGCCCCTCTTCTTCCCGCGCGGCGTCTTCAAGATGGCGTCCAACGGCGGGAAAACTCCACGGATGGCGGGAAGAAGGCAGAAGATGGCTCCGGATGGCGGGAAAACTTCGCGGATGGCGGGAAGAAGGCAGAAGATGGCGCCGGATGGCGGGAAAACTTCACCACTGGTAAGTTTGAACAGTCTTTTTCAGGCACGCAGTACCCGGTGGTTGCGGGCACGAAATCCTGCCGACTACGCCAAAAGTTGACGCACCCCTGGGCCTTCGTCGCGCGGCATCGCGCGCACGGGGGCTTACCCGGAGCCGGATCTGTTGAGGGTTGTAGTCTCGTTGCGGTGACCCGGTCCGTGCCCAGGGAGTCAAACTGAGCGGCGATGTATTAGCGGTAGATGTTGGACGACTACGCCACCCGTTGAATGCAGCGAAGGAGCTGCCGCTGGAGGGCAGACCGCTGAGGCCGGTGGTAGGATTGTGCAGCGTGATAGTATCACCCCCAACGGGAGGGGTATGGCCTCAGGGCAGCCGACGTGGATGATGGGGGTAGCAGGAATCACTCAGAGACGATGCGGTGTAATTCAGGGTCTTTACTGGTGATAAAGATAGACCCTCCCGGAGTACTGGCTAGCGATCGGGGCCTGGTCAGTCCTTGAGCAGATGGGATCTCCCCTGGCCAGGCGGAGTTGTAGGCCTCCCAAACTGACTGTACTCTTCTGGCTACCTTGCTAGAGGCGGGTATAAGTAGCCCACGTCCCTGAGTGTACCGTGTGGTGCTCACCCGTATGGCCGGTGACTCGGGGCCTTCTAGTGGCGTCCGCTCCACGACGGCGGTGCTGGTCCCACGCGTGTGACCGTGCCTTCGGGTTTCATGGCCAGAGGACCTGAAATCCCCTGCCGGGCGGTTTCTGCTGCTGGGTAAAGATTAGTCCCCACAGCCTCGGACTCCGGGTCCGGTGATAGCTTCTCAGTCAGGGCGAGCTCTGCAGCTGCCAGCCCCTGACTCCTTATAGCATTGCTCCCACAGAGCTCCTGATGTTCTTTTCCTAGATCTGCTTCTCTTCTCTGTCTCTACTTCTTCTCTACACACTAACCCTGCCTCAGCCCTAGGTTTATATAGGGGAATTTCTTCCCCTCCCAGGACTGGGCAGGAGGTGTGGCATGCATAGGATCCCTGACCAAGAGACCTCCCACCTGCTCTCAGACATAACATTGCTGTTACTGTGGAAACCAGACCCCTGGGGTGCCACAGAGCTCAACTATGATGTTGGGAACTGAGAACTGCTGGCAATTAAACTCGCGTTCGAACATTGGCGACATTTTTTGGAGAGGGATAGACATTCGATACAGGTTTTTACTGATCATAAAAATCTGATATATCTGGATGCTACTGAACTTTTGAATGCCGGTCAAGCTAGGTGGGCACTGTTTTTTGCCCGGTTCCATTTCTCCGTAACATATATTGCTGGGACAAAGAATGTTAAAGCGGATGCCCTGTCTCATAGTTTCACTCCAGCAGTTAGTACAGAGAAGGAGAAATGTATTTTGCAGAGGAGGGTGGTGGTAGCAGCATTGGGTTCTGAGTTGGAGAATAGCATCCTGGGGGCCCAGAATGCTGCACCAACAAACACTCCTTGTGGTAAATTATTTGTGCCTAGAGCCTTGAGGAGAGCTTTGTTTGCTGAATGTCATGAGTCTCTGTTGGCGGGTCATCCAGGGATTTCAGAAACTAGAAGATCGATTGGTCAAAGTTTCTGGTGGCCAGGGTGGCAAAGAGAAATCGTCAAGTGGGTGCGTCAGTGTACTGTGTGCGCTAGGTCGAAGGCCTCACATGCCCCGGCTGCGGGTTGCTGTGCCCTTTGGAGGTCCCTAGTTCGCCATGGACGCATCTTGCTATGGATTTTATAACCGATCTGCCATTCTCTGAGGGCTTTTCTGTCATCTGGGTTGTTGTGGATCGGTTTAGTAAGATGTGCCATCTGGTCCCGTTCAATAAACTACCCTGTGCCAAGACTCTAGCTAAGGTGTTTGTGAAAGAGATTGATAGGCTCCATGGTGTTCCAACGGACATTGTTTCCGATAGAGGACCTCAGTTTGTGGCTCGCTTTTGGCGTGCTTTCTGTGACAGATTAAAGGTTCATTTGTCATTCTCGTCTGGGTATCATCCGGAGTCCAATGGACAGACCGAAAGGAAGAACCAAGACGTAGAGCAGTTTTTAAGATGTTTTGTAGCAGATAATCAGGAGAAGTGGTCTGAATATCTACCACTAGCTGAGTTTGCTCTTAATAACCATACGTCTTCCTCGGCTGGGTGTTCTCCTTTTTTTTGCTGTACAGGGAGGCATCCATCTTTCGGCCCATTTTCTAAAATTAAGGTGGCGGAACCTGAGGAGGAGAGTTTCTCGGAAAATTTGGAAAGGGTTCGGACCAGGTTACGTCATAATCTTAAAGAGCCAAATAGGAGGTCCAAAAAATATTTTGACAAGATAAAAAAGGGAGACATTGTTTGCAGTTGGGGACATGGTTTGGTTGTCCTCTAAGAACCTGCGTTTGAAGATCCCTTCTAAAAAACTGGGGCCTAAGTTTGTAGGACCCTTCAAAGTGGTTCAGGTGGTCAACTCGGCAGCGGTGAGATTAGACATTCCCTCATCCTGGAGAATTAATTCAGTTTTTCATGTATCGTTACTGAAGAAAGCGAACACGCCAGATAAGGAGGCGATGCCGACTGTCCCTCCAGTTGTTGACTCTGACGTCAGCGAAGGTCCTTCTTCATTCAACCGCGAAGTGCCGGGAACCAAGCAGGAGCGCTGAGCGGGCCGTCAGAAGGTGAGTTTATATATATTTTTTATTTTATTCTTTCTTTTTTAATGGTACCTGGGTCTGGATGAGAGTCCTCTCATCCACACCCGGGTACCATCCGCACATTAGACCGCATGGAATGCGCATCAACATATACAGTGATGCGGATTCCATGCGGTCTAATGCAAGTCAATGGCGCCAAAAAAGCAGCGTTTCCGCAAAATTAATTGACATGCAGTGGATTTTTGAGCGCAGCGTTTACGCTGCGGAAAAATCCACATCATGGGCACAGCACATGCGGATTTCAATTGGGGAACATTGCTGCCTTTCTACCATGCGTTTTTCATGCGTTTCCGCGGCGTTTACGCAACTGCAAAAACGCCGCGGAAACGCATTAAAAACGCATCGTGTGAACTCAGCCTAAAAAATAAAATAAGTAAACTGTAGAGACACTTTCATAGGACCACTTCACATATACTGTATCCAGTCTTCCTGTCTTGATTCCATCTGGCATAGTACAAAACATGCAGGATAGGAACTGATGCTAAAATGATCCATAAGTTCCTATACAATCAATTTTGTGTTGGGTATCAGTAGTTGTGAAACTGGACTTCTCCCTAAACTGGATAGAAATAAGCTGCATTTACAACTTTATCAACACTAGTATTTGCCACATATGTCATATGGTTTGACACAGATGACATATGTGAACCTAGCATGTAGGATACTGCACCACTGAGAAACTTATAATATGCAAACATAGTTGTAATTGCCCCAAAAAAGGACAGTTAAGGAAGCCTTCTCCCAAAAGGAATGATGTATTCTACTTCTAGACATCTCATATAGAAAACACCACTGAATAAGAGCATACAAATAAATCATAAATCACAATAGCAGAATAGGCTGCCATGAGAAAGCTGCCAAATGTATCACACCTTTAGTAAAATATTAAGATTTGAGAGTCCTCAGACTCTCAAAATCTTAATATTTTTCTATCTACTGGCTAGCAAAGATATATCTTTAGTAAAATAGAATTCTAAGCTTAGTATGCTGCCCTATGTTATAGATCTGTATCCCTTGCAGCAAAAACATCACAAAAATGTTCTTGCTTGGTACCAGATGCACTTAAAGAATTCACAGGACACATAGCTTATGCAAGTCCAGTGTATTCATGTGGAAAGTCTTTCTTTGTTTTCAGTGGCTGTAGGTACCGCTTTTCATAGAAGAGTAGAAGATCGTGGTTGTCCTGATGTAGAAGCTGTATGCTTTGGAATGCGTTGACTAATAAACCACCTACTACTGGATTGGCATCTTCCATTCTTTCATGGCAGCGCAGAACTACCCATTTGCACCTTCTTTTTATGCATTCATCTCCTCGTGGGTCTGCAGCAGTATTGAGCGTATTAAGTGGTTGTGTGCACACAGCCAAATCAGTGAGTACATTTTGTGTATTTGTTTATTTTGTCACCCAGATAAGACTCTATTTGTGCTTTGTCTTTTTCCAGTGTTTTTCCTTTTCATTACCTAGAACTAGATGTCCCTCAAAAATTGATGAAAAGACAAGAATAAAATTGGTCCGGGAAGATGCCAGCAGGCCTGCAGCGACATTAAAGGAGCTGAAGGAATTTCTGGCAAGTATTGGTTGTGTACTGCATATGACAACAATCTACCATATTCTTCATATGTCTGACCTGTGGGGTGGGGCAATGCAGAAGTCATTGTAACATTCAGAAGTAGTGCTGTTGCTTCAAAAGCATGCAGCAACTATTAGAAGTAACGCAAGCACAGAAGACAGGAAGTGTTGTGCTCCAGAAGCATCCAGCAACTAGAGGGGTTAACACAGTCACAGGAGACAGGGAATGTTTTAGCAGAGCCCCAGGGGGATTGTGAGGAAGTTGTTTACTGTCTGGCTAGAGCCGAAGAGAAAGGCAGTGTATGATCTGCATCTCACAGAAGGCAAGGGAACAGAATTCAGGTCAGGAGGGAAGCTAAACACAGGTCAGATAGACTCCCTGAGCTAACAGTGTGGAGTATTATTGGGCAGAAAGATAAGAACTGGAAGGAATGCTGTGATAGGGAGCATCTCCCTCATCAAACCCTCCCCCCCTGCATCTCCATGCAGGATAAAGAATACTGTCTACTATTGAGTCCTTGTGAAGGAAAAGCCTGTGGTTGTGTATGCATTAAAACTGTGCTGTAGTGTGCTACTGGATAGATTGTGTACTACTGTGCTGTGAAGGAGATTGTACTGTTGTTACTGGAGCCTGTTGCTCAAAGAGACACTTAAATTGCACTGGCCATATCTCATTAAATGTTACTGTTCTACCGTTTCTGAGGACTCTTGTCAAATGTGTCTGGTCAGCAATTGAATCTATCCGGTGCCTGAGAGAAGCTGCAGCCTAAGGTCGCCCTGAGTAATAGTTCCCCCAGGATTCCAACAAATTCATGTAACCGGTCTCGCCCCTATCTGAACTTAGGCGACATACGTGTAACATTGGTGGCCTGTATGGGGAATCCTAAGCGGGAATTAGTGTGTAGAGGGAGAAGAGGAAAAGTGTCTGGAAACACACATCAGCACAGCACCTCAATTCAACTCTGCTACACCAGTTAAAGGGGACCAGCCCTAAAGAAAACTCACTAGCAGCAATGGATGTGGAAATACAAATGGACAGCATTAGTGAGCTGCTTCTTCAGTTAACCTGTGAAGAATTGAGAACAATAGCAGGACATATAAAGATGTCAGAAGAACAGATTTCTAAAGCATACAACCTGAGGCAACTGTTAGCTGCCATTAATGCAAAAATGGATGAGCTGGGGGAGAAAGAAGCTGAAGATGTCATGGGGATATTCCTCCAGGAGCTAACACAGTTTCTAACCAGGTTGAAGTTGGAGGATGGAGGGGTGGCATCAATTACCAAAAGCCGGAATCTCCGTCCGCAGACAGAACTACAGGAATTGAAAGAACAATTCAAAGCCCTAACAACAGCCCTGCAGGAATCGACCAAAACCTCTGAACGGGTGATAGACTCAGACAGAACCTTCAACCTGCTCAGGTTAGCTAAATCAGGAAGACAGTCCTCTCTAACACCACAAATCACCATAAGGAAAGAATTTGAGATCCTGGGACAGATTGGAGAGTGTGAACAGAAGGAGAAACTGTCTTATATGAACTTGTTGCACCAGATTGATGCAGGCTTACAGAAAGGCTACCAGCCAGATGAGATCGTTAAGGGGGTGGTGAAAGCAATCAGCCCAGGACTGAACCTCCGTAGTATGCTAGAAATGAAGAGTCAATTGACCTTGCTACAGCTGAAGATGATTTTAAAAGGGCACTACAAAGAAAAGAGTACTTCAGAATTGTTCCACCAACTCATTAACCTCTCACAGAAAAATAATTAATCACCCCAAAGTTTCTTGTTCAGAGCAATTGAACTGAAGGATAGACTGTTGTTTGCATCCAGAGATGTAGAAGCAGAATAGAAGTTTGATGCTGGACTATAGGTTGTATCCCGTCGTTACAGTTGAAAATCAATTTGAAAGACACGACTCCAGTAACCAGAAGTTACATGTCTGTGCCGAAACCATTACACCGTTAAGTGAAATAGTATTTACAAGACCTAAACAACAGAGGTTGGGTCCAAAAGTCGAAGTCGTCTTATTCCCCTCCTATCGTTTGTGTTAGGAAGAAGGACGATACGTTGAGACTCTGCTGTGATTACCGGGAACTAAACCAAAAGTCAGTACCTGAATGGCATCCGATACCAAAGATTCAAGATATGCTGGACAGCCTATCAGGAAGTACCTGGTTCTCTGTCCTCGATACGGGTAAAGCATACCATCAAGGGTTTGTTGAAGAGTCCAGTAGTCCTTTGACAGCATTCATCACACCGTGGGGGTTATATGAGTGGATCTGCATACCGTTTGGGCTTAGTTTAGCTCCAGCAGAATTCCAGAGAAGCATGGAGACATGTTTAGAAGGATTAAGAAACGATATCTGCCAGCCGTACTTGGATGACAATGTGGTAGACTGCAAAACCTCCCGGGAGCATGTTGAACATGTGAGGACCGTATTACAGTGGTATCAACAATGCAGAGTTAAGTTGACCCCAAAGAAGTGTGAACTGTTCAAAAAGGCAAGTCCGATTTCTAGGGAAAATTGTGTCTGGAGAAGGATATACCATGGACCCATCATTAGAAATCGCTCGGTACTGGCCTTAAAAGAAAAGCTGCCCTCTACCATCAGGGAGTTAAGTCAGATATTAGGATTCCTCTCCTACTACCGTACTTATGTTCGGAACTTCTCCAGGATTGCCACCCCACTATACCTCCTCTTGGGGGTGGTGGAGGTGACAAAGTCAACAACACCCATGGAGAAAAAGATTGCGAGGTAGGACAGGGGTTAAAAGAAACAATGCCGTTTCGTCCCAACAGCCCATTCTCTGGACAGCAGACCACCAGGAGGATGTCGACTCGAGAAGTGAGGAGGCCCTTGATACTGACGTATGAGGCATTTGGTGAACTGAGTCAAGTGCCAAGGACTGTCGACTGGAAACAGGTATCTCTGCTTACCAGGTAAGCCCACTGGAGTGGTATTCATTCACCACTGAGAGACAGTATGGAAAATGTTGCCTACTGGAAAGACTTGTTTTCATGCTTTGATTTTCCTTAAAAGACTTTGTAGAAACAAAGAATTGTTAAAGCCTAGTGAGAGAGAGCTGGATGAAAACGTATGAAAAGCTCTAGCTGAAGAGATGCTGATTGTTTTACTTGTGTTAATTGTTTATTTCTTACAGGCGTCCTACAAGAAAAAGGTTGTAAGAATAAGTTGTTATCAATGTTTATGAACGCTATACCAATTTGACAATGCCAATCTGTATATGAAGTTATTCAATTTTCACCACTGTCTGAGAATTGGTCAGATTGACCAATTAAGACAAATGTTGAGGACGACATTCAAAAAAGAGGGAAGAGTGTGACATGCAAAAGTGGTGCTGTTGCTTCAAAAGCATCTGCAACTATTAGAAGTAACACAAGCACAGAAGACAGGAAGTGTTGTGCTCCAGAAGCATCCAGCAACTAGAGGGGTTAACACAGTAACAGGAGACAGGAAGTGTTTTAGCAGAGCCCCAGGGGGAGTATGGGGAAGTTGTTTACTGTCTGGCTAGAGCCGAAGAGAAAGGTGGTGTATGATCTGCATCTCACAGAAGGCAAGGGAAAAGAATTCAGGTCAAGAAGGAAGCTAAACATGGGTCAGATAGACTCCTGATCTAACAGGTTGGAGTATTATCAGGCAGAAAGATAAGGACTGGAAGGAATCTTGTCATAGGGATCATCTCTCTCATCAAACCCTCCCCCCTGCATCTCCATGCAGGATAAAGAATGCTGTGCACTAATGATTCCTTGTGAAGGGAAAGCCTGTGGTTGTGTATGCATTAAAACTGTGCTGTAGTGTGCTACTGGATAGACTGTGTACTACTGTGCTGCGAAGGAGATTGTACTGTTGTTACTGGAGCCTGTTGCTCAAAAAGACACTTAAATTGCACTGGCCGTATCTCATTAAATGTTACTGTTCTACTGTTTCTGAAGACTCTTGTCAAATGTGTCTGGTCAGCAATTGAATCTATCCTGTGTCTGACAGAAGCTGCAGCCTAAGGTCGCCCTGAGTAACGGTTCCCCCAGGATTCCAATGAATTCATGTAACCAGTCTTGCCCCTTTCTGAACTTAGGCGGCGTACGTGTAACACCATTTCTAACAAAGGAAAACATTCAAGCCCAGCTATATTTTGCAAAAACCTATGTCAAGTCGGCTAAAAGCATGTGATAAGTCATGTTATGGTCTAATGAGACCAAGGTTGAACTTTTTGGCCATAATCTTGAAAGGTATGTTTGGTGAAAAGCCAACAATGAAAATCACCAAAAAACACCTGTCATGCATCTGGGTTCAAAACCTTGAGTCTGTGCTTTGTGGTCAGCTTCTCTGTCCACCGAGCCACAGCAGATACACCTTTTCTCCGGGTGTTTAGTTTCTGTTTTCCTTCCTTCGGTCTTTTTAGGGTAACAGGTGTTTTCATTTATTCATTTGTCTGCCCTTTCACCTTTCAGGTGAGGTTTTATATACTTTCCCCTTACTGGTATTTCCTGCTGGTGATGGTCTCATTTGAATGTCCAGCCATACTGCTGTAGTTTAAGCCAGTCAGTGAAAGTCCAGCTACGGTTTATCACTCTGTTGTTTATGTTCCTTACCATGCACTTATCCTCTGTTTCAGGTTGGTTTAAGGTTGGTTTCAGGTTGGTTCAGGGAAATCGTAAAGTGAAGGACTACTGCTCTCAGTTCAGAAGCTGGGCAGTGGAAACCTCCTGGAATGATCTCTGCAATCACTCTGCAACCACTCTGCAACCAATTCTACCAGGGTCTTTCTAGCCAGATACGAGATGTGGTGGACCATAGTCTCTTCCCGTTGTCCCTGGAAGTGGCCATGTCACTGGCAGTGCGTTTGGACAGACGTCTTAGGGATAATAAAACATTTGAGGGTGTTTCAGTGACTTCTCCCTCTCTTCCTATTGAGGCAGGAGAACCGATGTAAATTGAGGGGCCTGCAGAGAGTCTAAGGATAGAATTAAACTTGCACGTTTCTGTCTATACTGAGGTCGAACATGTTATGTAATGATTCAGTGTTTCAGATACAATAATGAATGTCTTAGGTAAAGAGAAAAAAAATCATTAATATGTAAGGACACTGGTTCTAAAGGTTTGAAGTTATCTCTCCTGCATACTAATGGTTGTTTTTTACAAGTGTCTTTGGTTACCAAATCTGGGGTTATAGTTACCTCTGCATTTGTTGATTCAGGTTCCGCCTTAGATCTCATTGACAGTGATTTTGCTATTGAGTGTGGGTACACAGTTTCATCTCTCGGTCACCCTATTCAAGTATCCACAATTCATAATTCTCACCTTATCCAAAGACATGTTACTTCTAAGGTTGAGAATGTGTGCATGAGAGTGAGAGTGTTACACACAAAATCTTTTTCATTCATGGTGTTTCCTTCCTTACCAGCTAAAGGTGAGTTGGGTATGCCCTAGTTGGTGAAACACAATCCTACCATCAATTGTGAGACTCGCGAGGTTAAGTCTTGGGGGAATTTTTGTTTTTCCATTTCATTATCTAAATCCCTGGCATCTATAAGATCTCTTTTTCCAGATTTTATTCAGGATTTTGACGATGTTTTTTCTGAGACTGAATGTGAAGTTCTTCCCCCGCATAGGTCAAATGATTGTGCTATTGAATTTATCCCAGGGGCCAAATTGCCTAAATCTTGTCTGTTTAACCTGTCTCTTCCTGAAAGAGATGCCTTGAAAGAGTACTTTCAAAAGAGTCTCTCTAAGGGTCACATAAGGCCTTCCACCTCACCGGTAGTGGTGGGATTTTTCTTTGTTAAGAAAAAAGATGTAGGTTTGCATCCTTGTTTAAATATTAGAGAGATTAATAGATTTACTGTACGTAATCCATACCCATTACCTCTTATTCCTGATCTGTTTAATCAACTAGTGGGGGCCAAGTGGTTTTCTAAACTATATCTGAGAGTGGCATATAACCTTATATGTGTTCGCCAAGGTAATGAGTGGAAGACTGCCTTCAATGCACCCAAGGGTCACTTTGAAAATTTGGTGATGATTTATGCAACAACATTATTTTAGTTATTTTTCTTTTTTCCACCCAAAAAGATTTCTGCTTATTTTTCAATTGATTTGTACAGATTATAAGTGACAGTAATGGTAGAAAAAGTTCTGAAATGATTCTTCTTGGTATAATTTTTTACATGACAAAAACATAGCATTTTAACAGGGTTGTGTAGAATTTTTAGATTCACTGTATATGGATAAACACTTTGCTGAGTAATGATAAGGCTTTTAGCAGAAAAGTTTATGGTTTGAAATAGGTCTATATATGACAGCCGTGATGTGGTGTAAGGAATATAAACTAAAATGTTTAGAGTGTGTTGCCAAATTTAGCATTCCTTTTGTGCTATTTTGATAAGTTTGCGAAAATTTTCACTACTTTCAACACTTCACAAAATGAGACATTATGACTGTCTTGATAAATCTTCCAACCGTTATCAATTTTTTTCCAGTTGTTTTCCTTATGTTTGTTTCTTTCAAACTGCACATTTGAAGGGAACCAGATATTTAAATCATATGTTCTATGATTGTGCAATTGTGCCACCACGCTCTGATTCATGCTGCCCATGGTTTGGGCAGCACAAATCAGGTGACAAGTTCCCTTTAAAATAAATGATACAGCACTTGTGTGTTAATACATGTTTTATGACAAATGGAAATATGACTAGTATAATAGAGGTATACTGAAGTATATGAGGTCAGATTAGAGTCAGAGGCTCCTTGGGCATAACATTTTGAGGGTTTACTGAGAGGTTTGGTTCATAAAGGTAACTAGTTTGTAATCTACCTCACTACCCATATGAATAGTGATTGCCAGTGGTGTACCTAGATACTGTATATTGGGGCTTTGTACACATCAGAAATAAAGTGGAGAAAAAATATTGGCAAGACCCTTGTCCAGTAGCCATGTTGGTAGTCAATGGCCACCGGACCACAACCCTGCGAACCTCTTCCTACCCGCCAGTATCACTGGTGGAGCCTCTTCTGATTAGTAGACCCTGGCACTACAATGATGACTTTGTGCTGAGCCTGTTGTTAAGAAGAGGTGCCAGGGATACTGGCAGGTTGGAGGAGGTTTGCAGGACTCAGATCCAACTGCATTGGACTATGTGGCCACTGGACCTGCAAATCTTTAGGGGCCTATTCTATATTTTGCTAAAATCCTTCCATACAGAGTTTAAATGGTCTTTTACGTGTAGTAATGTAATGATCTCCCAAACCCAATCATTATCTGCATATTATCTGTGCCCTGAGATATTCACTATAATTCACGCCAGGAATTAGAGGGCAATTCTATGCCAGATTTCATTTTGTGGTGCATTGACTTCCTGAGATTCATCTAATTTATTAGGAGGTGTACACCTCATAGAAAAAGATTTTTTTTTTCACGACAATATTGATGACCCATCCAGCTAGAATTATGCAAGGTGAATCAGTTCCTTTCGAGAGTCGCTGCTGAAGTATCTCACCCAGCCAACCTGCACCACTCTCTGTACTGATGAGAAGCAAGGACTCCAAAACAGTGATATTTCTCATGATATCTCAAGGCTCTATACTGCATTGGATATAAGCTTTCATGGTAACTATCTATAGGAAGCACAAGAGAGTTTTTTTCCCATCTCAATGAGAGATATTTTATATTTGTTTTTTCGTGAGTCCCTACTCCAGATAAATCTCAGTAAGTGAATGAGTACCTTCCACCAGTCGCACTTCCTATGGGTAATAGACAGGGCCCTCTATTTATGTGTATATTACATCCAATTGCCCCAACAAGACCAAGGGATATCTAAGGATAAGGCCAGATGGTGCTGCCACAACACATTTTTGATGTCTGCTTTTATGATGCATTTTTGATAGCATGTTGTAAATGATCGGAATAATTAGTGCTGAACGATCCTAAAATTTGTCTATTGATTCATGTAGTAAAAAAACACACTTTAATTATGCAAAGATCACAACAAAATTGCATTGATGCTGCATTATTGGCCTTCTTCTTTAGCAGTCCTTGCTGACCCCCTTTAAATATTTCTATAAGTTCACGGCATGTTTTTATTCCCACACGACATACACCTCTTCTATTGTTATTCATATGAGTTTGTGTCCCCCTTGTGTCAGTTGAGTATAATAGCAGCACCATCAAAATTGAGTGGTCTGAATAAGATTCCTAAATCTCCCTTCTTCTTTTATCAATAATACCATTATATCTCTCTCTTTATGTTTCCTACAGGAATATCAAATCCAGTGTAAACAAGTGCTGATACAAGCAAAAGTGACAGAAGCCGGGTAATTAGTACTCCTGAATCTTCCTGCTTAAGCAGTGATACTTTTTCTGATTCTGCTCTTTCAATAAAACTCAGTTTTAAAACTTTTTTTTTTTGCTTTATGTTGGTGACGTAAGTAGACGATTGGTTGAAAATTGTATGTTGATGTTTGGAACAAGCAGAGCATAATATTGTGTTATCATGCTATGGGAAACGGAACCTTCCACAATAGACACTTGAAAATTTTATGAACCACAGGTGTGTTCTCAGGTACTTACAGAGAAAATAACAAAAAGAACAAAGGTTAACTTCATAGTGTAAAGGGTTAAGTAAATCTTTCAAGAACATTTAAAGGTTGAGGACATTGTTTTTGCATATTTCAGTGCACACCTTCATCAGAAGTGTCCTAACGACCCAACACCATCAATATGTTACATCAAAGAAGCCCACAGAATGCAATCCAATAAAAAGTACTGTAAGGTTGTGGCAACAGATTCATTTTCTGAAGTAAATAGAACCTTTCAGCACTTATCAACAAGGCCTTCTGTGAAGGGATTTTGAAGAAAAATGAAAAATTCTTAATTACACAGAATCCCTCTAAACCTTTTTTTATCACCTGCCCAAATTCCACTAGTTATTATCAGATCCACCAGATTGACCTATTATATCAGGTAAAAAAGCATCTATCGATAGTTTATCTCTATATCAATATGATTTTACAACACCTTGTCAACAAAGATCTGAAAAGATGGTCTGGCAAGGCAATGACATGCTTATGACACCAACATCAACCACTTCTTAGACCTTGAATACATCAACCACTATCTAAGGAGAGATACAAGAATCATAGAAACACACAGGACTTTCTCGTTGAAAGGTTAGACTTAATCCTTATAAATAATTAGCAATCATTATTTTGCATTTACCAAGACTTCTACCATCAGACTGACAGGACCACCTTGAGTTTGTCATCTAGTTTTACCAACTTGTTCAAAGGTCAGTTTGACAAATTCATATTCTCAACTCTCATTACCATCAACACATCATCATGTACCACAGGTGTATGGACAATTTGTTTTTCATTTGACATGGCCCACAAGACAAAACTAAATAATTATTTGAAGAGTTGAATAATAATAACTTAGGCATAAAATTCACACAAAGATGGAATTTTTCAATGTTCTGATCATCCCTAAAGAAAAAACAATTCTTACTAAGACCTATTTCTACTAAGTTGACATCAATAGCTATTTAAATTTCAAAAGTGGCCACTACAAAAAAATAGCTTACAAGTATTCAATTCAGTCAATTCAAAAGAATAAGAAACACTGACTTTAAACTCATGCGAAAATATTACTAAACAAGTATCAAGAAAAACAATTTCCAGGAAAATTAGCATACAAAAGTATACTTTTCCTGACTCAAGATGACTCTTTCACTTCAAAGATTAACTCCACTGTCGAAGAAACCTATGAATCAAATTTCATTACCGCCTACAGCCAATCCAACCACACAGTGCGAGTAAAAGGATCCTTAACAAACATTAGCACATCCTACTAGGGACCCTATTTTAGGACCCATCCTTCTAAAAAAGACCACAACTTACATTTAGGAGAGCCCCCAATCTCCAGAATATTATTGCGCCGAGTAGACTGAGAAATACAGTACCATCATTGTGGGCCTGCAAGCCATCAAAAAGAAAAACTGCCTCCTCTGTAAAACAATCCAACATAATACGACTATATTCCAATCACAGAGCACAGGAAATGGTTACATCATTTAGACTGTCAATCTAAATACGTAATTTATTTGATTGAGTGTGTCTGAAAAATACAATTATGTGGGAGGCAGTGGCATAATGAGAACATATTCAATAGTTTTACAATTTTAAAGAAAACAATAATGTTTTGGATTTACAGATTAGGATTGCTACAACCAGCAGGCCTCAATGATATATAGGAATTGATCACATAAAAATACATAAAAAAATGATTTCCCTATGACAGGTTATCATTTGACTATCTTCTAGTATAGATGAATTCATGTATAACATTAATTTTATTATTTTTTTCCATCAATAGCTTCTTTTATTAGTATCCATCTACTGTGTTTTTATAGTGTAATACATTATGTAATACCTAACTAACTTATCTGTACTTTTACATACTTGCTTCTGTGCCTGTGTAATATAGTTATGGGGACTTCATCCATGTTCAACCCATGTAATACATTTATATACATATACAACACTCACCCACCTATGATTCAGTTTCCACCTAATAAAGGCTTCCTGAGTAAATACACGCCAATGACGATAATATCATGCAGCAGGGTGGCTCAGTGGTTAGCACTGTTGCTTTGTAGCTCTGGGGTCCTAGATTCAAGTTCCCCCAAGGACAACATCTGCAAGGAGTTTGTATACAGGTGCATCTCACTAAATTAGAATATCATCAAAAAGTTAATTTATTTCAGTTCTTCTATACAAAAAGTGAAACTCATATATTATATAGAGTCATTACAAACAGAGTGATCTATTTCAAGTGTTTATTTCTGTTAATGTTGATGATTATGGATTACAGCCAATGAAAACACAAAAGTCATTATCTCAGTAAATTAGAATACTTTATAACAACAGATTGAAAAAATGTTTTTAAAATCCGAAATGTTGGCCTAATGAAATGTATGTTCATTAAATGCACTCAATACTTGGTTGGGGCTCCTTTTGCATCAATTTCTGCATCAATGCGGCGTGGCATGGAGGCGATCAGCCTGTGGCACTGCTGAGGTGTTATGGAAGCCCAGGTTGCTTTGATAGCAGCCTTCAGCTCATCTGCATTGTTGGGTCTGGTGTCTCATCTTCCTCTTGACAATACCCCATAGATTCTCTATGGGGTTAAGGTCAGGCGAGTTTGTTGGCCAATCAAGCACAGTGATATTATTGTTTTTTAAACCAGGTATTGGTAGTTTTGGCAGTGTGAACAGGTGCCAAGTCCTGCTGGAGAATGAAATTTCCATCTCCAAAAAAGCTTGTCGGCAGAGGGAAGCGTGAAGTACTCTAACATTTCCTGGTAGACGGCTGCGCTGACTTTGGTCTTGATAAAACACAGTGGACCTACACCAGCAGATGACATGGCTCCCCAAACCATCACTGATTGTGGAAACTTCACACTAGACCTCAAGCAGCTTGGATTGTGGCCTCTCAGCTCTTCCTCCAGACTCTGGGACCTCCTTGATTTCCAAATGAAAATTGGAACTCTGGGGCCTTGTGGAGTGTGTCAATGACTGCCTTCTGGACATCTGTCAAGTCAGCAGTCTTCCCCATGATTGTGGAACCTACTGAAACAGACTAAGGGACCTTTTTAGACGCTTAGGAAGCCTTTGCAGGTGTTTCTTGATAATTATTTTAATTTTCTGAGATAATGACTTTTGTGTTTTCATTGGCTGTAAGCCATAATCATCAACATTAATAGAAATAAACACTTGAAATAGATCACTCTGTTTGTAATGACTCAATATAATATATGAGTTTCACTTTTTGTATTGAAGAACTGAAATAAATTAACTTTTTGATGATATTCTAATTTAATGAGATGCACCTGTATTCTCCCCATGTTTGCATGGGTTCTTTCCCCACACTCCAAAGACATACTGGTAGGAAATTTAGATTGTGAGCTCCAATGGCGACAGGGATGATAATGTCTGTAAAGCGTTGAGAAACATTATGGTGATATATAAGCAAAGCATAATAAACATATAATGATCCCTCCCCATGGCCATGTTCCATCAGCTTTCCAGCCAAGGGGTATCTCTACATTTCAGCATTGTATAGCCTTTTTAGACCATCCAGGTTTGTGTTTTGATAAGGATTTTAATAATATATATTTTTAAAAATAAGTATTATGTAATATATTCATGGTAATAGATTGGGACACTCCTAACAGGCTGCACCTTCAATTTGGCACCATTTTCTTATATTTAAACTGTTGTTTTCTGTATGACCACATGATGTCTTTTTCCCAACAAAGGGGTCAGTCTGAACCTAAAATGCATAGATTTAGTACAGCTCAATAATCACCAGCAGTGCAGCCAGAGCATCCTGGCTCCTCTAGGATTTTTTCCACTTCACATGTATGCAAGGTGATCTCTTTTCGCTTATATATTTTTTTACTAAATCTGTGTATATGTGCATGTAGTGTAGTGTCAGTGTGTTAACATACTCACCTACCGCAGCCTTTTCCAGGATCCAGCGCTGTTCTGTTCCTCTTCTCAGTGACTTCACTGTACTTCAGACTATCCCGGATCACCCTATGCTCTGTGCGTGAGCTGGAAGTCTATTGTACAATGTAAGTCTTTGAAGCTTCATTCTGACGCTCCATAGACTTACGTTGCAAAAGGTACTTCTGGCTCATGCAGAGCACAATGTGACCCGGAGAGTCTGAACAGCAGTGATGTCACTCAGAAGAGGAGTGGAACAAAGCTGGATATTGGAGGAAGCGGCAGTAGACACTACATGCACATATACACATGTAACCCTTGTTGGGGAAGACTGGTATACAGAAACTGAGTCTGATAGGAGCAGACAGTGTTTCTCAGAAAGAGACATAAGTTCCTGCTTAGCTTCATTGCCTTGGCAACCTGGAAGCGGAGGAGCAGCAGCAGAGGACAGAACTGATTGACTGAACAAGCTGGAGAAGAAGGGAAGAGGAGACACTAGAGGACATGAGAGTTTTCAGTCATTACTCAGAAGAGACAGCAGTGAACCTGAAGGAGAGCACAGTGTGGACTGATAGTTCTGCAGCTCCATGTGAGAGGACAGTGAGTCTTGGAGCTGCACCACAATTACAGATGAGCCAGGTGTTAGATCCCTCCTGTTTGTTTTTTCCATCTTGTGTTTTGCGGTCACATGACCATCTGTCTTTATATTCCAGCTCTGCCCTTTTGGCTGTACTGGACTTCAGTATTGTTTGACTGTTTTGCTAGCCAGGTACTTCTGTGCCTATCTCTGTCAGTTTGCTTGGTCCTTCTGGGACTTCTAGTACCTTTTTGTCAGTTTATCTTTTTGTGTTCTGCAACAACCTTCTCTGTTCAGGAGGTGTCCCATTTTTGTTCCAGTCCTTAGTTCTTTTAGGGACCCCTTCCTTTATGTTATAGGTCTTCGTTCAGACTAGCCGAGGACTAAGGCGGGTCTGTTCACAAGGAACAGGCAGCCCGCTACATCGTAGGGATTCAGCTTAATCTTACTGTAGGGATAGCTTTTCCCTTTCTTTCCTTAGTACTTGTTGCAGATCATAACAGTAAGTCCAGCCCAAAAAAAAATTAAAGGAAAGAAATTCGGGGATCAGTATGGCTTCCGTCCAGGATTTGGCTCAACGCTTGCAGGGATTTTCTCTGGAGGTGCCCGAGCTCCAGCAACACGTGAGTAGCTGTTCTGGAGTGCATTTTGTGGAACCCAAGGTAGGACTGCTTGATGGTTTTTATGGTAAACAGCAAGATTTTTTTTTCTTTAAAAATGCTTGCTTGTTATATTTTCGTTTGAGACCAAGGTCCTCTGGGAATGAAACACAGCGCATTGGTTTTATTATGTCACTTTTGCGCAATGAATCACAAGGGTGGGCCTTTTCTCTCCAACCTAATGATCCATGCTTAAGGTCGGTAGAAGAATTTTTTTCTGCTATGGGTCTATTATATGATGATCCTGATCGAATCTCATCTGCTGAGGCAGAACTCAGGCGTTTGAATCAAGGGTCAGGTGATGTTTAAAATTATTGTACACACTTTAGAAGGTGGGCTTCAGAAGTCAAATGGAATTATCCTGCTCTGAAATGTCTATTTCTTGCTGGTCTGAGTGAAAGGGTAAGGATTTGCTAATCGCATTCCCTGCACCTGAGACTCTGCAGGATGCCATGCAATTAGCTGTTCGTGTGGATAGGAGGCTGATGAGATCTAGGCAGAATGAGGTAAAGACTCCTGTAATGCCAGGTCCTAGTCCCCAGAAAATCTGCTCAGACGGCGGAGAATCGATGGAGGTTGGGGCGATGTTGCTCCGCTCTCTGGAAACAGACCGGAGGTTCGCCGAGGGATTGTGTCTTTATTGTGGTAAAGCTGACCATTTGATTAAATATTGTGAGCTTCGTTTAAGTAAAGAAAAAAAAAAAAGATCAGGTACGTCCGTATAGCTTGTTTACGCTCTGCAGGAGTATTTCTTTCAGGGAGTACTACTTTGCAGGAAAATTTGATTGAATTTCAGGTATTTGTGGATTGTGGTTCAACACTTAATGTGATTGATGAAGGGTTTTTGGAAAAACTTAAATTGAAATCCAAACCTTTGTCATCACCTATTTCTGTGATTGCAATTGATAACACTCTCTTGAAATGTATTACTCACAAGGTTGCTGCATTTCCTCTCACTATCAATGGACTTCACCAAGAAATTTTGGACTTGGTTGTATTAAATAATTTACCCTCTCCGGTCATTCTAGGATTGCCTTGGTTAAAACTGCACAATCGTTTGCTGGACTGGTCTACTAATATGATAAAGTCTTGGAGTCCGAAGTGCTATGATAAATGTTGTAATGGTCGCATTGCGGCTGTGGAAAAAGGGGAATTACCTGTACCTATTCACGATTTTTGGAGAGGTTTTTTCGGAGGAGGAGTCGCAAGTTTTACCTCCTCATAGGGATTATGATTGTGCTATTGAGTTTGTTCCGGGAGCTACTCTTCCCAAGAGTCGCTTGTTTAATCTGACTATCCCTGAAAGAAAGGCATTGGAGGAGTACATACAGACTAGCCTGGCTGCTGGTCACATTAGACCAGGTCTCATGCTGCACATAACACATCTGCATATCTGGCTGCTATGGGCATAAAAGGGGACAAACTTATGGTGTGGCACCCATGCTCCCCTGACCTCAAACCCATTGAGAACCTCTGGAGCATCATCAAAAGGAGTGTCTATGATGGCGGGAGGCAGTTCACATCTAAGCAACAGCTCTGGGAGGGTATTCTGTCCTCATGCAAAACAATTAAAGCAGAAACCATCCAAAACCTGACAAATTCAATGGACGAGAGAGTTCAGAAGCTCCTTTCGAACAAGGGGTCCTATGTGCAAATGTAACATCACCTAGAATAAAGTTTTGAGTTGAAAACTGTTTGATTTCAGTTTGTAATAACCTGCTAATGCTTATAATTTCAAAAATTACCATTTTTTTGTTCTTTATTAAAATGAAAAGGTTGAAAACTCTGCTGTGCATAATAATTTGGAACATGCATTTTGAGTGCAGTTTGAGTGTTTTATTTTTTTAAAAATATACTGTTATCATAGGCAGTTTGTACAAAAACCTTTCAATTGTACTCTAATAGTTATTTGACTGGAAAATTACAATGACTGCAATTCATATAGGTAATTTGGGAAAATCTGAGAAAATATTATTTGCATAATAATTTGGAACACAGTGTATATTCCAGCTCCGCCCTTTTGACTGTACTGGACTTCAGTGTTGTTTGACTGTTTTGCTAGCCAGGTGCTTCTGTGCCTATCTCTGTCAGTTTGCTTGGTCCTTCTTGGACCTCTAGTACCTTTTTGTCAGTTTATCTTTTTGTGTTCTGCAACAACCTTCTCTGTTCAGGAGGTGTCCCATTTTTGTTCCAGTCCTTAGTTCTTTTAGGGACCCCTTCCTTTATGCTATAGGTTTTTGTTCAGACTAGCCGAGGACTAAGGCGGATCTGTTCACAAGGAACAGGCAGCCCGCTACATCGTAGGGATTCAGCTTAGTCTTACTGTAGGGATAGCTTTCCCCTTTCTTTCCTTAGTACTTGTTGCAGATCATAACACCAGGTTGCCCGAGATTGCTCATCTCCTCCTGGCTTCCAATCAAGAAGAACTCTGCCTTCCATCCTTAAGCAACTGAATCCTAAAGTCTCAGGCTAGAACCCTGTGTGATTGCAGAACTGCCACACCAAAAAGTGAGTAGCCTGCAGGGACTTGTGGTTTCACTGGGGACAAGTATATAAGAGCTATCTATAAGGGAGCATTGTTGGGACTTGTGGTTCAACACATTTGGAGTTAAATTAGGACCAGTCGTGAAGGGGATCTTGTTCCTATGGCATTATGTGCACCAACGGACTCTGCAAGTGCGCTATCAACCACAGCAACCGGGCCCCAACATTTAAGTTTGTTGTTTCCATTGCTGCAGCCATTTATAGCTTAAGCAGTATTAGGAGTGTGCTTGTTGCAATTTAAAGGGGAACCCTCATCCCTAACATTCAGGTTAACTGCAAAGCCCTATTTTATATTTGGAATATATATATATATATATATATATATATATATATATATATATATATATATATATGGAGTCAATGGCGCTATATAAATAAACAATAATAATATTTGTACTTGTAGGTTATGTAATAATATTTGTTTTATTGTTACTTGATATTTCCCTTACCATATTCACCATTTATCCACTTTATAAATAAACCTGTTAATTGTTGCAACCTCATCTTTTGTGAGTGTATATGGAGTGTGGACAGGGGTTTCCCGAGTCGACCGCTGGCACAAAATGAAGACCTTCCTGCATCCCACTACAGCTCCCAGCCAGATTCGGGTGGAGAAACTGCACCATATTGAGGTGAGAACTACCAGACACCCTGTCCACGGAGGCGGCTTAAAGGGGTGTTATAGTGGAGGCACTGCTGAGCTAGATCAAGACAGGTTCAGCTATTATGGAAACCTTAACTGACGCAGAAGTGTCTATGTGGTGTGGGGAGATGACTGTGAAGAGACCGGAGCAGCGGGGGGAATGGGCAAAGGTGAGTTTTTCTTTTTTTTTAATGTGAAACCCATTATACTGTATGAAGCACTATGTAGTACCGTTATACTCTATGAAGCACTATGTGGGGCCATTATACTCTATGAAGCACTATGTGGAGCCATTAGACTCTATGGAGCACTATGTGGGGCCATTATACTCTGTGGAGCACTATGTGCGGCCCTTTATACTGTATGGAACACTATGTGAGGCCATTATACTGTATGGAACACTATGTGAGGCCATTATACTGTATGGAGCACTATGTGAGGCCATTATACTGTGTGGAGCACTATGTGGGGCCATTATACTGTATGGAGCACTATGTGGGGCCCATTATACAGTATCGAGCACTATGTGGGGCCATTATACTGTATGGAGGACTATGTGGGGCCCATTACACTGTATGGAGCACTATGTGGGGCCCATTATATTGAACGGAGCACTATGTTGGGCCCATATTATTGTATGGAGCACTATGTGGGACCTATTATACTGTATGGAGCACTGTGGGGCCCATTATATTGTATGGAGCACTATGTGGGGCCCATTATACTGTATGAAGCATTATGTGGGGCCATTATACTGTATGGAACGCTATGTGGGGCCATTATACTGTGTGGAAGACTATGTAGTGCCCAGTACATTGTATGGAGCACTATGTGAGGCCATTATACTTTATGGAGCACTACGTGGGGCCATTATACTGTATGGGAGGGAATGCAGGGTCCCTTTATACTGCATGGAAGACTTTTTGTGGCTATTATACTGTATGGAGTGCTGCATGGGGAGTACAGTTGGAGAATCATACTGTGATGGGGACACCATTCTTTATAGGGGAGACTGAGAGAGGAGGGTCAATTATAGACATTTTTTTAACAAATATCAAGGTTGGCCCATGAATTTTGGCCCTCTGTATATTTGAGTTTGACATCTCTGCTATAGTCAGGATAAAATACAATGCGGTTGGAGGTGTCTTTTCTATTACATCATTGTGTATCTCTCTTTCTATCAAAATTATGCTATCTTGGCTTTATTCTAGCCCTGAAGACCCCATTACAAAGCAAAAAGAGTATAGAGAACCCCTTGTACTTTTCTGATCTCACAGCCTTTAAACCTTTTGGTCATGCTTCAAATGGCAGAACCCTAAGAAAAGAATTTTTGTTCACAAGAGCAAAATGTGTGTATTATATATTTAATGGCTCAGCGGGGTTGCATATACAGGGCTCTCAACAGCTCGAAAGGTGAAACATTAAGATTACTGAAGCAGTGATTATTTTTATGTTGGCGCCAACTATAAGCAGTGTATATTTTGGCAGATTTCCATGCAAATTAGTATAAAATGCAGCTTACTATGCAATGTCAGTAAAAATAAAAACTGAAAATGCAAACTTGTATAGTAGACATGTATATGAATAAAGTGAAATTAACATTTGACACATACATTTTACAGAGGGACATAACAGCAACTAAATAAATGAATGCTCAAATTTTTACCTTTATTGTACTTAACACATACATTAGTGTCTTGATTTGCCAGTAAAGAGTTGAAGAAAATCTGTCATGTTGAATATGGTATCTGATCTGCTGGCAGTATGTTATGGAGCAGATCAGATTGATATACATTTTTGTGGGAAAAGTTTCAATAAAACTTGCATTTTATTGATTGAAATCCCTGGTGTTTGTATGCATATTAATCTAGTGGGTAATCCTATTCAATGATTGACAGTCTTCCCTGTATAACTGTGCATACAGTGGGAAAAATAAGTATTTGATACACTGCCAATTTTGCAAGTTTTCCCATCTACAAAATATGGAGAGGTCTGTAATTTTTATCGTATGTACACTTCAACAGTGAGCGACAAAATATAAATGTAAAAACCAGAAAATCACATTGTATGATTTCTAAATATTGTAATTTATTGCATGAAATAAGTATTTGATCACCTACCAACCCGCAAGAATTCTGACTCACAGACCTGTTAGTTTTTCTTTAACCACTTCGCGCCAGAGCCTGTTTTTGCCTTCGTGACCGGGCCAATTTTTACAATTCTGACCACTGTCACTTTATGAGGTAATTACTCTGGAACGCTTTGACGGATTCCCCTGATTCTGAGACTGTTTTTTTGTGACATATTGTACTTCATGATTGTGGTAAAATTTCTTCGATATCACTTGCGTTTATTTGTGAAAAAGTCAGAAATTTGGCGAAAATTTTGAAAATTTTGCAATTTTCAAACTTTGAATTTTCATGCCCTTAAATCAGAGAGATATGTCACACAAAATAGTTAATAAATAACATTTCCCACATGTCTACTTTACATCAGCACAATTTTGGAACCAAAATTTTTTGTTGTTAGGGAGCTATAAGGGTTAAAAGTTGACCAGCGATTTCTCATTTTTACAACAAAATTTACAAAAACATTTTTTAGGGACCACATCATATTTGAAGTCACTTTGAGGGGTCTTTATGACAGAAAATACCCAAAAGTGACACCATTCTAAAAACTGCACCCCTCAAGGTGCTCAAAACCACATTCAAGAACTTTATTAACCCTTCAGGTGCTTCACAGGAATTTTTGGAATGTGGAAGAAAAAAATGAACATTTAACTTTTTTCACAAAAATGTTACTTTAGACCCAATTTTTTTATTTTTGCAGGGGTAACAGGAAAAAATGGACCCCAAATTTTTTTGTGCAATTTCTCTTGAGCGCGCTGATACCCCATATGTGAGGGAAGACCACTGTTTGGGCGCACTGCAGGGTTCGGAAGGGAAGGAGCGCCATTAGACTTTTTGAATGTAAAATTTGTTTGAATAATTAGCGGACGCCATGTTGCGTTTGGAGAGCGCCTGATGTGCCTAAACAGTGGAAACCCCCCACAAGTGCCACCATTTTGGAAACTAGACCCCTTAGGGAACTTATCTAGATGTGTGGTGAGCACATTGGGAGACATAATAAACAAATCAGTAGCAGGTGAAGAATTGGTTTTATTTATTTTTTACGCCGTTCCTCATGCGGTATTATTAGGGATGATATTACTTTATTCTTCGGGTCGGTTCGATTACAGCGATACCAGATTTATATCGGGTTTTTATGATTGACAGCTGTAACACACTAAAAGACGCTTTTTTTTGCAAAATCTAGTTTTTGCATCGCCATATTTTGAGAGCTATAATTTTTCCATATTTCGGCCGACAGAATCATGTTATGGCTTGTTTTTTGCGGGACGAGTTGACATTTTTATTGGTACCATTTTTGGGTACGTGACATTTTTTGATCGCTTTCTATTCCGTTTTTTTGGAGGTAAAATTAACAAAAACCAACAATTCAGGAATTGTTTTTTGAGGTTTTTTTTATTCTTCGGGTCAGTACGTTTACAGCGATACTACACTTACTGTATATTTTTTTACGTTTTGGCGCTTTTACACAATAAAACAATTTTATAGAAAAAATATTTTTTTTGCATTGCTTTATTCTGAGAGGTATAACTTTTTTATTTTTCGGCTGATGGAGCTGTATGGCGGCTTGTTTTTTGCGGAACAAGATGACGTTTTCAGCGGTACCATTTTTATTTCCATTTTGCTTTTTGATCGCATTTTTTTCCACTTTTTGTTTTGCGATATGAGGAAAAAGCATAGGTTTTTGCTCCGTTTTTTATTTATTTTTATTACGGTGTGCACAGAAGGAGTTAATTATTGTGACAGTTTTACAGCTCGGGTTGTTTCGGACGCGGCGATACCAAATATGTGTACTTTTTTTGTTTTTGCATAAATATACGGATTTATCAGTTTAATATTTTATTTATTTATTTTTATTTATTTTGTTATTTTTTTAACAGTTTCAAAACTTTTTTTTTTACAATTTTTTTACATTTTTACTTAGTTGCTGTATGGGACATTAATTTTTATTTTTCTGATCACTGATCTCATGTAATGTAATACATGAGATCTATGCTGTTTCACAGTCAGTGTGTCCTGCCAGGCTTCGGCTGCAGGCTGAGCCAGGCAGGTCACCATATATGGCAGATCTGGAGGCGGTCATGTGACCTCCAGCTGCCATAGCAACGTCAGGTCCTGGAAGGTATCAGGGGTCTTCGGAGAGGTAAGTATACCACCCCCTCTCCTCCTGCTGTCTTCTATATGCCGCGATCACTATAAATTGCGGCATATAGAAGACAGCTAAGGGTTAACATCACTGGGACCTGATCCAATCAGGTCCCGATGATGTTCCCTGTCAGAGCTATCGCTCTGCACCGCACCCGCAGCGCTTGCAGGACCCTGGGGGTCCTGAGTGCTGCGGGACCACCCACTGTTTTTAAACGTCCGCGCTGCACAGAGCCCAGGCAGCGCGGACGTTTATCTACAGTGGGCGGTCGGGAAGCGGTTAAGAAGCCCTCCTACTCTGCATTCATTACCTGTATCAGTTGAACCTGTTTGAACTCAATACCTGTATAAAATACACCTGTTCACACACTCAATCAATCACATTCCAACCATTCAACCATGGCCAAGACCAAAGAGTTGTCTAAGGACAACAGGGACAAAATTTTAGACCTGCACAAGGCTGGGATGAGCTACAGGACAACAGGCAAGCAGCTTGATGACAAGGTAACAACAGTTGGCACAATTATTAGAAAATGGGAGAAACATAGATGACTATCAATCTTCCTCGGTCTGGGGCTCCATGCAGGATCTTGCCCCATGGGGTAAGGATGATTCTGAGAAAGGTCAGGAATCAGCCCACAACTACACAGGAGGACTTGGTCAATGACCTGAAGAGAGCTGGGACCATAGTCTCAAACATTACCATCTGTAACACACTCTGCCGCCATCATATATTAAAATCCTTCAGGGCATGCAAGGTTCCCCTGCTCATGCCAGCACATGCCCAGACCCATTTGAAGTTCGCCAGTAAACATCTGGAAGATCCAGAGAAGGCATGAGAGAAGGTCATGTGGTCAGATGAGACCAAAATAGAACTTTTTGGCATCAACTCCACTCTCTGTGTTTGAATGAAGAAGAAGGATAAGTACAACCCCAAGAACACCGTCCTAACTGTAAAGCATGGTGGGGAAAACATCATACTTTGGGGTTGCTTTTCTGCAAAGGGGACAGGACAACTGCACCATATTGAAGGTAGGATGGATGGGGTCATGTTTCGCGAGATTTTGGCCAACAACCTCCTTCCCTCAGTAAGAGCATTAAAGATGGGTCTTGGCTGGGTCTTCCAGCATAACAATGACCAGAAACACACAGGCAGGGCAACTAAGGAGTGGCTACATAAGAAACATTTCAAGGTCCTGGAGTGGCCTAGCCAGTCTCTAGACCTGAACCCAACAGAAAATCTTTTGAGGGAGCTGAAACTCAATGTTGCCCAGCGACAGCCCCAAAACCTGAAAGATCTGGAGAAGATCTGTATGGAGCAGTGGGCCAAAATCCCTGCTGCAGTGTATACAAACTTGGTCAAGAACTACTGGAAACATCTGACCTCTGTAATTGCAAACAAAGGTTTCTGTACTAAATATTAAGGTCTGTTTTTCCATTGTATCAAATATTTATTTCATGCAATAAAATGCAAATTAATTACATAAAAATCATACAATGTGATTTTCTGATTTTTTTTTTTTTAAGATTCTGTCTCTCATAGTTGAAGTGTACCTATAATAAAAATTACAGACCTTTCCATTCTTTGTAAGTGGGAAAACTTGCAAAATTGGCAGTGTATCAAATACACTGCTCAAAAAAATAAAGCGAACACTTAAACAACAGAATATAACTCCAAGTAAATCAAACTTCTGTGAAATCAAACTGTCCACTTAGGAAGCAACACTGATTGACAATCAATTTCACATGCTGTTGTGCAAATGGAATAGACAATAGATGGAAATTATTGGCAATTATCAAGACACCCTCAATAAAGGAGTGGTTCTGCAGGTGGGGACCACAGACCACATCTGAGTACAAATGCTTTCTGGCTGATGTTTTGGTCACTTTTGAAAGTTGGTTGTGCTTTCACACTCATGGTAGCATGAGATGGACTCTACAACCCACAGAAGTTGCTCAGGTAGTGCAGCTCATCCAGGATGGCACATCAATGCGAGCTGTGGCAAGAAGGTTTGCTGTGTCTGTCAGCGTAGTGTCCAGAGGCTGGAGGCGCTACCAGGAGACGTGGAGGGGGCCGTAGGAGGGCAACAACCCAGCAGCAGGACTGCTACCTCCGCCTTTGTGCAAGGAGGAACAGGAGGAGCACTGCCAGAGCCCTGCAAAATGACCTCCAGCAGGCCACAAATGTGCATGTGTCTACAGAAACCGACTCCATGAGGGTGGTATGAGGGCCCGACGTCCACAGATGGGGGTTGTGTTCACAGCCCAACACCGTGCAAGACGCTTGCCATTTGCCACAGAACACCAGAATTGGCAAAATCGCCATTGGCGCCCTGTGCTCTTCACAGATGAAAGCAGGTTCACACTGAGCACATGTGACAGACGTGACAGAGTCTGTAGACGCAGTGGAGAGCGATCTGCTGCCTGCAACATTCTTCAGCATGACCGGTTTGGCAGTGGGTCAGTAATGATGTGGGGTGGCATTTCTTTGGAGGGCCGCACAGCCCTCCATGTGCTCGCCAGAGGTAGCCTGACTGTCATTAGGTACCCAGATGAGATCCTGTGAGACCATATGCTGGTGCGGTTGGCCCTGGGTTCCTCCTAATGCAGGACAATGCCAGACCTCATGTAGCTGGAGTGTGTCAGCAGTTCCTGCAAGATGAAGGCATTGAAGCTATGGACTGGCCCGCCCGTTCCCCAGACCTGAATCCGATTGAGCACATCTGGGACGTCATGTCTCGCTCCATCCACCAACATCACGTTACACCACAGACTGTCCAGGAGTTGGCGGATGATTTAGTCCAGGTCTGGAAGGAGATCCCACAGGAGACCATCCGCAACCTCATCAGGAGCATGTTCAGGCATTGTAGGGAGGTCATACAGGCACGTGGAGGCCACACACAATATTGAGCCTCATTTTGACTTGTTATAATGACATTACATCAAAGTTGGATCAGCCTGTAGTGTGTTTTTCCACTTTAATTTTGGGGGTGACTCCAAATCCAGGCCTCCATTGGTTAATAAATTTGATTTCCATTGATGATTTTTGTGTGATTTTGTTGTCAGCCCATTCAACTTTGTACAGAACAAAGTATTCAATGAGAATATTTCATTCATTCAGATCTAGGATGTGTTATTTGAGTGTTCCCTTTATTTTTTTGAGCAGTGTACTTACTTTCCCCATTGTATGTACATAGCTGTCAATAACTGAATAGGACCACCCACTGGACCTTATTTATTTATTTTACTTGCTTATTTAGTGCCATCTTATTCCACAGCACTTTACACACATGATCATCACTGTCCCCATTGAGGCTCCCAATCTAAATTCATTATCAGTATGTCTTTGGAGTGTGGGAGAAATCCAATGGAAACACGGGGAGAACATATAAACTATTTACGGAATGTTGTCCCCAGTTCTGCAATGGCACCATGCTGCCCATATGCATACAAACATCAGGGATTTCAATGAATGAAATAAAAGATACACTGAATCTTTTTCAACAAACCTATATTTCTGCTCAGATTCTTCTTCACACCATGCTTGTCCACAGATCACACTGCATGCACAGTTTCTGGTTTCTGGCAGGGTCGGCACTGCTCTTTGAGTGACAGTTCTAGTGAGCAGTAAAGCTTTAGCATTAGCAGAGCTATGTAGCTCAGCACAAGTTCTGCTATAACACATTCAGCTATCAGTGTACTCTTCAATCACTATACACACAGAGATAAAAGGGCATTTGAACAAGTACACAGCTTAGGACAGCAAGAGTCGAGAGCCATGATTAGGAGAACTGCTGTGGGAGAAGCTAATGCTGCTAAGGCTGGTGATTTTGCAATATTTATTACAGCAGCTTGTCAGAAGCTGAGAGAGAGGGTGTGAGCAGCTAAATGCTGTATAGAAATCATTGGCCTGTAGATAGGTGGCTAGAATGTTAGGAGTTGACCCCTGTCCGGGAAAGTAGCTACTACGCACTCTAGACCAAGGTCTTAGCAGGCGCTAGTGGCCAATCTCCATGAAAACCAGCTATACAATATGAATGCTGTCATTGCAAGAGAACGAGAGCAGATAGAAAAATCAAGTCAATTGCAAACCTTTACTAACTTGACAATACCCCTTTAAGGTCCTCATACAACATCATACAAAAGTCAGCCAAACCTGCGATATCAGCAGGATTGGCCAATAGTCTAACATGTATGAGGGTCTCTTGCCTTTCAACATGGAAGAGAGAAGGATTATCATGCTGGAATTCCAATGGCCAATCCTTTCAATCTCTCTAGAGATAATCCACTGCTAAAGGTGACTGACAGCAGCTCTCTCATAGAGAACACAAGAATGCTCGACCGAGCTGAGCGATCCTGTGAATGAGTAAATTGTATTGAGATAGATGTTGGCCTTTATTTAGGGTCTTTAAATTATGTTGATGATGTGTTTGGGTAGTACAATCTGCATATACAGTACTGTACACAATTTTTAAGCAGGTGTGGAAAAATGCTGCAAAGTAAGAATATTTCAAAAATAGAAGTGTTTGCATTTTGTTAATTGATAAAATAAACTACAAAGTGAATGAACAAAATAAAAATCTAAATGAAAACATTATTTAGTGTGATTGCCTTTTGATTTCAAAATAACATCAATTCTTTTAGGTACACATAGGTACACTGGACAAAGTAGATTAGTACTTATTTTAGGTGACAATATGTGGTGCAGACTGCAGTTTGAATATGATATATCACAAGGGGCACATTGTGTGAAGCTATCATTTACATGGGGCACACCGTGTGGCAATATTGTTTCTCTGTATATAGAATGAGTTAGGAGGTAAAGAAGTCTGGGTGACAAACTCTGCAGAGGTGAAACATAATTAGAAGAAGTCATGAGGATCTCTCTCTCACTGCCTTTTCCTAACTAGAAGGCACACGGAAATTTGCCAATCTTTACCTTCATTTTCTAAGTATATAGAAGTAATGCAGTTTGTTTTCATTTCATATATTCAATGAATGCACATTTTCTTAGCACATACAGAGTGCTGCTGTATTCTTTTGTTTGCGTATTATTCACCATAGCAGCTTGCACCTGTTCACACTGGCTTTATTTTGCTAGGAGGTGCTGGTCAGTTTTTTTGTTTTTAGAAGCACACACACACATAACGAAGGGCATAGTATCAATGCCATCAAGGATTAAGCTCCTGGTGATCAAAGTTGCTCAGATTCCAATTCCGTATAAGATGTGCTGTTATTTATAGAAGGAAGAGATCATGACAGAGTTTTAATACACAACTATATTATTCTTCTATGGCAAAAATAAAGTAAATCATTCATTCAGGAGAACATTTGGCAGACGTTTTCACTTTGGATATTATTCAATCCTTGCTTCTTGGTCACAGAGATATTAAGCGATTGTAGATGGTGTGACAACCTGGAAACAAAGAGATTTTGTCATCTTTTAGTCCAGAAAAAAAGTAAATATTTGATACTCATAGTTTTTTCCTAAACAGTTGATATATATTATTCATATACAGTATATAGATCTACACATCACCTCCCAGATCCCCATCACACGGCAGGCTTGGGTTGACAAAGCCTATGTATTATCATAGTGGAGGAAGGAGATTTTGGTGACTACAAGCTGTTATTAAAGCCAGAGGTGGTGCAACAAAATACTAGTCATGTATTGGAGTGTTCTTTTGTGTGTTTGTTTTTCATGATTCCATAATTTTTTCCTCAGAATTGAGTGATTCCATAATTTTTTCCCCCTGCTTGGTCTGAAAAAAATTACCCTTAGTGAGTACCACATTTTTAATCTTGATTTCTTTTAGTGTTTCTTAAAGCCCTAAAGTTGCCATTTGAAATGACTTTAGTTTCGTGCCATGTCTGTGATCTGCTTTTTTTCAACAACATTAAACAACTGAATGAACATCCTCCGAGCCTGGTGATTCCATAATTTTTGCCAGGGGTTGTAGATCTACCCATCACCTCTCAGATCCCCATAGCACAGCAGGCTTGGGGTGACGTATCCTATGTATTATCTTAGTGGAAGGAGGAGAGTTTGGTGACTTCCATATACCTGTGCTATCACTTAGTTTCAGGAATAACATAATAGGACCAGGAAAATACATCCAACATGGCTCATACTGTAAACCATCCAGATATGGTGTATATATGCAGTTTTTGACTTGTGTTACATGACTGTACAATAGCAATAAAATTACGCAAGCACAGTACATACCGTATTATGATGATATTGATGATGATATTACATTATTTGATCATGACGTTAATTTCTGCCATGATGTTGATGTTATTTTTTTATATTTCTCTCCTTTAGCCTGCCACTGTTGTTACCACCCATAACTCCGTGTCATCCTCAATCATATCCGGATACTGCTTCTCTGTTGGGAAGAGGAAAAGAAGCTGTAAATTGTTTTATATTTCTATTCGGGGATTTCTATGAAAAAATTGACATGTGAACATGCACATTGATTATGATCGGTACATGTTCTGTGAAATGATCTGTGAAAACTGGTATAGAATATATAAGTGAAACACAAATATCTGAACAAGGCCTTACTAACACATAATATGTTCTATAACAATGACTGAGCCAGTAACTATTGTAAAGTTCTGTATTGTAGTTATCACATACCTGACTCTAAATCGTTATAGCTACAGAATAGAGAACATGTGTAGTAGATACAAGATTGTACTCACCTAGCTTATCTGCAAATGCAGCCAGAAGCTCCTTATGCCGACAATCTTCTACCTTCTTCCTAAAAATTAAGACATGTAACTGATAAGACAAAAAACAAAAATGCTGACCAGCCTCCAAACAGATTAAAGCAAGTATGAACAGGTGCAAGCTGCCATGACTGCATAATATACGAACAAGAGAATACAGCAGCACTCTGTAAGCGCTAAGATGCATGCAAGCAAATTTATGAAATTTGAACTGCATTAATGCTATATAGAAAGAAAGGTAGTTAACGCAGAAATTGGCCAATATGTAGGGGATCAGCCCATACTGGACATTGAATGCACTGTGGCTTTAAGAAACCATGCTCCTCTTTGGGTTTTCTGCTTTTGGACTAGTCGCCTCCCTTCCTCAGGTTGCTTGGTGTGTGCTGGGAGAGATGAAGAACCAGGAAGCAGAGAGACCTCGTGTGTGTCTGAGGGAACAGAGAGACTCCTGTGGGTTCCCTGATAAGGAGAGGTTATATAAATAAACTATTAATCTATGAGAGATAAGAGTATGGACTTTAGCAAGATTTATTGCCAGGACTGTGTCAAAGAGTAGAGAAATTCATCCCTTGTTGAATAACAGTTTCCCTGAAGACTGACTTGTGATCTGATGCAACAGATAACACAGCCATTCCTCAATAGTGAAAGTGAAACAAAATTGACTTGCCTGCAGAAGAAAAAGATCCAATATACAGGAGAAAGGACTCAAGTGAATTGATTCAGGACAGTTACACCGGGAACAAACGGCGGCCACCTTCTGCGTCTGATCTGTGCAATTGTGAGTGACTCACCGGTGTTGAACTGTGTTAGGGTTAAGTATAGTTTTCCTTAGTTAGGACACTGTAGCAGTGCGGCCCGAATAGTGGAAAGCCAGATAGAAAATTAGCTTAGAGTAGTTTGTGAAACTTGATGTGTGTTGTTTGTATTGAGCTTTCATTGCCATAACTGGAGCATAGTTTTGTGACTGGCTTCAGCTATTTTTTCCTATGTTCATGTTATTAATATTGTCATTGTAAATACTGTTATTCTCATTTCCCGGCATATAACCCCTTTGTACATAATAAAGTCGGAGTTTTGTTTCAGTCTTCTCGTCTGCTATGCCGTACTTGAATCCTGCCTTGCGGTATTCTTTGGATACCGCTACAAATACATGAGAGCCCATCAACCAAAGCAAGGCGACCTTTCTTTAACGGGACCCTGGAGCCCAGGAGAGGCATGTTAAATATTAGGTTTAGAATCTCATCAAAGAAAGGTCACCTTGTCGTGGTTGATGGGCCCAAATGAATTGGCCAATTTATGCACTAAGTACCTACATTTTTATACTGTAAGTATATTCCATATAGCAGTAATGCAGTTCAAATCTCATATATTCAATATTTGCATACATCTTAGCTCTTACAGAGTTCTGCTGTATTCTCTTGTTTGATAAATGTGTAGGATTTAATAAAGCTATAAAGCTATTTAAAGGATAGTATAGAGAAGGACAGGGGCAGAGACAACAAAGGAGAGGCCATTACATGTATTTTAATGCACCTACAATACATACATATTTAGGTTATGTTCACATGCAGTATTTATTTCTGCAGCCAAAACCTGCTCTCTTGGCAGTAAAAATGTTGCTTTCAAAATGTCTGTTTTTTGGGCGTTTTCGCTGCATTTTTGCAGCCGTATTTGAGTGCAGATTAAATGTGTGTTTTATCTACAGTACATATTTAATAAACTTAGTTTGATTCACCAAAAACACTTCACAAACACAGTGACAAAGGCAGTGAAAATACTATAAAAACGTTTGTTGCATATTTGGCAAAATGTTTTCACTTTTCCATTGCTTTCTATGAGTGAAAAAACACTAATTGCAAAAACACTGAAAGAACTGACAAGCTGGAGATTCCATTAACACAGTTCCCAAATACAGTCAGTGGAAAAAATAAGCATGTGTATGAGATTTCTGAAATCGCATAATTTTTGCTGGCAATGTAAAAAGCAGCTTTTAATTTGCATAAAAAAGCCACGAAAAAAATCTGCAAAAACATTGTATGTGAACATAGCCTTAGTGGATAGAATGTTTGCTTCTTTAAGTGTCCATAGTGTATTATAAAGTAGTTATAGGAAAAATATATATCTTTGTACTGTGTTAACCAGTAGATAGAAAAATATTAAAATTTGACAGTCCTCAATGGTTCATACCTTTTAATGGCTAAATGAAAAAATGGTAACAAATTGCAAGCTTTCGAGACTACTCAGGTCTCTTCATCAGGCATAGAATAACACAAAATCTGAAGAGTCACATATTTATACACAAGAGGACACAGGAATAATGCAATAGATGAGACAATGTTCATCTGGGGGTCTGTATGTAGGGGAGACAAGGCAAAAACTTAGAACAAGGATGAATTCTCATAGCACACAATAAAAGAAAAAAGAATAGATCTTTTTTATGCCTGATGAAGAGTAGTCTCGAAAGCTTGCAATTTACCATCTTTTCATTTAACCATTAAAAGGTATCAACCACTGAGGACTCTCAAATCTTAATATTTTTATAAAGTTGTAGAATCTTTATAAATCAGAGAACTAAAATAGCCATAATGTCCATTATATATTATATACTGTACATTATCCGTAACATTTGTATTGCTGTAATAAACTTGTCCTGCCCCATATCTCACACTGATATTCTTCCCTACTGTCCTCTGTATCATTTACAGATTGGGATTATTAGGTCCCATTATTATGTCCAATGAATATTTTTTCCCAGTTTAATAATATCCCTATTATAACAAATAAACAGATGTATTCGGTTCAGCTGACAATGACTGTGATTAGAAAAGTGTAATATTATTCCTAATATTGGGCATTGTCAGTAACTTACCAGCTGTAATTGAAAATCCCAGCAATAACTGCAACTACAATCACCACAATAAAAACGCAAAAACACACACTTGTAATAACTCCTGTATACAAAATAGAAATCGACAGGTTAAAAATAGTTTATGGTATAAAGTCACAAGATTAATTATCTATTATTGAAAGACGAAAACTTAATATGTGCCTCTAGAAACCAAACCTATACATTACCCCTGGGGCAGAAGCAGGCACTTGAGGGATCCCCTGCAAGAACAATAGCTCATCATAATGCACAATCCCACTTACTTTCGAGGTAGAAGTGGCCCCCTTACTTCTTGGGCCCCTATGTGGCTGCACATGTTGCACCAATGGTAAGCCCACCCTTGCATTACTCTCATGTGTCTAAGAGCTTGTCAATTCCATATTAGACATATATAAACAATGTGACCCCAAAAGATCTCAAAGTATTAACCTGCTATGTCCTCTCACCGTCACTGCACCCTCACAGGGCTTAATCAGTTGATCAGCCTGTATATTGTATCCACCCCTGCTCAGCATTGTGACCTAACCGCTATTTAGAACCTATGCAGTATACTGAATACCCTGTCGTAATGAGATCTGCAATGTAATAATAAAAACTCGCAGCGGTTTATGAATTATTATGGGTAATGTGTGGTAGGTTGTAGTTTTTATGTGTCTGGAGTAGTTTTAAATTACTAAAAGAATGATCTGTATTTATAGACAGGACTATTGTACAAGTTTCTACTTGATATAATCAGCTTACAAATTTGGGCCTGGGTCATTTATACCAATAAACTCTATATTATTTAAAATGTCCTTTTATCTAGGAAGCTTATCTTTAGGACTTACAGCCCTCTGTATTGCTCCCCCGCTCATGTACTTCTCCACTCCTGCCCCACTTACTGCATATACCCAGTAACTTAGTGATCAAGCTTCACTGCTAGCTACCCCTCCATTTCTTTCTGCCTCTCCAGTAGTAATATTTTACCCTACTCCAGAGGCAATACCTCTCATCACTAATACTCCTTTAGCTGAAATAGCAGGGTGCCCAGCCGCTATGCCCACTATTCTGGTAGTTCACCCCTGGATAAAAAGTGTCTTCTATATACCTTCCATCTTCATTCGCCTTCACTGACCCACAAAGGGCTCAGTCAGTTGATCATCCTGTTATAACCCCTGCACAGTATTGTGACTTCATCGCTATGGAATATTCTTATTATGATGTATCCCCTATTGTGATGTGTCCTCATATGTAATCATTATCACTAACAATTACCTATGTAATATCAAGGTCAACACGGAGGGAAGATTTTAAATTCCAGGAATACTTTACATATACGTACCTATTAAAAGCTTACGGACAAAAGTTCAGATTGTTCCCACCTGTTGACCCTTCCACAAATGATAATATAAAGATCTCACACTGTTATACATAAAACCACATATTAATATAGAGTACTGTGCAAAAGTTTTAGGCAGGTGTGTATAAATGTTGCCAAGTAAGAATGCTTTAAAAAATAGAAGTGTTTAATAGTTTATTTTCATTAATTAAGAAAATGCAAATTTAATGAACAAAAAAAATCTAAATCAAATCAATATTTGCTCTGACCAACCTTTACATTCAAGGCATTAATTGTTCTAGGTACACTTGCACACAGTTTTTGATGGAACTCGGTGGGAGGTGACTCCAAACATCTTCTGTGGATGTAGAATTGTGCAAATCCTTCTTTCTCTTCATCTAATCCCACACAGACTCTGTGATGCTGAGATCAGGGCTCTGTGGGGCCATATCATCACTTCCAGGACTCCTTGTTCTTCTTTACACTGAAGACAGTTCTTAATTACATTGACTGTATTATCGGGGTCATTGTCTTGCTGCAGAATTAATTTGGAGGCAATCAGACTAATGGTAATGAATGAGTATATGCCTGTATTTCTCAGCATTAAGGACACCATTAATTCTGCCGGCCAAAATGTACAAGGAACCTGCACCATGCTTCACTGTTGACTGCAGACACTCATTATTGTAGCACTTTCTAAAACTGCCTTCTGTTCCAATCAAATATTTCACATTTTGACTCATCGATTCAAGACACCTGGTGACATTTTACTGCACCCAACTGTCTATATTTTCATACATTGTTGAGTCACTTTGCCTTGTTTCCATATCGAGGGTATGGTTTTCAGCCACATTTCTTCCATAAACACCACTTCTGGCCAGACGTCTCCAAACAGATGATGGGTGTATTTGGGTCCCACTAGTTGCTGCCACTATTGGCACTGCTGGACATTTTACAGATTTCAAAGGAAAGTATGATGTGTCTTTCATCTGCTGCACTGTTTCCATGGCCAACCAAAAAGACTGTGGTCCTCAAAGTTGCCCATTTCTTGATGTCCTCAATGCTGAGATATACATGCAGATACTTAACCATCATGCAATACCATCAGGGAGGCTTCAGATTGTCTATCTGCAGAATAGATTTGGAGCCAAAGACCCCAAACATATAGCCAATGTCATTACAAATGATCTTCAGCGTAAAGAAGCACATGGAATCCTGGGAGTGATTATATAAGTTACGCACGCAGGTGGCGCACGTGATTCGTGGACCCACTGTGCCACAGGACTGGGCTTGCCTAGGAGGGGTGTAGCTAAGCAGCTACCAAGTGTCCACTGGAGCTCCTGATGGTGGAGTGAGGCTTGGCTGCAGGTAGCCACCAGGTACCACTCCTAGGCAGTCCCCGGTATTTCACCTGCTGACCCCAGAGGTCAGGTACGCAGACACGGATATGTACTTGGACTCCGTTGAGACTACTAAGTTCTCGATCATCTGGCAGAATGGTTACTGACACGGACACAGACTTGGGCTCCGTTCACACTACTAGGTTCAGGATCCCCAGGCAGAACTGTTACTGACACGGAGGGACAGGACTGATTCAGGCACTGCAAAGAGGCTTCAGGGTTCAGGTGCTGCTGATGCAGCTTCAGTGTTCGGAGACTGGTTGTAGCAGTCTGGAGATGCAGAATACACATTCAGGACTGACTGCACAAGAACCATGACCTTTGGATTCAGGACTGGTCACACTAGGACCCAGGACTTTGGGTTAAGGACTGGCTACACTAGGACCAGGAACTTCAGGTTCGGGACACTGACCACACCGGGACCAGGGATTCGGGTTCAGGACATGGCCACACCGGGACCAGGGGAGGGGGAGGGTGCCTTTCATACAAGATGCATCCCAGCTATTGGCTGGGAGCCATCTTGCAGGTGTACTCGGTTACTAAATGACTCCTAGCTATTGGCTGGGGGCATTTAACAATATGTGCATGCTGGCCCTTAAAGTACAGGAGCACAAACAGGGAGCACAACGGGGACCATGTCGCGCGGCCGGAGTGGTGAGTATGCCGGCGTCCCTGCTTGGAGGGGGAAGGAGAACCATGCAGGGGCGCCGGCAATAGCGTTACAATATAAATATAGAGAAACCTCGGCACTCAAAAGCATAAAGTAAATGAGATTTTAATAGCAATCCGCAGCAAAAAACGTTTCGGTCAACACGACCTTCATCAGTGTACCAGATGCTGGGGAAAGTATCAGAAGGAAAGAGGAACGCAGTGTCTCCGCAGCGTGGTTTCTGAAAGTCCGGGTGAGTCGATATACGGTATTGGACCCTACTCGAGCACCTGGTCCAGTAGTGCTGTGATATTTATTCTATAGCGTTACAATATGGCCTCCATAGAGCCCTCATCTCAACATCATCAAGACTCTCTGGGATTACATGAAGTGTCAGAAGGATTTATGCAAGTCTCGATCAACAAAAGATCTGTGGTTAGTTTTCCAAAATGTTTGAAGCAGCCTCCCTGCCGAGTTTCTTCAAAAACTGTGTGCAAGTGTATCTGGAAAACTGATGCTATTTTGAAGGCAAAAGGTGGTCATACCAAATGTTGATTTTAGATTTTAGAATATTTAAAAGTAGAAATTTATATGCCAATCACTGAGAAAACTTTGATATGATCTTTATTCCACATGTAATGTTAAAATGCAAGCAGACAGGCACAGACAATAGTAACAATCTCTCTTTTTAGCCAGATGAGACTGTTTTTTTTTGCCCCACTTGACACTTTTTCCAGGTGGTATATGCTTTGCTTTACATGATATAGAGCACCACCATATTGAACTAAATCTGTTGCAGGATCAAAATATATTAAAGCAGAGATTAAATTAAGTTTCGATTCGATTATCTTTACTTACTGGACATGGCACATATACAGAGCAAAAATGTACTAAACGTAATTTTGTATATTTTTACATATATACATATATGTGTGTGTGTGTGTGATGTATATGGCAACTTAGAATTTAAATTTGGTAGCCCTTTCATGGTTGCCACTGCAATGCATAAATGCACGTGCAGATTTAAGCTAAAAAAAAAATATCTATCTTTGTTGCTCATAGCAATCAATCACAGTGCAGCTTTCATTTTTCAAGACCAGAATGCAAATGTAAGCTGTTCTGTGATTGGTGGTTAAGGGCCAAAGACAGATTTTCTATGAGTCAGTTACATAAATCTCCCCTAGTCTAAACCTAGGTTAAATAGAAGCATATAAAACAATTCCATTATTAATAGACCAAAACTGTCTAAAGGTACTTTGTCTACTTGTAGTATGCTATAGTTCGGCAGCCTGAAGCTTTCATTGGCAGCAGTTGCCACTAGAAGGCAGAATTTTCTACTGAGTCATCTCATGACACTTCCACATTGTGTCTTAAGCTTCTAGCTAACAATTAAAATTGAACAAGCTTTATGTTAAAATTTTGCATTCTGCTTGAGGAAACTGTAGATTTTATTGTAGAGCTATAAAATTGGCTTTGAAATTGTTTAATTTTACCTTAAAAGTGTATGTGAAGCCAAAGACATTGTCCATAGTGCTCAATTGAGGAGTGGCTTCAGGTGACAGTATTGGAAAGCAGACCAGTCACATGCACAAATTGCGGACATGAGAGACTCCATGTGCAGCTCTGTGTGCTCATACGCATTGCAGCCAATTTCTTTTTGGAAGAAGGTCCTGTGGACTCATGAAACCAAGATTGAGTTGTTTGGTCATACAAAAAGGCGTTATGCATGGCGGCAAAAAAACACAGCATTCCAAGAAAAACACTTGCTACCCACAGTAAAATTTGGTGGAGGTTCCATCATGCTTTGGGGCTGTGTGGCCAATGCCGGCACCGGGAATCTTGTTAAAGTTGAGGGACGCATGGATTCCACTCAGTGTCAGCAGATTCTTGACAATAATGTTCAAGAATCAGTGACAAAGTTGAAGTTACGCAGGGATGGATCTTTCAGCAAGACAATGATCCAAAACACCGGTCCAAATCTACTCAGGCATTCATGCAGAGGAACAATTACAATGTTCTGGAATGGCCATCCCAGTCCCCAGACCTGAATATCATTGAACATCTGTGGGATCATTTGAAGAGGGCTGTCCATGCTCGGCGACCATCAAACTTAACTGAACTGGAATTGTTTTGTAAAGAGGAATGGTCAAAAATACCTTCATCCAGGATCCAGGAACTCATTAAAAGCTACAGGAAGCGACTAGAGGCTGTTATTTTTGCAAAAGGAGGATCTGCTAAATATTAATGTCACTTTTCTGGTGAGGTGCCCATACTTATGCACCTGTCAAATTTTGTTTGAATGCAGATTGCACATTTTCTGTTAGTACAATAAACCTCATTTCAAGGCAGAAACATTACTGTGTCCAACAGTTATTACATATATCAAACTGAAATAGCTGTTGCAAAAACACCAATTTTAAGAAAACATTAAGCTTAAGATTAATAGGGGTGCCCAAACTTTTTCATATAACTGTACATGTCCACAGAAATATATTGTATATATAACAATGTATTTCTATGGTCCCTGTATACTTAGGTGAAGAAAAATATTTTTTTTGTTTCTATAAAAGTAGAAAAATAATAAGCAATTACAAAAATGATTTTTTTTTTTTCTGAGTCTCATCAGGTTTCAAACCCACAACCTTAAAATTACTGGCAGGAGCCTAAGCTACTGAGCCACAAGCTCTGATGAAGTCATGAGGAGAATTTTGTGTACATAATTTGTATCGAGGGCTCTGACTCCACAGGCAGATTATACTGATAGAAATACACTGCTATTATGTACAATGTGTGTATTTGTATTCTAGAGGGAGAATAAGAGATTTTTTCAATAAAATTACAAAAAAATAATAGTGAAAAAAATAATGTAATTTTTAATAAGTTTTTTTAAAAATAATAAACATCACAAATCAGCAAATAACACTGACATATTTGGTGTCCCTGTAATCATAGCGACCCACACAACACAGAGATCAGTTTATTTACAGGGATCGGTAAATGGCATAAAAAAATGGCGTGATTGATATTTTTTCTCTATTAAACCCATAAATAATTTAAGAAAACTGTAATGTTGAGGCCATGTTCACACAAAGCGTAAATGCTGAGTTCGTTTTAATGCTTTTTTCTGCAGGTGTCCTCAGAAAACAAAACAAAAATGAAATCCATAGGTCACAAATAGAGATGAGCAGAATGCAAAGGTGACATCCCGCCAGCTCTGTTAATCTAGAGCTGCTCCGGCAACGCCAGAAGGTTAGAGATTTGCGGCCTCCCATCAAGCTGCCAGGTAGCACTGACCTGGACGCTGGACCAGAGACCCGTGAATCCATCCGCTCATCTCTAGTCCCAACTGTCCCAGATACAGTGGACAGTCCTGGATTTGGGTCTTGAACGTCTTCTTAATTTCCCTCTATACCACCACCTCACTGACATCTCCTCTTGCCAGGGGAGAAAGAAATGGTAAATGGGCGTGGATTGGGGTGTGACCATGAGTGTGGTCAAAATTTGCCACGGCGCGCTACATGCAACGCATCATCTGTCCCTCTTTCTATTCTTCAAAAGTTGGTAGATATGTGTAATGTAATGTGTTATGGTGATGTACAGTATATAAGGTGTTAATGCATAATGTGAGTTTAGCATAAGGATAAGCTTAGGACAGCATAGGATATAGAACAGGTTAGCATGTAGATAGAAAATGGTTAAGGTTAGGACTAGCCCAGTGGAAGGGCTGATAAAAAGGGGGGCACTTTCTGGTTAGAGGGAGTTCAATGTCAGCCAGTGAAGTGTGGAGGAGAGTTCAGGTTCAGGTGGGGTGGGTTGCTAGGGGCAGCATGTTTTGCTTGTTCCAGGCAGTGGGAGGCATTACTGGGATCCCGAGCAGTTGCTCCTGTCAGCTGAAGGTCTGGCATAGGAGCTGCCGGACACATTGTGTCCTCTGGAGTGCACGGGAAGAAGGACAGGAACCCCCATAGATGGAAGGTGATGCTGGTCTTGAGTGTACTGCCGGGGTGGACGAGAAATCTCTGATACTCGTAGAATCAGTGGGCTTGGGAGTAGTTCAGGACAAGCTATTGACAGGACTGAAGATGAGCTGTGCTAAGAAGGAGGAGACCTTGAATTCCTGTGCCCTACCCCTCCTGTGCCCACCTGATAAACTTGGACTGCTTAGTAAAAGTTTGACTGTGTCAAAGAACCAAGTGTCCCATGTATTGTGTGCGACGGCTCCTGAGGATGGAAACCTGGAGGCAGCGGAGGCCTGCGGCCCACAGGTGAGTGTGATGCACCCCACACCATGCAGCACATTGGGGCACCCCTTGTCTGTAGAGTGCCAGAACGCAACCGGACAGCAGCTCGGTCGCAACTACCGCTCTGCGGCACTTTACACTCATCTAAACAAGGCCTAACGCTGCTAGGTACAGTACAGACCAAAAGTTTGGACACACCTTCTCATTTAAAGATTTTTCTGTATTTTCTTGACTATGAAAATTGTACATTCACACTGAAGGCATCAAAACTATGAATTAACACATGTGGAATTATATACTTAACAAAAAAGTGTGAAACAACTGAAAATATGTCTTATATTCTAGGTTCTTCAAAGTAGCCACCTTTTGCTTTGATGACTGCTTTGCACATTCTTGGCATTCTCTTGATGAGCTTCAAGAAGTAGTCACCGGAAACGGTCTTCCAGCAATCTTGAAGGAGTTCCCAGAGATGCTTAGCACTTGTTGGCCCTTTTGCTTTCACTCTGCGGTCCCGCTCACCCCAAACCAACTCGACTGGGTTCATGTCTGGTGACTGTGGAGGCCAGGTCATCTGGTGTAGCACCCCATCACTCTCCTGCTTGGTCAAATAGCCCTTACACAGCCTGGAGGTGTGTTTGGGGTCATTGTCCTGTTGAAAAATAAATGATGGTCCAACTAAACGCAAACCGGATGGAATAGCATGCCGCTGCAAGATGCTGTGGTAGCCATGCTGGTTCAGTATGCCTTCAATTTTGAATAAATCCCCAACAGTGTCACCAGCAAAGCACCCCCACACCATCATACCTCCTCCTTCATGCTTCACGGTGGGAACCAGGCATGTAGAGTCCATTCGTTCACCTTTTCTTCGTCGCACAAAGACACGGTAGTTGGAACCAAAGATCTCAAATTTGGACTCATCAGACCAAAGCACAGATTTCCACTGGTCTAATGTCCATTCCTTGTGTTCTTTAGCCCAAACAAGTCTCTTCTGCTTGTTGCTTGTCCTTAGCAGTGGTTTCCTAGCAGCTTTTTTACCATGAAGGTCTGCTGCACAAAGTCTCCTCTTAACAGTTGTTGTAGAGATGTGTGTGCTGCTAGAACTCTGTGTGGCATTGACCTGGTCTCTAATCTGAGCTGCTGTTAACCTGCGATTTCTGAGGCTGGTGGCTCGGATAAACTTATCCTCAGAAGCAGAGGTGACTTTTGGTCATCCTTTCCTGGGGCGGTCCTCATGTGAGCCAGTTTCTTTGTAGCGCTTGATGGTTTTTGCAACTGCACTTGGGGACACATTCAAAGTTTGCCCAGTTTTTCGGACTGACTGACCTTCATTTCTTAAAGTAATGATGGCCACTCATTTTTCTTTACTTAGCTGCTTTTTTCTTGCCATAATACAAATTGGAACAGTTTATTCAGTAGGACTATCAGCTGTGTATCCACCAGACTTATGCACAACACAACTGATGGTCCCAACCCCATTTATAAGGCAAGAAATCCCACTTATTAAACCTGACAGGGCACACCTGTGAAGTGAAAACCATTTCCGGTGACTACCTCTTGAAGCTCATCAAGAGAATACCAAAACTGTGCAAAGCAGTCATCAAAGCAAAAGGTGGCTACTTTGAAGAACCTAGAATATAAGACATATTTTCAGTTGTTTCACACTTTTTTGTTAAGTATATAATTCCACATGTGTTAATTCATAGTTTTGATGCCTTCAGTGTGAATGTACAATTTTCATAGTCATGAAAATACAGAAAAATCTTTAAATGAGAAGATGTGTCCAAACTTTTGGTCTGTACTGTATATTTTATGGGTTAGTTATAGAGATGAGCCGATCGAGTTCAAATTGAATTTCCTGAAATTTGCGGTTTCACGCAAATTCAAACATTTTGAGATTTGATTCGCGGTTTCCACAAAAAAAAACTGTCTGCTTCCATTTACCACACTGCTGAAGAATCAAAGAGTGGGTTAACATCATTTTGCATTGCCATGTGGGCCACCTCAACTGATTCACTGGTATACAGTGATTTTAGGCCAACAATATCTGAACGGTTTTATATTAAGTTTATGGTACTGATTAGGAATATGACTTCGGTTTTGACAGATTGGCTCTAGTTTCTGAAATATTTAATAGTTAATAAATTAATTACTGTAAAATTCTGACCTAAAAAGTCGCCTTTATAGCACTGTAAGCCTACAAATTGAAATACAAAATAATTATATTGGATATTTCATTACCTAAGACACTGTTAGAGTCAAAAGACCAAAAGCTATTGCATTTGTTATCACATTCAAGTCATATTGAGGGAATGCATTATTTTCATGGATGAATTATCTCAAAAACTAGAACCAATTCAGCAAAAGTAATGGAATTTTTTAATTCACCTCCATCAAAATACCTTAAATCAATTCAAAAAACCTTAGCACCTGAAAAAAAAATTTGGGGATAGACCTGTCATACCTTGTACAGTGGTGGTCAGTACATGGGCCATCACAGGTGAGCGGTTCCCATTGGAGCACAGTTTGTACAACACAGTCGTTTTCCATCTCCAGAGTCACTGGATAAAGCCTCATTCAGACATCAGATTTTCTCACATATGAGAAAAACGGACCAATTTGTTTGATCAAAATGGGGTCCAAGTGTCATTGGGTTTTTTTGTATGTGGAGAAAAATAAAGGTTTCTCCTCCTCCTTTCTGACAGCCTCTGAAAATCGACCATCAGACCACACTCTGATGTCATCGAAGTGCAGTCCAATTTTTTCCTTGACCAATAGACTTGCACTGCCAATTCTGATCCGACACTCGGGTCAAAATTGGATATGTCTCGGACATGTGAATGGCCACTTAGACTATCACAGGTACAAGTGCTATCCGTGAAAACCAGAATCGGACATCTGAATGAGGCTTAAGTGTTTTTCTTCTGTAGAGTGTAAGCTCTTATGGTCAGCGGGCTTCTCTCTCTCTCCAGTAGAGTGTAAGCTCTTATGGTCAGCGGGCTTCTCTCTCTCTCCAGTAGAGTGTAAGCTCTTATGGTCAGCGGGCTTCTCTCTCCTGTAGAGTGTAAGCTCTTATGGTCAGCGGGCTTCTCTCTCTCTCCTGTAGAGTGTAAGCTCTTATGGTCAGCGGGCTTCTCTCTCTCTCCTGTAGAGTGTAAACTCTTGTGGTTATTGGGATCCTCTCTCTCTACTCTCACCTACTTGTAATTTTCTGAGCAATTCAAAGCTTTCCAATATTGAGATTCATGAGAATTTATTCACCACGAATTGAATTTTGGTAGAAAATTCAGGCGAAGTCAGCAAATTCTAATTTCAAAAGATCTGTCTATCTCTAATTACTATGTATTATAGCTAAACCTAAAAATAAGAATTTAATTAAAAGGTATACCAATGCGTAGGCATAGCTTTGCTATGCGCTTCGCAGAGGGACCCAGCAAGACTGACGCGAAACCAGCAAAGGCAGAGGCACAGATGCACTGGGCACAAGCTGCCCAGCTAGGCGAGCCCTTGAATACTCTTCACCCAGCTCCCAGTAAATGGAAGTGGGACTTTGGCAGGGCCCTTCCCAGACCCACTGTTACTACACAGCGGGCATCTGGTGACGTGGCTAGTGTATAGTCAACAACCAGGTAAGTGCCTCTGCAAGAACCCCAGGAAGTGTATCAGGAGAGAAAATTAGAAAACCCCAGAAAAGATAGTAAGCCTACTGTTAGCACCACTCACCACCACAGCACATAGGAACTGCAATAAACAGCAAAGGACTAACCAGGGAATGGGATTAAATAGCCCGCTTAATGATCAGGTGTTGAATACCTCCCAATCATCCCCAGACAGCCACTCCCTGCTAGCTTGCACACCAGACTGGACACAATCCCACCACTGTCTAGTGCCTGACACAGCAGCGTCCTGCATTGCCTGGCAACCGGGCAAGACAGCGTCCCATGTTCCCCGGGCAGAGAAATCAGTGAGACACGGGGTGTTTGTAGGTGCCGCACCATCAAAACTCCAGTGACTTCGCATAGGACATGATTACAATATAAAGAACTGTATATACTTTTAAAAGACGAAATTCATTAGTTTAGCTGGACAGGATAGATCTATGTAACTGTATTACATTAGTAATAAACCTCTACACCACCCCTTAGAGTTCTGTTATATTTAGACACAAAACATTTACACTTTGATTTATGAGAAATGTGCAAACTACATCTAAACTCCCAAAATAAATATGGTAATTTTCTCCAAGGGTTTTCTTTTTCTTAAAAAATGACATCTCTCAGCACTATGCACAAACAGAAGTGCTTTGGGCTACAAATAAACTGTGAATCACATTACGCTGAAGAACAAACAAGTCCGTGCACTGATTTCAGGCAGATGACAGCATACAAACAACCGACTCTTTGCTAAAGACAATGAGGGTTTGGTCACATTCACACATCACAGATCTGGTGACTAATTTTTAAAGAAAAGATAAATATATAAATATTTTTGTAATTTTTCATGTTTAGGCACCACTATATGTTTTGGCTTTTAATAACACATGCAAAACGTTCACAAGAACATCTGGTACTGTCTGTATAAAACATGTACCTCACGCGAACAGCACACAGAACAATGTTAGTGAATAGGGATGTTCACATGAGCGATTTTATACACGGAACAGTGGGCTGTGTGCAAATAATCTCAGCATGCCCCCGTAGGATCCATTTTTGGATGAGACTCGTTTATATACAGTGGGGAAAAAAAGTATTTAGTCAGCCACCAATTGTGCAAGTTCTCCCACTTAAAAAGATGAGAGAGGCCTGCAACTGACATAATAGGTAGACCTCAACTATGAGAGACAAAATGAGAAAACAAATCCTGAAAATCACATTGTCTGATTTGGAAAGAAATTTTTTTCAAATTTTGGTGGAAAATAAGTATTTGGTCAATTACAAAAGTTCATCTCAGTACTTTGTTATATATCCTTTGTTGGCAATGACAGAGGTCAAACGTTTTCTGTAAGTCTTCACAAGGTTGGCACACACTGTTGATGGTATGTTGGCCCATTCCTCCATGCAGATCTCCTCTAGAGCAGTGATGTTTTGGGGCTGTCGCTGGGCAATACGGACTTTCAACTCCCTCCACAGGTTTTCTATAGGGTTTAGATCTTGGGAGTGGCTAGGCCACTCCAGAACCTTGAAATGCTTCTTACGAAGCCACTCCTTCGTTGCCCTGGCGGTGTGCTTGGGATCATTGTCATGCTGAAAGACCCAGCCACGTTTCATCTTCAATTCCCTTGCTGATGGAAGGAGGTTTGCACTAAAAATCTCACAATACATGGCCCCATACCTTCTTTCATGTACATGGATCAGTCGTCCTGGTCCCTTGGCAGAGAAACAGCCCCAAAGCATGATGTTGCCACCCCCATGCTTCACAGTATATATGGTGTTCTTTGTCCTCCAAACACGCCGAGTTGTGTTTCTACCAAATAGTTCTACTTTGGTTTCATCTGACCATATGACATTCTCCCAATACTCTTCTGGATCATCCAAATGCTCTCTAACAAACTTCAGACAGGCCCAGACATGTAATGGCTTAAGCAGGGGGGCACGTCTGGCACTGCAGGATCTGAGTCCCTGGTGGCATAGTGTGTTACTGATGGTAGCCTGTGTAATGTTGGTCCCAGCTCTCTGCAGGTCATTCACTAAGTCCCCCAGTGTTGTTCTGGGATTTTTGCTCACTGTTCTTGAGATCATTTTGACCCCACGGAGTGAGATTTTGTGTGGAGCCCCAGATTGAGGAAGATTATCAGTGGTCTTGTATGTCTTCCATTTTAATTATTGCTCCCGCAGTTGATTTCTTCACACCAAGCTGATTGCCTATTGCAGATTCAGTCTTCCCAGCCTGGTGCAGGGCTACAATTTTGTTTCTGGTGTCTATTTGGTCTTCACCATAGTGGAGTTTGGAGTGTGACTGTTTGAGGTTGCGGACAGATGTCTTTTATACTGATAACAAGTTCAAACAGGTGCCAGTACTACAGGTAATGAGTGGAGTACAGAGGAGCCTCATAAAGAAGTTACAGATCTGTAATAGAAGCAAGAGAGCCTTTAAGAGAATTCTTACATTATGCTTCAAAGATGGAGAGAGATTGCCATCTGCTGGTCAGGCACAGTTAAGCGGAATCAAGATGTGCATGGGAAGTTTAAGGGGGAGCAGATTTAGATGCTGGACCCAGTCAGGTGACTTCCAGGAAGGAGTTCCTGGGTATAGGAGGCCAGCGCGCCAAACCTGAGCTGGTTTTGGCGCCAAGCAGCAGAGAGGAGCAGACGTGCTCCCTACGTGCTGTGAATCCCCGCGTGGCAGGCCTAAGCCAGAGGCCTGCGAGGTGCCACAGCTGGACACCGGTGGATGAGCTCCGGATCCCTCACAGATGTGCCCTGAGTGCTATGCCTACTGAGGAGAGTCAGAACCTGCTTGCAGTGCTGAGTGAGTTCGCGGAACCCGAAGTCGCCCGCCGACAGACGAGGTCTGGACCCCCCTATCCACGGCTTTACAGACTGGAGTTGGGAGACGGCTGCGCCAGAAAAGTCACGCCAGTGAAAGCAGAGGAGCTGCATATGTGAACAGGGCCGTCACTTTTACTGTTAACTCATTGTACCGGGGCCAGTTGGGTTTAGGTACTCAGGTTGGGAGGGGAACGGTTGGGGCGGAAAAAGCTAAACGTGATTTCATTGACTTTGTCCGGAAAAGACTTTCAGCCTAGCAGGAATAACCGGTGACCCCCGCTAAGGCCATATACAGAGTTAAAGAACTGACGGGGTGATTCCCATGATTGGGTGCACCACACTACCTTGATTGACTTCGGCATTTTATTAAGATTTCAAATTACCGTTCATTACCCCTGTTGCCATTCCCTTGTTTAGAATACCTGTTATATCTCAATATAAACTGTTTATATTCATCTCTGACTGTCCTCGCCTTGTTTTTCTGTGTGTTTTATTCCGGCACCTGCATTACAGGTCTGTGAGAGCCAGAAATCTTGCTTGTTTGTAATTGACCAAATACTTATTTTCCACCAAAATTTGAAAAAAATTTCTTCCCAAATCAGACAATGTGATTTTCAGGATTTGTTTTCTCATTTTGTCTCTCATAGTTGAGGTCGACCTATGATGTCAGTTACAGACCTCTCTCATCTTTTTAAGTGGGAGAACTTGCACAATTGCTAGCTGACTAAACACATTTTTTCCCCACTGTATTTCATTGGATGCACAAAAAAATGGATAAAATACAGACGCCATTCATATCGCATCAATTTTTAATGGATCCAATGCAATTATTAACATGAGAAACTGTATTTGGAATTTTTTCATTATTGACGTACAAAACATGTTGCACTGATGCCATGTCAAAAATGGACATACAGATAGCATACGTATTGTATATGGATAATATTATGAATGAAAAAGTGTGTTTTTTTCTGGTGAAAACATGACTTTATCATATACCTAAGGCGTCATTCAGATGTCTGTTTTTTCACTTTCTTGAAAAACAATTCTATTTTCATCAATGTTTTGGATCAGGTTTTCATCAGTATTTGGTCAGTGCAATTTAAAGCTTCTGCTACCCATTGCATTGTTAAAAAGGGAAGGCACACTGATTGCACACAGAAGCCATCCATTCACAGTCCTTGATTTTCACGGACATATACACTTTTATGGGTGACTTGGATCAAAAAACATGCACATGTGAACAGCACCATACATTATAATGGGTGTATGCTCTATTCATGAAAACCACAGACAGGACATGTACATAAAACGGATGTCTGAATGAGGCCTATTTCTATACTGTGTAAAAGTGGTTTAAGGCTACTTTCATGCGACTGTCATTCGTAGACCTCTACTAAACCATAAGATTATAGCATAATGCTATTCTCCTCTATGCTTGATAAAAATGTAAAATAGGTATTGAGATACAGTGGATATAAAAAATCTACACACCCCTGTTAAAATGCCAGGTTCTTGACATTTCAAAAAATCATTCCAAGAAGAGTCATTTCAGAACTTTTTCCACCTTTAATGTCACCCATAATTTGTACAATTCAATTGAGAAACAAAATGAAACAATTTTGTAGGGGAAAATAAAAATAACAAAAGTAAAATAATGTGGTTGCATAAGTGTGAACACCCCTTTATAATTCGGGATGTGGTTGTGTTCAGAATTAGCCAATTGCATTTAAACTCATGGTAAATAGTACTAAGTAACAAATAAAGTAGCACTCTGTAGCACTATAGTATGCAAACATGAAATATATCAAATTTGAATAGCAATACTGCTCAGGAAAATAGAAATAATTAAGAAATCTTAGAGCATAAATTGGAAAATTCATGTGTACCTGGTAGCCACGGTAAGGCGTTTCTCAATACCAGATCCTACCAATTATTATTACAGCAGGTTCCTATCTTCCCATATACATGCAGACGTTAGTCTCTAAGAGAGGAAACACATTAGTAGGTCCTGGTATCGAGAAACGCCTTACTGTGGCTACCAGGTACACATGAATTGGCCAATTTATGTGATAAGATTTCTTAATTATTTCTATATTCCTGAGCAGTATTGCTATTCAAATTTCATATATTTCATATTCATGTTTGCATGCTATAGCGCTACAGAGTGCTACTTTATTTGTTAGTTTTACATGCAGACGGCTACGCTTAGTAAGCACCTGTACACACCAGTTTTCCGTTTTGGATGTGCCAGTCAGTTTTTTCGTTTGTTTTCATGGTAAATAGTAGTCAGTACACAGCTGTTATCATGTAAAGTGATTATGATTAACCCCATATAAAGTTTATCTATTCTAGTTGGATTTTCCTGACATTTTGTTAGTTGCATTTTATAGCAAACTAATGGTCTGTAAACAGCTTAAAATGTAGCTGAGGGATCTCATTGTTGAATGTATCAATCAGGAGAAGAATGCAAAAAAATTGCATGGCATTAGATATACCATGGAACACCATGAAGACAGTCATCAAGAAGTTGCTTAAATTTGGCGCAGCAGTGAGATTACCTAGAAATGGATGTCCTTCAAAAATTGATGAAATGACAACAAGAAAATTGTCCAGGAGTCTGGTAAAATCCCGACAGAATCATTAAAGGAGCTGCAGGAATTTCTGACAAGTACTGGTTGTGTACTTCATGTGACAATAATCTACCATATTCTTCAATGGAAGCCTTTTCTTACAAAAAAAATACATTCAAGCTCAGCTATGTTTTACTAAAACCCACATTAAGTCTGCTATAAGTATGTGGGAAAACGTGTTATGGTCTGATGAAACTAAGGTTGATTTTTTAGGCCATAATTCTAAAAGGTATGTTTGTTTAAAAACAAACACTGTGCATCATCAAAAGAACACCATACCGACAGTGAAGCATGGTGGAGGCAACATTATGCTTCTAAACCATTTTTCATCAGCCGGAACTGGGACTTTAGTTAAGGTGGAGGAAGCTATGAGAACAGTTCCAAATATCAATAAATTTTGTATCAAACCTTTAGGCCTCTGCTAAAAAGTTGAAAATGAAGAGGAATTTCATCTTACAGCATGACAACGACCTAAGCATATCTCCATATCAATAAAAGAATGGCTTTGCCAGGGGAAGACCTGAATCCAATTTAAAATCTGTGGGTGACCTGAAGAGAGCTATAGATAGTAGATACCCTCGCTATCTGACAGATTTGGAGCGCTTCTGCAAGGTGGGCAAGCGATGGGAAATCTGGATTTGCCATGCTGACAGACTCCTACCCAAAAAGACTGAATGCTGTCATAAATTCAAAGAGTACTTCAACAAAGTGTTTGTTTAAGGGTGTGCATCTTAATATATACTTACCTTGTAATGTCTTCACATCCGGTTCCGTCCAGATGTGTCCGAATGCCAGAATTCCAAGCGGCGGAAGTTCGTCGACTGCCATATTGGGACACCCAAAAGATGTCTCTTGCGCGGTACCACCAGCGGAACATCGTTGCGAACACTCCGTACACGCCGCACACGCTGCTGCCGGGATCAGCCGAATGATTCACTGACCGCCGCCATCTTTGTACAGGAGGAGCGCATGTGCAGTTTTAATGTGACCGCCGCTATCTGCCTGCACAAAGATGGCGGCGGTCTGATTTACTGTGCCTGCGCAAATTCCGCGCAGGCGCAGTGAATCAATCTTTCGGCTGATCCCGATGGCAGATGCGTGATGTGTCTACAGGCAGAGGAAGCTGGTCACATTAACTGCGCATGCATGAAAACGAGCGCATGTGCAGTTAATTTGTTAATTTTTGAACTGAGTCACAGTAACGTCAGTGTTTGACAGATGCAGTGACGCGCCGGCAGCCTGCCAGCACCCTCAAGTCTGTGAACATAACAATCAACTACAAATGTAAAAACTAGAATGAAATGAATATGTGAAAATTATAAAGAAAAAAAAAAAAACACGTTACATCGTGTCAAGCACTTAAAAAAAAAAAACACATGTTACAGAGTGTCACGGACCTAAAAAAAAATACGTTACAGCGTGTCACGGACCTAAAAAGACATCGATTATGGAATAAAATGTGTTTTTTTTGTCCTTATGTGGATACAATGTAAATGAAAGCACCTTTGTCATAAATTTTTCCATGTTAATAAAATGTTACCTTTACCTACTTTGCTTTCATTTTAAACTCCGGGGGAGAGGTGAGTGCACATAGGAAAGAGGATACACAGGGGGGAGACAGCTCAAACCAGAGAACACATGAGGGAAGAAGACAGCACAGGGGTGGAGAGAGAGCAGACAAGGGGGAGAGAGACAGAGCACGGCGGGGAGACAGCTCAAACAGGACAGCACAGGAAGGAGAGAGACAGCAGACAAGGGGGATAGCACATGGGATAGACAGGTCAGAGAAGAGAGCACAGACGGGAGAAGTCAGCACATGGGGGAAAGAGAGAGTGGATAGGTGGGTGAGCACATGGGGGGGAGAGAGACAGAGCACAGGGGGGAGACAGCTCAAACAGGACAGCACATGAGGGGAGAACACAGCTCAGGAAGGAGAGAGACAGCAGACAAGGGGGATAGCACATGGGGTAGACAGGTCAGAGAAGAGAGCACAGACGGGAGAAGTCAGCACATGGTGGAGAGAGAGAATGGATAGGTGGGTGAGCACATGGGGGGGGGGAGAGACAGAGCACAGGGGGGAGACAGCTCAAACCAGAGAGCACATGAGGGAAGAAGACAGCACAGGGGTGGAGAGAGAGCAGACAAGGGGGAGAGAGACAGAGCACGGTGGGGAGACAGCTCAAACAGGACAGCACATGAGGGGAGAACACAGCACAGGAAGGAGAGAGACAGCAGACAAGGGGGATAGCACATGGGGTAGACAGGTCAGAGAAGAGAGCACAGACGGGAGAAGTCAGCACATGGGGGAAAGAGAGTGGATAGGTGGGTGAGCACATGGGGGGGAGAGAGACAGAGCACAGGGGGGAGACAGCTCAAACAGGACAGCACATGAGGGGAGAACACAGCACAGGAAGGAGAGAGACAGCAGACAAGGGGGATAGCACATGGGGTAGACAGGTCAGAGAAGAGAGCACAGACGGGAGAAGTCAGCACATGGGGGAAAGAGAGAGTGGATAGGTGGGTGAGCACATGGGTGGGGAGAGAGACAGAGCACAGGGGGGAGGGAGCTCAAACCAGAGAGCACATGAGGGAAGAAGACAGCACAGGGGTGGAGAGAGAGCAGACAAGGGGGAGAGAGACAGAGCACAGGGGGGAGACAGCTCAAACAGGACAGCACATGAGGGGAGAACACAGCACAGGAAGGAGAGAGACAGCAGACAAGGGGGATAGCACATGGGGTAGACAGGTCAAAGAAGAAAGCACAGACGGGAGAAGTCAGCACATGGTGGAGAGAGAGAATGGATAGATGGGTGAGCACATGGGGGGGGAGAGGGACAGAGCACAGGGGGGAGACAGCTCAAACAGGACAGCACATGAGGGGAGAACACAGCACATGAAGGAGAGAGACAGCAGACAAGGGGGATAGCACATGGGGTAGACAGGTCAGAAAAGAAAGCACAGACGGGAGAAGTCAGCACATGGTGGAGAGAGAGAATGGATAGGTGGGTGAGCACATGGGGGGGGGGGGGGGAGACAGAGCACAGGGGGGAGACAGCTCAAACCAGAGAGCACATGAGGGAAGAAGACAGCACAGGGGTGGAGAGAGAGCAGACAAGGGGGAGAGAGACAGAGCACGGTGGGGAGACAGCTCAAACAGGACAGCACATGAGGGGAGAACACAGCACAGGAAGGAGAGAGACAGCAGACAAGGGGGTTAGCACATGGGGTAGACAGGTCAGAGAAGAGAGCACAGACGGGAGAAGTCAGCACATGGGGGAAAGAGAGAGTGGATAGGTGGGTGAGCACATGGGGGGGAGAGAGACAGAGCACAGGGGGGAGACAGCTCAAACAGGACAGCACATGAGGGGAGAACACAGCACAGGAAGGAGAGAGACAGCAGACAAGGGGGATAGCACATGGGGTAGACAGGTCAGAGAAGAGAGCACAGACGGGAGAAGTCAGCACATGGGGGAAAGAGAGAGTGGATAGGTGGGTGAGCACATGGGGGGAGAGAGACAGAGCACAGGGGGGAGACAGCTCAAACAGGACAGCACATGAGGGGAGAACACAGCACATGAAGGAGAGAGACAGCAGACAAGGGGGATAGCACATGGGGTAGACAGGTCAAAGAAGAAAGCACAGACGGGAGAAGTCAGCACATGGTGGAGAGAGAGAATGGATAGGTGGGTGAGCACATGGGGGGGGGGGAGAGAGACAGAGCACAGGGGGGAGACAGCTCAAACCAGAGAGCACATGAGGTAAGAAGACAGCACAGGGGTGGAGAGAGAGCAGACAAGGGGGAGAGAGACAGAGCACGGTGGGGAGACAGCTCAAACAGGACAACACATGAGGGGAGAACACAGCACAGGAAGGAGAGAGACAGCAGGCAAGGGGGATAGCACATGGGGTAGACAGGTCAGAGAAGAGAGCACAGACGGGAGAAGTCAGCACATGGGGGAAAGAGAGAGTGGATAGGTGGGTGAGCACATGGGGGGAGAGAGACAGAGCACAGGGGGGAGACAGCTCAAACAGGACAGCACATGAGGGGAGAACACAGCTCAGGAAGGAGAGAGACAGCAGACAAGGGGGATAGCACATGGGGTAGACAGGTCAGAGAAGAGAGCACAGACGGGAGAAGTCAGCACATGGGGGAAAGAGAGAGTGGATAGGTGGGTGAGCACATGGGGGGAGAGATTCTCAATGCTGCAAAGCCTGCCCCCATCGTGACATTACTGCCCTCCCGATGTGATAGCATCGGGCCTCCATCTAGTATTTATATAACCACATTATTTAAGTTCTTTATTTTTATTTTTCCACTTGAAAAGATTTCAATTTGTTTTGCAATACAATTGTACAGATTATGGGTAACATTAAAGATAGAAAACGTTCTAAAATGATTCTTCTTGGAATGATTTTTTACATGACAAAAACCTGGCATTTTAACAGGGGTGTGTATACTTTTTATACCACGCTAACCTTCAACTGATGTTTATAACAGATAACATAAACCTACTATTTATCGCTTTTTATTCTGCAGGTCAGTATGATTTTGATGCCAACTTACATAGTTTTTACATTTTACTAATTGATAAAAAAAATATCTGCAGCTGCTAAAAATCCAAGTATTTAGATTAAGGTTATCTGGCAACTATCACTGTGGATCACAGTATGGTAATGCTACCTCACAACCTAAGGAAAGTTTATGTGGTCACGTTACGACCCACAAATTGGTGCGACTGTGAAGGTTCACACAAGCGTATAAAAAATCATTCAGAGTTTCATCCAGAAAAATGGGATGATTTTTTTTTCTCACTTGTCTTCCGTTTGTACAGCAGCAATGAATAATTTACAGAACCATTTACAGTTTCCTATGTTACAGAACTGCAATGTATCAGTAAAAATCGGATGTTATACTTTGGCTCCATATGGCATTTGATTATTTTGCACACCCATAGTGATGAAAAGCCGTGTTTCATTCGATTTACGGAAGAAATTAGTTCATGATGCAATTTTTTTCACATGCAAATTCATTCCAGTAAAAAAAATTGCTCATCTGCACAACTTCATTGAATAACCTTGGTTCAAGTGTTTTTTTTCACAGACAGCACTTGGACCGAAAATACGGTCGTGGGAACGAGCCTTTTAAGGGAACCAATCACCAGTTTTTTGCTTCCCCATCTGAGAGCAGCATGATACAGAGACTCTGATTCCAGCGATATGTCACTTAGTTTACTGGGTGCTGCAGTTTTTTCTAAAAAAAAAAAAAAAAGTTTTCTCTGCTGCAGATACACCAGGTCTCTGAATGCTGAGCTGTGTATAACCCCACCCCACACCACTGACAGCCTTCTGTGTACACTGTGCATAAGCAGAAAACAGCCAATCAATGGCAGCAGACCAAGCAGTCCTCTAGTGATAATATGCTACTAAAACAGTGATTTTATAAAAAACTACACTAAGCAGCCCAGTGATGCATCACTAAAATCAGTGTTTCTGCCCCTACATTATGCTGCTGTCAAATTAGGCAGAAAAAAAAATTATTACCAGATTACCTTTAATTTGCAAGAAATCCCATATTGATAGACTTCTTGCCACTTGTGAATCATGATCTCAGCAAAATGAGAGTCGAAACACGGCCACATTCATGTTCAATTTGTTATGCCATTGCATCACCATACTGAGATCTTTAGAAAGGTAATAAAGGTCAATGTCATTAAATAGCCCCAGCAGTTTTTTTCTATGTAATCTGAGGAGAGAATGAGGTGGGGGCTGAGACATAGATTTCAATGATGTGTCACTTATTAGGCTGTGTGCTGTAGTTTCCATACAATGAATCTTTTATCACCTGGAGATTATCACAGCCCAGACTTCCCTTGTACCAGGTGGTCTGACCACCCCACCCTCTTGTGATAAGCAGCTCACTGTCAATAGACAATGCCCACAGAAAGTTGTGGTGTGGGCTGAGTTAGCGTTCTGACCTCTGCTACACGCTACATCTAAAAACTCTGATTTTGTTACAACTTTTGCACCCAGTAAACTAATACATTACTGGATTCAGGGTCTCTTTTCCTACATTATGCTGTTCTCAAATGAGTTAGCAAAAACCTGCTGACAGATTATCTTTAGAGGAATTGTCCACCTTTGCTCTACTTAAAAAAGTGTATCAGCATGTTGTAAAAAATAAAGCGAAGAAAATACCTACTGATCTCCCGCTGCTCCTCCATTCTGATACTGTTCTGGTGGAGATGGTGCATGACCACTGCAGCCAATCACTGTCCAGTGATGCATTGATCACCCCCAAGCTGTGATGTTGAGGAGATGGGTTCCACTCTCAGACGGCTCCATTATGCATAGAAATTGGACAGGACTCATCAAGTACTTATCGTGATTTTTGTTATCTATGTGAATGCATATGCAAGGTAACATACACTGTGTTCCAAATTATTATGCAAATAATATTTTCTCAGATTTTCCCAAATTACCTGTATGAATTGCAGTCATTGTAATTTTCCAGTCAAATAACTATTAGAGTACAATTGAAAGGTTTTTGTACAAACTGCCTATGATAACAGTATATTTTTTAAAAAATAAAAAACTCAAACTGCACTCAAAATGCATGTTCCAAATTATTATGCACAGCAGAGTTTTCAACCTTTTCATTTTAATAAAGAACAAAAAAAATGGTCATTTTTGAAATTATAAGCATTAGCAGGTTATTACAAACTGAAATCAAACAGTTTTCAACTCAAAACTTTATTCTAGGTGATGTTACATTTGCACGTAGGACCGCTTGTTCGAAAGGAGCTTCTGAACTCTCTCGTCCATTGAATTTGTCAGGTTTTGGATGGTTTCTGCTTTAATTGTTTTGCATGAGGACAGAATACCCTCCCAGAAATGTTGCTTAGATGTGAACTGCCTCCCGCCATCATAGACACTCCTTTTGATGATGCTCCAGAGGTTCTCAATGGGGTTGAGGTCAGGGGAGCATGGGGGCCACACCATAAGTTTGTCCCCTTTTATGCCCATAGCAGCCAGAGATGCAGATGTGTTATGTGCAGCATGAGACTGTGCATTATCATGCAGTTTGAGTTTTTTTTTTTTTTTTTTTAAATATACTGTTATCATAGGCAGTTTGTACAAAAACCTTTCAATTGTACTCTAATAGTTATTTGACTGGAAAATTACAATGACTGCAATTCATATAGGTAATTTGGGAAAATCTGAGAAAATATTATTTGCATAATAATTTATAACACAGTGTAGTGACAGACATGACAGTGTGTATAAAGAAGTATTGCTAACTGCTCTGTTCACCAGAGAAACTGTGCTGCCCACCGAGAAAGAAGTAGAGCTGTGGGTAACTGAGCACCACCCTACCCCCTGGCAGACTTATGTTTCAGTTAAGATCGCCTAGAGATAGAAAAAAAAGAACCACATCACCTCCTGGCGCAATAACTTGAAGAAAGGTTTGTAACCCCAGATTAGTACCAACCCCACGCAGAGCCTCTCACTTTAGGGGGTTGCGCAGCGAGCAGGCACAACACTGGTAAGTCATCGCATGGGGTAGGTCTGAGTACACAGGGAACCAGCTGCTGAAGGAGCCACTCAAGAGAATTTGTGAAGTCTGATTATCCACGCAATTAGTTATCTGATTGTATGTCTACTGTTAGTGAACCCTCTGGTTTTTACTTTAGTCTTTTTATAGCACTTTTGTTTAGACTCATTTTCAATGAGATCAGGTATTACTGGACTTAGCACAGTTCTTGTCATCATAACTTACATAGTGCATAGAATGATTAAGTTGTATTATGCCTGATGAAGACCCCTATCTGGCATTGAAGCACGTTGAAAGGAACATACAACCTAATTTTATTCAAGTTTTTTTTTTTTATGCATTTGAGCAATGTTTTAACAATAAAATTCCCATTAAATCTTTATCCTATTGCATCCACTTTGCATTCCCTCTGGACTTCCCCAACCAGTAGTGTCATGGGCTCAGTATTTTTCTCCAAACGTCATGCCATTATTTAAATTAAAGGGGTGTCCTCAAGTTTTAAAGTTATCCCCTATCAACTGGAAAGGAGATAACTTTACGATTGCTGGGGGTCCGACCGCCATGACCCCCAGTGATCCTGAGAAACTACACTTTGAAAAGCCCCAGCTGAATGGAGCAGTGGTCAATCATGCAGACTGCCACTCCATTTATTCTAATAGGAGTGCTGAAGATCAACCAATCGCAACGCTCAGCAATCTCCATCACTCGCACTACAAATGAATGAAGCATGGTGCACAGGATCAACCATTGATCCATTCACATGGAGCATTTCAGAGTCCCGGTTCTTGGGATTGCTTTGGGCCATGGCGGTCGGACCCCCAGCGATTGGAAAGTTATCCCCTATTCCATGCATAGGGAATACCTTTTAAACTGAAAAACACCCCTTTAAGGCTGCATTTAAAAAGAAAATCTAGTTTTTGCCTGAAGTTGGAGCACTCCAACACCACAAAGTCTAATCAATCCATGGTCCTACAATGATGTCATATCAATTTCTTTTCCCACCTTAGTTTGTTCTTTAGTTCTAAGTAATACATTATCCCTGTATCCTTACAAAACTGTAGCAAAGCATCCAGTAAATGGATTCTATCTTATAGAGATGCTCGGGAGGATCATGGAAAAAGCACGCAGAAATGCAGATATCGTCTTATTACTAGATGCAGGTAACTAGTACTTTAGAGAGAAGGGCTTTAGTAGTGTTTTCTCTTATCAAAAAGTGAATCTCAAATGTAGTTTTTCCTTGAGTTTTTGATCATGGACTTCTTAGGGTTTTATGAATGCTTTATAAAAACTAAGTTCTAAAACATTATGTTTCTTCTTGTAAGGATCATTCATTTATTCATATACATATTCATAAGAAGGTTCCAGCAGGATGTAATTGAAGCGTCTACACATCCATTGCCAGTGCGATAGTATACATGTGTTTGTACATAATGTAAGTGACATTTCTCAGGTTACCCATATAGAAGGGTATACTTACCCAGCAGGTAAGGTTAAAAGTCCACTGTAAAAGGGTTTTTAGAGTATGAACAATTCTCTCTTGTAAAGACATCTTAGGAGGAGGGAGCACAAGGCCTATGATTAATAGAGGCCATGTGTCAGTCCAGCACAATGGCTAACTTCATGTCTTGGTTGCGGTATAAATGCAGTCAGTCTGCTAGAACCGGTTTTGGATGGCATTTTTCAGATTATTTTGGGCAGAATGTATAAATGAGTATGTATTTCACAACGTTATTCTGATATCGAACAGACTTTTCCAACAAAATTCCGATGGGAACTAATATTTTTCAAAAGATTGAACAAAAACTCTTCCATGGAGTATTAAAGGAGAAGTAACATCAAAACGTTCTGTAAATATACTCAAGATTGTTCCGTATAATTTATATTCAGCATATGTTATATGCTCACCTGATGAGGTGGAATTGCTAAGACATAGGCCAGGATGAGCAGCATGGACCAAAGGGCATTGATACAGCAAAGCACGACAACCTGATTGTACAAGGAACAGCAAGAACCAGTAGAGCAGGATATGTAGGATGGCAGGTGGATCAATGGTGCTGGAAGAAATAGATTTTATAGAGGTAAACTGAATTGAAGCTCGAAGAAGATAATTTGCATATTCCTTGTGCATTCTGGAAAGAGTGAAGAGTCTCCGCGTGTCTGAAGATCTTTGGGTGTAGCTGGATCGAGCTGCTTGAAGGGAATCGTCAAACCGCTCGCTTAACGGTTATTCCACAGAAATTTGTTTTGTTCAACAGGGGAGGAGTCCCCATGAACTCAAGGAACACCGGATTTTGGCCGTTGCAGAAGAAAGAAGGACATTGGAAAACCGCGTGAATTTTGGCACGATCTTCACCGCTTTGACATCATATAAACATTAAGAACATGGACGAGGCCAATAGCTACTTGGTGAGCTACACTGCATGCTACATGTTCACAGACTTACCAATGGAGAAACCAAGCTTCACTTGCCAGAAATGCAAGCTTGTGTCTCTGTTGGAGGAAAAGTTGCAAAGTCCTGAAGAGAGAATAGCTACTTTGAAAATTATTAAGGAATGTGAGGAATTCTTAGACCGAGCAGAAGTATCTCTTCAGAATACAGAAAGAGAAGAAATTTGTAGTGCACCCGAAGAAACAGAGGAATGGAAGCATCTGACCCAGAGAAGTAGGAGGATCAGGAGGCAGTCAGCACCCATACTACTCAGGAACCAGTACCAGGCTCTCATGCAGGAGAACCATGAAGAAATACAGCAAGATAAGACTTTGCCCACAACCTTGTAAGCCCTCAGAGTCCTCTTGGACTGAGAAAGAAAAATGTTGTGAAGAAGAAATGGAGAGTGGTGGTCATGGGGGCTTCCCTGTTGAGAGGAACAGAGGCCGCTATCTGCAGACCGAATATAATCTCAAGAGAAATGTTCTGTCTGTCTTCCAGGTGCAAAAATCAAAGAAGTGTATTACAGGATATCAAAACTCTTCAGACCTACAGGTGACTACCCATTCCTGCTAATACATGTGGGGACAAATGACACCTCAAGAAACGACCTGATTACCATCTGCAGTGACTTTGAAGACTTAGTCAAAAAAGTGAAAGAACTGGGAGCACAGGTGGTCTTCTCATCCATCCTCAGTGAATGGCCATGGAAGAAGGAGATGGAACAAGATTCTACAGGTAAACAACTGGCTACGTCGATGGTGCCATCAGCAAGGATTTGGATTTCTGGATCACGGAATGAATTACCTATATGATGGACTACTTGCTAGAGATGGGGTGCACCTTACCAAGACTGGAAAACATATATGTGGAAGTCGCCTTGCTACATTCATCAGGAGAGCTTTAAATTAGAATATTGTGGGAAGGGAAACAAAAGGCCAGAAAGAGCCATACAGCTGACAAATACTATTGAGATCTCTGCTACTGGAAGTGGGAAGGAAGAACAAAGACAAAAAAATCTAAATAATAAAAATATTGGAGAAAGACAAACAGATCACAAACTAAGATGTTTCTATACAAATGCACAGAGCATGGGCAACAAACAAGAATTGGAACTAACACAGGAAAAGAAATATGATGTTATTAGCATCACTGAAACATGATGAGACCATACACATGATTGGAATACAAGCTAGAAGGATACAACTTATTTGCAAGAAACCGACTTGATAAACGAGGAGGAGGTGTTGCATTGTATGTTAGAAAAGCCTATATCTGCACAGAGATTGAAGCTTCAGAGACTGGGAGTTCTGTGGAAACTGTTTGGGTAAGAATACAAGGAGAGAACAACGGAAAGGACACCATTGTAGGCATTTACTACAGGCCACCTGGGCAAGCTGAAGATATGGATGAACTCTTTATGCATAAGATGGCCAAGTTATCAAAAAAATAGGACGTAAGGCTGTGTGCCCACTATGCGTTTTTTAAGCGTTTCCGTAGCGGCAATTCCGCTGCAGAAACGCTTAAAAACACTTGGCAGAAGGTCTGCCATGTTCCCCAATGATAATCCGCATGTGCTGTGCACATGCTGCGGAAATTTCCACTGCGGAAAAATACGCAGCACTACCAATTATTTTGCGGAAGCGCGGCGTTTTCACCGCCATTGACTTGCATTGGAACGCATGGAATCCGCATCACTACATCTGTACATGCGGAATCCATGCATTTCAATGTGGGGATGGTACCCAGGTTTGGAGAAGAAGAGACTCTCCTCCGGACCCGGGTACCATAGAACCTGTAAAAAAAAGAATAAAATAAAAAATAAATATTATACTTACCTTCTGATGGCCCCCGGTGTCCTTGTCTCGGCTTGCCGGCAACTCGCGGTGGACTCAAGGACCTGCGCTGACGTCCTTTAGTCATGTGACGGGTCACGCGATGCTGACGTCAGCAGGTCCTTAAATCTACCGCGAGCTGCCGGCAAGCAGAGACAAGGACACCGGGGGCCATCCGAAGGTAAGTATAATATTTATTTTTTTACCATTCTTTCGGTCACACTATATAAATCCATGCCGGCTGCATGGATTTATATACTGTGACCAAGTTGTCAAGCACTTTCCAAGTGATGCTAAAATCGCTTGGAAAGCGCTTGTTAACCCACATGCGGAAATACATGTGAAGAACGCTTCACATCCGCTTGTCCCTGGCAGGAAAAACGCATGTACAATCCGCATGCTTTTTTTCTGCCAGGGAAATACAGAAACGCTCAGGAAAAAATCCGGAGCATTTCTGCAACGTGGGCACATAGCCTAATGATCATGGGAGATTTCAACTATCCAGAGATTTGTTGGGAATCTCTCTCAGGCAAAAATAACAGGTCCAGCAAATTCTTATCCTCTCTTGCTAACAACTTTATCTTCCAAAAGGTAGAAAAGAGAACAAGGGGATTTGCTACCTTGGATCTAATCCTCATAAACAGGGAGGAAATGGTTGAGAAGTTAAGGGTGGCTGGGACCCTAGGAAGCAGCGATCATGCAATCTTAGAATTCTGGATAACTAGAGGAGGAAGACATGTGAAGAGTCAGACTTTAAGGTTGGATTTCAGAAAAGCAGATTTTAAGGGACTTAGAAAGAGGATCCAATGGCTGGATGTCCTTAAGGACAGAAATGTCTAGGAAGGATGGGAAATTTTGAAAAATGAGATTCTCAAAGCACAACTGTTAATAATACATAAAAGATGGAAGAATAGGAAGCATTTAAGGAAACCAGGATGGATGAACACAGAACTTAAACACATGCTAAAAAAGGATGAAAGAAATATTTATCAAATGGAAAGAGAGTGCCATATCTAAAGAAGAACATAATGCTGTCTGCAGAACCTGTAGGGTACGCATCAGATTAGCTAAAGCAGATAATGAATTAAGGCTTGCAAGACATGTCAAAAGCAATAAGAAAGGATTTTCGGAGTATGTCAAAAGTAAAAGAAAATTCAAAGATTTCATAGGATTTTTACAGGATACAAATGGTAAAGTGGTAAAAAATAATGCTTAGAAGACTGAACTTTTAAATTCCTATTTTGCTTCTGTGTTCTCTAAGAAAGTAAATGTAACATCAACTGATCTTCACTGTACAATTGAAGGAATAGAAGAATCCACACTATCTATAAACAGAGAGATAGTGAGGGAACAGTTCGCTAACATAAATGAATTCAAGTCTCTAGGTCCAGATGAATTACATCCTAGGGTACTGAAGGAGATAGCAGAGGAAATTATTGAACCAGTCTCCATAATCTTTGAAAATTCTTGGAGAACAGGAGAAGTCCCAGAAGACTGGAGAAGAACAAATGTTGTCCCTATCTTCAAAAAGGGGAAGAAAGTGGTCCCAGGGAACTATAGGCCTGTGAGCCTTACTTCTATATCAGGAAAGATATTTGAACAAATTATTAAGCAACATGTATGCAAGTCCATTATGAGAATTAAGTGATTAACCAGAGCCAGCACAGGTTTGTAACTAATAAGTCATGTCGGACTAACTTAATTTCCTTCTATGACAGAATCACTGACTGGGTGGATCAGGGAAACGCAGTAGATATAGTATATCTTGACTTCAGCAAAGCATTTGACAAAGTATCTCATAACATCCTTATTGAAAAAATGACCAACTATGGAATGGACAAAAGACTTGGGTATACTAATAGATCATAGACTGAACATGAGTCAACAGTTTGATGCAGTTGCAAAAAGGCAAATACAATTCTGGGTTGTATTAACAAAAGCATAGAGTCTAGATCACGTGAAGTAATTATCCCCCTCTACTCCTTTTTGGTCAGACCTCATCTGGAATACTGTGGCAAGTTCTGGGCACAGCATCTTAAAAAAACATGAAGAAACCGGAGCAAGTTCAGAGAAGAGTGACCAGAATGGTGACCCGTCTGCAAACAATGTCCTACGAGAAATGGTTAGAGGCTTTGGGAATGTTTAGCTTGCAAAAGTGAAGACTAAGAGGAGACTTAATATCTGTCTACAAATATCGCAAGGGTAGTCATACTGTAGCAGGATCAGCTTTATTCTCATTTACACAAACAAATGTCTACACAGCATCATGATGCAGGACAGTGGGTAGGACATAGGAATAGCAGAGTTGAGTAGACAATCAGGCACCAGGTTGCAGGAGTGCAGATAGCACACAGGAACAGCAGAGCTGAGAAGTACAGATGGCATACGGACTGCACACTGACCAATGCAAGTCAATGATGTAGTTCACATGAGCATTTTTAAACACAAACTAATGGTCAACTTGTCAAAAAATCGTACCATGAATGGCACTGATTAGTTATTGGGATCAGAGTTGCCCATTAAAATCAATGAGTGCATAAAAAAAACAGATGTTATATGGCCACCATCAATAAAGAATCAGTCTTTTATATTGTTTTTTCAATTGTTGAAGAATCAAAGCGGGTGCATACAGATGTTATACGGATATTAAAAAAATGGTCATACAAATGACATACTGATTGCATTTATATGACAATATGGATGAAAAATCATCTGGTTTTCTAGATGAAAAACATTCAGTGTTTCATATGCTAACGCCATTAACTAAAAATACGCAGAGTAAGAAACTCACCAAAAACTCATTGCAGGAATGTAGTCTTAAAATATTCTCATCTGAATGAGCCCTTTGGCCACATTCACACCTTCAGTATTTGGTCAGTATTTTACACCAGTATTTGTAAGCCAAAACCAAGAGCGGGTGATAAATACAGACGTGGTGACGTGTTTCAATTATACTTTTTCCTCTGATTGTTCCACTCCTGGTTTTGGCTTACAAATACTAAATGTATGAATGTGGCCTCTGAGTGATATCAGAGCAGTGAATTTAAGGGCTTATTCAGACATCAGTATTTTCTCAGTATTTTTCATCAGTGTTTGTATGCCAAAACCAGAAGTGGAATTTACAGAGAAAAACTATAACTGAAATATTGACACCTGTTCTGTGTTTTGTAGACTCTCCTGGTTTTGGCATACAAATACTGGTGAAATACTGATGTGTGAATAAAGTCCAAGTTTAAAAACATGATTTGCCTGGTGTAATTTATTTGTCTTATGGTGTCAAAACTTGGGTAGCATAAATGTAATAATGTTATTTTCATCGTATTGCATTTATTGCTACACTTGGTGAGCGGATGCACACATACAAACCACAGTGGCAAATGTTACTGACAGCCACACTCAGTGGTGTACCGCCAATAGTGGCAGCTCACGCCACTGCTATGGGGCCCGTGAGCCGAGGGGCACCGAAGCAGCGGGGGGAATGAGGAGGAAAGGTGAGTATTGCATTTACGAGGAGGGGGGGAAGGGGGGGGTTGCGGCGGCGGATGAGCTGGCACAGGCAGTAGCCACTGCTGCAGCTACCACGTGCTAAAGGGAAATGAATATTCCCTCTTCTCCACTCCCATGGGCGTGGAGAAGAATTAATATTCATTCTCTTTAGCAGCAGGCACGGAGGAGCGCTGAGCAGCGGCTCCTGCTGACAGTGCCCACTACTAAAGAGAAAGCATATTCACTCTTCTCCATGCCCATGTCCTGGCGTGGAGAGGAGTGAATATGCCGGCAGCTCACAGCAGCATCTGAGAGCGCATGGCAGTGACGCCATGCGCTGCTCAGATGCTGACATGATCTGCTGGCAGACAGGATGCAGCGATGGAGCAGAGGTGAGGAAGAAAGGTGAGTATAAGTGTTTATTTGTTATATGTCTGCAGTGATTTGGCCATGCATACCAGGATTGGGGAAATAGGGGGCCATGCATACCAGGCTTGGGAGATGAGGGGGCCATTCATACCAGGATTGGGGGATGAGGGAGCCACACATACCAGGATTGGGGGATGAGGGGGCCACACATACCAGGATTGGGGGATGAGGGGGCCACACATACCAGGATTGGGGGATGAGGGGGCCACACATACCAGGATTGGGGGATGAGGGGGCCACACATACCAGGATTGGGGGATGAGGGGGCAACGCATACCAGGATTGGGAAATGAGGAGGCAACGCATACCAGGATTGGGGGATGAGGAGACCATGCATACCAGGATTGGGGGATGAGGGGGTCATGCATACCAGGAGTGGGGAATGAGGGGGCCATACATATCAGGATTGGGGGATGAGGGGTGCCATGCATACCACTCTGGGACCAACCTCTTGTGAGAGCAGGCGACTCCCATGGGACTGACAGCCAAAGCAGACAGGCACGGAAGATGCATTCGGCTGGTAGGCAGGCAGGCTTGGCTGGCAGACTGACAAGTGGTCACGGCTGATAGACAGGCAGGCGAGCAGCACTGGAACCTGATGGCTAGAGAGAGTGCAAGAACACCAACAACAACCTTGCACATGCACCTCCATTTTGGAGGAGGTGCCTTATGTAGCAAATGTCCTCCGGCCATTGGCCGGGAACATTTTAGGATGACACGCACCGTCCTTTTAAGAATCAGGGAGCGCGTGCATGCCCTAAAACAGTGCACGCAGTGCGTGCAACCCGGGCAGGCATGCCGTGGGAACAGGAGAAGGGAGCGGAGGACGCCGGACCGAGGCTGCGGCGGTGAGGAGACAGGGCAGGAGGCAGAGACGCCGACACTACAGAGGACATGCATACCACGATTGGGGGATGAGGAGACCATGCATACCAGGATTGGGGAATGAGGGAGCCACACATACCAGGATTGGGGATGAGGGGTGCCATGTATACCAGAATTGGGGGATGAGGGGTGCCATGCATACCAGTATTGGGGGATGAGGGATGCCATACATACCAGAATTGGGGTATGAGGAGGCCATGCATACCAAGATTGGGACATGAGGGGTGCCATGCATACCAGGATTGGGGGATGAGGGATGCCATACATACCAGAATTGGGGTATGAGGAGGCCATGCATACCAAGATTGGGACATGAGGGGTGCCATACATACCAGGATTGGGGGATGAGGGGTGCCATACGTTCCAGGATTGGTGATGAGGGAGCCATGCGTACCAGCATGGGGAAATTTACCAGTAGCTGCTGCATTTCCCACCCTAGGCTTATACTCGAGTCAATACATTTTCCCATTTTTTTGTGGTAAAATTAGGTGCCTCGGCTTATACTCGGGTCGGCTTATTTAAAATATACAGTATTTTAAAATCAGTGAGTACGTGGTGCCCATAATGCAGCAGGATTATGGGTGCATTATACTATATGGGTGCTGCATTTTACCCTATGGGGTGTGTAATATACTGTATGGAGGACTATGGGGAGTTCATTATATTCTATGGAGGACCATGGAAAGTTCATTATACTATATGGAGGATTATGGGGGGTGCATTATACTATATGGGGGGATTATGGGGGGTGCATTATACTATTTGGAGGATTATGGGTGGCATATTATATTATATGGAAGGCTATGTGATGCCATTATAATATTTTGAGGGCTATGTGGGGAGCCATTCTACTGTATGAAAGTAATTATATGTTGTGAAGGTTTGTGTGGGGTCCATCATACTGTTTGGAGGGCTAGTGCAGGCCATTATACTGTATGTAGGCACATTATACTGTATGGAGGACTGTGTGGGAGTCACAGTTGGGGGATCATACTGTGCTGTGGTCACCATACTTTGCCTTGGGAGTTGAGGTGGGGCACAGTAGGGTCAGTATACTGTGCATGTGGAGGCTAATATGGAGGAATTCACCATGGGGGTATCATACTGTGTTTGGGGGCACTTTTATTGGCATCAAACTTTATGGGGGCAATGAAAGGAATCTAGGACTTCAGCAGGAGGAAAATTACTATGTAAAGGCAGGAAAATTGTGAGATCTGCTCTTCTGCGACACAGACAAATATATATATATTTTTTTTGGGGGTGGGTGCCCAATTAGAACTTCTGCTATGGGGCCCCATGATTTCTACGTACGCCCCTGGCCACACTTGTGCACTAATGGCTGAGAGTGGATAACCCTTCAATGGAACACTGTTCTTGTGAAAGTAGTTCTTGAAAACATTGACTGAAAAAGGTAATGACAACTTTGACCACTAGATGGCAGTGTTTAGTCTCTTTTTCCTCCACTCCACTGTTTATTACCAGTTTCCAACCAAAGTGAAAAGCAAAGCTGGGTGATGGTAAGACATAAATGGTGCCTGCTATGCTAAATGCAGTTTTTAATTCTTTATACTTAAAGGGGTTTTCCCACGAACATACGCTAATTTTAATCAATACATATTGGAATAATAATAATAATTTCCACAATTGGATGTGGTAAATAAAATGTTCCTGTGCTGAGATAATCTTATAAATGTGCCCCTGCTGTGTACTGTGTAATGGCTGTGTCTGACCATACAGGAACATGGTCTGATCATACCACATCTCCTGGGTAGGGGAGGAAGCAAAAGAGTATACAGACATTACAGCACGGGATCACAGCTGATTCTTTCTTTCTCTGTTTAAAAGCAGGCAGTGAAGTGTTTTACCTCACAAAAAGAATCAGCTGTGATCCCCTGCTGTAAGGCCTCAATATTCTTTTGCTTCCTCCCCTGCCCAGGAGCTGTGGTATGATCAGACCATGTTCCTGAGTGGGACTCCTCAAGGCTATGAGCCTCTTGAGGAGACGCGGCCGTCCTGGTGGAAGTAACGCTGGCATTACCATGCATGGTAACACATCCACAGCTGGCAACAATCTTCACAGGTGAGCTGATTGGTCCAAGGCCCCTTAAATAACCCCCTCTCTAGGAGTACTCCACACATCCTCATTAAAGCCTATGGAGAAATGGGCGTTGGGTAAAGTGCGGACACTTTGGGGTTAGTATCTACTTCATATTCCCTGTTCATGTACCCACTGCTGAGTTCAGTGGCACATTCTAGTGTGCGTTCTTGGTGCTACACGTACTGTACTGTATAATGGACTGGGATATGTTATTGGCATTTTCTCACATACCCTAATGCCTGCCTCTGATAAATACTTGATAATGTACTGCACTTTATAATTAATATACCAGGAACTTTATGTACTAGTTATTTTGTGATATTGCACTAGGCACTTTATTTCTCTATATGTTACTCTTACTTGGATACTGTTGACATCTATCACAATATTTGTCCATGATTGTTTGTGATATTGGATTGTAGTGCGGCATTATGTGTATAGTACATTGCAAATATGTATACTGACACCCCATGCCCGTTTCTTTGGGCATTCCTTTCTAAGATTTTTGATTCTCTTGTTACATTTTAAGATTGTCAATAAAGGTTATATTTTATCAGTACATTAAGATTGTGTGTCATATTTATATGAATTTATATGTTGTAAAACTACACCTGTAATATGGGATGTAAAACAAAAAAGTCACACTGACAACACAACAAAAAACGTAAATCCAAAAAAACGCATAAAATTCTTTTCCTATTTATCCTAAAATACATATTATATAACACATAAATATAATCTATAAGATGGCACCTTTAAAGAATACTGAGCACAAGTGAACATCCTCCATGCATATACATGATTTATTTATCTGCTAGAAGCTAAAGCCATGCTGCATTATTTAGTAATTGAGTGTTATTTTTGTGACTTCAGAGATGCTGGTGTGCTGCTCATCTCCTAACCACACTCACTATTCCATCCTTCGGAGCACAGGCCTGGTGATATCCATGTCTCTCCAAATCTAATAGAAACCAGCAGGAGCAGGTGTGATACAATTCCAGCACTGGTTTATCCATTCCTATGGGAAATAGAAGGCAGAAGTCTATTTCTAAGCAATTGTCTCACCATCTCATGCTCTATAATGGGATGTCAGCAATGGGAAATAAATACAATAGGTGCGGGGGTTGCAATCGTCGCACCCGGACCCTGGAGGCTAAGGGGCCCAAAAAGTCCCATTGGCCTATATGAAAAGACCAATACTATTAAAGACTTGCAATAATTGAGGTAGCCATTCTAGCTTTTGCATTGGGGCCCATGAGATTCAAGTTACACCACTGAATATCATTAATCCTAAAATACTATAAAATCCTGTACTGTGCTGCCATATATGCAAATATGTTCACAGTAAAAAAAAACCATGGGTTAACCCCATTCCTTACAGCGCATTTTACAATTAAAGGACCTTAAAAAATTCTATACAATGTATCAGGTATATGGAGCCAAATTATGACACCCACAAACGTGCATTTTGGACTTTATACACATAACAAAATAACAAAAACAGCTATGCTGAATTGTCCTCACCAGTCATGTAGAGTCATGTAGAGTTTAAACTGGAGCAAAATGTCAAATGTGTGACCATCGGTCCATTCAAATTTCTCTTCACTTTGGTCATCAACAGAATGAGGAACTTTTATCCCCACTGGACAGTTCTTATCCCCATTTCAAAAGGGATCATCAGGTGGGCCAGGTGTGAAATGGCCACAGTGTGAACGTGCTCTTACACTTTGCATGTATACTTCGGCTCTTTGCTACATTTAAAAGGGATAAAAGTTTCCCGTTCTGCTAGTCGGTGGGGGTCCCAACAGTCTAACCCTCACCAATCAATAAATTATTACCTATCTTATGGATTTCATTGAAGAACCCCTTTAGGTGCATCTCTTCCACTGTTTAATAGCATGTCACGGGACAGGGAGGGGTTAAACTTTCAAGTATTTAATTAATCTCTAATGGAAATAAAGAGTCTTTTGCTTATTGATAGCAGAGAAGACAATAAGTTATCTTCAGACACAAAACAATTCACAATACTAATCTACTAAAGAAAATTCACTTTTGCAAAACCACCATACCAATACCACCACTTATTGGTATGGTGGTTTTGCCTGACCAGACCTCCAGTGACAGTTCTACACAAGAGCTCTATAGACAGTGTATAGTATAAGTGTACAGGTAATATACTGATCAAAGTTGATATACTATACACTATATACAGAGCTCCTGTGTATAATAAGTGTACAGGTAATAGAGTGATCATCGATGACATTATACATAGGAGCTCTGTATATGAGGGCGGTTTCAGAAGTCTGGATATTTCCGGTACTGGAAAAACCTTTAAAGGAGATATCCATGTCCGTGTGCACCTGTGTGGCACACGTGTGCCGCCTGTGTGCTGCATCAGGAGCACATCTACCGGCATTTGGGAATCAGTGTACAGTTAGCGCTGCTCCCAAGCACCGGATGCTAAACGCAGCCCTCATCATTGTCCCTTGCTCACGCTGTGATCAGCACGAGCAAGGGACAATGTTGGGAGTTGTATTCTGCTCCTGCAGTGTCCATGTGTAAAAATAAGACTAAAATAATAAAATCCTTATACTCATCTATCCGGAGATGTCCCTCACTGTAATCCTCTGACTGCTGATGCTGAGGAGCCAGGGAGAATGAGCCGCTCCAGCAAGCAGGCTCTGGAGCTGAGCTCAGGAGCAGTGTTCTGTCACTCACTGCTCCTCTCAGTGCAGGGCCCCGCTCGCTGAAGTAAGTCATTCTTCCCGGCTCCTCAGCATGAGCGGTCAGAGGATTACACCGGGGGACATCTCCGGACAGGTGAGTAGAAGGATTTTATTATTTTAGACTTATTTTTACACATGGACACTGCGGGAGCAAACTACTACTCCCAACATTGTCCTTTGCTCGTGCTGATCACAGCACGAGCAAGGGACAATGATGAGGGCAGCGTTCAGGACCCGGCGCTTGTGAACAGCGCTAACTGTACACTGATTCCCAGGCGTCGGTACGTGTCACACCGATGACACACGGATGAGTCCAGCGTGAGACATTTTGCGGACCGTGCAGCGTGTAAAAAACGGATATGTCAGCGTTTTTTTTGCCCACGGACACATGGTCCGTGGAAACACACTGACATATGCGCAGACCCCTAGATTTGAATGGGCCTGCGTGTGTAAGTGTCTCCAGTACATGTGGAAACTGTCACTACACGTACCGGACACACTGACGTGTGAAAGAGGCCTAATATAGAGTGTATAGCAGTGATTCTCAACTGCAGTCCTCAAGGCCACCTAACAGATCATCTTTTCAGAATTTCCTTAGTATTGCACAGGTGATGGAATTATTAGCAAACCATCAGAAATTGCCACAGGTTCTTTCTATAGGATATTCACAAATCATGACCTACTGCGGGGCTTTGAGGGCCAGAGTTGAGAAACAGTGGTGTACTGTGTATATAGTGTACAGGTAAATCCGGGGGCATCTGCAATTGAAGTAGTTCATTTTCATTTTTCTTTATCCAGTTTAGACCGCTATGACTTTTTTTCAGCCAGGACTAGTCCTTGCTCCTTCTTCCTGCTCCATAGCCTGACACAGGCAGCACAATGCAGTGATGTCATTGTGATGGTACACCGATGTTCGTTGCTGACCTCTGATAGGCCTGGAGCTTGTATTAGTATTCCAGGGCAACGGCAAACAGCTCTCTGCTTTGCAATACTTTTCAACTGGATGTGGATTCAAGAATGCACATCGAGCTGAAAAAAGCTCTGACCCCTGTGGTCCACTATGCAGTCTGGGACAAGTCGCACCCTCTGCTCAGGGACCTACTGGGGAACTTCCCATTCTACTAGTAGGCCAGTCCAAGCCTGATGGTCATGCAGTAAAAAAATAGGGATGAATGAATTTATCCGTAACTAAATGAATTTGTTACAAATTTCCCTCCCAAATTTTCAAGATTTTATTTGCATGAATGCAACAAAATGGCAGCTCTGAAGCCATTAATCGGCCTCACGCAGTCACATGGGGTTGAGTGAGGACCAGGAAGCTTTGGTCATGTAAGAAGTAAGGTGAAGAACTGGGGCAGGTGGGTAAAGTGTTCTCTATTTTTAACACATTCCCTACCTTCTCCTCCGTTTATTATGCTTTGGGGTCTGGAGAAACCCCAAAGCATATTAAACAACTTTCAATGACAATCAGGGCACTTCCATTTTGAACCAATTTTTTTTTCATTGAGTCAAATCTGAATTTTGTATTGATTTGCTTATCTCCAGTAATGTGGATAAAGTGTCTAACAGCCCCTGTTTTAGTGAACAGTGGTCGTCCCAGCAGTAGGGTCTAGAGCACACATACCCCTGCAATCCAAATGAAAATGATTGGACCAGTGAACAAATGAGGGACTCTAGAGCCCTGTTCTTAGGACCATTAGGGGTACTCACAACAATCAGCCACTTATCCTGCTTTGGGAGTTGGGTTACTATGGTGGGCAAACCCCTTAAAAACAGAAACCCTCACATGTATAGGTACCACAGAGGTTTTAGTCCCAGAATGGACTTTGACTCCACAAGTAACAGCAGGGCAATCTTTCTTCCTAGGACCAAAGGATAAGGGCTTCTCTCCTGTAGGGTTGTAAGCATTGTCCCTCCTGAAGATTAATTGGCATACATACGCGTAGGAGTTGATCTAAGGTAAGATTATAGTAGAGTTTTAGCTCTACATAGTCTGGTTGTACCCTTACAAATGCATAAAACCTGAGCTTACCTATGGGGCCAGAATATAGGGACCAGTCTTGCCATCTCATTTGGACATTCGTTTTTCTGCCTTTATAGATAAAGCATAGGGATGTTATGCTTTGTTCTAATAGGTTCTGATAGTTTCTAATAGTTTGTGAGGACTTAGTACTGCATTTTCTCTCCTTCTTCCGCTCCACATGATATCATGCTGTTAACTCCTATTAGAGGGTCTTTTCAATGTGTAAACTACATAAATGTTTCCTAATTTAGGCTTTTAGCACATCCTCTATATCTTTCATAACTCTACTTATATGTTACTGGTCTTATAAAAGACATTAAGGTAAAAAAGATCAATTGAGTTTAACAAGAAAAAATAAAAGTTTTATTGAACATCCGTTAACCACAAGGAATAAAGTGTGCCACAAGAGGCACATCCGACCTATGCATTTCAGGCTGTACGTGCATCTTTAGTCAAAGCACAGCTGCTGCATAAATTTCATCCACATTTAACTTGAGAGTGTGAATTGAGATAAAACGACAAAATAGCGATGATCTGATAAATTTGTAGTCATGACGCCGTTGTCAGACATTTATCAAAAGAACCTCTGGCAGCAAGATAGTCTATGATTAAGTGCGTTATAGATTGAGATACACAGCACTACATAATTAAAGTTGTAACAAGTTTTCATAACTATTAAGTAAACATGTCAGAATTAGCTCATATTAGAAAACACAAACGTGCATGACTTATGTTACCGATTGTTAAAATTATTAGCATTATTATTAATTTATTTCTATAGTGCCAACATATTCCGAAGCAATTTACAATTGAGCGGGGAGATGTACAGAAAATAAAGACATTGCTAAGTAACACAGGGGGCGTGAGGGCCATGCTTGCAAGCTTATAATCTATAAGGAAATAGGGGGACACAATAGGTAGAACGTGCTTGTTATATATAGTCCAGCCATCATTATAATAAATAAGGGTTTTCAAATAAGCTGCATGATCCGGTCACCAGCCAGTATCTGTCTAAGTACAGTTACCAAGTGCTATTGGGTGCATGGAGGATGTGGAGACAGATGAATAAGAGGGACCAGATTCTGAGGAAAATTTAGAAAGCAAATAGGGAAGAGTTAGATGATAAGATGTGTTTTTAAAGCAAGTTTAAAAATGCGGGGGCTAGGTATTAGTCGGATCGTCTGGAGTAGTGCATTCCAGAAAACTGGTGCAGCATGAGAGAAGTCTTGGAGACTGAGGTGCAAGATTCAGATTATGGAGCATGTTATTCTTATATCAGTTGCGGAATGGAGAGCATGGTGAGGGGGATAGACAGATGAGGGAGGAGATGTATGGTGGTGCAGAACGGTGAACTTTGTGGATGAGAGAGATGAGTTTGTATTGTTTGTTTGTAGTGAATGGGCAACCAGTGTAATGACTGCTACAAGGTGGAGGCATCAGTGTAGCGGCTGGACAGAAACCTAGCTGGCTGGACAGACTGATCAGTAGAGTTGCAGTAGTCCAGATGAATTAATGAGTGACAGTAAGAGTTTTAGCAGTTTCAAAGGTGAAAAAAGGTTTGATTATTCAAGAAAGAGAGCATGCTGCTTGGAAGTTATGCTTGAACGTCCCAAGGCAATTGCAATATCAGATATAGATAGGTTAGTAGAAGTAGGAAACACGAGAAGCTCATTTTTGGAGAGATTCAGTTTCAGATAGAGGGAGGACATGATGTTAGAGATATTGGACAGATAATCCTTGGTATTTTGTATTGTGGTGGGGGTGACGTCAGGAGAAGAGGTGTATAACTATCATCAGCATAGAGATGATACTGGAAACCAAATCTGCTAATGGTTTTTACAATAGGGGTAGTGTATAGTGAGAAAGAGAGGGGGCCTAGGATTGAGCCTTGAGGAACCCCAATAAGGTGAAGATAAAATGAATTATAGCCTGCAAAAGACACAGTGAAGGAACGGTCAGGGAGATAGAAGCAAGAGAGCAGTTTCTTTGGGACCTATAAAGCAGAGCATAGTGAGGAGGATCTAGTGATCTAAAATGTCAATGCTGCAGAGAGATCAAGGAGAATCAGCAGGGAGTAGTGACCATTAGATTTTGCTGTTAGTAGATCGTTAGAGACTTTAGTAAGGGCAGTTTTAGTAGAGTGTAAAGCGATAGCGGATTAAAGGAGAGTGACCAAGTGTTCCAGGAGTTTAGAGATGAAGGGAAGATTAGAGATAAGTCTGTGGTTAGCAGTGCAGCTCTGTTCGTGGGGGGGGGGGGGGGGGACTTTTTTTTTTATTGAAAAGGAGTTATGATGTCATGTTTGAATGAAGAGAGAAAGTTACCAAAAGAAAGAGAGGTTAAATATTTTAGTTAGGTAGGCAGTGACAGCCGGGAAGAGGGACTGAAGGATGTGTGAGTGAATAGGCACAGACCACTCCTCTCTGGTTCACAGCTTAATGCATTCTGTTACAAATATATTGTGGGCCAGGAGTCTGTTAGACTTTAGTCTGTGTCCATCACCTTAAGTGTCCATTAGCTGAAGTGTCTGAAATTTGAATTAATCCTGAATTGAACCTGAAGGGAACTGGATACTTTGTCACAGTAAACAATGTTTGTCTTTGTTTTCACTCTCACCCCCTTAATCCTTCACTTTTTACAACCACCCCTAATCCCTACATCTAGTAATGAACTCTTCATCTCTCCCTCCATTCTCTCCACCCATCTCACCTCCTCCTTAGAGCTATTCCTCAACATACAATCCTTTGCCTCCAAACACAGACAGCCACCTCATGCCCTCTCCTGCTCCCACATACTAATGCTTTCTCTGCTCCTCCTTACTGCCGGCGACATCTCTCCAAATCCTGGCCCCCTCACCACATTCCTACAATCACTTCCACCTCCTACCCACGATCTATCCCAAACTTTCGTAACCCTTATAACCTTATACTCATCTGCCCAGCCCCCCCGCTTCCCCAGTCCCACTAATAGGAGCTCTATGGAATGCTCGCTCCGTCTGCAACAAACTTTCCTACATTCACGATCTCTTCATCACTAACAAGCTTTCCTTCCTCGGCATCACTGAAACCTGGCTCACCCCCTCCGACACAGCCTCTCCTGCTGCACTTTCATATGGTGGATTCCACCTCTCCCATACCCCCCGCCCCACCGGCAAGCACGGTGGAGGAATAGGTTTCCTCCTCTCAGAAAACTGCTCCTTCACCCATATCCCACTGCTGCCCTCAATTACTCTCCCCTCTTTTGAAGTGCACTGCGTGCGTATCTACTCCCCCTCTAACTGGCTGCCATCTACCACCCCCCCAGGATCAACCACCACTTTCTTTGACCACTTCACCACTTGGCTACTTCATTTCCTCTCCGTTGACATCCCCACTATCCTCATGGGCGACTTTAACATCCCCATTGACAATTCCCTCTCAGCTTCTATCCCTCACTTCCTCCTTTGGTCTTACTCAGTGGTCTTCCTCACCCACCCACAAAGACGGCCACACACTGGACCTCATCTTCACCCGCCTCTGTTCCCTATCTAACCTCTCTAACTCACCTCTCCCTCTCTCTGACCACAACCTACTCACATTCTCTTCTCTCTCCTCCCCGGGGCAACAATCCCCACTCCACAAACTTGCATATCCTCGCAGAAATCTCAAACACATTGACCTACACTCACTCTCTGAATCCCTCCTCCCTCTTAGACATTAGTTCCTTACATGATGCAGATGTTGCTGCCACTTTATACAACACCACAACTGCTGCAGCTCTCGATTCGGTCGCCCCCCTCACACATACCAAGGCTCGCACAATCAACAGACAACCCTGGCACATCAGCCTAGCTAAAGAACTGCGATGGGCCTCCAGGGTTGCTGAGCGTAGATGGAAAAGGTCCCACTCCCATGAGCACTTCATCGCATTCAAACAGTCCCTCACTACCTTCAAGTCCACGCTCACTGCAGCAAAACAAACATACTTCACATCTCTCATATCCTCCCTGTCTCACAACCCCAAACAACTATTCAACACCTTCAATTCTCTCCTCTGTCCCCCAGTGCCTCCTCCCTCTCCTCTTATTTTAGCCGAAGACTTTGCCTCATTCTTCAAGCAGAAGATTAACACCATCAGACAAAGCTTTTGCCTAAAGCCCCCACAGCCCCTCCCCACACCTACTCAACCCTCTTCCTCCAAAACCACCTTCTCCACCATTTCTGAAGATCAACTTTCCTCCTTACTCTCCAAATCACACCTCACCACCTGTAAACTTGACCCAATCCCGTCCCACCTCATCCCAAACCTTACCACTATCTTCATCCCAGCCCTAGCCCACCTCTTCAACCTGTCACTAACAGCTGGTGTCTTCCCCTCATGCCTCAATCACACCCATCGTCAAAAAGCCCTCCCTTGACCCATCCTCTGTGTCTAGCTATCGCCCCATATCACTTCTCCCCTATGCCTCAAAACTACTGGAACAACATGTCCATTCTGAACTGTCCTCCCACCTCTCCTCCTGCTCCCTCTTTGACCGCCTACAATCTGGTTTCCCACCGCACCATTCTACTGAAACTGCACTGACTAAAGTCACCAACGACCTACTAACCGCCAAATCTAAGCGACACTACTCTGTCCTCCTCCTCCTAGACCTGTCATCTGCCTTTGACACAATGGACCATTCCCTCTTACTGCAGACTCTCTCATCTATCGGCATCACAGACTTGGCCCTATCCTGGATCTCCTCATACCTAACAGTCCGGACATTCAGTGTCTCCCACTCACACACCACCTCCTCATCTCGCCCCCTATCTGTCGGTGTCCCCCAAGGTTCAGTTCTAGGACCGCTGCTCTTCTCCATCTACACCTTCGGCCTGGGACAGCTCATAAGAGTCTCACGGCTTTCATTATCACCTCCATGCTGATGACACACAGATCTACAGTCATGGCCAAAAGTTTTGAGAATGACACCAAAATTATATTTTCACATGATCTGCTGGCCTCTGGTTTTTATTAGTGTTTGTCTGATGTTTATATCACATACAGAAATATAATTGCAATCATATTATGAGTACCAATAGGTTATATTGACAGTTAGAATGAGTTAATGCAGCAAGTCAATATTTGCAGTGTTGCCCCTTCTTCTTCAAGACCTCTGTAATTCTCCCTGGCATGCTCTCAATCAACCTTTGTACCAAATCCTGACAGATAGCAGTCCATTCTTGCATAATCAATGCTAGCATTTTGCCAGAATTTGTTGGTTTTTGTTTGTCCACCCATCTCTTGATGATTGACCACAAGTTCTCAATGGGATTAAGATCCGGGGAGTTTCCAGGCCATGGACCCAAAATCTCTATGTTTTGTTCCATGAGCCATTTAGTTATCACCTTTGCTTTATGGCAAGGTGCTCCATCATGCTGGAAAAGGCATTGTTGGGCGCCAAACTGCTCTTGGACGGTTGGGAGAAGTTGCTCTTGGAGGACATTCTGGTACCATTCTTTATTCATGGCTATGTTTTTAGGCAAGACTGTGAGTGAGCCGATTCCCTTGGCTGAGAAGCAACCCCACACATGAATGGTTTCAGGATGCTTTACAGTTGGCATGAGACAAGACTGGTGGTAGCGCTCACCTCTTCTTCTCAGAATAAGCTGTTTTCCAGATGTCCCAAACAATCGAAAAGGGGATTTATCAGAGAAAATGACTTTGCCCCAGTCCTCAGCAGTCCACTCCCTGTACCTTTTGCAGAATATCAGTCGGTCCCTGATGTTTTTTCTGGAGAGAAGTGGCTTCTTTGCTGCCCTCCTTGAAACCAGCCCTTGCTCAAAGAGTCTCCACCTCACAGTGCGTGCAGAGGCACTCACACCAGCCTGCTGCCATTCCTGAGCAAGCTCGGCACTGCTGGCAGTCCGATCCCGCAGCTGAAACAGTTTTAAGATACGGTCCTGGCGCTTGCTTGTCTTTCTTGGGCGCCCTGGAGCCTTTTTGACAACAATGGAAGCTCTCTCCTTGAAGTTCTTGATGAAGCGATAGATTGTAGACGGAGGTGCAATCTTTGTAGCTGCGATACTCTTCCCTGTTAGGCCATTTTTGTGCAGTGCAATGATGGCTGCACGTGTTTCTTTAGCGTTAACCATGGTTAACTGAAGAGAAACAATGATACCAAGAACCAGCCTCCTTTTAAAGTGTCCAGTGATGTCATTCTTACTTAATCATGACTGACTGATCGCCAGCCCTGTCCTCATCAACACCCACACCTGTGTTAATGGATCAATCACTAAAACGATGTTAGCTGCTCCTTTTAAGGCAGGACTGCAATGATGTTGAAATGTGTTTTGGGGGTTAAAGTTCATTTTCTGGGCAAATATTGACTTTGCAAGTACAGTAATTGCTGTTAAGCTGATCACTCTTTGACATTCAGGAGTATATGCAAATTGCCATTACAAAAAATGAAGCAGTAAACTTTGGAAAAATTACTATTTGTCTCATTCTCAATACTTTTGGCCATGACTGTACCTCTCTGGACCCGATATCACCTTCTTACTAACCAAAATCCCACAATGTATGTCTGCTATTTCATCCTTCTTCTCTGCCAGATTTCTAAAACTTAACATGGACAAAACAGAATTCATCATCTTTCCACCATCTCATTCAACCCCCCCAACTGACCTATCTATCAACGTCAATGGCTGCCCACTCTCCCCAGTCCCTCAAGCTCGCTGCCTTGGGGTAACCCTGGACTCTGATCTCTCCTTCAAACCACATATCCAAGCCCTTTCCACTTCCTGCCGACTCCAATTCAAAAATATCTCCCGGATCCGCACATTCCTCAACCATGAATCTGCAAAAACACTAGTGCACGCCCTCATCATCTCCCGCCTTGACTACTGCAACCTCCTGCTCTGTGGCCTCCCCTCTAACACTCTCGCACCCCTCCAATCTATCGTAAACACTGCTGCTCGACTAATCAACCTGTTCCCCCGCTATTCCTCGGCCTCTCCTCTCTGTCAATCTCTTCACTGGCTCCCCATTGCTCAGAGACTCCAGTTCAAAACCCTAACCATGACATACAAAGCCATTCACAACCTGTCTCCTCCATATATCTATGACATAGTCTCCCGTTACATACCCGCATGCAACCTCCGATTCTCACAAGATCTCCTTCTCTACTCCCCTCTTATCTCCTCCTCCCACAATCGCATACAAGATTTCTCCCGTGCTTCCCCCCTACTCTGGAACTCTCTACCCCAACGTATCAGACTCTCGCCTACCGTGGAAACCTTCAAAAGGAACCTAAAGATCCACCTTTTCCAACAAGCCTACAACCTGCAGTAACCACCGCTCCACCATACCGCTGCACGACCAGCTCTACCCTCACCTACTGTATCCTCACCCATCCCTTGTAGATTGTGAGCCCTCGCGGGCAGGGTCCTCGCTCCTCCTGTACCAGTCGCTGTCACATTGTGTTCAAGATTATTGTAATTGTTCTTGTATTATACCCCTTTTTCACATGTAAAGCGCCATGGAATAAATGGCGCTATAATAATAAATAATAATAATAATTGGTTCAGGTTGTAGGGCAACATGAAGCAAGGAGCTGGTAATTAGCTCATGTTAGGAGACACATGACTACGCCTGGGGCTAGAGATAGGTTAGAGTCATGAAATTTGTGGACAAAAATGTGAAAAATTACAAACTAACCAACAGCAATCAGTTAACACAATTGTCATAAGTGGGGCTATGAGTTATACAGATCAAAGGCTGGAGGTATTTTATCATTGCCTGACCCCCACACTGTGAACAGGTAATTGAAGCAGGTAATCTTATAAAGAGACGCCATGCAGTGTGCATGCAGAGTGATTAATAGGTTGCTGTCCATGTCGGATAACCATTTGAGTAAGCAGATGTGTGGGACATCAATGCTTTCATTTTGAGCAGCTGCTCTTGTAAAGGCGTGGAAGAGCTGTCACACCCATTCTAAAAACCTTGGTATCAATGTAATGCATTGACCTGTTTTATATGTTGTTTTTGTCTATTTTGGGCCTGCAGCAGTTAATTAGCCTGTTGACAGGGTTAACTATTAGGCCAGCCATTGGTGGGAAGAGTTAAGTGGGCATAAAAACTGGTTTTCCTGTTTGCTAGAGGAGTTGGAAAGAAGTTACTGAAGAATTAGGAAGTATTGCTGTTGTGAAAAAGGCCACAAATGGAGAGTGCGATATTTCCAGAGTAAGTAAAGATAACAAGTTTGAGATCAAAGTATTCTTGCAGTCAGTACCCAAATTGGGATGGTTCTAAACTCTAGTATTAAAACCCTACTATGTGTCAAACTGACAATCATTTTTTTCAGTTACATTTCTGGTTTCTGCACTTAGTGCAGGTAATGGCATGGCCTCCTTTTCTTTGCGTTGGATATAACGTTTATGTAGCTTCCCATTTGCTGGGTATCCATATTCTGGACCTGGTCCTTCTCGGCCCTTATTCACATTGGCATCACTTTGACCCATGGTAAGATTTTAATACTAGAGGTTAGGACCATCCTAATTTGTGTACACCTTGACAATGGTGGGATGGCCTTTACGCTTTTACACTTTTTTTTTTTCAAAAACAGTGTTTACCAAGTTTACCATTGTTATTTTATACAATATTGCTTTTACTTACAGCAGGTATATGTTCATTTTGTTTCTGTTTTTTTGCCTGTTTAATGGCCAGTGTGAACATGCTCTTATTTTGCATGCATACCAATTTATGCTACAGCTAATTTTTTCAGTTAATCTGAGAACACCTAGAACACCTGTTCACATTCGTGGACTCGTTTCACTAGCGTTTGAGGATGTAGCATTGAGAAAGGACCTGTGCGACCCTTACACTTTGTCTGTATTGCATAGTCAGGACAAAGACACAATAGTTTAAATGTTTTTTTTTTATTATAATTCTAATTTGACAGAATCCATGGTTATATCCATGATCCGGGAGCATATTCCAGGCAAACCACAGGAGCGTATATCTCCTTGAATTATGGATATATCATTCATGTGTAGTATGTATAGAATGCTTGAAGTATGTTTGGTAAGATGACGGTCATATTGTTTCATTAGGAGGTTCCTGGGGGAAAATATGACCTACAGCAGAAATGAGGACTACTACTGGATTAGAATCTAATCTAATCAGCCATCCCCCCATTTTACCTCAGCTGAGGGAGGAGTGAGAGGTCTCATGAGACCCTTTGTAACATCTCATCTACCCAATATCAGGGTCAGATCCAAAAGAACCACACGTATATGGTAATTCTGTACAACAACCTTTTCGGCGGAGTCTTCCCCGCAAAGAAGTCTCACAATCCAATTGTGTAAGGTTTCTTTATCCTTTTTATTTGAATGTTTGTTTTATATATGTCTTTTTGTTATTTCACCATTGTTTTAAGCACCTTACTAAATTTTAGACTTAATATACAAAAAGTAAGTTTGTTCTTTGATGCGCTAATGTACCCATGTTCTCAAGGATAGAAAATTGCTTGGCTGTGTTATCTTATAGCTAGTGAGCAAGTAGTGAACCATTCAGGAGCTTCAGGAAAGCTGGGTGGGCATGTGTACTAGCGTGTTGCCAGGTTCAGGTGTCTTGTTGACCTGGTAAATTATGGAGTGGTGGCAACTTAAAGTGCGGCATAGATCGTCTGTGGGGTTCCCTTAGCTCATTCTTGGCCTACTGCAATAGGTCACATCCGAAGCACATGTGTCATGAGCGAGTGGTGTTTAATACAACAATTAAAATAAAAAAAAACATAAGCCAAAGACCAGCAAAGACATGTAGCCTAGGACATAATTATAGGGGTTCTATTAAGTTTTTAAGTCATCTCTTATCTATTTTATATGGAATAAAGAACTGATCACTAGATTCTTTTAATCGCTGGAGACTCCAGCAGTCGGACAATGGGGCTCTGCAGAGTCCCGTCTGCAGGGAGGCAATGCACGCTCACATCCACTCCATTCTCTAGGAGAATGCTGGAGATAGCCGAGTATAGTGCTTGGCTAACTCCAGTAGTCCCACAGAGAATGAATAGAACATAGGTATGTTCGACCTTTGCTCCATTCAGACACGGCTCTGTACAGCACTGTTCTTTGGATCCCTGGGAGTTCCAGTGGTTGGACTCCCCGTGATCAGCAAGTTATCCCCTATTCTATCTATATAGCATAACTTAAAAACTTAGTAAAACTTAGCCCTATTAGCAATGAAGCACCTAGAAAAACTTGACATAGGCCAAGAAGACGGTGTCTGAACCCACTGTCAACTGTCAAGGGATGACAAATGATTATTTACAAATTGTCAAAAGGCAACTAAAATTCCTTAATTAAAGACAATGTTAAAACTTAACTTTTATTTTTGTGCTAATAAACGAATACTACACTAAATATTAAAAAATGCAAGATGCGATTGGCAGTGTTTAGAGTACTGACTGAGTTGAATTCTAAATAAATCTCTATATAACTATATTTTAGCTATATACTATGGCTGCAGTCAGTCAGTGTAAAAAATTGGGCAAACTTTGAAAGTGTCCCCAAGTGCAGTTGCAAAAACCATCAAGCGCTACAAAGAAACTGGCTCACATGAGGACCGTCCCAGGAAAGGAAGACCAAGAGTCACCTCTGCTTCTGAGGATAAGTTTATCCGAGTCACCAGCCTCAGAAATCACCGGTTAACAGCAGCTCAGATTAGAGACCAGGTCAATGCCACACAGAGTTCTAGCAGCAGACACATCTCTACAACAACTGTTTAGAGGAGACTTTGTGCAGCAGGCCTTCATGGTAAAATAGCTGCTAGGAAACCACTGCTAAGGACAGGCAACAAGCAGAAGAGACTTGTTTGGGCTAAAGAACACAAGGAATGGACATTAGACCAGTGGAAATCTGTACTATGGTCTGATGAGTCCAAATTTGAGATCTTTGGTTCCAACCACCGTGTCTTTGTGCGACGCAGAAAAGGTGAACGGATGGACTCTACATGCCTGGTTCCCACCATGAAGCATGGAGGAGGAGGTGTGATGGTGTGGGGGTGCTTTGCTGGTGACACTGTTGGGGATTTATTCAAAATTGAAGGCATACTGAACCAGCATGGCTACCATAGCATCTTGTAGCGGCATGCTATTCCATCCGGTTTGCGTTTAGTTGGACCATCATTTATATTTCAACAGGACAATGACCCCAAACACACCTCCAGGCTGTGTAAGGGCTATTTGACCAAGAAGGAGAGTGATGGGGTGCTACGCCAGATGACCTGGCCTCCACAGTCACCAGACCTGAACCCAATCGAGATGGTTTGGGGTGAGCTGGACAGCAGAGTGAAGGCAAAAGAGCCAACAAGTGCTTAGCATCTCTGGGAATTCCTTCAAGATTGTTGGAAGACCATTTCCGGTGACTACCTCTTGAAGCTCATCAAGAGAATGCCAAGAGTGTGCGAAGCAGTCATCAAAGAAAAAGGTGGCTACTTTGAAGAACCTAGAATATAAGACATGTTTTCAGTCGTTTCACACTTTTTTGTTAAGTATATAATTCCACATGTGTTAATTCATAGTTTTGATGCCTTCAGTGTGAATGTACAATTTTCATAGTCATGAAAATACAGAAAAATCTTTAAATGAGAAGGTGTGTCCAAACTTTTGGTCTGTACTGTATGTCACACAAAATAGTTAATAAATAACATTTCCCACATGTCTACTTTACATCAGCACAATTTTGGAAACAATTTTGTATTTTTATTAGGGAGCTATAAGGGTTAAAAGTTGACCAGCAAAATTTGCAAAACCATTTTTTTTAGGCACCACATCACATTTGAAGTGACTTTAGGGGTCTTTTTGACAGAAAATACCCAAAAATTACACTATTCTACAAACTGCACCCTTTAAGGTGCTCAAAACAACATTCAAGAAGTTTATTAACCCTTCACGTGCTTCACAGGAATTTTTGGAATGGGGAAGAAAAAAATTAACATTTAACTTTTTTCATAAAAATGTTACTTTAGACCCCAATTTTTTATTTTTGCAGAGGTAGCAGGAAAAATGGACCCCAAAATTTGTTTTGCAAATTCTCCTGAGCACGCAAATACCCCATACGTGGGGAAAAAACACTGTTTGGGCGCACGGCAGGGCTTAGAAGGTAAGGAGTGCCATTTGACTTTAGAGAGCCCCTGATGTGCCTAAACAGTGGAAACTCCCCATAAGTGATACCATTTAGGAAACTAGATTCCTCAGGGAACTTATCTAGATTTGTGGTGAGCACCTTGAACCCCCTGGTGCTTCACAGAAGTTTAGAACATGAAGCCATGAGAATAAAAAAATCTAACTATTTCCACAAAAATAATCTTTTAGCCTCATTTTTTTTAGTTTCACAAGGGTAAGAGGAGAAAATGGAACCTAAAAACTGTTGTGCAATTTCTCCTGAATACGCCAATACCCCATATGTGGGGAAAATACACAGTTTGGGCGCCCATCAGGGATCAGAAGGGAAGGAGCACTGTGTGACTTTTTGAACGCAAAAATGGCTGGAATCACGAACGGACGCCATGTCGCATTTTGGGAGCCTCTGATGTGCCTAAATAGTGGAAACCTCCCACAATTGACTCCATTTTGGAAACTAGAGCCCTCAAGGATTTTATCAAGTGGTATAGTGTACATTTTGAACCCAGAGGTATGACAGAATTTGATAACTTATTCAATATGATGACGTAATGTTGTCATTAGCCTTGAGCGTAAGTGCTCTCTACTTGAGTTTGCATCGGGTACTCGGATATGCACCATGTATCACGAGTGCTCGAGTGACATGCTCGAGTCCCTGCCCCGCATGTTTCACGGTTGTTAGACACCCAAAAAAAACATGCGGGGATTGCTCGTGCATGGCAGGCGATCCCAGCAACGTTTTTTTGGCTGCGAAGCATATGGGGCGGAGACTCGAGCATGTCGCTCGAACACCCACGATACTAAGTGCATACACGAGCTCTCGATGCAAACTCAAGTAGCGAGCACTTGCGCTCAACACTAGTCGCCATATCGTCATCATTTTTTTTTTTCCTTACTTTTGAAAAAATCCCAACCCTAATACAACCCTAACCCCAACCCTAGCTCCACCCTAGCCCAACCCTAACCCTACCCTACCCCTAGCTCCACCCTAGCCCAACCCTAACCTTAGCCCAACCCTAGCCCTAACCCTAGCCCAACCCTAACCCTAGCTCCACACTAGCCCAACCCTAACCCTAGGCCAATCCTAACCCAACCCTAGCCCAGCCCTAACCCTAGCCCAACCCTAACCCTAGCTCTACACTAGCCCAACCCTAACCCTAGGCCAATCCTAACCCAACCCCAACCCTAGCCCAGCCCTAACCCTAGCTCCACCCTAGCCCAACCCTAGCTCCACCCTATCCCAACCCTAACCCTAGCCCAACCCTAGCCCTAGCTCCACACTAGCCCAACCCTAACCCAAGGCCAATCCTGACCCAACCCCAACCCTAGCCCAGCCCTAACCCTAGCTCAACCCTAACCCTAGCTCCACCCTATCCCAACCCTAACCCAACCCTAGCTCCACACTAGCCCAACCCTAACCCTAGGCCAATCCTAACCCAACCCCAACCCTAGCCCAGCCCTAACCCTAGCCCAACCCTAATCCTAGCCCCACCCTAGCCCAACCCTAACCCTACCCAAACCCTAGCCCAACCCTAACCCAAGCCCAACCCTAACCTAGTACTACCGTAAACCTAGCTCTGCCGTAACCCTAAAGTTTATTTTTTACACCGTTCCTCGTGTGGTATAAGTGATTTGACGACTTTATTTTTCGGGTCGGTGCGATTACAGAGATGCCAGATTCATATCGGGTTTTTATGATTGACAGCTGTCACACACTAAAAGGCACTTTTTTTGCAAAGACTAGTTTTTGCATCACCATATTTTGAGAGCTATAACTTTTGCATATTTTGGTTGACAGAGTCATGTGACGGCTTTTTTTTTTTAGGGATAAGTTGACGTTTTTATTGGTACAATTTTTGGGCATGTGACTTGATCTCTTCTATTCCGATTTTTGGGAGGCAGAATAAACAAAAAACTGCAATTCCGGAATTGTTTTTATGTTTTTTTTTTTTATGCCGCTTCATGTGTGGTAAAATTGATGAGGCAGCTTTATTCTTCGGGTCAGTATGTTTACAGCGGTACCACATTTATATCTTTTTTTTATGTTTTGGCGCTTTTACACAATAAAAACTATTTTCTAGAAAAAATATTTTTTTTGCATCGCTTTATTCTGACAGCTATAACTTTTTTATTTTTTGGATGATGCAGCTGTATGGCGGCTTGTTTTTTGCGGGACAAGATGACGTTTTCAGCGGTACCATTTTTATTTACATTCATCTTTTTGACCGCGTGTTATTCCATTTTTTGTTTGGCGGTATGATGATAAAGCATTGTTTTTTTGCTTCGTTTTTTTTTTTTTTTTTTTTTTTTTTTTTTTTTTTACCCTGTTCACTAAAGGATTAACTAATGGGACAGTTTTAGAGGTCAGGTCGTTCCGGACGCGGCGATACCAAATATGTGTACTTTTATTGGTTTATTTTTTCATAATAAATAAATATTATGGGTTCAATATATTTCTATTTTTGGGGGATTATTTTTAATATTTTTACAATTTTTTTTCTTTCCTTTTCTACTTTTTTTTTTTACTCTTACTCTATGTCCTACTATGGGACTTTTAGTTTTTGCAGCCTGATCAGTTGCATGGCATAGAGAGCAGCAGCTCCCTATGTCATGCAGCCTGTCAGTACTGCACACAGGGAGACATTGCTTTGGTCATGCACTGCGCATGACCAAAGTAACGTCCTGCCTCCTGGTGACCCAGATGTTGCCATGACGACCCGATGTCATCATGACAGCATCCGGTAAGACGCGGCAGACATCGCTGGAGGCCGTCAGGAGAGGTGAGTATAGTGATCACCTCCCCTTGCCCCTCCAATGCTGCGATTGAGTTTGACCGCAGCATTGCGGGGGTTAATGTGCCAGGAGCGGTGCGGGACCGCTCCCTGCACATAGCACCGGGTGTCAGCTGTGACAATCAGCTGACACCCGGCAGCGATCGCCCCGCACCGCTTGTGTGCGGGCGCGATTGCCGCTTGCGTAATAATACATAGCTGGTCCATATGTCCCAGGGCACAGCTACATACTATTACTGACGTCGTCAGAAAGGGGTTAAAAGGGTATTCTCAACTTGTTTCTTGAACAGCACTCAGCTCTGTAGTCTCTTCACTTCCTGGTTGCTGGAGAAGTGGGCACTCTTCGAATGACAGTTTTAGTCTGCAGCTTCTCCTGTTAGGCTAGGGTCACACCAGGGTATTTTCTCTCATCTGAGACAATCGGGTGCCAAACACACTCTGATCAGAGTTTGATCAGAATGATGAGAAGATGGGGAAAAAAATTCTGAATTCTGTCAGTCCATGAAAATCAGCCTGCACTCAGATGGTATTTGAGTGCAGTCCAATTTTTTTTTCTCGTGGACTCATTGAATTGCATGGCCGAGTGCGATCCGATAATCGGATCCAACTCAGGCATGCTGCAATTTTTTTTTCCATCTCAGTCCGAAGAACAAAAAATCTGACAAATGTACAGCCACATAAAATAAAATTGGTTCAAGTGCGATCCCATGTTTTGTCAGATCATCCACGGACAGAAAATAAGGTCAATAATGGCCTAGTATTGTTCTATATTTACATATAGAAATTGCATACCTTTGAACAAGTACACGACTCAGGAAAGTGAAAGCCGTGATTAGAACTGCTGTGGAAACTGACAATGTTGGGTGCTGGGGTGAGTTATTGTGTGCTCCTAAAGCACTGACAGCAGCACATTGGTCAGGAACTGAGAGGGAGGGCGAGAGAGGTGAGCAGCTAATTCTTTATAGGAATTAATGAGCTGAAGACAGCTGACAGGGATCATAGGAGTTAACTCCTCTGCCTAGAATGTAACTACTGTGCACACTGGGCTAGGCTCTTGGGGTCGATCTCCTTGGCAACAAGCTGTACATGATGTAAGATAAAAGCTCTCAAACTAGGCGAATAACAGGAGATAGAAAAAGAAAGTCACTTACAAACTTATTTTCATGCTATATAACTACGGTCAGGGGTGGATTAAGAGTAGCCAGGCCCCCCCCCACAGGTACCCGATGTATCACGTGACATGTCACATGATCCCCTTTGATAGATCATGTGATAGGTCATGTGACTAACACACATATGCTTTGGTCACATCTGTAGATGGAAAATGATGGAATTTTTTTTCCATTATGTACACAGCCCTATACATAACATAGCGCTATTTATAGTAGAGCAGCGGTGGGAGATTCATTTCCTTGAGGGGCCACATGAGAGACCGTGACTGTTGTGGAAGCCAAACCAATAGGCTGAAATTAATTCTGCTCAATGTTAATATATTTAGTTTATTATTTTGTTAATATTATTAACTGTATGACTTAATATTGAGCAGAATTAAGTATACTGACATCCCACTATATACAGTATGAGCCCCTACATAGCTGCCTAGATACAGTATGAGCCCCACACATAGCACCCTAGATACAGTATGAGCCACCGCATAGCTCCCTAGATACAGTATGAGCCCCACACATAGCTCCCTAGATATAGTATGAGCCCCCGCATAGTCCCCTATATACAATATGGCCCCCACATAGCCTCCTATATATAGTATGTGCCCCCACATAGCTCCCTATATACAGTATGAGCCCCCGAATAGCTCCCTAGAAATAGTATGAGCCCCCGCATAGCTCCCTACACACAGCTCCCTAGATATAGTATGAGCCCCCGCATAGTCCCCTATATACAATATGGCCCCCACATAGCCTCCTATATATAGTATGTGCCCCCACATAGCTCCCTATATACAGTATGAGCCCCGCACATAGCTCCCTATACAGTATGAGCCCCCGAATAGCTCCCTAGAAATAGTATGAGCCCCCGCATAGTTCCCTATATACAATATGAGCCCGCACATAGCCTCCTATATACAATATGAGCCAGTACATAGCTCCCTTCTCTGATCGACTGTCGGTTCCACAGCCAGCTCAGAGAATGGTCGAATGCAAAATGCAGCTGCCTGGGAGACACCTCTGACCACCGCATGAGGTGACCCAGAGGCACCCCCCTTACGGCTGTACCCAGGTCACATGCCCCCCCTGATTCCCCTAGGTACAGCCCTGTACAGTTTATATGACAATACATGACTGGTATCTATAGTATAATCAGGGATGTGCCCTTCTGTCAGAAGCCTCTATAGACTGTGCAAGCGCAATACCTGCGCAGTCTGGCCGCAGACAGAAAGACACATCCACATCCCAGACAAGGATGAGGAGTGTGGGGCCGGAGATTGCAGTATGCAAAGGCACCATAAACCCATACCTGTTCGGTCCTGGCATCTCTGGAGAGGCCGGAGGAGGAGTGTGGCGCCGGAATCAGCTCCTGCGCATACTGCGATTTCCAGCGCTATTTTAGTGAAGACAAATATGAACAGTGTCTTCGACAAAATGGACAGCGTGGTATGCAAATGCCAGGATGGGGGAGCATATACTAGGATGGGGGGGAAGCATATACATATACCAGGATGGGGGACCAAGATGGGGGGGAAACAGGGACCAGGATGGAGTAGCATATACCAAGATGGGGGGGGAAGCATGGACCAGGATGGGGGAGCATATATCAGGATGGGGGAGCATATGCCAGAACGGGGGCGCATATACCAGGATGGCAGAGCATATACCAGGATGGGGGGGGGGGGAAAGCATGGACCAGGATGGAGGAGCATATACCAGGATGGGGGGGAGGGAGCATGGACCAGGATGGGGGACCATATACCAGGATAGGGCGGGGCATGGACCAGGATGGGTGAGCATATACCAGGATGGGGGAGCATATACCAGGATGGGGGAGCGGAAGCATGGACCAGGATGGGGGAGCATATACCAGGATAGGGGAGCATGGACCAGGATGGGGGAGCATGGACCAGGATGGGGGAGCATGGACCAGGATGGGGAGGGGGGGGGGGGGGGGAGCATGGTCCAGGATGGGTGAGCATATACCAGGATGGGGAAGCATATATCAATAAAAAAAGCTCGCCACCCGGGCATACAACGGGTTCAATAGCTAGTACGATATACTGTGATACAGACATCAGATGTTATATACTATACACATTGTTATATCCCATCTGATGTCTGTGCCATAGTATACCATACACTAATCTGTATATTGGATGACATTTTTTGTACAGGGATATACACTGTACTGATCACACCTGGACCTGCCTACAGGACCTCACATATCATATATGGAGCAGTATAGTATGTGACATCCTGTAGGTTCAGGGTTGATCAGTCAGTGTATGATCTGGTCTGCTGATGCCTGTGGTCGCTCTGCTGGGGCTCAGTGTGATTTATTGCAGGACATTTTCCTGCAGATCTGGTGACGCTGGAGCCGATGACCTGGCACTGACAGCGCGACCTGATCTGCAGCAAAGGTCAGACTCTGGCAATAAGTCATACAGAGCCCCAGCAGAGCGGCCGCCGACCTGACACTAAGGGATCCATGTGAACTCATCAGGAGGGGAGCAGCATCTTGCAGCCCCCTCCTTACTCCAGACATCCTGCCCTGGGCCCGACCTCACATTTGCTATTTACCGCCATCCACAGCTGCACGAGCTCCTCTCCGGCAGGCTGAAGAGAAGCAGCTCCAGGCGCTGCTGTGTGACGTCAGTCCTGGAGATGCAGCACACAGCGTGCAGTGCAGGGGGCATGTCTGCCTCCCTGTGATGTAGCCGGCCGGCGTCTAAAAGGTACAATGCAGTCCCCCTGCCTCTGCAGAAAACATTATAATGAGGGCGATCTGGCCATGGGCCCCAAGGAGCCACGGGCCCCGGGCGGTAGCCCAGATCGTCCTCATTATAATCTGCCTATGACTACGGTATACCACTTTACCCAAGCACCACCTCAATCTTGTATATTTGTAGTATATTGTTTACTTTGTTTTGATTAACTTTGGCTTCATTTACTTATAATAGTAGCCATAATTACTTTAGAAACAATCTCCAGGGGTTTCAGGTACCGAGGGTAGCGGAGACCCAGGAGAACATGATCAGGGCACTTTTTCCGGTCCCCATTCATGTGAGCTGATCAAGTAAAAAAAAAAAAAGTGTGCCGCTGTCACAATGATTTCTCTCTCTTCTGACATGACATGCATGTCAGAGGAGAGAGAAAATGAGCCCCCCCAAAACCTCCGCCATCCCCGGGCCCTCTTGATCCGTCCCAAGGCGTTCCGCGTCATCTTCCTGTAAAATAAAAATGGCAGGCACAGTAGCCTGCCTTAGTGTCCTCCTCCTGTGGGCATACACTCCCGAAAAAAGTGCACGGCAGAGTACACATTCGCTCTGCAGTCACCATTGCAGTCTATGGCTCCCGTCAGATCATAGGTCCAGACCCCGTATTGCAGGGGATTTTGGACGTATGCCCCGACGGGGACACAGATATTAAAATATCATAATAACTACAAGATTATCTTGCTTTTCCCACTGACCGCAATTGAAAATCCTTTTTGAACAGAAATTTTATATGGAGTTATTCAGAATCACTGTAAATGATGGCAGCTGTGTACTGACTACTATATAACATTAGTTTACATGTGATTGGCTAATTCTGAACAACCACATTCTCCATTATCAGAGGTCGTTAACACTTTAGCAACCACATTCTTGTAGTTTTATCCCCACCTCCCAAAATGATTTCATTATGTTTCCCAATGGAATTCTACAGATTATGGGTGACATTAAAGATGACAAAGTTCAGAAATAATTCTTGGTATTTTTTTTTTTTACATAAAAACTTAGTGTAAAACAGGAGTGTGTAGACTTTTTTATATCCGATGTATTGCAGTATATAGTTCAAATCAGTCTCCTATGAAGTCCAGTCTGTGGCTGCGCGAGTACCAAGATGGCAGTGAGGTAAAAGCAGAGGGTAAAGAAAGGATTTGTCATTTTGGAATGATAGCCTTGAATATGATATTCCAAGTCTATTTATATTGGAACCAAACATGTAAGGGTATGTGTCCACGATGCAGAAATGAAGCAGAAAATTTCTGCAGCGTTTCTGCATGTTCTTGGCAATTAAAAACGCTTGCAAATTTTGCACGCGTTTTTACATGCAGATGTGACTTGCGTTTTTCAAGTGCATTGGGACCTCAAATCCGCATGCAGAAACGCGCAAATAATGGACATGCTGCGGATTTTTCCGCAAGGAAAATCAGCTGCAGAAAATTCCGCAGCATGGGCACAGAACATGCAGATTTTCATTGGGGATCAAGGGACACAGATTACCAAGCGTCTTGCAAGCATTTACGCTGCGGAAAATCCGCATCAAAAACGCTTAAAAAACGCATAGTGGGCACACAGCCTTAGGCAGGCAAATGCTACTTGTTTCTGAAAAATCCATATTTTTAAAGTCATTGTCAATAACCAGGGCATCCCGCATACTAAAGGCTAATCCTTATAAACATAGATAGTCTGGGACAAATACTGTATATTCATGACCTACCCATAGGAAAGGTTATTAATACGAGTTTGGTGAGGGTCCGACAACCAGCACCCCATATATCCGCTTATATCTGCTCCCACAGTTGCCAGAGTGGAGCTGTTACACACCCGTCTCTCCCAAGATCTGCTCCCTTCTTCTAGGTCTGCTGCCCTCTGTTGTGCTGTCAGGTTTTGTAAGTTGCCCTGCCCAATCAATGACAATATCCCTATACTTAAGGCCCACTGAAACACACCTGTCTTGGGATTGAGACTCTTGTGTTCCTTATTCGGTATGCTCCATTATCTTTACTAATCACATCCATCCCTGCTGGTTTCTACTCCATCTGTCTGTTATCTCCAGAGTTTCCAGTTAGTCCTAGTCCCCATGATTCCACGTGTCCTCTGGAGGCTGCACCAACTCCTGGTGTCCGTGTGCTCACCAGGACCAGAGGCTTAGTGGATCTAACTTGCCATGGTGAGCCCTTATAGGAGCACAGTAGCTAAATACATTCTCTAGTGGCCGCTGCCAGGTACTGCAATTTATCTTCCGTTTCAGGTGCTGGTTCCACTTCCAGAACTCCCACCTTTTCAAACAATAGGGATCCCCTTGTTAAGACTCAAGAAAGGAAGAGACCAAGGGTTAAGTATTCTCCATTGTAGTGAGTTGCTGAAGTGTTTATAGGAGTAGTGAATCAATAAAAATAACCGCACTCTGCACGTCATCTGCTCTTTACTAGGCTGCCAGTGTCTGACAATATTTGGCGGTCCCAGCGATGGCAGCACAGTGAACCATCAGTAATTACCCATACCTGCTCCTTTGCTAGGCACGACCCCTCTTCCATGAAAAATACACATGAGCAGACAGGTGTTTTTCTAAATAGTTAGGGGCCACACAGAATAGCATGGAGGCCACAAGTTTGTACATCCTTGTTATAGAATACCTTGCATATTACTTAGCATTGTGTCCTCACAAAACTAATAATGCCAAAATTATTTAAGTAGCACACCCATGAAAATAATTTTTAGCTCCTTTGTAGTGAATATGGTGTAAGTGTTAGGAAAATGTGGCAACGAGTAATTATATTATTATCAGTACAGTTCTGGAAGTCACTGTTTTGTGCATCCGTTGGGGATGTGAAAGTCTTTTCCAGGTGGCAACCAGACAAGGTTTTGAACTTGAAGCATTTCCTGATCACTTTTACTGCCTGTGGGTTTTTTTTTTTTTTTTTTAATTTTTAACCTGCTAGCAAATTGCTCAAGCAGCATTGTATTGTAAGTACGGAGAGTCTTCCAATCAAAAACGCCTAAAAATGATCAAGTCACTTTTTTTTAGCCACTTAGCGGTTTTGAAAACCTAAAGTGGTTGCAAGACATTCAAATCCTGAACGTATGAACAGCAAGTCTTTCTTCACAGAAGAAAAAAATTCTCTTTTGACCATTCTCTAAGTGCAATTTTCAGGTGCTCCAAATCCACATAGCTACATGGTGTGGACTTACCCTTACAAGAAGCAAACTCAGGCTCTCAGAAATGCATTGAAAGGAGAGTTTCAGGCTATAAAGAAAGCTGTGTGGTCCAGCTAGTCACAGTGCAGTCACGTTGCGGAGAGGAGTACCGGAAAGGCACCAAGAACGGGAGAATGTGTCAATCTGTAAATATATCGACACCAGCACCAAAAGGACTAAAATATTCACAGGAATATAATGCTACTAAAATGAATAACCAATGTCTTTGCACTGAACCTTAGGATAGATCTTATAATTGGGGAACACCCAGTGTGAATCATTTACCACATCTTTTTTTGATTAATCCAGGGTTTAACACAATTACAAATAGTATACTACCATCTAAAGCAGTGGACATACAGAAATAAGCCCCGTCCTGTGCGCAAGCTAGCATGCATGCAAACCAGCAGATATCGGAAGACATGACGTCACCGGCTCCGCTCACCTACTACTGCACGCTATGGAAAAACTAAATTTCATCAGCAAGGAGAAATCCTTGTAAAACGTCCAGTTTATTTAATATTCCACAGCCTGCATCGGCAGCCCACACACTTCAGACAGATCTATCCTTAGACCGGGCCTGACTAAGGACCTATCAAGCCGTTGATATGGGCTCTGGGATTTAAATGTGCAGAAAATAAAGTGGATGTTTTATAAGGAATTCTCCTTGCTGCTGGACAGTGGCTGTCGTTAGTAGGAAAGAAACAGGGAGCGCTGCATAAGCATAGTAATTATGACACTATAAAAAGGTGAGATATACACTGCTCAAAAAAATAAAGGGAACACTTAAACAACACAATGTATCTCCAAGTCAATAACACTTCTGTGAAATCTACCTGTCCAGTAATGAAGCAACACTGATTGTGAATCAATTTCTCCTGCTATTGTACAAATGGAACAGACAACTGGTAGAAATGATCAGCAATTAGCAAGATACCCCCTATAAAGCAGTGGTTCTGCAGGTGGTGACCACAGACCATTTCTCTGTTCTCATCCTTTTTGGCTGTTTTGGTCACTTTTTCATTTTGCCATGCTCTCACCCTTAGAGGTACAGTAGCATGAGGCGGTGTCTACAGTACAACCCACAGAAGTTGCTCAGGTAGTGCAGTTCATCCAGGATGGCACATCAGTGCGAGCTGTGGCAAGAAGGGTAGCTGTGTCTGTCAGCACAGTGTCCAGAGCATGGAGAAGAAGATACCAGGAGATGTGGAGGGAGCCATAGGAGGGCAACAATCCGGCAGCAGAGCCGTTACCTCCTCCTTTGTGCAAGGAGAAACAGGAGGAGCACTGCCAGAGACCTGCAAAATGACCTCCAGCAGGCCACAAATGTGCATATGTCTGCACAAACGGTCAGAAACCGACTCCGTGAGGGTGGTATGAGGGCGTCCACAGATGGGGGTTGTGCTCACAGCCCAACACAGTGCAGGACACTTGGCATTTGCCACAGAACACCAGGTTTGGCAAAGTCGCCACTGGCGCCCTGTGCTCTGCACAGATGAAAGTAGGTTCACACTGAGCACATGTGACAGACGTGACAGAGTCTGGAGATGCCGTGGAGAGCGATATGCTGCCTGCAACATCCTTCAGCATGACCGGTTTGGCAGTGGGTCAGTAATGGTGTGGGGTGGCATTTCTTTGGAGGGCCGCACAGCCCTCCATGTGCTCACCAGAGGTAGCCCGACTGCCATTAGGTACCAAGATGAGATCCTCAGACCTCTTGTGAGACCATATGCTGGTGCAGTTGGCCCTGGGTTCCTCCTAATGCAGGACAATGCCAGACCTCATGTGGCTGGAGTGTGTTAGCAGTAGAGCTGAGCGGTGTTCGACTCAAACTGTTCGCCAATCTCAAATTCGAGCTGTTTTGGGCGGTGTTCGAGCCGTTCAGCGAACCCGAACGATTTGAAAAAAATTTGGCTGTTCAAGGTTATGTTCGATAACTGTTCGTGCACCAAAATCATAACTGGATTTTTTCTCAGTAATGCTGAAAATTAATGTTAATACGCAGTTTGAGTGTACAGCGGGGCGGGGGGAGGGGCAGGGGATGGATCTCTGCAGAAATAATGAAGATCTCCATTTTTTTTTCTCTTTCCCGCATTTACAGTGGGGAGGTGCAGTCTGTCAGCCTATCAGCAGCGCACACACGGAGCGAACTGCTTTTTTTCACACAAGCAAGGGCATGTGTCATTGGCAGTGTATGTCACATGTCCTTGCCCTATAAGACCCAGCCATTTTCCCCGTCGCCACCATTTTCTCACTGCTGCAGCTGCGTGTTAGACGGCACCGCTGTTGCTGTGTGCGCTATACTTTGTTAATTTCAAGCCAATTTTCGCACAAATCTACAGATAGCTTGGGAGTAGGGAATAGTTGTGATTGCAGTCCTTTTCAGGACTAAGTTACATCAATTCCTATCACTTTTTGCCAGGCAGGTCTGTGCCAGTGCTGTGCAAGTTTTTTTTCACAGCATTTGGCTAAATCTAGCTAAGCAAATCCTTTTTGGCCTATTGCAGAGTGTGTTAGTCAGTGGAGTAGCCTATCTGTGTTGCAAGCTACACCACCTGTGTATAGAATACATTTTTTTTACTGCACCTAGTGAAGTAAAACCTTTTGGGCATAGCATCATTCTATTAGTCCATCTATACTAACCTCCACCAGGTTGCAAATTCAATCTAATTTTTATCTGCATCTAGCTCTGAAAAATATTTCGGCTTGTAGCAGTGTGTGGGACTTGTTCTATTAGTCCATCTATACTGACCTCCATCAGGTTGCAAATTCAATATAATTTTTATCTGCATCTAGCTCTGAAAAGATATTTCGGCTTGTAGCAGTGTGTGGGACTTGTTCTATTAGTCCATCTATACTAACCTCCACCAGGTTGCAAATTCAATATAATTTTTATCTGCATCTAGCTCTGAAAAAATATTTGGGTTTTGGCTTGCAGCAGTGTGTGGGACTTGTTCTATTAGTCCATCTATACTAACCTCCACCAGGTTGCAAATTCAATATAATTTTTATCTGCATCTAGCTCTGAAAAAATATTTGGGTTTCGGCTTGTAGCAGTGTGTGGGACTTGTTCTATTAGTCCATCTATACTAACCTCCACCAGGTTGCAAATTCAATATAACTTTTATCTGCATCTAGCTCTGAATAAATATTTGGGCTTCGGCTTGTAGCAGTGTGTGGGACTTGTTCTATTAGTCCATCTATACTAACCTCCACCAGGTTGAAAATTCAATATAATTTTTATCTGCATCTAGCTCTGAAAAAATATTTGGGCTTCGGCTTGTAGCAGTGTGTGGGACTTGTTCTATTAGTCCATCTATACTAACATCCACCAGGTTGCAAATTCAATATAATTTTTATCTGCATCTAGCTCTGAAAAAATATTTGGGCTTTGGCTTGTAGCAGTGTGTGGGACTTGTTCTATTAGTCCATCTATACTAACCTCCACCAGGTTGCAAATTCAAAATAATTTTTAGCTTCATCTAGACCGGAAAATAATTTTGGGCTTAGTAGCAGTGTGTGGTACTCATTGTATTAGGCCATCTATACCAAGCTCCACCAGCTTTGAAATTAATAATAATTTTTAGCTGCATCTTGCCTGTAAACTAATATTGGGCATATTAGCAGTGTGTGGTACTCATTCTATTAGGCCATCTATACTAAGCTCCACCAGCTTTCAAATTAATAATAATTTTTAGCTGCATCTTGCCTGGAAAATAATTTTGGGCATAGTAGCAGTGTGTGGTACTCATTGTATTAGGCCATCTATACCAAGCTCCACCAGCTTTGAAATTAATAATATTTTTTAGCTGCATCTAGCCCGGAAAAATTTTTTTCTTCCCAATAGTGGTAGCAATAGAAATATGGGGCGCGCTCCTGGCTAACAAAAATATACGCTTCATAACAAAAAACACCAGCCTAGCGCACTGCATTAATAAGATGGCATCATTGTCTCTCCTGTCTACGCCGGCTAGCATTCCTGTGCCTAAAACACAATGCATGGGTTCCCGCTAGCCACGATGTTGAGGGGTCTAAAGCTGCTGCTAACGCTTTATCACAATTCAATTGGCAGATTTTCACAGAGCTCCTCCCCAACGCCCACCCATCGGGCAACAGTTGCCCACCCTCCCTATGTGATCTAGTGGCGAATAGTTGATGCCATTAATCAGAGCGTCAGTTGCCCCGTCGACGTGGCAAGCATACGGTAAGGCATGGGAAGAGTGGACACGACTAGTAGCAGGCAGATGGGTTGACCAATGTGAATAAGCCAGATTACAAGTCACCATAGAATTTCTCCACAAGCTAATCATGAGGGGCATATCAGGGGCGTCAGCGCAGCGGTGTCTGACCGGAGTAGCATTTCACTTCCAACTACTGAATTGGGGAGATGTGACAAAGAGATTCATCATCAGACAATCCATAAAAGGGTGGAAAAGGGGTCAGCCAAGTCAGGAGTGTAGACGTCCTGTCCCGTGTCACTAAAACTGATTTCTCATATCATATCCCTAACACCATTAACATGACACTCACAATTTGAAGCAACACTACTGTCTACTGCATTTGCGATTGCCTTCTTCGGGGCGCTATGCATAAGCGAATTAGTCCCTCAATCCAAAATTACCACCAGTGGAGGCTTATTACACCAGGACGCAGTCATAGCCAATAATGCAATACGTCTACGCATACGCCAATTGAAAACGGTTCCAGCGGGCAGGGGCACTTGGGTACTTCTACAACCCACAAACGGTACACTGAGTCGGGTAACAATAGTAAAAACATATATAACCATCAGATCACAAAGTAATTTCTTCCTATCACACATTGATGGAACGCCATTATCAAGATACAAGTTCCAAGCTATATTTAATAAATGCCTAACATCGGCAGGGAACCACCCCAAAGATTACGGGACATACTCATTCCGCATAGGCGCGGCAACGGAAGCAGCAAGAGCAGGACTGTCAGAAACGGAAGTTCAGAGGATAGGGAGATGGCGATCCACGTGTTTGGCGAGATACATAAGACCGGACTTGTTATCCTAACGTGGTTTGTTTCTTTTACAGGTGACGCTAAGCCAACAGTGTGGGTGATAGGCCACTCATATATATATTGGGCAGAAAAAAGGGCGAAAGTCCGCCCAGGCGGGAGGAAATTAGAGTTTCATAACACATATTTCAACTGGAGAGGTATTAGAGGCCTGCTATGGCCACAGGTACTAATGGATGTAATCAAGGTAGGGAGAGAGCAAGAGGTCCGGTCATCTTAGTTATACAGGCTGGGGGAAACGACCTAGATCATCACAAGAGCGCATAACTAATGGCAATAATGAAACTAGACACTGAGCGCTTCAGAGAATTTTTCACAAAACTAACTATAGTATGGTCAGAGATTGTGCCGATAGCGGTATGGCAAGGTGCGCGAGACATGACGGCCATCGAACGGACAAGGCGGGTAATAAATATTCGGATGGCAAAATTTAGAAGAGACAGAGGTGGTGTAGTAATACAACACCGACAACTGGAAGGAGATAAAGCAGGCCTCATACGGCCCGACGGTGTTCACTTAATGGATATTGGACTGGACATATTCCTGTCAGGACTCCAGGATGGAGTGGAAGAAGCATTAAGAGTGATGGATGGGGGTCAGAGTCCTGCATACGAGTACGCAGGATCCTCCGTGGCCTGGAAATAGAAAGGACATGTTGGAGAGTTACACTTGTTGGCCAACTTTCCGGTGTGGAGACGCAGGGCATGCTGCAACAAGCTGAATTATTTTAGAAATAAAATGCCTTTCTAATGGAATGAGTATAAAGAGTTAATAAAGCTGTGACCGATCCTCACCCATCCAGTTGTAAGAGTTACATTATTGTATTGTCAAGGAAAGGGGGGCGGTAGGGGGGCTGAGCACCTGGGTTTGGTTGGGGGTCCCCACAGTCTGCCTAGGCTAGATGCATTTAAAAATTCTTATTAGATACACAGGCGGTGCAGCTTGCTTCGCAGCTGGGCTACTACGCCCAAAGTATTGCCTAGGCTAGATGCAGTTAAAAATTCTACGCTGACTAGCAGACACTGAAGCTTTGGAGCAGACCTCTGAGTAAACAGCTCTTCAGACTCAACCATCTGTGTTACCCCAAGCCATAGTGTATGTAGTTTCTTAAAGTTAAAAGGGGGGGGGAGCGACCCAACCCACCTGGAATGGACGATGCCAACGTCACGTAAAACACAGCAAGGGGACTCCAAAAAGAGTCTCCATTTTTTCCAAAAATTGTGGCACAGACACCACTTAAGTGGCATCAATTGCCCCAGAGTTGCTTAAAATGGTTGGTGAGGTGATTTTACCAAATCCTCAAGCTTTTAGTCTCCCCAGGATGACACAGGGGTAGAAAAGTCCTTGCGGATCCATGATTTGTTAATCTTTATGAACGTGAGTCTGTCTACATTCTCAGTGGACAGCCGCGTGCGCTTATCTGTCAGCAGACCACCAGCAGCGCTGAACACACGTTCAGAGAGAACGCTGGCTGCAGGGCATGACAAGATCTCCAAGGCGTGAGTGGCGAGCTCCGGCCATTTTTCCAGATTGGAAGCCCAAAATGAGCAAGGGTCCAGTGACACAGTCATAGCTTCGATGTTCACTTGGAGATACTCCTGTACCATCCTCTCTAGGCGTTGACTATGTGTCAGACTTTATTATTATTATTTATTATTATAGCGCCATTTATTCCATGGCGCTTTACATGTGAAAAAGGGGGTATAATACAAGAACAATTTCAATAATCTTGAACACAATGTGACAGCGACTGGTACAGGCGGAGCGAGGACCCTGCCCGCGAGGGCTCACAATCTACGAGGGATGGGTGAGGATACAGTAGGTGAGGGTAGAGCTGGTCGTGCAGCGGTATGGTGGAGCGGTGGTTACTGCAGGTTGTAGGCTTGTCGGAAGAGGTGGGTCTTCAGGTTCCTTTTGAAGGTTTCCACGGTAGGCGAGAGTCTGATACGTTGGGGTAGAGAGTTCCAGAGTAGGGCGGAAGCACGGGAGAAATCTTGTATACGGTTGTGGGAGGAGGAGATAAGAGGGGAGTAGAGCAGGAGATCTTGTGAGGATCGGAGGTTGCGTGCAGGTATGTAACGGACTTCTTGTCTCCTGTGGCCTTGTAAAGGATGGTCTAAAAAAGTGGTGAAACGATTCCACAAAATTGCTGTTACCAGCAGATACCTTGTTACTGTTACGGTTTTAGTGATGAAGACTCAATAGTCCCACGGTTTGCAAGTTAGAACTGTGAGATTCACTACGTGCACCACTGGTGTTTTGTGGAAAAGCACATGTAAGATTCTGCAACAGCCTCTGCTGATACTCCTGCATGCGTGAATCCCTTTCTATGGCAGGAATTATTTCGGCAAATTTACTTTTGTACCGGGGATCTAAGAGTGTGGCAATCCAGTAGTCAGGATTACTTCGAATTCTGACAATCCGAGGGTCATGTTGCAGTTAGTGCAGCAAGAAGGCACTCATGTGTCTTGCGCATCCAGGAGGACCAAGTCCTTGTTGTGTTGGTAGCGAGGTAAGAATCATGCTTCCTTCCTCTGCCCTCTCCCCCCAACCTCGCACAACAGAAATGTGATCAAGGTCTCCCTCATCTGATGAGTCTTACATGCCCATCGCCAGTTCGTCCTCCACTTCTTCCTCGGCTCCTGCACCTTCCTCAACAGTTTGGCTGCTACCATGCGCCCTGGTTAATCCCTCTCCCCCACCCTCCCATGCCTGCCACCTTGGTGCTGCCGACCGTCTGGACCTTGGAGATGTTATCCCTTCCGCATACGACTCCTCTTCTACTTCCTCCACCTCCTCTTGTCCCACCACCTGACTCTGAATTCTGTTTAACGTGTGCTCCAGCATGTAGATCACCAGAATAGTCATGCTGATAATGGCATCGTCGTCAGCACTAAACATCTTTGTCGCCATTTCAAAACTGTGCAGAAGGGTGTGTGGCGCCCCTGAGGGTTCAGTCGCCAAAGAGGTACTGCATCTCACCCAGAGGTGTGGTATCTCACCCTCAGGTAAGGAAGGAGTATGGCTCGGGACCCTAACACCTGCATCCAACACATACCCGCAGTGGGGGTAGGGCGAGATTGCTCCTAAGGGAGAGCACAGTCCCAGGTCCCTAGCTGGTGGGAGGGTCCTATGTAGTGGGTGTGGGTGGATAAAGCAGCTTAGGGGAGCACATGACAGGGAGAGTATAAATAGGAAGCCATCTTAGAAAGAGCAAGCCAGTCAGACGAAGAGAAGTGACAGGAGCAGAGGCTCTGCATGAGCTCTGCTCCAGAGGCGGGCCTAGCCTGTGAGGCCCAGGACTGAAGGAGAGAAGAGAGGAGTGGGAGCAGGAAGGCTCCAGGAACCGAAGGGACCCTAGGGGTACGGGCCGTGCAGAAGGCCACCCATACGCCCGCTGCTACCAGGAGGTAGAGGGGTCAGGCCAGATAAGGGGAACCGGTCCCTCAACTAGTGGAGAAACAGCAAGGCTCAACTAGAAACGGAGGCTGCAGCATTTCATGTACTGCAGTCCAAAGTCCACACCAGTCTCACTAAGAAGGTAGCCACATAGGACCCAGGGGACGGAACACACGTCGCCCGCCAAGGCCCGAGGATATCGGATAGAAGTGTCACTGGGTGTGAGGTGCAGGGAGAAAGCCAGAGAAAGGACACACAGAAGGGGGTCCTGCTAAGTACTCCGGAGCTATCTGGGGGAGGACTGAGCCCCTCACTGAGTACGCACAGCACGACGGAGGAGATTGCTCTGGTACCTGTAATCTGGACTGCAACAACTGTGAGTAAAGATCTTGGGACTGCATCACACGGACTCTGTGTTCATTACTGACTCCCTGCACTACAACCACCATCATCCACCGACACTGCCCTGAAGCTACACTCTTCCTGTGGGGAGTAATAATACCATTGTTGCAAAACCACCAGCTTCAGAGGACTGTTCCGCAGCGGCGGCCCCTTTGGCCGCACTCCACAGGTAGCGTAGTCGGACATTATAAAACCCATATATACAAATTACCCTTGGATTGACCGCCCTGGGTCACGGACCGGGTCGCCGCCACAGTGACTACAACCCCCAGCGTCTACTGGCCCGGCTCCGGGTACCCCACGGCCCAGGGGGCGCGTCAAATTCATAGGTCCCTGATCTGAGACCACTCCTGCAGCGTGATTTGCCCCACCTCTGGATCTCGTTGGCCCAGGCTATACGTCAGAACGTATTGCACCAGGGCTTGTCGGTGCTGCCACAGTCACTGCAATATGTGCAGAGTTGAATTCCATCGTGTCAGCACATCGCATTTCAGCCGGTGAACTGGCAGGCCCAACGACTTCTGTAGAGATGTAAGTCGTTGAGCTGCGGGATGCGAACGGCAGAAGTGAGCACACAGCGACCGTGCCCTCTGCAGAAGGCCATTTAGTCCGGGATAGTGGGCTAAAAATTGCTGGACAACCAGGTTCAACACGTGAGCCATACAAGGCACGTGTGTGACATTGCCCCGGCTAAGGGCCGCACCCAGGTTTGCAGCATTGTCGCACACGGCCTTCCCTGGTTGCAGGTCCAGTGGAGACAACCATTCATGAAACTGGGTCTCCAGAGCTGACCACAACTTCTCAGCTGTGTGACTCACATTTCCCAGACATTTCAAAGTAAACACCGCCTGATGCCGTTGAGCCCTGCTGCCAGCATAGTAGGGAGGTGTGCAGGATTCCTTCTGCGCAGTTAGAAAGCGGGTGGCATTACCAGACAGGCTTTGGGTGCAGGTGGAGGACCGAGAGGAGGTTGAGGAGGCAGAAGCAGTGGAGGAACTTCTAGATAAAGAGGATTGACTTACAACTCGTGGGGACGGCAAGACTTGGACAGCAGCCCCTTGTCCTGCTGTCACCATAGTTAGCCAGTGCCCAGTCAGCGACATGTAACGCCCCTGTCCATGCCTACTCGCCCAAGTGTCTGTGGTGAAATGCACCCTGTCACACACAGAGTTTCTCAAAGAAGCGGTGATGTTGTGTGCGACATGCTGGTGTAGCGCAGGCACACCTTTCTTTGAGAAGTAGTGCCGACTGGGCATCTGGTACTGGGGCACTGCGACGGACATAAGGTCTTGAAAATCCTCTGTGTCCACCAGGCGGAAAGACAGCATTTCTGTAGCCAAGAGCTTGCAGATGGTGAAATTCAACCTTAGCTTTCTCATGGCTAGGAGGAAATGGTCTTTTACTTGTCCACATCTGAGGGACCGAGGGCTGGCTGTTGTGCTTGGACGGGGTTGAGTAAGGTGTCCCCGGCAAACTTGCCGGTCTGTGAGGAAGATGCAGGTGGAAGTTAGGTTGCCTTGATCCAAAGGTGGTGTTTCCACTTCCAAATGAAATGGCCAATCACACTGGCTGTTGCGGGTAAAGAGGTGGCAGGTCTGCGTCCAAAAACATGTGTGACTGCTGTCCCCCCAGTCACAGAGGATGAAGAGGCCGTGGATGCACAAGATGGGACAGGCTGTGGTTGGCCCGGCCCGCTAGGCCGCATTGTAGCACAGTGAGCTTCCCACTGCAACTTATGCTTCATATCCATGTGACGGTTCATGCTTGAAGTACTCAAACTATGGATTTTTTGGCCTCTACTTAGCTTTTGGTGACAAATATTACAGATAACACGAGTTGGGTCATCCTTATCGATCTGAAAAATGCCCAGACTATGCAAGGCTTAGAGGCCATGCGACCTGAAGAGCCACTACGACTTGTGGTCAGAGGCAGAGTTGTGTTATAAATAGGGAAGGTGGAGCTAGGCAGTTCAGTTCCTCTGAAGAGTTCCTGCAGTAGAGAAGCCTAAGAGAGGTCAGTCTGCAGTGGAGCTCAGTTTAGTCTAGAGAACTCAGTTAATAGTTCAGCAGTGGAGCACGAGGCTCCTGTTAGGTAGATTCAGGGAGCCCAGTTAGAGCTTAAGGTGTGCCGGCGCCATAAGATCGGTGAAGCGCGGCAAGTTGCCGTTAGTGTGTATAGCCTAGTGAGGGCCTGAGTAGGCCGAAGGCGAGTGGAGAGTTAGTACATAGGGGGCAGAGGAGCTCAACCAGCTCACCCCGAAGCATTTTCCGGACACCGGATCCAAGCTTACCGGGATCTCTGACCCAGTAAGGCATAACCGGAATCCCTGGAGAACTACAATTCCCAGGATCGCTAAGGTGCTGATACGTAACAGAGCCAGGAGACGCTTAGGCCCCGCATACTGGGAGCGTGAACTCCAAGACAAGGCCCTACCACAAGGTCAGCCAGCGCAGGACAGAGACAAAGTTAGGCCTAGCTCCAGGCAGGTCAGAAACTTACTACGCAGAGGCAAGAAACAGGAGGCCCTACACCCGCTCATTGGGGAGGATCCTGATATGCACCCTTCACCCTACAGTGCTCCGGGATGTGCCTGAATTTCTACCAGTAAAAGGTACTGAAGTGACTACCGTGTCCGTTCCCGTTCTTGCACTGACCCAGCTGGGTCTTGCCTGTCCTGCATTCCCCCTGCATATTCTTTTCTGAGGCCTAGCTCCACCTGTGGGGAGCTATACCATCCAGCTGCCTTATCACCGGCCTCAGTGGACTACTGCAGCGCTGGTGCTTCTCACCAGATACCACAAGTGGCGTCACGAACTCTTATAAAATTAACAATTATCCACCCTTTTAAAGACTGACCCCAGGGTACGGGCCCGGGAGCCGACCACCGCGACATCCCAAAGGCCAGGCAAAGGCCCGGGTACCGAGTCATCCCCATCCCCTGGGCTAGTCACATCCTCCTCCACCTCGTCTGCTGACCTCATCGACTGGCTGACTGTGGGGTGACAGTAAGTGGGATCTCCAACCTCGTCATCATCACCCTGTGTGTTCTCACACCCGTCGTCCTCAGAGCCAACCTCTTCCTGCCCTGACCGAAAAGTCAAGTTGTCGCTCCAATCAGGTATTTGAGTCTCATCATCGTCTTCATCATTGTCTCCACCAATAGGAGTTACAGTTTGGGAACGAGGGTCTACATTATGCTCAGAACCTTCTTCATCTGGTCTTGGATCCGACTCATAAAGGTTCTGGGCATCAGTGCAGATCATTTCCTCGTCTGGATTAACAGAAGCTCTGGAGCAGACCTCCGTTTCCCAGGCTATAGTATGAGTAAACAGCTGTGCAGACTCAACCATCTGTGTTACCCCATACTCAGACGGGCAGCTGGAGACTTGGGAGCTGTGAGGAAGCAAGTGCGATTGGGGTGACACCTCTGAGGACTGGAGTATTTGTGATGTTGAAGTTGAGGTGGAGGAGAGCCCATTTGATATACGTTGAAGCACCTGCTGTTTTTGTGCCTCATCTAGAATTTGGAGTGATGGGCGTGTCCGTAAGAAAGGGATCGTATCACATTGTCCACGAAAAGAAGTAGACATCTTAGTTTGGCTGGAAGATGGTCTTTCTTCTGCAGATGTTACTCCCCCCACCACGGGGGGGCTCGACCCACCAGCGGACAGGCACCAGTATTGAGAGAGGGGGGGCTGGCCATCAGGGTCCACCGCAGCTCTGGCACAAAACTGGCGACACGGAGGTCGCACGGGCAGGAACGGACTGGCCGTGCTGGCTTCGCACTTTTTTGGTTTTAGAAGGGCATGACATGCCTATATCTGTGTCTCCCCCTCCTTTTACTCCTCCACCTCTTTTATTTTCGCATGACTATATGTACTTGTCACTTTTCCATGTGTTAGTTGTGTCTTCTGAGCAGTTTGTCAACTTTTGGACACCTTTAAAGGTGTTTTCTATGTGTTTTTGTTTGCCTGCCATTGGTTTTAACGGTGTTCGAAGGTGTTCGACGAACATACGGGTGTTGGACGAACCGAACCGAACTCGGACACTACGGGGGTGGCTCAACACTAGTCAGCAGTTCCTGCAAGTTGAAGGCATTGAAGCTATGGACTGGCCCGCCCGCTCCCCAGACCTGAATCCGATTGAGCACATCTGGGACATCATGTTTCGCTCCATCCACCAACATCACGTTGCACCACAGACTGTCCAGGAGTTGGCGGATGCTTTAGTCCAGGTCTGGGAGGAGATCCCACAGGAGACCATCCGCAACCTCATCAGGAGCATGCCCAGGCGTTGTAGGGAGGTCATACAGGCACGTGGAGGCCACACACAATACTGAGCCTCATTTTGACTTGTTTTAAGGACATTACATCAAAGTTGGATCAGCTTGTAGTGTGTTTTTCCACTTTAATTTTGGGGGTGACTCCAAATCCAGGCCTCCATTGGTTAATAAATTTGATTTCCATTGATGATTTTTGTGTGATTTTGGTGTCAGCACATTCAACTTTGTACAGAACAAAGTATTCAATGAGAATATTTCATTCAGATCTAGGATGTGTTTTTGAGTGTTCCCTTCCTTTTGTTTGAGCAGTGTATGTTGAACTCGCTCATAAAGTCGTGCTGAACAGGGACAACACTGACCAGATGCTTTATAAGGGGCTGAAGTTTCTCCTCCAGTATGCTGCTCTTCCAACATCGTGGAAGTGTGCGTTATCCAACCTTAAAGCCGCTCCCCCTGGATAAATGTGAAGGAACAAACTGTGGATGGCGCTTCCGTTTCAATGTAGAGATCAGGCAGTCCGAATGTCCATAATAAAATTATTAATAGTAATTAGAAACAGATGGACTGTCCAAATACATTTAATCTAAAAACTTTAGGTATAAAACTCTTGAGTCTTCCTCAGGTGTAAAATATAGTGACATATAGAAACATTTATACTCTCAATTAATTATGGGTGGAGTATTCACTCACAAACCTCAATCACCAGTTTCTAAAAATGGTATCGATCACAAACAGTTTGCTCCTTGCGGCTGGAATTTTTTTTTCATATGCAAGTTTAATCCATCGGATGTCTGTGCACAGGAATTCATAGTACAGAGATTAAAATTAACTTTTGTTCGTGGGAAAACCCCTTTAATCAATAGATCTTGGAATAATAATTTCCACAACTGGATGTGTTTAAATAAAATGTTCCTGTGCTGAGATAATCTTATAAATGTGCCCCTGCTGTGTACGGTGTAATGGCTGTGTCTGACCGTACAGGGACACGGTCTGATCATACCACAGCTCCTGGGCAGGAGAGGAAGCAAAAGAGTATTCAGACATTTCAGCACAGGATCACAGCTGATTATTTCTTTGAAGAAAACATTGTTTAAAAACAAGAAGTGAAAGGTTTTACCACAAAGAAAGAATCAGCAGTTATCCCGTGCTGTAATGTCTGTATACTCTTGCTTCTTCCCCTGCCCAGGAGCTGTGGTATGATCAGACCGTGTCCCTGCAAGGTCAGACAGTAAGACATCACCTGCCCTTGAGAAAGCAGTTGGCTACACCGCGAAACGCGTGTTGGGCTCTTCTGACCACCCTCTCCCCCCCTCCTTTTGGGCTGTGCTTTCCTGCCAGGTAACTAGCTCATGGAACTACGATGTTTGAGCACTTAGACTCTGACACAGATTCTCCCACAACATAGGACTGGTGTCTCTCTCGCCTCTGCATAGCCAGTATTCAGTGGGCTTAATTGCATTTGGGGTGATTTTTGTGTCTTTGCCCATAGCCACTTACTGCATTGAATATTTATAATCCCATTTTTTCTTTTAATATTATTTTTGGGCAAATGTGCAATCTTATAGATCCATGGGTCTATTATGATCGTATTATTACTAATGTACCTGGCTTGAAAAGCTACCATCCAGTCACCTCTTGGTTTCTTCTTTTTCTATTTACATCTTTTATGTGTATATTTCACTAATAAACTAAATTTTTGCATTATACGCTGAGTTCTTCTCCTCCTTTTATAAGGTCAGACACAGCCATTACACAGGGGAACATTTATAAAGCCCCCGTCTCACATAGCGAGATCGCTGCTGTGTCACGGTTTTGGTGACGCAACAGCGACCTCACCAGCGATGTCGCTATGTGTGACACTTTGCAGAGATCAGGCCCCTGCTGTGAGGTCGCTGATCGCTGCAGAATGTCCTGGACCATTTTTTGGTCTTTGCCCTCCCGCTGGTCAGCACACATCGCTGTGTGTGACCAGCGGGAGCAGCTATCAGGCTGGTAACCATGATAAACATCGGGTTACTAGGGGCACACGCGCACTTAGTAACCCGCTGTTTATCATGGTTACGAGCCTGCTAAAGTGAGCGGTAACCTCCCGCTCACTGTAGCAGAGTGGTAAACAGCGGGTTACTAGGTGCACGTGTGCCCCTAGTAACCCGATGTTTATCATGGTTACCAGCCTGCTCCTGCTTCAGCAGGCTGGTAACCAGGAGCAGGACATCGTGGAAAGATTCTTTCCACGATGTCGCAGCTCCCCTGATCACTGGTGAGCCTGCCTGTTTGACAGCTCACCAGCGACCACATAGTGACGCAGCAACGATCCCTGACAGGTCGTATCGTTGTCGGGATCGTTGCAGCGTCGCTAAGTGCCTTAAGATTATTTCAACACAAACATTTTATTTAAACACATCCAATTGTGGAAGTTATTATCATTCCAAGATCTACTGATTAAAATGAACTTTCGTTCGTGGGAAAACCCCTTTAAGTGTTGAGGTTACTGCTTGTTTTCATTTTACTACTGCATGTTACTTACCTGTCTCGACAGAAGCACCAGGACTGGCTCCCGTCTATGGCAGATTCACTTTGCAGTAGGCCACGCTGGTTTCTCAGGTAACCTGACACACTCCTGACATAATAGGACTATGGTTAACAGTGACTCTGACAGAGCTCAGGTCTCAAATAGCATTGTTGCAGATGCTTCAAGTTTGTCAGAAGTTTGCTAATTCACTTAGCACAGCGCCAGCCAGGTGTCTCATCCCCTCCTACCTTCCATGCTACAACCAGAGATATTTCCAATATCAGTCCCTTTTACTTAGTTGTTGTCCACACCAACCACTCAGCAAGTTCCTAACTTTATACAATCATGGTCTCTGCACTCAATGCAACGCATCTCTTCAAGCTAATCTCCAGATTGCCAGTATTCCTGCAGTTAGCCATTGGCTTGCTGGTTGGAAGATACGAATCTGCATTTACTTCTGTTATATTACTGTTATTAACCATTTCTCTGCAGGAAGACACCAAACAGTATTCCTGTAATTATCTGCTTCCCTGACAGAAGATGCCAGTTTCCTATACTGCTACTGTTCTTGTGTTTATAAAACACCTGGCTCTGCTTCACCTGTGCTACTTGCTCTGCTCATCTGCAGTGCTACATTCCCTACTATCCTGGTCCTTGCTCATCCACTTGTTGTTTGTCAAGACCCACTCTGTTGCACTTTCACCTTCAGTCGGTACTGCTCTCACCGACCTAGAGTTTAGGAAATCCACCTTACCAGCTGATCCCATAACATTGGGGAAGTAAGCAGCACTGGATTACCCCTATAACTTACACATTTAATATTTATAAGGAGCATTATCAAACACTTTAAAATATCAAATTGGCACTTTACTCAGCTGCACTTATAGGGGTTGTCCAGGCTTGGGGCTCAAGTGTGCAGTCACTCTGACCTCACTTGTGAATCTTCACAGCGTGCACTCTGTGCGCCATCAGGATTCATGTCATGTGACCGCAAGTATGCAATTTAAATACATTCAGACACATTCTGACTAGATGTACTTCGCTTAATTTACTAGCAGTGAGCGAGGCCGTGCACATCTAGCCAGCACATGACCGCATGTATGTAAATCAAATACTTGCGCTCACAAACCCGCAGTCTGTGACTGCAGACTTCAGCCCAAAGCCTGAATAATCCCTTTAAGTAGTCCCATAAAATTATCCTCTATTTATAGAAGGGATAACTTTTTGATAGCTGGGGTCCAACTGCTGTGGACTCCATCAGTCTTGAGAGCTGCGCTCAGAAGAGCAGCCATGTGAATGAAGAGAAGGTCGGTCATGCGCACCTGCGCTCCATTCATTTTCTTGGTCTGCAGGAGATAACTTCCTGATCACACGAACGGGTCCATCCCCCATGCTATGGCTACAACTTCCAAACTTAGGAAACATAAATGTAACTAAAGGGGTTATGCTATGATAGACAGGATTGCAGCTCTAGAATTACATGAGGAAAATTACAGCAAGTAACAATTAGACGATAATTTCTAAAAAACAAAACAAAAACAAAAACAAGATGACAACAATTTGGTTGGAATAAATTTTAATTTCATCTGTCTGTAAACAAGGTGTTTTAATAGTTTATGGCATTTTTTTAAATGCATATTAAATCAGATGAGTTAGACTGTATCCCAGATGTAACAAAAGTGCAGGGAAAGATATGGACAAATTAACAAGAATGTGTACAGTTTTTTTTCTTCTTTTACATGATACACAAGACAAAAAACAGAAGCAAAATACTAAAATGTCTTTACAGAAGTGCCATTCCAGGGGATGCAAGACCTTGTGTCAGTTAAAACCCATCTCACGACTTGGTTTTGTCATATGGCACAGAATACATATGAAGCTATCACAAATACAGCCAGGTTCATTCTAAAGAATGCCATCTACTATTCTTTAGTACAAAGAATTCATAATTTTTCCCCATTTATTAAATTAGCAGTGAGTAGTGAATTTAACTGACAACCAGGTTATACACGCTTCAAATAATACAAGGAAAATGTACTGAACTGATTCTGCAGCAAACTTTCCCCAATTGTTAATTCGCTGTTACGGTTTATCAGCAGCACTACTGCAAACTACCAACCCTTTAAAAACTATGAAGAGAATCAAGCATGTCATTGTTCTTAGGAGAGCCAGCCCAAAAAATCAGCTGGAGGAGTACTTCACTACAGCTGGCAGCTCCTTCTTTAAAATGGGCCAGTTATGAGGATAAAGTGGCCATATTGTGGCCTGGACCAATGTTTGGAGGAGCTCAACTGGAAAGAAAACTGCATCAGAGACGCTTCGTAATGTAGACCTCAATGTACCCGTCTCCTGGTCAAATATGCAACTTAATACTGATGCAACCCACAATAGAGCTCCTTCTAGTTAGCGACTGGTTTGCTTTAAGATACACTAAGCCTTTAAATGCTTGGGAAATATTTAGCTGCAATTGGTCCTATGAACAAAAAATATACCACAATATTGTACATTATTAAAAAGGGTTTCATCACAATATTCCCTAACTTAAAAAAAAAAGAAGAACCTAAAAAAAAAATATCTTAGCTGGCTGATCAAGAGCCTGTTTCAACGTCCCCTTCAAAAATGAAGGACTTTAGATTTGTAGTGTTAAATGTAAGAGGTCAAATAGCTTTCTTGGTTTTATTTGAAGAATGTAGTAAGTTCTTGCAGTATCCAGCAGGATCTTCGATCAGCCAACGTCCACTAAAAAAAAAATCTTTTGTGGCAGACAGGAAAGGCAACACTGTCATTTACGCTAATGTCACAAGATCACAACAGATCAAAACAGAGGATGGATACTTCTAGGCGGGAACGGGAGACCGGAACATAAATTAGTTATCATTGCGATATTGGCCACTGCCCGAGACGTCAAATGCTTACTATACAGATCCAGAAAGAGAAATAAGTGATCAATAGACCCCCAAATCTCTTCCTCCTTATGGGACTAAATTAAAGACCCTCTTATATTGGCGCTTCTATATTCTCGTGTTCGCTTCCACATCCATGAAAACTTTTGCTGTGCTGCAGTGCTGGGTGCAGATTTTTATACCGGAGCTTAGTGTTAAAAGAAAGAAAGATTTACCTCCACCTCAACCACGATGAAGGAATACATTTTAGCAAATGGCTTTAAAACTTATTTAAAAAAAATATATGATTTGGCATATACTAGTGTGGAATAAAAGGGTGTAACTGAGTTATTGCACAGAAAACATATCCCCCCCCCCCCCACCCCAAGCACAGCGGTCAAAGCCAAACCGGTAAAGGTGGCACCGTGATCTGCACTAATCATATCGGAGGGATCAATCAGAAACACACCAGAAAGAATAAAAGATACAAAGTCGTGAGGACGCGGACCTAGAATTTAGTGTATGTGTAGGTATCTCCACCTGTGTTTGAGCAAAGGAAGACTAAGCTGAGGTGTGGATATGCTCAAACCACCCAAAAGGCAAACGATTCAGTGGTTTATCAACATGCTTCATTTTACAGCGTTTTTTTTCTGTGCACTGCCATTCACCCCAGTATATATGTATGTATATAGATACATATATATATTTTATGGCCCATATTCAGTCCTGCAGACTTAAGACGCTAAGCCCTTACTTACACTAAGCCTAGACTTCTTCCAAGACAACATAAGTCTGTGCTAGACACCTCATGCATGTAGCAGAGCAGCACAAAATGGGAAAATCTCCTGGAAATCTGGGTATTAAATAAATCACCAACCTCTTTAGCAAACAGTTTGTAATAGAGTCAAGTACTTGGTATTTTAGAAGAGAGGCCTGAAACTTACGTAGATGAGGTACAATTTGTGGCAAAGTTTACATTCGGTACTCAAGTTGTCTTGAACTGGGACCCAAGTCCACAGTTTACTACAGAAATCCCATATACAATGAGACGGACACTATGGAACGAAGGAAAGTGGATAACGAGTTCTTTAAACACACTTAAAGCCACATTTCACATTATAGGACTACAATTAGATCATGGCTGGGGACGGACATTAACAAGGGGATAATGGATAAACAGAAGACGAATTGTAGCCATCACCCACAGCCTGAATGATGGGGGAGACACAGCGTTTGCTGGCAGGAGATGCTGCTCAGTGGTAAAGCCTTTAGGAAGGGTGAAAGCAGTTAACAGAACATCCGGTTGGGTTGTCCCATCGAGGACATAATCTGCCATAATAAACTGAATTGCTTGAAAAGACAAAAATCAAAAAGAAAAAAAAAAATAAGAAAAAACACTTTCCCCACTTAAATAGGGATACAAAGGAGACACAGGTTCATCCTCCATCACCCCAGTTATTGCTAATAAAATTTCCAGATGAAAGGATGCTTTGTTCAGACAGGAAAGTTTAGTAGCAATTTTTTTTATTTTACCCCTAGAATATAAGTTGGCCTAACAGCTAGAATCCCATATCTCTCAAATATTTTGCCATTGCAAACGCCTTTTTATTCAAGCCGCCTCCGTGAACTCCTTCTTTCCCCATTGCGAAGACCAAGACTGAAAGAAAAAAAGAAAGTGGATTACAATAATAAGTCTCACTAAAGGGAATCTGTCATGAGGTTTTTAATACCTGAGGATAAATGATGTAGGGGCAAAGACCTGATTCCAGCTACGAGGCACTTACTGAGCTGCTTGCTGCAGTTTTTATAAAAATCTGTGTTTTGTCTGCTACAGAGGTACCAGGTTTGTGAATGTTGAGCTCTGTATAACCCCACCCACACCCCTGATTGGCAGCATTCTGTGTACACTGTATGTAGGCAGGAAGCTGCCAATCAGTGGCAAGGGCGAGGATTACACAGAGATCATGAATATGGAGGACTGACTACATGGCAGCAGGTTTACTAGTCCTCCAGTGGTATTCTACTGCTGATAAAACAGTGATTTATAAAAACTATAGGAAGTAGCCAGTAAGTGACAAAACACTGGAACTGGGGTCTTTCTACATTATGCCGCTCTGAGATTAGGTGACAAAAACCGGGTGACCTTTACCTGTAGATTGTTGTACAATTCTAAACTAAGCTCAATGAGGTTTTCACATAAAGGCTGGCACTTTCGGTCAGTGCGCTATCTGTATGCAGAACTGAATGCATATGGACAGCAAACCGACCAATATTAACTACAGTATGTACAAGTGCACACAAGCGACTTTCACACAGACCACAAGTCACAGCAAGCACTAGTCTGTCCAGAATAGCACCTGAAGTAGCTGACAGCTGCGGGCCCCTACTAGGTTTCCCCATATTAAGCATTTATTATAGAGCCTACTGTGCATATGCAAAGTGACTGTATGAAAGCTCCCTCTGCGCTTTAGTGGCAGAAATGTTGGAATACATAATGGTGGTCGTCTTTTGTAGATGGAGAGTTGGCCAAGGTTCTGCAACCACCATTCTCCCTCTAAGCCGTACTGATGTTTGGATGCGAGGATGTAACTTCTTTCTCCCTGTAGCCGCGCTTCCTATTACACTGCTGTACATGTGTAAAACTGTATTTAATCTGCAGGTTACTACTATGGCTCCAGGTAAATGTAAGGTTTCTTGCTGACAGATTCATTTTAAATAAGATTTAATGATAAAGTAAAAATATATTGCCATAGGGGAGTTTTGCTGCTGGACATGCCAGACATGGCCTCAGGACATAAGTAGTGCTGGAAAATAAATCTCATGACTTTTTTTATAGCCAAGAACATATGTAAATAATAATGGCCCGGATTTATCAGTCAATTTACATCAGTTATTAGTGAAAATAAAGTTGCCATTTGTTGGACTTCTGACTTTTTGCAAGTTTTATGTGAAGTTTTTAACTGACAGTTGCACTATGTTTGCCGAATGTTGAAAAAGTGAGCACGGTGTACTAAGAGGGGGATAGGTCAAGAGACAGAATTAAACTTTTGTGCCAGAAAAGGTCACAACTTTTGAGGTGTAGATTTCATTGCTGACTTTTGGTGCATTTTTTCCTGTACTAATGTATTAAGCGGCGTGCACCTTTTATTAAATTTGGCACAACTGACTCCAATGATCTTTTTTTTCTGAATAGGCATATAATGCGTCAGTCTTAACAAATTTGCCCTGATTACTATACAAAATCGCAACAAGTACAGTTTCCATCTTGGCATCATCCAAAAGCCAGTCCTTATATTTCAAATGAAAACATAATCTAGCTTCAACTATAGTAAGCGCTAGCAACCAGGGCTGAGATAAAAGTATAGAGTCTTTCTGATTGACAAATTTAGAGAGGCTTATTTTTCTTCTATTAACGTTGCTCATAATCTGACCGTTTGTTTATTAGTGACCATTCACATAGGCCGGCCAAGGCTGTTAAACAACCATTGATCAACTACACACGTGGTCAAAATTGTTGGTATCCCTCGTTTAATTAAAGAAAAACCCACAATGGTCACAGAAATAACTTGAATCTGACAAAAGTAATAATAAATTAAAAATCTATGGAAATGAACAAATGAAAGTCAGTCATTGCTTTTCAACCCTGCTTCCACAGAATTAAAAAAAAAAATGACACTCATGAAATAGGCCTGGACAGAAATGATGGTACTCTTCTTCACTTAATATTTTGTTGAGCAACCTTTTGAGGCAATCACTGCAATCAAATGATTCCTGTAACGGTCAATGAGACTTCTGCACCGCTCGACAGATATTTTGGCCCACTCCTCATGAGCAAACTGCTCCAGTTGTCTCGTGTTTGAAGGTTGCCTTTTCCAGACGGCATGTTTCAGCTCTTTCCAAAGATGCTCAATAGGATTTAGGTCAGGGCTCATAGAAGGCCACTTCAGAATAGTCCAATGTTTTAGCCATTCTTGGGTGTTTTTAGCTGTGTGTTTGGGCCATTATCCTGTTGCAAGACCCATGACCTGTGACTGACCAAGCTTTCTGACACTGGGCAGCACATTTCTCTCAAGAATACCTTGATAGTCTTGAGATTTCATTGCACCCTGCACAGATTCAAGACACCCTGTACCAGATGCAGCAAAGCAGCCCCAGAATATAACAGAGCCTCCTCCATGTTTCACAGTAGGGACAGTGTTCTTTTCTTGATATGCTTCATTTTTCCGTCTGTGAACATAGAGCTGATGTGCCTTGCCAAAAACTTCCATTTTTGTCTCATCTGTCCATAGGACATTCTCCCAGAAGCTTTGTGGCTTGTCAACATGTAGTTTAGCATATTCCAGTCTGGCTTTTTTTTCAACAATGGTGTTCTCATTGGTTGTCTCCCATGAAGTCCACTTTGGATCAAACAATGAGAGATGGTACAATCTGACACTGATGTTCCTTGAGCTTGAAGTTCACCTTTAATCTCTTTAGAAGTTTTCCTGGGCTCTTTTGTTACCATTCGTATTATCCGTCACTTTGATTTGTCATCAATTTTCCTCCTGCGGCCACATCCAGGGAGGTTGGCTACAGTCCCATGGATCTTAAATTTCTGAATAATATGTGAAACTGTAGTCACAGGAACATCAAGCAGCTCGGAGATGGTCTTATAACCTTTACCATGCTAGTCTATAATTTTCTTTCGAATCTCCTGAGACAACTCTTTCCTTTGCCTTCCCTGGTCCATGTTGAGGGTGGTACACACCATGTCACCAAACAGCACAGTGAGTATCTGTAGCCCTATATACAGGCCCACTGACTGATTACAAGATTGTAGACACCTGTGATGCTAATTAGTGGACACAACTTGCTTTAACATGTCCCTTTTGTCACATTATTTTCAGGTGTACCATCATTTCTGTCCAGGCCTATTTTATGAGTTGAATTTTTTTTTTAAATTCTGTGGAAGCAGGGTTGGAAAGCAATGTCTGACTTTCATTTGTTCTTTTTCATAGATTTTTAATTATTACTTTTGTCAGATTCAAGTTATTGCTGTGACCATTGTGGGTTTTGCTTTCATTAAACGAGGGGTACCAACAATTTTAACCACGAGTGTATATACAAGCCTATTGGCGACGTTTACTTATGTCTAAAAAACAGTGATGGGAACAGAAGTGCCAATCAGAGCACTCAGTCCCCATAGAGTATAATTTAATCAGTGGTACATCTCATGTTTAGACAGGACAATTTGCTGCAGATAATGATTTTTAGACATTCATTCAAGCCTAGATTTCCCCTAAGTGTTGTGCATCTTAGGCTCTGCGTGGGTCGGGTTTCCAGACACACAAGAATTTATGCAGAATTGTATGCCGGCAGTATTTGTGCATGAAAATACAAAAGGTTAAAGCCATCTTTAAAGGGGTTGTCCAATTTATAAAAATAAATACATTTCAAAAAGGCAGGAATATTGTAAAAATATTAAAAATAAGTTATACTCATCGGCTCAAACCCCTGCGACTCTGGCGCAGGCGGCTTCAATGGTCTCCACTGGGACCGGAAGCGATGACTTCTGTTCTACATTCATCTGATCGTTGAGTCCTATGACTGCAGCAGTAGATGAAGAGTGGGTCATCATAGCTTCCAGTCCTGGTGGAGACCTCCTGCATTGAAGCCACAAGGATTGCAGCCAGTGGCTATACGGTGTTTTGTTTTTTTACAACATCCCTTACCTTTTGAAAAAATAAATTTTTAGAAGTCAAATCAACCCCTTTATGATGGCCAAGATTTATTAGTCAAAGGTTTTGTGCTGTGTATAGATGCAGAAGACGTCTTAACCAATGCAACCACTAGACATGTCTGTTCCTTTCCAGGTGTCTGGACTAATAATTCCTAATGAAAAGTGACTGTGCTGAGAAGAATCCCACCTTACTGGATAGAAAGACGGATTTTGGTAAGACCTTACCTGTAAAATCCTTTTCAGCGAAGGAAGGAAGGGAGACACAGTCATTACTAGTGGGTAGGCGGAGCCCACATAGGACAGAACACCTCAGATTAAAAAAGAGTGTTGTCCGGCCCCTCCAGCTTGGGCTCCTCCTACTCCAGCTCTCCAGTCCGTACACAAGCTAAGGAAGAGCAAATATCACCAGCGGAGCAACATAACCCCTTCTGAAGAACTTCAGAGAAAAAACAAGAGACAGGTTATGCATATAACAGAAAAACCACACAGTCCCAGGTACTACTCACTGGACCTGACCACTGCGATGAGCTGGCAATGCTGGAACAGAGCCTTAGCGCGCCGACCTCAGCCCAGATAATCGCTATCAGAGAAGGGTCACGCTGCATCTGAAAACACAACAACACACTTCTGCCATGGGAGGGAGCTGTGTCTCCCTTCCTTCCTTCGCTGAAAAGGATTTTACAGGTAAGGTCTTACCAAAATCCGTCTTTCAGCAGCAGATGGAAGGAAGGGAGACACAGTCATTACTAGTGGGACGTCCCAAAGCAGTCCAAAAATTAAGGGTGGGAAAAAAACCAACAGAGGCAGAATCCCAACATCCTAGAAAAATGCGCAACTAGCGCTAAATACAAGTTAACGATAACTTAAACTACAGCCGCCTGCAGGACCCTACGTCCTAAGGCTGCATCAGCGGAAGCACTGACGTCCACCTTATAAAACTTTGTAAAAGTTTGGACGGAGCGCCAGGTAGCCGCCCGGCAGAGTTGAGCTGTCGAGGCCCCTTGATGAAAAGCCCACGATGAACCCACAGCTCTCGTGGAGTGAGCTCGAATCTTAATTGGACAAGATTCGCCCTTGAGTCGGTAAGCCTCTAAAATGGCCGACCGAATCCATCGAGCTATAGTGTCCTTGGAAGCTCGTTGACCACGCCGACGACCTGCTGGAATCACAAACAGAGAGTCCGATTTCCGAAAACCTTGAGTAATAGACAAATAGAACTTCAAAGCCCGCACTAAATCCAATGAGTGCAAGGCCCGTTCCTTCGCATTCCTCGGTTCCGGACAGAGCGAGGGCAACACAATATCCTGGTTAACATGAAATTGTGACACCACCTTAGGTAGAAAGTCGCCCCGTGTGCGAAGCACCACGCGATCCGGGAGAAACTCCAGAAAAGGAGGCGAACAAGAAAGAGCCGCCAGTTCAGAAACCCTTCTCAAAGAGGTGACTGCCACTAAAAAGGCAACCTTCCAAGAAAGCAAAGAAAGGCTAACGGAGTCCATAGGCTCAAAAGGCCCATGTTGAAGAGCCTCCAAGACCAGATTGAGCCGCCAAGGGGACACAAGCGCCTTCCGCGGCGGAAACTGACGGGTTACCCCGCGAAAAAAGGAACGAACGTCCCTACGCGAGGCGATAGCCTTCCGAAACAGCAAGGACAAAGCAGAAACCTGACCCCTCAGAGTGCTAACTGCCAAACCCTTGTCCAGGCCATACTGCAAAAAGGCCAACAAATTGGGAATGGAAAAAATCCTCGGGTTCCTTGAAGAACCCGAACACCATGAAAAGAAGACCTCCCAAGTCTTGTGATAGATCCTAGTAGTGGCAGGACCCCTGGCAGCTCGCAGAGTGGCAATGACTTCGGCTGAAAAACCTTGACGAGTCAAGATTTCGGTCTCAAGAGCCACGCCGTCAAACGCAGAGACTTCAGGTCCGGATGACGAACGGGCCCTTGGGTTAACAGGTCCGGGCGAAGAGGGAGAGGAAGTGGAGGCGCAGCCAGAAGCGACACCAGCGTCGAGAACCACGTCCTCCTTGGCCAGTCTGGGGCTACTAACATAGCCGGGACTCTTTCCAGTCTGATCCGACGCAACACCAGAGGAAGTAAGGATATCGGCGGGAACACATAGATTAGCTCGAATTGGTCCCACGGAGCCACCAGAGCATCCACCGCCACAGCCTTCGGGTCCTTGTACCTGGACATGAACGTCGGTAACTTGGGGTTGAACCTTGATGCCATCAAATCCACTTGAGGAGTTCCCCAACGGGAGCACAGCTGTGCAAAAATTTCTGGGTGAAGACTCTATTCTCCGGGATCCACCTTCTCGCGACTGAGGAAGTCCGCCGTGATATTCTGAACTCCCGGAATGTGAATCGCAGAGATGGCTGGCACCTTGGCCTCGGCCCATACCAGGATCCGAGACACCTCCATCATGAGCCTGGAGCTCCTCGTTCCACCTTGATGGTTGATATACGCGACCGCCGTCGCGTTGTCTGTCTGCACTCGGACTGGCAGACCGTTTAAAGGGACCGTCCAGTGTTGGAGGCAAAGGAAAATCGCCCTCAATTCCAGGATGTTGATCGGCAGGACAGACTCTTCCGACGACCATACTCCCTGAATCCAGAGATCGTTCCAGACACCCCCCCAGCCTGACAGGCTGGCATCGGTGGTTATGACCGACCACCTCAGAAGGAGGAAGGACTTCCCCAGGGATAACGCTTCCGGACGTAACCACCATTCTAGAGACTCTCGCACCCTGTGGGAGATGATGACACAGCGATCCAGCGAAGCCTGTGATCGATCCCAACGGTTCAGAATGAGCATTTGGAGAGTCCTGGAATGAAATTGGGCAAACGGAAGTGCCTCCATTGACGCCACCATCAAACCCAAAAGGCGCATACACCTTCGAAGGGACATTGCTGTCGAAGACTTTATAACCTGTACATGTCGAAGAAGACTTGCTTGCTTGTCTGGAGGCAGGGACACCACTGCTCGTACCGTGTCGAAATGCATCCCCAAAAACAGGATTGACTGCGACGGTTCCAGAGACGACTTCTTCCAATTGACCAGCCACCCGAAGTCCTCCAGGAGCTGAAGGGATAGATTGCGAGCCGTCACCGCCTCCTCCTTTGAGGACGCCACAATCAAAAGGTCGTCCAGGTAGGGAAAAACCGTAACCCCCTGTCTTCGAAGGATCGCCATGAGAGGTGCCAGAATTTTTGTAAAAACTCTGGGCGCCGAGGCCAACCCGAATGGTAGGGCCACAAACTGGAAATGGTCCTGACCTATGGCAAAACGAAGGAAGCGTTGGTGGGCCCTTCCGACAGGAACATGCAAATAAGCGTCGCGAATGTCGATTGACACCAAAAAGTCGTTCTGCGACAGGGCCGCCACAACCGAGCGAAGCGACTCCATGCGGAATTTCCGGGTGCGGACATGCCGATTCAATCTTTTGAGATCCAGAATGGGGCGAAATTTGTCCTCCTTTTTGGGGACCACAAAGAGGTTTGAATAAAACCCTCTTCCCCGGTCCTCCGGCGGAACCGGTACCACCACACCCTTCTGCAGAAGGGAATCGACCTCCTGCCGTAGAGCAGCAACTAGCTCGGGCTCTGACGGAATGCGAGATCGGCAAAACCTGTCCGGGGGTCGAGAAAGAAACTATGAAGTAGCCTGCTGACACAACCCGCGTCACCCAGGCGTCCGAAACGCGGGACGCCCAAGTCGATTCGAATTGGAGCAGGCGACCCCCCACTCGAGAGCCCTCGAGTGAAAACCTGGCGTCAGTCCGCCTTAGCGGGCTTTTTGTCAGCTTCCCGCTTGTCTTGACGGAAGCTCTGTTTCCAGGGAGTGCGGGATTTCTGAGAAGCCTTTTTTCCTGAAAAAGAGGGACGACCCGATCCCCAAGAGGGCTGACCGGACCGTCCCCTGGACCGAAAGGGCCGCCGACTACTACCGGCACTAGGCCTGCCCGACGCAGAAGCCACAGTTCTTCGCTGTGGTAAGGCCGCTTCTTTTGCCTTTGCCTTGACAATCAGCTCCGTGAGGTCAGATCCAAATAACTGACCACCCTTGTAAGCTAAAGATAGCAAACCTTGCTTGGAAACCGCGTCCCCGGTCCACTGTCTGAGCCACAGAGCTCTTCTGACTGTGACCGCCGAGGATTGCGCCCTGGACAGCAGTGACGCGGTATCCAAACCTGCATCACTGCCATATCGGGCCGCATCCTCCAACAACTTGAAAAGCCCATCTACCTCGGATAGCGGGGATCCATCCTGCCACGCCGTCCGTAGACGGTCCAACCAGCTTAGGGAAGCTTTACAAGCACACATGGATCCTAGCACCGCTCTGAATCCATGACCCGCGGCCTCGTAGATGGATTTCGCCGCCATCTCCGTTTTTCTGTCCAGCGGATCCTGCAGACTCGCCTTCCCTTTAACAGGCAGTAATGAGGATTTGCTAAGCTGGGATAAAGGGACATCCACTTCAGGAGAAGGAATCCAATTATCAATCAACTCCGTGGAACACGGATACAGTGCCTCAAAAAACCGTGTCCCCTGAAAACGTTTATCTGGACACAGGCGTTCCTTCTCCACTGCCCCATTAAGCTCATCCAGAGATGGTAATGCCAAGCGCGACCTATGCGACTCCTGAAACATCCGGGCCGACTTACCAGGACGTCTAGTTACCTCCTCCGGAAACTGTAACGCCTCCCTCATGGCTCCAATAAAAGCCTCTGCACGGCCCAAAAAAGAGGCAGAGTGCCCCTGCCGATCCTCCTTATCCGAATCGGACATCTCCCCATCTGAGCTTGAAGGGGAACCCTCCATAACAGAGATCTCCGAGCCGCTGCGCGGGGAGGGGAGTACCGGCCTGTGGCGCTTCCTGCCATGAGAGGATCTAGCTGACACCCAATAACCTAGAAGGTCAGACAGGCCATCAATAGAACGAGTGAGGGCCTCCATTTTGACCACTGCCCCATCACCGAAACCCCCGACCGCTGCGCTTGACGCCGTCGAGGACTCCTGCGTGTCAGACACGCGAGACTGATCCTGTAGCGGACCTGGGAGACGGTCCGCACCTCCTGGACCCTGATCTGACATGCCCTCACACAGTATATGGCAGGATAAACCTGTCAGTAAGTAGGACAGTGTGGTTTCTTAAAAGAAGGATGAAGGGTTAAAGCTCTTAAAGAGAGCTACCCCAGCTGACCCCCAATTAAGGGATAACCGCCTAATAAGGGGTTAATGTCGCAGACTCCCCACAACCTCTGTAAATGAAAAGGATGTGCGAGCTCCAGACAAAAAAAGGAACCTCTATATGAGGTAATCGCTGCAGGACAGCACAGTCTGCCACCTTATTGTGCCTCAGAAAGGTGCCCTGCGCTGAGGGGGTGAGGGGTTAAGCTTCTGCCCTGACAGGCAGAAGCGACTCACCCAGCTGGCCGCGGTGCAGTGTTCCTTCGGTCTGTCGGGAGGAGAGGAGAGTGAGGAGCCCGATGGAAGCCGTTCAGTAATGGCCGCCGCGCTGTGAGGTGAGAGAAGCCGGAAGAGGAGGGGCAGGAGAAAGCGCGCGCTCAGAGCGCTTCCTGCCCGCGAAAGACCGGGAAGGCGCGAAGCCACGCCCCCCGCCGGCTTCAAAAAAAGCGCGCGTGACTCCTCCGCTCTCCGCTCCTGCCCCGCTTCCATGTCCTGCAGGCATCCACCTGCGGACAAAAAAACACAAGTCACCACCTGAATACATGTAGCAGCGGCTGCCGCAGCAGCCGCTGAAGCACTCAAAACACATTAACATGCTGAGTACTCACCCAGCTGAGCGCCACAGGGACCCCCAGGGATTTGTGGCGCTGTGCCCAAGCTTCCCCCCAGGGCGGAGAACGCAGTGACCCCAGATGCGCGGTTTGCGTCCCCGCCAGGGAAGCATCCCTCATCCCCCGGGGCCGGCAGGGTTCTGCAGGGACCTCTCTCAAAGGGTAATGCAGATCCGCCAAGGGAGGGGTGGGGGTCCAGCAGCGCTGAGACCCCTGAGACCTCAAGACCACGGGGGTCCAAGTCTCTGTCCGATAAAAATAAAAAAAAAAAAATTTTTCTGAGGAGCTGCTTCCAGCAGCGACCATCCTCTGTGACCTCAAATTTTAGACTGGAGAGCTGGAGTAGGAGGAGCCCAAGCTGGAGGGGCTGGACAACACTCTTTTTTAATCTGAGGTGTTCTATCCTATGTGGGCTCCGCCTACCCACTAGTAATGACTGTGTCTCCCTTCCTTCCATCTGCTGCTGAAATTACCTCAGTATCTTCTTAGGCTATGTGCCCACGTTGCGGACCTGAAGCATATTTTTTACGCTTCTCCCTGGCGGGAAAATCGCATGCGGATATTACATGCGGTTTTCCCGCCAGGTAGAAGCGTTTGTGAGGCGTCTTTGCATGCATTTCTGCATGCGGGTTATCAAGCACTTCTCCAAGCATCACTTGGAAAAGTGCTTGACAACTTGTTCAGAATGGTAAAAAATAAAAAAATAAACTTTATACTCACCTTCCGATGCATTCTCTGCCCCGTCCGGAGGCTTGAGCGGCTCACGCTGTTGTGTGCAGGACCTGCGGTGACGTCATTGAGTCATGTGGTGGGTCACATGACTCAATGACGTGGCAGGTCCTTCAGACAACAGCGCGACGGAGGGAAAACATCATAAGATAAGTATAAACTTTATTTTATTCTTTTTTTTACAGGTTCTTTGGTACCCAGGTCTGGAGGAGAGTCTCCTCTCCTCCAGACTTGGGTACCATCCGCACATTGATTCCGCTGCGCTTCCGCAAAATTAATGAACATGCTGCGGATTTTTGACTGCAGCATTGACATTGCGGAATGCCATTAGGGACCATGGGGTGCGGATCTACATGCGTTTTTCAAGCGTTTACGCTGCGGAAATTCCGCAGCATATACGCTTGAAAAACGCTACGTGGGCACACAGCCTTATAGAGGACCTGTCACCAGGTCAAAAGTGGCCAGTTTTTGCTCCCATTCTATTCTTGATGTTCCCGAGTTTTCAGATTTTCTTTCTTTTTTTAAAATCCACCGTATAGTTCCAGAGATATGGGCCTTTTCATTTAGTGCTAACTGTTATGGTCTTTACTAAGGGGGCTTACAGGATTCTCTGGGGGGGGGGGGGGGGGTGCCTTTATCAATGGTGCTTGGCTCACAGAGTAATGGTTCGCTCACACTGGCGTCGATTCTCTCATGCGAGACAATCGAGCCAATTATATTAATGACACTCGGCTCAAACTCTGTCAGTATAATCCGAGTGTCACCTTAGTGTGATCCGAGTGGAAAACCCAGTGTAGTTCAAGGTTTCACACGCACCCATAGACTTGCATGGGTGCGGTGATCCGAATATCAGAGCCACACGCAGCATGGCGAGATTATTTTCTCATGCCAATTCTCCGTGAGGAAACAATCGCAGATCTGCACTGCCCCATAGTATAACATTGTGCCGAGTGCTATCCAATAAACATCATATAGCACTCGGCCATGTTATACGCTCGTGTGAGCGAGCCCCAATAATGCAGAGCAGCCAAAAAGACACTTTATTAAAGACCATAAAAATGAGCATTAAACAAACAAGGTCCTTATCTCTGGAACCTTATGGTGGATTTGGAGAAAAATAAACACACAAACACTGAACAGTCGGGGGCAGTGGAAATAAACTAGGAGCAAAAACTGGCTACTTTTCACCTTGCGGCAGATCCTCCAAGTCTAGTGACATGCCGTTACAAACTTCCCTGAAACTTGGGGATTTTGCTGGGTTTTTATTACCGTGTGATAAATCTCCTTTTGAGAACCCATGCTCTTCTCTTTATATACAAGGATCATGGATAAAAAGGCATTTCAAAAGGACCACATGGAACAAGAAGTCCCCACCAAGACCATCAACACACAGACAACCGGATAGAGTCTCACCTCTGACAGCTCTGCCTACAGCAATGTTGTATGTTGGTTCTCCACCTTGACTTTTTGTCCTGATGTCCATTGTGTAATCATTTTCAATATACAGGCTGTCTCTGATCACCGAGCATTTCTTTCCTCCAACAGTTAGACCATTAGTGAAGAAACCTTCTCTGTCCTTTCCTATCAGCACATCTATTTCAGCAGGCTGGAAATTAAGGAGGGGAAAAAAACAAAAACACAATTATTAATCTGGTATGAGCCATTCAATGATTTTTTATAAGAACTGAGCAAAGTTAGAGAGATTAAAAGGGGTATTCCCATCTCCAAGATCCTATCCCAATATGTAGTAGGTGTAATAATAATAACATTAGCAAATACCTCCAATTAGAAATCTAGTACACGTTATCAGATTCGCTATGTCTCTTTCCTCATGTGCAGGCATTGCAGGACCTTAGGTATCCTTGGTTACGGCCACTAGCAGCTAGCTAACTAACTCTCACTATATCAGTGGTCATAACCATGGATACCTAAAGTCCTGCAATGCCTGCACATGAGGAAAGAGACATAGAATATCTTTGAGATGGGATTATTCCTTTAAGTACAGTTGCCACACAAGAACGGAGCATTATGGTGACCTGGGCAGAGCCATTGCCGGCCTCAAGAACGGCACATTTTGTCACGTTTTCCCGTTATGGTGGAGAGCTGCTGCTAGGGGTGCGGGTAGCTCATCTGAGGACAACCTCTGTCCACATGTCCTGGTAGGGCATACAGAGGTCATGGGGGCAGTTTACACCGGCCCTACAGAATAACGTTATACCACAGACTGGTCGTACACAGAGTTAGAAAAGGAATCAAACCAGTAAAGGACACGTCTCCTAAAGTGGTTTTAAAAGAAATTAGGCAGAAAAATGGGCAGTCGTATGAACCACAACGTGGATCTTTCATTTAAAACAATGGGCGAGAGTGTTTGTGTGCACTTTTCACCTGGATTTTGGGGCAGAAAACATTCAGAAATCTATATGGGGAAAAAAATAAACTCCATGTGAGCAAACACTGGGGTTCTAGCCACAAAGTTTAGGCGCAGCACGTCCTTTGTTTTTTTTTGTCGTTGGGGTCCTTGTCCATGTACTCGCTTCTAGCATACAAACATAGGAGTGAGCTATTCCTTATACCATGTATGTGGTTAGAAAATAGACCTTGCACGAAGCGTTGCACGCCAACATACACAGCGCTGTGCAGGAGCCCAGCCTACAGCTAAAGGTCACAGAACTAATCATGGGGCACTTTTACTCTTTCACTGAGCTATTGGAATAATTGGACACAGTAAAAATCATTCCTCCAGCAATAAGTCATCAGACATTCACAGCCCATGAAGTGCAGTCTAGTGTAAACTCATTGCCACATGCAAGTAGAAGTGTGCTGCCGCCTAATCTAGGATTGTAGTTCTGACCCATATGACGGGACATCAGGTCATTTAAGATTTAAAAACACGACCAATTCATGACAAAATTGACATTTTTTCCATTCTTCCTTTCCGGGCAGCGTAGTTTTTTTGTGTGTGAATTACTAGCATAAACAAGCAAAATGAGGAGTAAGCAGCAGGGCTGTGGAGTCGGGAGTCGTGGAGTCGACTCCACCAAAATGGGCATCGGCTCAGACACCACAGCCCTGGAGCAGACTATCAGTCCAAGTACTAGGGAGGGATTACTACACTGCTCACAGTATAATGAGAAGTGACAGTAATCTCTCCCTACACTGCCCGATGACTGAAAGAGCAGCTGCAGGTAGGACACCAGTTCATTTTCTCCCTGCAGCGGTGTTTCCAGTAAGACAGGCGTGATTTTAATGTGATCTACCTGCAGATTAACACTATATCTGCTGGTAAGTAGCTTTTTTTCCCCCACATGACAAGTTCCCTTTATCACTTACAGAGCAGAGGGGAATGAAATAGGGAAAGCATAAACTAAAAAGATAGCAACCTGTACTAGCTGTGAGAATAAAAGCTACATCCACACTGGATGGAAACTCCACAGTAGATTACAGTACTAGTCATGTGGATAACACCCGAACAAACCTCATCCATATACCGTAAACTGTGGGTGGAGTTGTGAGTAGCCTTGTTTTTTGTGGGACGAGTTGACATTTTCATTGGTATTTTGAAATACCTAGAATTTTTTGGCTGTGTGCCCACGATGCGTTTTTTAAGCATTTCCGCAGCGGCAAAAACGCTGCAGAAACGCTTAAAAAAACACATGGTAGAAGGCCTGCCATGTTCCCCAATGATAATCCGCATGTGCTCTGCACATGCTGCGGAAATTTCCGCTGCGAATTATCATTGCGGAAAAAAAAGCATCACTACCAATTATTTTGCGGAAGCGCTGCGTTTTCGCCTCCATTGACTTGCATTAGAACGAGCCAATTCCTCAAGACTGCATCTGTACTTGCGTAATTGGCGCGTTCTAATATGCGGATGATACCCGGATGTAGAGGACAGGAGACTCTCCTCCACACCCAGGTACCATTAAAAGCTGTAAAAAAAGAATAAAATAAATAAAGATTATATTCACCTTCCGACGGCCCCCGGACTCCTTCCCTGTGCTTGCCTGCAGATCGCGCAAGACTGAAGGACCTGCGGTGACGTCACAGTCACGTGACGGCAGGTCCTTCATTACAGCGTACCGCGATCTGCCGGCAGCCAGCACAGGAGCGCAGCAGGACTGCAGGGGCCATCGGAAGGCAAGTATAGGTTTATTTTTTATTTTTTGACATTCTCTCAGGTCACACTATACAAATCCATGCTGGTTGCATGGATTTATATAGCGTGACCAAGTTGTGAAGTACTTTCCAAGTGATGCTAAAAATCGCTTGGAAAGCGCTTGACAACCCGCATGCGGAAATGCAAGTGAAGAACGATTCACATCCGCATGTCCCTGGCAGGAAAACGCATGTACAATCCGCATGTTTCTCCCTGGCATGTTTTTTTCTGCCAGGGAGATGCAGAAACGAGCAGGAAAAAATCCTGAGCATTTCTGCATCGTGGGCACATAGCGTTTCATCGCTTTTTTTATACACATATAACATTTATACAGATGAATATGCAAGCAGAGCACCAGGTAGAGCGCCCCCCACAGGCCGCCCAGGAGCACGAGCATATCATTATCTCCAAACTGAAAGTAAAGATTACACAAAAACCACAGCACGGATTTCATCAACCAAGGTATCATTTTAATCAGTGTAATATCGCCCACATTACAGTGTATGTGGTTTACTGAGCACAATCCTGCTGAAAGGTGCCCTTTAATGATTGTTCTGTGGGCTCTGAAGGAGAGCTGACCTCCAGAACTGAACGTGATTTCTGAGCGGCCAGCCCGGTAGTTATATGGACTGTAATGGATGCTGTTTATTTAGGCCAACAAGACTGAATATGGCCATTTTGCTATGGACTAGTTTAGGAGTCATGTTTTAATAAAGGTATGCTTTTCGTTTAAATTTTCAGCTGCTTTGACCAACTTACTAAACAGCCGAGTGAGCCGATCTACCACACTGGATAGGTGAAAACACAGATTACAAATCCCAGCCCACATTGCAGCTCTTCTCTGCCTTCTTGTTGAATATTCATGGTTCTTTCCTACTGGCCTGCCTCACAATATTAAAAGGGATAGTCTCAAGCTTTTATGTGGTTAAAAAAAAAATCTCAAAGTGCTTCCAAAAACAAGCAACTTTGCAATTTACTACTTATTAAAAATCCTCCCTGTTCAAGAACGAATGCATTTTTAAAACTATATACAGCTCGCTGCCTAAGTTACCGGCCACCTTGAAGTCTAAGTATGGCGGGTCAGCTAGGTAAGGAGCATGCAGCACTAACAAACTCTGTGATTTAGAGCCAGCTCAAACCAATCTGAAGCTGACCGAATCACTCCAACATCAGTCTCCGTGGTGTTCTCATGATGCAAAGGCAAAGCTGCCCCTCTTGCAGCCACTGGTCTGAACTGTCAGTCTTCAGGAGAACAGCAGGAGGCTGCTGGCCCAGAGAGGAATGAAAGAAGTTGAGGCAACGCCTTTAAAAATTGTCAGATGACCTCATTAACCTTCATCATGTAATATTTTAATAATAAAAAAAGAAAAGATAGGTGGGGATTAGATGTGGTAATTTGCATATACCAGACTCCTAAACTCAGTGATATAATACAAAGGACTCCTTCAGCTCCAGCACATACACCAATAGTCTGATTGTAGCAGGGGAATGCGACTGTGTGCCCAGACAAAAACCCTAGGCTACTGAGTTACAAGGGTCGAGGGCTCTGCTCACATGAGCTTACAATCTATGAGGAAATAAAAAAAAAAAAAACTTGTTTTTCCTATGTGTAGGTGACATGTCTGAAACCACATAAAAGAGGACCATTATATGTGCAAGGGAAGAATTAGACCCATCACAAAAAGGGCAGAAGAATGAGCACTGCCGTAGAGAATAGGGAACGCTGCAGTTCTCACCAGGCCAGGGTAATACAGACAGAACAGAAGAGGATGCTGGAGCATTGTTATCCTATATTAATATGCACAAGATATTCTGGAGACGGTAAGGAACATCCATAAACCATAAGCCCAGCATCTGCAAAGCATCACCATGACAAGGAGCAGACAGGAATCCCAAGCATGAGGGAACTTAACCTTTAGTGGGCAAAGCAGAAATGCTCTGCAGATTTCAGGTTTAATCACAAACTTAGAGGAGCAGCAGACTAACAGTCATCTGGGGACGGCAGCCTCCTGTCTTGCCATAAGGTTTACATCAGGACGGCCCCCAATACAACCTCTGCAACCTGGCGGCTGATTACAAAGTTCCATAAGGCTATGTGCACACGAAACGTTTTTGATGCGTTTTTGCTGCTGTTTTCCCGCCGCGGAAACGCTGCAAAAATGCTCGTTAATAGGTCTGCCAGCTATAACAATGCTAGTCCTGATTTGCTGTGCACATGATGCGGAAATTTCCGCTCAGGATTAGCAAAGCGAAAAAATACGCAGCATGACCATTATGCCCAACATTTCCCGCCCATTGACTTTAATTGAAACGCCGTAAATACGCAGGTATAATATTTATACCTGTGGATTTGCTGCGTTTCAAGTAAAGCCAATGAGCGGGAAACACTCCGAAGATCCCCGCGCTCACTCCCAGCAGTATACTGTGCGGCCAGGACCTGCGGTCACGTGAGTGATCAGCTGACTCTCTGGATCTATGCTCTATGCGTGAGCCGGAAGTCTTTAAAGACCACGGCCCCACTATCAGTATTTGGTCAGTATTATTTTTTTGGGAGCCAAAACCAGGAGTGGGTGATAAATGCAGAAGTGGTGACGTGTTTCTATTATACTTTTCCTCTGATTGTTCCTCACCTGGTTTTGGCTCCCACTCCTGAGAAATAATACTGACCAAATACTGATAGTGGGGCCGTAGCCTTACAATGCAAGTCTGTAAAACCTTGTTCAGACACTCCATATAGTCTCCATTGTAAAAGCCACTTCCGGGTCACAAAGAGCACAGCATGACCCGAAGAGACTGCAGAGGGGCGACGTCACTGAGAAGAGGGTTGGAACGGTGCAGGATAACAGGACAGGTGGTAGGTGAGTATATTTACACACTAACACCACACGCACATATACTGGGGGGAAAAAAAACCCTCATGGGTGGGTTTCAGTATATAGTTTCACAGGCGGAACAGGATAATTACAGAATTCTAAACAGAATAGGCCCGATTCAAAGCTTTTACGCAAATATTCTGGTGTAAAAAGCTTTGAAAAAAAAATAATAATAATTTTCCGCAACTCGAGGCTGCGCTAAAATTTCACGATTTTTGGCACTCATGTCATTTTTGCCCAGCTCAAAGTGGGTTTAACAAGAGCATGGCTCCACCACTCAAATTCATGAAAATTGGCAGCATTTGCTACCCACAAATCTTATTCCTTAAAGGATTGGAGCAAGATTCACAAAAAAAGGCGCACACAGCAGTGTATCCAACTCGTCCAACGTCCTGAAAAAGACGGGTACGCCTCTTCATGAATCAAGATAGTCTTACTCCAGCACACCTCCTCATCAAGACCAACAATGCTGGTCTTAATGAATCGGGACTAAAATATCTAAATTTACATTACATGTGTCAAAGGTTACACAGTCAGCATGAGAAGGGGGAGGGGGACAAAGTTTAGGGGTGGAAAGACATGAAGCATAATATATAGGCTATAGGTAAAAATCTTACGAAGTTGAAAAAAAAACCAAAAAAAACAACTGTTTTAAGTGCCAAGTACACTGATTGCTAATCTATCCACAACAGCAAAATAAAAAGCTTTATTCCACTCTACAGCGTTTATTACATTGGGTGTCAAGTTCAACATGAAAATTTTGGTGAAAGGCACCATTTAAAAGCAATAAACAAGTCAATCCACAGTAAGAGGGAACGACAAATACTACAAAATAATTAACACTCAGTAGATGGGACTACAATTCCCAGATTGTTCATGGACATTCTCAATTAATTTAAGACAGGAATGTTCCATTATTTCTCCACTGTTATTTGACAGGTGAGTAAACTCCATAATACTGCCCTGTAGCAATGCAGATGGATGATGACAAGGAGCATCCTTTATGTCCCTGTGCACGGCAGATCAACCTCTACACCATATAAGAAAACATCTCATTAATCAAAAATATCGTAACAAGCTTCTCCCCAAAGCTGCCACTCACCGGCGGTCAATGAAATAGCCAATACCAAAACATTTTTTTTCTTTCCAATGCTTGTTTATTACAAATTCCAATTCACACATCCATACACATATAGAATAGAAAAATCCATCACTCCTCTCACCAGGGTGAAGATCGTCCATGTAAACGCAATATGAAGGAGCAAAATGTCTGCAACAGGTGCGGACATTTGATCCCTGATGCAAGGTCTCTGCAGGATATGGGTGGAAAGAAGCCTTTCACACCCCATGTATATGGACCATCTTCACCCTGGTGAGAGAAGTGATGGATTTTTCTATTCGGTCATTGTAATTTTGAGTTTTGATTTTATGGCGCAAGTTCAATGGTAAAAATGACCTGTCACCCTGATTCCCCAGTTCAGTATGATAATGGCCATAATAAACTTGCATAGATATTTCTATAAAAAAAAAATAAAAAAAGAGTACAAAGTGGAAAAAAACAGAAGTTTAACAAAAAGAAAAAAAAAGGGGAATCACCTTAGCATTTTTATATTTTATATCGAGCTTTGTGAGGGTAAGCTGAAGTTTCATTTATTGATATCATTTTGGGGCACGTGATGTTTTGATCGCTTTTAGTTGGATTTTTTTAGGGACATATGATGACTGAAAATTGCATTTCTGGCGTTTTGATGTTTTTTACACTTTACCACAGGGGTAAATTATTTTTAGGGTTTGATAGACTGGCCTTTTACAGTTACAGCAATACCAAGTATGTATATATTTTTTTATTTCAAATTTTAAATTGGGTAAATGGGGGACAATTTGCCCCATGGGAACATCACCTAAAGGCTCTGAAATGTTGACCACGGTTCTCTATGGAGAACAAGCCTAAATGAGTACATCGGTTATGATATTATTATGTTCTAGATCATGAACAGGTCATTTAGAAATAAGCACCTGATAGAAGATCATGTATACTTTCACTGTGCTCTTTGCAGATCCTACTTGCTTTATAAAAGGGAGAGTTGTAGATGAAATGTGATGATTCGTTGTCAATCTGATGTGTAATTTTTCCATCTCTGGGCTCGAACATTATTACGGTAAATTCTGCAGTTCACAGATGAACTCGGATGGACTTCTATTGTAGTTATAAATGGTGTTAGAAAAGCTGATCTCCCAGGAATGGACTGCAGAAAGCCAGACCAATCCGTAATAATGGGTAACAACATCGAGCAGGACATTACTACCTATGGAATATACATAACCTGTCAGAGCAGCTGTCACAAACCGCGCTCATACATCACATCTACAGTACAGACCAAAAGTTTGGACACACCTTCTCATTTAAAGATTTTTCTGTATTTTCTTGACTATGAAAATTGTACATTCACACTGAAGGCATCAAAACTATGAATTAACACATGTGGAATTATATACTTAACAAAAAAGTGTGAAACAACTGAAAATATGTCTTATATTCTAGGTTCTTCAAAGTAGCCACCTTTTGCTTTGATGACTGCTTTGCACACTCTTGGCATTCTCTTGATGAGCTTCAAGAGGTAGTCACCGGAAATGGTTTTCACTTCACAGGTGTGCCCTGTCAGGTTTAATAAGTGGGATTTCTTGCCTTATAGATGGGGTTGGGACCATCAGTTGTGTTGTGTAGAAGTCAGGTGGATACACAGCTGATAGTCCTACTGAATAGACTGTTAGAATTTGTATTATGGCAAGAAAAAAGAAGCTAAGTAAAGAAATACGAGTGGCCATCATTATTTTAAGAAATGAAGGTCAGTCAGTCCGAAATACTGGGCAAACTTTGAATGTGTCCCCAAGTGCAGTTGCAAAAACCATCAAGTGCTACAAAGAAACTGGCTCACATGAGGACCGCCCCAGGAAAGGAAGACCAAGAGTCACCTCTGCTTCTGAGGATAAGTTTATCCGAGTCACCAGCCTCAGAAATCACATGTTAACAGCAGCTCAGATTGGAGAGCAGGTCAATGCCACACAGAGTTCTAGCAGCAGACACATTTCTACAACTGTTAAGAGGAGACTTTGTGCAGCAGGCCTTCATGGTAAAATAGCTGCTAGGAAACCACTGCTAAGGACAGGCAACAAGCAGAAGAGACTTGTTTGGGCTAAAGAACACAAGGAATGGACATTAGACCAGTGGAAATCTGTGCTTTGGTCTGATGAGTCCAAATTTGAGATCTTTGGTTCCAACCACCATGTCTTTGTGCGACGCAGAAAAGGTGAACGGATGGACTCTACATGCCTGGTTCCCACCGTGAAGCATGGAGGAGGAGGTGTGATGGTGTGGGGGTGGTTTGCTGGTGACACTGTTGGGGATTTATTCAAAATTGAAGGCATACTGAACCAGCATGGCTACCACAGCATCTTGCAGCGGCATGCTATTCCATCCGGTTTGCGTTTAGTTGGACCATCATTTATTTTTCAACAGGACAATGACCCCAAACACACCTCCAGGCTGTGTAATGGCTATTTGACCAAGAAGGAGAGTGATGGGGTGCTACGCCAGATGACCTGGCCTCCACAGTCACCAGACCTGAACCCAATCGAGATGGTTTGGGGTGAGCTGGACCGCAGAGTGCAGGTAAAAGTGCCAACAAGTGCTTAGCATCTCTGGGAACTCCTTCAAGATTGTTGGAAGACCATTTCCGGTGACTACCTCTTGAAGCTCATCAAGAGAATGCCAAGAGTGTGCAAAGCAGTCATCAAAGCAAAAGGTGGCTACTTTGAAGAACCTAGAATATAAGACATATTTTCAGTTGTTTCACACTTTTTTGTTAAGTATATAATTCCACATGTGTTAATTCATAGTTTTGATGCTTTCAGTGTGAATGTACAATTTTCATAGTCATGAAAATACAGAAAAATCTTTAAATGATAAGGTGTGTCCAAACTTTTGGTCTGTACTGTATGTGGAAGAATGTGACTGAGGACTATATACAAATGCTTCTCACAAAATTGAAATCTCATCAAAAAGTTAATTTATTTCAGTTCTTCAATACAAAAAGTGAAACTCATATAGAGTCATTACAAACATAGTGATCTATTTCAAGTGTTTATTTCAGTTAATGTAGATGATTATGGCTTACAGCCAATGAAAACACAAAAGTCATTATCTCAGTAAATTAGAATACTTTATAACACCAGCTGGAAAAATGTTTGTAAAATCTGAAATGTTGGCCTACTGAAATGTATGTTCAGTAAATGCACTCAATGCTTGGTCGGGGCTCCTTTTGCATCAATGCAGCGTGGCATGGAGGCGATCAGCCTGTGGCACTGCTGAGGTGTTATGGAAGCCCAGGTTGGTTTGATAGCAGCCTTCAGCTCATCTGCATTGTTGGGTCTGGTGTCTTTCATCTTCCTCTTGACTATATCCCATAGATTCTCCATGGGGTTAAGGTCAGGCGAGTTTGCTGGCCAATCAAGCACAATGATACTGTTGCTTGTAAACCAGGTATTGGTACTTTTGGGCAGTGTGGACAGGTGCCAAGTCCTGCTGGAGAATGAAATTTCCATCTCCAAAAAGCTGGTCGGCAGAGGGAAGCATGAAGTGCTCTAAAATTTCCTGGCAGACGGCTGCGATGACTTTGGTCTTGATAAAACACAGTGGACCTACACCAGCAGATGACATGGCTCCCCAAACCATCACTGATTGTGGAAACTTCACACTAGACCTCAAGCAGCTTGGATTGTGGCCTCTCCACTCTTCCTCTAGACTCTGGGACCTTGATTACCAAATAAAATGCAAAATTTACTTTGCATTTACTTCGTGTCAATGACTGCCTTCTGGACATCTGTCAAGTCAGCAGTCTTCCCCATGATTGTGGAGCCTACAGATATAGACTAAGGGACCTTTTTAAACGCTTAGGAAGCCTTTGCAGGTGTTTTTTGTTAATTAGTTTAATTTACTGAGATAATGACTTTTGTGCTTTCATTGGCTGTAAGCCATAATCAACATTAACAGAAATAAACACTTAAAATAGATCACTCTGTTTGTAATGACTCTATATAATATAGGAGTTTCACTTTTCGTATTGAAGAACGGAAATAAATTACCGTATTTTTCAGACTATAAGGCTATGTGCCCACGATGCAGAAATGCTCTGGATTTTTTCCTGAGCGTTTCTGCATCTCCCTGGCAGAAAAAACAAATGTGGATTGTACATGCATTTTCCTGCCAGGGACATGCGGAAGTGAAGTGTTCTTCACATGTATTTCCGCATGCGGGTTGACAAGCACTTTCCAAGCGATTTTAGCATCACTTGGAAAGTGCTTGTCAACTTGATCACACTATATAAATCCATGCAAACGGCATGGATTTATATAGTGTGACCGTAAAGAATGTTAAAAAATAAAAAAATAAATCTATACTTACCTTCCGATGGCCCCTGGTGTCCTGCTTCCCACCATTCTCCCTTGCCGGCAGATCGCGATACACTGAAGGATCTGCCGACATCAGCATCGCGTGACCCCGTCACATGACTATGACGTCAGCGCAGGTCCTTGAGTCAATCGCGATCTGCCGGCATGGGAGGAAGAGCGCACCGGGGGCCGCCAGCAGGTAAATATAACATTTTTTATTTTATTCTTTTTTTACAGGTTCTATGGTACCCGGGTCCGGAGGAGAGTCTCCTCTCCTCTAGAGCCGGGTACCATCCGCACATTGGAAAGCATGGAATGCGCATCTACATATGCAGTGATCTGGAATCCAAGCGTTCCAATGCAAGTCAATGGTGGCGAAAAAGCAGCGCTTCTGCAAAATAATTGGTAGTGCTGCGTTTTTTTCCGCAATGATAATCCGCAGCATGTGCACATGCGGATTATCATTGGGGGACATGGTAGGCCTTCTACCAAGTGTTCTTTAAGCGTTTCTGCAGCGTTTTTGCCGCTGCGGAAACGCTTAAAAAACGCATCGTGGGCACACAGCCTAAGATGCACTTTTTTTCCTCCAAAATTTTGGAGGAAAGTGGGGGGTGCGTCTTATAGTCCGAATACTAGATCTCTATATACTATGGCTGTGCATGGTAGTGGCTGTGGGGGAGCGGCAGTGGGGATTCAACAGAGCACAGGAGGCAGCAGCCGCCTGCTGCAGCCTACACTGCCAGCTACTAAAGAAAATGAATATTCCCTGCTCCCCATATTCATTTCTCTTAATAGACGCTCTGCGGTCTGTGTGCCTGCTATTAAAGCTCATGAATATTCCTTACAACCCACTCCCATGGGTTGCAGTGAATATCCATGGTCTTTAATAGCGGGCACACAGAGCTCAGAGTGGCAGCAGGAGGCGTGCTGCGGTACAGTGTGCGCGCTATTGAAGAGTCCTGGCGTGGGGAGCAGTGACTATTCCAGCACAGCGTCTCACACTGTGTGAGGGTGCATGGCAGGGAAGCCATGCACGGCTCACACAGTGAGAGTGTCGGCAGCAGAGCGGGACACCGTGCTGGAGCAGAGAGGAGGGGAGTATGATTATTATTATTTTTTTTGTAGGCAGCGTGATAGGGGCTCAGAGGGTGCCATGCATACCAGGATGGGGGCTCAAGGGGTGCCATGCATACCAGGGTGGGGGCTCAGAGGGGTGCTATGCATACCAGGATGGGATGGGGGCCCCTTATACCAGGATGGAAGATATTAACAGAAATGGGGGACATTACCCCAATACCAGTGTCAGCAGCAGACCCCCTCCCCCACAACAGGGCATCATGACCACATTTTTTGCTTACATTTTTTTTCCCCCATTTTCCTCCTTTAAAACCTAGGTGCGTCTTATGGTCCGGTGCGTCTTATAGTCTGAAAAATACGGTAACTTTTTGATATTTTAATTTTGTGAGAAGCACCTGTAGAAGGGAACATTATTGTGCCTCAGCAGCTAGGACCAAAACTATACAGATCCAATAGCACCTCATAACCCGGTGCCAATTTAGAAGTCTTCTTCTACTACCTCCACCATGCACCTCTAACTTGATGTTACATTATATTTGGAAGCAGGGCTGTGGAGTTGGAGCCTATTTTGGTGGAGTCTGAGTCTGTATAAAATGGACCAACTCCTAAAATATATAATAAATTGGGTACAGTAATTCAATGCAGTTTGTGGGGAATATTTTTTCATAAGAATTTGGGAAAGTCATGAAATGTCATATAAATGTCTGTCCTATTCCTGATCTAAGGGTCTAGACTTAGCTGAGATGAATCTGTGCTACAGTAAATTTATCACTTAAACATGAGCCATGTATGAGTGAGTTGGAGTGGTGGTCGGTGTCATGGAAATTGAGGAGTCGGAGGTTTGGCTTAACGACTCCACAGCCCTGGTTGGAAGGCTGGAAGCTAATAGCAAAGAAAAAAATATTGCCATGCCATTTCCTTTGTTACATTGCACCACTTAGGAGAAGAAGTTAAAAGTTACCAGGATTTTTTTGTTGTTGTTGTTTTTTACTAGGAGGGTTAAACATGCAATCTTCTGATCGCTTATATAATACACTGCAATATGTCTGCATTTATTCCATTAGAAACAAAACCTACAAAAGACAAAAGACAAAAATATATCTCATACCCTACCATCATTATATATAAATGTAAAGCAAAGTTGCATAATAAATATAGGGTACTTAGTGAACTATTTTTGATCAAAAAAAGTATACAAGCCGTCCCACCAGCGGCAAGGTGACCCTAAATTGCTTCTTTTTGCTAGTGTGAACATGCTCCTATTTCTTGCATGTCTACCATCTTAGACCTCAGTTCACGTTGCTTGGTTTTTTGTCTTGTTTGCATTCTGTGCAATTTAAGGGTGTGGCATCCCCTTTGTTGAGCTGACTGGTATATATGTAGCTTACCACGGGCCTGGGTGGTCTGGAGTTGGGACCCGGTCCTATTTGTCTACCCTTTTATATGCATTGCTTCAACTTTGATATACAGTAAGGTTTTTAATATAGGCAGTATAGGTACCGTCCCAATTTAGGGTCACCTTGCCGCTGGTGGGACGGCTTGTATACTTTTTTTGATCAAAAATAGTTCACTAAGTACCCTATATTTATTATGCAACTTTGCTTTACATTTATATATAATGATGGTAGGGTATGAGATATATTTTTGTCTTTTGTCTTTTGTAGGTTTTGTTTCTTTTTTGCTAGTGTGAACATGCTCCTATTTCTTGCATGTCTACCATCTTAGACCTCAGTTCACATTGCCTGGTTATTTATTCCATTAGGTCTGTGACTGACAATGAGACAGATGACTCTTAGAAGCCTAGCAATGGCCTCCTGGCCCCCATGTACTTTAGCTTAGGGCATCTGATTGCCCCTTCAACCCACTGGCAGTGGCACCTCAATCACTTCCTCTCTCTAAGCCAACAACAAGCTGTAAAAGCTCGATCAGTGGGAAATCCGATTCTGCCCATTTTAAAGTTTGCTGCATATCCCCCCCGGGGCATTTGTGCAGTGGACCTCTTGCAGCGGAAATGCCACAGTGAAACCAGCAGAGGTATTCACTGAGAAACCAGTGCAGGCTAGCCGCACGTGTCACCATTTCCAATGCAGATACACATCCGCTTATTGACACGCTGCAGATCTCAAACTGCAGTGCTGGTCAATTTTACGCTGCAAGTGCAGGAGATTTCTCCCGCACCATTCTGGCACTATAATACACAGCAGATATTCTGTCTAGAAAATCTGCAGCATTTACACTACATGGGAACGTATCATTAGATTAGCACCATTAAAAAAACACTACTACAACAAGACCTCATATAGCTGCATCCTTATAGAGGACCGCTCACCAAATTATTCATGATGAACTGGACACAGGCTTTACTAGTGGCTCCATAGCTGAATACATTTTTTTTTATTTTTAATTTCACCTCTTTGCAGAGAAATTAGTAATCAAACATTTGCCGCCTAATAACACCCATCTAAAGTGAACTTATCAGTTTTTACTGGGCTTGGGGTGTGTACTTTTTCTCCCTGTGTGACGCAGACCAATCATAAGCAGGCAGCCACACTCAAAAGGAAAGAAGAACACGCCCCCACGATAGCTTACAGCAGATTTATCAGTATGTGAAGAGGATAATGACAGACTGCCCTGATTTCCTGGTTTAGCCTAAAATAAAAATAAAATGTGCAGTTCAATCTGAAAAATTTTGTGACAGGTCCTCTTTATGGTAATGATCACATGTTCAGTATTTGGTCAGTATTTTACATAAATATTTGTAAGCCAAAACAAGGAGTGGAACAATCCGAGGAAAAAGTATAATGTAAACAAGGGCAACACTCCTGCATTTTTCACCCACTCCTGGTTTTGGCTCACAAATACGGATGCAACACAATGACCTAGCATTGAATATGTGAACGTGGCCTCAAGGAGTGCGGAATCGCAAATTTGAGCGATGCATGGCGAATCGTGACAGTGCTGCACGTGACTGCAATATGCAACTTGCGTACTCCTCGTCATGCGCCAACTAGAGTCTCCTAAGCTTCTCAATGTTCTAATGGGGGGGTAATCTAGTCAGCACATGACCACAAGTAAGCAAACTGCAAACGTGTTTACGTGATCGCCCACTCGCACCAGATGTGAACCTGTCAGCTCGAATAGGCTGTTCAATCTATGAACATACACTGTGTGTTCCAAATTATTATGCAAATAATATTTTCTCAGATTTTCCCAAATTACCTATATGAATTGCAGTCATTGTAATTTTCCAGTCAAATAACTATTAGAGTACAATTGAAAGGTTTTTGTACAAACTGCCTATGATAACAGTATATTTTTAAAAAAATAAAAAACTCAAACTGCACTCAAAATGCATGTTCCAAATTATTATGCACAGCAGAGTTTTCAACCTTTTCATTTTAACCGCTTTGCGACGCCCCACTGTAGATAAACGTCGGCGCTTGCTGGGCTCTGTGCAGCGCCGACGTTTAAAAACAGTGGGTGGTCCTGCAAGCGCTGCGGTACCGGTTCAGAGCGATAGCTCTGACATGTGGCATCATGGGGACCTGATTGGATGAGGTCTCCATGATGTTAACCTGTTCCTATCTTCTAGATGCCGTGATCCATAGCGATCGCGGCATTTAAAAGATAGTGACAGCTGGTGGTCGGCGATCGGGACCCCCCACATACCTTAGTAGCAGCGGGGATCCCGATGCTGTGACCTCTGACATCGAGACCTGATTGGCTCAGGTCTCGATGATGTCAGCGTCACACCAGCCAATCAGAGAGATCACTAGGGAAGTTTGTTTTAGCAACAAACTTTCCCGGGCGATCTGACTGATAAATACACTGTTTCTCCTCCGATCTCAGTGAGAGAGCAGAGGAGAAACAGTGTGACAAGAGCTGTCAGCCTTGCCACTGGGAAAGTGAAAAAAAAAAATAAAATAAAAAAGAAAGTAAGAGTTAGGGTTAGTCAGTCCCGTCAGATCAGTCAGTCAGTCCCGTCAGATCAGTCAGTCCTGTGAGTGAGTCCGTCAGTCAGGTCAGATCAGTCAGTTAGTCCTGTCAGATCAGTCAGTCAGTCCTGTCAGATCAGTCAGTTAGTCCTGTCAGATCAGTCAGTCAGTCCTGTGAGTCAGTCAGTCAGTCCTGTCAGATCAGTCAGTTAGTCCTGTCAGATCAGTCAGTTAGTCCTGTCAGATCAGTCAGTTAGTCCTGTCAGATCAGTCAGTCAGTCCTGTCAGGTCAGTCAGTCCTGTGAGTCAGTCAGTCCTGTGAGTCAGTCAGTCCTGTGAGTCAGTCAGTCCTGTGAGTCAGTCAGTCCTGTGAGTCAGTCAGTCCTGTGAGTCAGTCAGGTCAGATCAGTCCTGTCAGATCAGTCAGTTAGTCCTGTCAGATCAGTCAGTTAGTCCTGTCAGATCAGTCAGTCAGTCCTGTGAGTGAGTGAGTCCTGTGAGTCAGTCAGTCCTGTGAGTCAGTCAGGTCAGATCAGTCCTGTCAGATCAGTCAGTTAGTCCTGTCAGATCAGTCAGTTAGTCCTGTCAGATCAGTCAGTCAGTCCTGTGAGTGAGTGAGTCCTGTGAGTCAGTCAGTCCTGTGAGTCAGTCAGGTCAGATCAGTCCTGTCAGATCAGTCAGTTAGTCCTGTCAGATCAGTCAGTCAGTCCTGTGAGATCAGTCAGTTAGTCCTGTCAGGTCAGTTAGTCCTGTCAGATCAGTCAGTTAGTCCTGTCAGATCAGTCAGTCAGTCCTGTCAGGTCAGTCAGTCAGTCCTGTCAGGTCAGTCAGTCCTGTGAGTCAGTCAGTCCTGTGAGTCAGTCAGTCCTGTGAGTCAGTCAGTCCTGTGAGTCAGTCAGTCCTGTGAGTCAGTCAGGTCAGATCAGTCAGTTAGTCCTGTCAGATCAGTCAGTCAGTCCTGTGAGTGAGTGAGTCCTGTGAGTCAGTCAGTCCTGTGAGTCAGTCAGGTCAGATCAGTCCTGTCAGATCAGTCAGTTAGTCCTGTCAGATCAGTCAGTTAGTCCTGTCAGATCAGTCAGTCAGTCCTGTGAGTGAGTGAGTCCTGTGAGTCAGTCAGTCCTGTGAGTCAGTCAGGTCAGATCAGTCCTGTCAGATCAGTCAGTTAGTCCTGTCAGATCAGTCAGTTAGTCCTGTCAGATCAGTCAGTTAGTCCTGTCAGATCAGTCAGTCCTGTGAGTGAGTGAGTCCTGTGAGTCAGCCAGTCCTGTGAGTGAGTGAATCCTGTGAGTCAGTCAGTCCTGTGAGTGAGTCCTGTGAGTCAGTCAGTCCTGTGAGTGAGAGAGTCCTGTGAGTCAGTCAGTCCTGTGAGTGAGTCCTGTGAGTCAGTCAGTCCTGTGAGTGAGTGAGTCCTGTGAGTGAGTCCGTCAGTCAGGTCAGATCAGTCAGTCCTGTCAGTCAGTCAGTCAGTCCTGTGAGTCAGTTAGTCCTGTCAGATCAGTTAGTCCTGTCAGATCAGTCAGTCAGTCCTGTGAGTCAGTCAGTCCTGTGAGTGAGTGAATCCTGTGAGTCAGTCAGTCCTGTGAGTGAGTGAGTCCTGTGAGTCAGTCAGTCCTGTGAGTGAGTGAATCCTGTGAGTCAGTCAGTCCTGTGAGTCAGTCAGTCCTGTGAGTCAGTCAGTCCTGTGAGTCAGTCAGTCCTGTGAGTGAGTCCTGTGAGTCAGTCAGTCCTGTGAGTGAGTACTGTGAGTCAGTCAGTCCTGTGAGTGAGTGAGTACTGTGAGTCAGTCAGTCCTGTGAGTGAGTGAGTCCTGTGAGTCAGTCAGTCCTGTGAGTGAGTGAGTCCTGTGAGTGAGTCCATCAGTCAGGTCAGATCAGTCCGTTAGTCCTGTGAGTCAGTTAGTCCTGTCAGATCAGTCAGTCAGTCCTGTGAGTCAGTCAGTCCTGTGAGTGAGTGAGTCCTGTGAGTCAGTCAGTCCTGTGAGTGAGTGAGTCCTGTGAGTCAGTGAGTCCTGTGAGTCAGTCAGTCCTGTGAGTCAGTCAGTCCTGTGAGTGAGTGAGTGAGTCCTGTGAGTGAGTGAGTCCTGTGAGTGAGTGAGTCCTGTGAGTGAGTGAGTCCTGTGAGTCAGTCAGTCCTGTGAGTCAGTCAGTCCTGTGAGTCAGTCAGGTCAGATCAGTCCTGTCAGATCAGTCAGTTAGTCCTGTCAGATCAGTCAGTCCTGTGAGTGAGTGAGTCCTGTGAGTCAGTCAGTCCTGTGAGTGAGTGAATCCTGTGAGTCAGTCAGTCCTGTGAGTGAGTGAATCCTGTGAGTCAGTCAGTCCTGTGAGTGAGTCCGTCAGTCAGGTCAGATCAGTCCGTTAGTCCTGTCAGATCAGTCAGTCAGTCCTGTGAGTGAGTGAGTCCTGTGAGTGAGTGAGTCCTGTGAGTGAGTGAGTCCTGTGAGTGAGTCCTGTGAGTGAGTCCTGTGAGTCAGTGAGTCCTGTGAGTCAGTCAGTCCTGTGAGTCAGTCAGTCCTGTGAGTGAGTGAGTCCTGTGAGTGAGTGAGTCAGTCCTGTGAGTCAGTCAGTCCTGTGAGTCAGTCAGGTCAGATCAGTCCTGTCAGATCAGTCAGTTAGTCCTGTCAGATCAGTCAGTCCTGTGAGTGAGTCCTGTGAGTCAGTCAGTCCTGTGAGTGAGTGAATCCTGTCAGTCAGTCCTGTGAGTGAGTGAGTCCTGTGAGTCAGTCAGTCCTGTGAGTGAGTCCTGTGAGTCAGTCAGTCCTGTGAGTGAGTGAGTCCTGTGAGTCAGTCAGTCCTGTGAGTGAGTCCTGTGAGTCAGTCAGTCCTGTGAGTGAGTGAGTCCTGTGAGTCAGTCAGTCCTGTGAGTGAGTGAGTCCTGTGAGTCAGTCAGTCCTGTGAGTCAGTCAGGTCAGATCAGTCCTGTCAGATCAGTCAGTTAGTCCTGTCAGATCAGTCAGTCAGTCCTGTGAGTGAGTGAATCCTGTGAGTCAGTCAGTCCTGTGAGTGAGTGAATCCTGTGAGTCAGTCAGTCCTGTGAGTGAGTGAGTCCTGTGAGTCAGTCAGTCCTGTGAGTGAGTGAGTCCTGTGAGTCAGTCAGTCCTGTGAGTGAGTGAGTCCTGTGAGTCAGTCAGTCCTGTGAGTGAGTGAGTCCTGTGAGTCAGTCAGTCCTGTGAGTCAGTCAGGTCAGATCAGTCCTGTCAGATCAGTCAGTTAGTCCTGTCAGATCAGTCAGTCAGTCCTGTGAGTGAGTGAGTCCTGTGAGTGAGTGAGTCCTGTGAGTAAGTCAGTCCTGTGAGTGAGTCCTGTGAGTCAGTCAGTCCTGTGAGTGAGTCCTGTGAGTCAGTCAGTCCTGTGAGTGAGTGAGTGAGTCCTGTGAGTCAGTCAGTCCTGTGAGTGAGTCCTGTGAGTGAGTCCGTCAGTCAGGTCAGATCAGTCCGTTAGTCCTGTCAGATCAGTCAGTCCTGTGAATCAGTTAGTCCTGTCAGATCAGTCAGTTAGTCCTGTGAGTGAGTGAGTCCTGTGAGTCAGTCAGTCCTGTGAGTGAGTGAATCCTGTGAGTCAGTCAGTCCTGTGAGTGAGTGAATCCTGTGAGTCAGTCAGTCCTGTGAGTGAGTGAATCCTGTGAGTCAGTCAGTCCTGTGAGTGAGTGAGTCCTGTGAGTCAGTCAGTCCTGTGAGTGAGTGAGTCCTGTGAGTGAGTCCGTCAGTCAGGTCAGATCAGTCCGTTAGTCCTGTCAGATCAGTCAGTCCTGTCAGATCAGTCAGTCCTGTCAGTCAGTCAGTCCTGTCAGTCAGTCAGTCCTGTGAGTCAGTCAGTCCTGTGAGTCAGTCAGTCCTGTGAGTCAGTCAGTCCTGTGAGTCAGTCAGTCCTGTGAGTCAGTCAGTCAGTGCTGTGAGTCAGTCAGTCAGTGCTGTGAGTCAGTCAGTCAGTGCTGTGAGTCAGTCAGTCCTGTGAGTCAGTCAGTCCTGTGAGTCAGTCAGTCCTGTGAGTCAGTCAGTCCTGTGAGTCAGTCAGTCCTGTGAGTGAGTGAGTGAGTGAGTCCTGTGAGTGAGTGAGTCCTGTGAGTCAGTCAGTCCTGTGAGTGAGTCCGTCAGTCAGGTCAGATCAGTCCGTTAGTCCTGTCAGATCAGTCAGTCCTGTCAGATCAGTCAGTCCTGTGAGTCAGTCAGTCAGTCCTGTCAGATCAGTCAGTCAGTCCTGTGAGTCAGTCAGTCCTGTGAGTCAGTCAGTCCTGTGAGTCAGTCAGTCAGTCCTGTGAGTCAGTTAGTCCTGTCAGATCAGTCAGTCAGTCCTGTGAGTCAGTCAGTCCTGTGAGTGAGTGAGTCCTGTGAGTCAGTCAGTCCTGTGAGTGAGTGAGTGAGTCCTGTGAGTCAGTCAGTCCTGTGAGTCAGTCAGTCCTGTGAGTCAGTCAGTCCTGTGAGTCAGTCAGTCCTGTGAGTCAGTCAGTCCTGTGAGTCAGTCAGTCCTGTGAGTCAGTCAGGTCAGATCAGTCCTGTCAGATCAGTCAGTTAGTCCTGTCAGATCAGTCAGTCAGTCCTGTGAGTGAGTGAGTCCTGTGAGTCAGTCAGTCCTGTGAGTGAGTGAATCCTGTGAGTCAGTCAGTCCTGTGAGTGAGTGAGTCCTGTGAGTCAGTCAGTCCTGTGAGTGAGTCCTGTGAGTCAGTCAGTCCTGTGAGTGAGTCCGTCAGTCAGGTCAGATCAGTCCGTTAGTCCTGTCAGATCAGTCAGTCAGTCCTGTGAGTGAGTGAGTCCTGTGAGTCAGTCAGTCCTGTGAGTGAGTGAATCCTGTGAGTCAGTCAGTCCTGTGAGTGAGTGAGTCCTGTGAGTCAGTCAGTCCTGTGAGTCAGTCAGGTCAGATCAGTCCTGTCAGATCAGTCAGTTAGTCCTGTCAGATCAGTCAGTCAGTCCTGTGAGTGAGTCCTGTGAGTCAGTCAGTCCTGTGAGTGAGTGAGTCCGTCAGGTCAGATCAGTCCTGTCAGATCAGTCAGTTAGTCCTGTCAGATCAGTCAGTCCTGTGAGTGAGTGAGTCCTGTGAGTCAGTCAGTCCTGTGAGTGAGTGAGTCCTGTGAGTCAGTCAGTCCTGTGAGTGAGTCCTGTGAGTCAGTCAGTCCTGTGAGCGAGTCCGTCAGTCAGGTCAGATCAGTCCGTTAGTCCTGTCAGATCAGTCAGTCAGTCCTGTGAGTGAGTGAGTCCTGTGAGTCAGTCAGTCCTGTGAGTGAGTGAATCCTGTGAGTCAGTCAGTCCTGTGAGTGAGTGAGTCCTGTGAGTCAGTCAGTCCTGTGAGTCAGTCAGGTCAGATCAGTCCTGTCAGATCAGTCAGTTAGTCCTGTCAGATCAGTCAGTCAGTCCTGTGAGTGAGTGAGTCCTGTGAGTCAGTCAGTCCTGTGAGTGAGTGAGTCCTGTGAGTCAGTCAGTCCTGTGAGTGAGTGAGTCCTGTGAGTCAGTCAGGTCAGATCAGTCAGTTAGTCCTGTCAGATCAGTCAGTTAGTCCTGTCAGATCAGTCAGTTAGTCCTGTCAGATCAGTCAGTCAGTCCTGTCAGATCAGTCAGTCAGTCCTGTGAGTGAGTGAATCCTGTGAGTCAGTCAGTCCTGTGAGTGAGTGAGTCCTGTGAGTCAGTCAGTCCTGTGAGTGAGTGAATCCTGTGAGTCAGTCAGTCAGTCCTGTGAGTGAGTGAGTCCTGTGAGTCAGTCAGTCCTGTGAGTGAGTGAATCCTGTGAGTCAGTCAGTCCTGTGAGTGAGTGAGTCCTGTGAGTCAGTCAGTCCTGTGAGTGAGTCCTGTGAGTCAGTCAGTCCTGTGAGTGAGTGAGTCCTGTGAGTCAGTCAGTCCTGTGAGTCAGTCAGTCCTGTGAGTGAGTGAGTCCTGTGAGTGAGTGAGTCCTGTGAGTGAGTGAATCCTGTGAGTCAGTCAGTCCTGTGAGTGAGTGAGTCCTGTGAGTGAGTGAGTCCTGTGAGTGAGTGAATCCTGTGAGTGAGTGAATCCTGTGAGTCAGTCAGTCCTGTGAGTGAGTGAGTCCTGTGAGTCAGTCAGTCAGTCCGGTCCTGTCAGATCAGTCAGTTAGTCCTGTCAGATCAGTCAGTCAGTCCTGTGAGTGAGTGAGTCCTGTGAGTCAGTCAGTCAGTCCGGTCCTGTCAGATCAGTTAGATCAGTCCTGTCAGATCAGTCCTGTCAGATCAGTCCAGTCAGATCAGTCCAGTCAGATCAGTCCAGTCAGATCAGTCCTGTCAGATCAGTCCAGTCAGATCAGTCCAGTCCAGTCAGATCAGTCCAGTCAGATCAGTCCAGTCAGATCAGTCCAGTCAGATCAGTCCAGTCAGATCAGTCCAGTCAGATCAGTCCTGTCAGATCAGTCCTGTCAGATCAGTCCTGTCAGATCAGTCAGATCAGTCCTGTCAGATCAGTCAGATCAGTCCTGTCAGATCAGTCAGATCAGTCCAGTCAGATCAGTCCTGTCAGATCAGTCCTGTCAGATCAGTCAGATCAGTCCTGTCAGATCAGTCAGTTAGTCCTGTGAGTCGGTCAGTCCTGTGAGTCGGTCAGTCCCGTCCGGTCAGTCCCGTCAAAAAATATAAAAATAAAATGGCCTGTCAGACTTATACCGCAGAGGAGGTGTATGCCCTGCTATGTTCTGACACTGATGACAGTGCAATCTCAGATGGAGATGTTGATTTTGAGGGCTTTAGTAGCGGTGACACAGAGCTCAGAAATGAGCAGTGATTCTGGTCCATCCTCAAGCCCAAGGTCCAGTACAGCAATAGGGGCAAATAGCGCTACTGGAGAAACGTCTCCAAATCAGGGAACACTGCCCAGTACAAGCGCTGTCCCTGCTACTAGTGAATTGGCGCATGCCAGTGTACAAGGGGCTTTGCCACATGATCTAGCATTTCCCAGATGGGAGGCTTCGGATTCGGCTGCTCCATTCAGCCCTGATTTCAACGCCATTCCTGGTATAAATGTGGAGGTGGAAGATTTTGGACCAATTCATTTTTTTAATTTGTTTTTTACAGACAGCTTGCTAGAGCATATTGTCGTACAAACAAATTTTATATGCGTCCCAATTCATAAGCCAGAATCCCCGATCTTACTATGCTAGGGCAAATTTATGGACACCAACTAATGTCCCGGAAATAAAAAAAATTATAGGACTTACATTTGCCATGAGGCTTGTTAAAAAACCGAGCATTCGATCCTACTGGTCCAACCACCCTGTTCAAGCCACCCCTATGTTTTCAGTCATTCTGCCTAGGACCCGTTATGAAATGCTCATGCGGTTTTGGCATTTTAATGACAATAGTCAATGCCTGCCCAGAAATGCCCCAGAACATGACAGGTTATATAAAATTAGACCCATCACTGAATTTGTCAGAAAAATTCTTAAGCCTCTACACCCCAACACAAAATATTTCTATAGATGTGTCCCTTGTAAAATTCAAAGGAAGACTGCACCTCAAGCAATTTATCCCATCTAAAAGGGCAAGGTTTGTAATAAAGATCTATAAAATGTGCGAAAGTTCCCCCGGATACACATCCGCTTTTCGCATATATGAGGGGAAAGATAGCCAACTAAACCCACCAGGATGCCCTACTTATCTGGGGACATCTGGAAAAATTGTTTGGGAGCTGATAAGCCCATTTTTTCAAAAAGGCTACAATCTATATGTGGACAATTATTACACCAGCATACCCCTATTTAAAAGTCGGGTTGAACACAACATCGGGGCTTGTGGGACCATCCGTAAAAAACGTCAGGGGTTTCCACAACCATTGGTCAACCAAAAGTTTCAAAAGGGGCAGTCAGGGGCTGTACGCAACGGAGAGCTGCTTGCCCTGAAATATAGGGATAAGAGGGATATTTTTGTCCTCACCTCGATCCACACAGATGCCACAGGGGCCACTGTAGAACTAGGATCCACCACTCCGAAGCAAAAACCTGTGTCAGTCATTGACTAAAACAAACACATGGTGGGTGTGGACCTTGCAGACCAGGTTCTACAGCCATACCAGGTATCAAGAAAGTCCTATACCTGGTATAAAAAGTTGGTTATTTATTTGTTTCAGGTGGCCACATACAATTCTTTTGTGTTGTACAAAAAAGCAGGAAATTCAGATCCTTTTTTTGATTATCAAGAAAAGGTCATTGAAAATCTTGTTTTTCAAAGTGTTAGCCCCGCTCATCCATTAGAATCTGAGGATGTGAAAAGACTCACTGAGCGACATTTTATTGCACTTATTCCAGCAACGGAAACAAGAAGGAACCCCCAGAAAAGATGTCGTGTATGTACTAAGAGAGGAATGAGGCGTGATACCCGCTACTATTGCCCACAATGCCCATCATTGCCAGCCTTATGCGTCACTGACTGCTTTAAAATCTACCACACAGAACCACGTTTTTAAACTGTAAAAATGTATCCCAATTTGTCATTCAAACATTTGCTTCATTTAGTGAATGACACATTCGAGTAGAGCTCACTTAATTTCCAGGGGTGGGGGGGGGTTCTCCAGAATCTAAACCTTCCATTGCGTGCTTGTTTCTGGAAATCATCCATTGAGTTAAAATGGTCACTAAACCCGTAGATGAATTCCCAGAGGGGTGTCATTTACAAAATGGGGTCACTTCAGGGGGAATTCTTTAATTCTGGTACTTAGCGCCTCTGAAAAGTGCCAGAACAGCAGAATCCCCCCTGAAGTGACCCCATTTTGGAAATGACACCTCTCTGGGAATTCATCTATGGGTTTAGTGACCATTTACCTATCTACTTATTTTCCCACCACTAGATTAATTTATACAGAGGAGTAGATTGTAAAATTTGGTCACTTGTTGGGGGTTTCCTCTGTTTAGGCACCTCAGGGGCTCTCCAAATGCAACATGGCATCCGCTATCGATTCCAGTCAAATTTCCATTCCAAAAGTCAAATGGCGCTCCTTACCTTCCGAGCCATGCCGTGCGCCCAAACAGTGGTTTTGCACCACATATGGGGTATCAGCGTGCTCAGGAGAAATTGCACAACACATTTTGGGGTCCATTTTTTCTGGCTGCCCTTGTGAAAATTAAACATTTGAGGCTAAAGTAGCAGTTGTGTGTTAAAAATGTGTTTTTTTATTTTCACACTTCAACATTATAAAATTCTGTGAAGCCCCTGGGGGTTCAATGTGCTCACCACACATCTAGATAAGTTCCTTGAGGGGTCTAGTTTCCAAAATGGGGTCACTTGTTGGGGGTTTCCTCTGTTTAGGCACCTCAGGGGCTCTACAAATGCAACATGGCGTACGCTATCGATTCCAGTCAAATTTCCATTCCAAAAGTCAAATGGCGCTCCTTACCTTCCGAGCCATGCCGTGCGCCCAAACAGTGGCTTTGCACCACATATGGGGTATCAGCATGCTCAGGAGAAATTTCACAACACATTTTGGGGTCCATTTTTTCTGGCTGCCCTTGTGAAAATTAAAAATTTGAGGTTAAAGTAGCAGTTTTGTGAAAAAAAGTTAAATGTTCATTGTTTTCTTCCACATTCCAAAAATTCCTGTGAAGCACCTGAAGGGTTAATAAACTTCTTGAATTTGGTTTTGAGCACCTTGAGGGGTGCAGTTTTTAGAATGGTGTCACTTTGGGGTATTTTCTGTCATAAAGACCCCTCAAAGTGACTTCAAATATGATGTGGTCCCTAAAAAAATGTTTTTGTAAATTTTGTTGGAAAAATGAGAAATCACTGGTCAACTTTTAACCCTTATAGCTCCCTAACAAAAAAAAAAATTTTGGTTCCAAAATTGTGCTGATGTGAAGTAGACATGTGGGAAATGTTATTTATTAACTATTTTGTGTGACATATCTCTCTGATTTAAGGGCATGAAAATTCAAAGCTTGAAAATTGCTAAATTTTCAAAATTTTCGCCAAATTTCTGATTTTTTCACAAATAAACGCAAGTGATATCGAAGAAATTTTACCACTATCATGAAGTACAATATGTCACGAAAAAACAATCTCAGAATCAGGGGAATCCGTTGAAGCGTTCCAGAGTAATTACCTCATAAAGTGACAGTGGTGAGAATTTAAAAAATTGGCCCGGTCACGAAGGCAAAAACCGGCTCTGGTGCAAAGTGGTTAATAAAATGGTCATTTTTTAAATTATAAGCATTAGCAGGTTATTACAAACTGAAATCAAACAGTTTTCAACTCAAAACTTTATTCTAGGTGATGTTACATTTGCACATAGGACCCTTTGTTGAAAAGGAGCTTCTGAACTCTCTCGTCCATTGAATTTGTCAAGTTTTGGATGGTTTCTGCTTTAATTGTTTTGCATGAGGACAGAATACCCTCCCAGAGCTGTTGCTTAGATGTGAACTGCCTCCCGCCATCATAGACACTCCTTTTGATGATGCTCCAGAGGTTCTCAATGGGGTTGAGGTCAGGGGAGCATGGGGGCCACACCATAAGTTTATCCCCTTTTATGCCCATAGCAGCCAGAGATGCAGATGTGTTATGTGCAGCATGAGACTGGGCATTATCATGCATGAAAATGATCTTGCTGCGGAATGCACGGTTCTTCTTCTTGAACCATGGAAGGAAGTGCTGTTTGAGAAACTCAACATACATTATGGAGTTCATCTTTACCCCTTCAGGGATCCTAAAAGGGCCGACAATCTCTCTCCCCATGATTCCAGCCCAAAACATTACTCCACCTCCTCCTTGTTAGCGCCGTAGCCGTATTTGCATGGGGTGTCCATCAACCAGCCATCCTCCACTCCATCCATCTGGACCATCGAGATCATTTCATGCATGATAATGCCCCGTCTCATGCTGCACATAACACATCTGCATCTCTGGCTGCTATGGGCATAAAAGGGGACAAACTTATGGTGTGACCCCCATGCTTCCCTGACCTCAACCCCATTGAGAACCTCTGGAGCATCATCAAAAGGAGTGTCTATGATGGCGGGAGGCAGTTCACATCTAAGCAACAGCTCTGGGAGGGTATTCTGTCCTCATGCAAAACAATTGAAGCAGAAACCATCCAAAACCTGACAAATTCAATGGACGAGAGAGTTCAGAAGCTCCTTTCGAACAAGCGGTCCTACGTGCAAATGTAACATCACCTAGAATAAAGTTTTGAGCTGAAAACTGTTTGATTTCAGTTTGTAATAACCTGCTAATGCTTATAATTTCAAAAATGACCATTTTTTTGTTCTTTATTGAAATGAAAAGGTTGAAAACTCTGCTGTGCATAATAATTTGGAACATGCATTTTGAGTGCAGTTTGAGTTTATTTTTTTTTTTTTAAAATATACTGTTATCATAGGCAGTTTGTACAAAAACCTTTCAATTGTACTCTAATAGTTATTTGACTGGAAAATTACAATGACTGCAATTCATATAGGTAATTTGGGAAAATCTGAGAAAATATTATTTGCATAATAATTTGGAACACAGTGTATAGAGCAGGAGATTTATATTTAGATTTTAGGAAAGTTTTATATAAACTTGGATTTTGTTCATTGAAATCAATGCTCATGATGGGCCCAGCAGTCAAGAGGTTGGTTGGTGCTTCCAGTGAGGGACATCCTCCCCTATATAAGGTCTCTTTACTTGGACAAACTGGAGTCCCTAAATAACTGCCAATAGGCAAACTTTTACAGATCAGCAGTCATTTAATGGCCCGTTTACACAGACCAAGGTAAACGATGCACACTAAGTAATAGATCGCTCAATGCACACAGGCTGCCATTTTTCTCAGCAGTGAGTCCTGTTTACACAGGAAGATGCACTGCTGAGAGCGATGAACTTTTTACTCCGCACAAAAGATCATTTCACCCGTTGAATCGAGAGTTCACATTAGACCATTATGAACATTAGATGGTTGTCAGCCAAACGATGGTTCGGTCAATCATACCATACGTAGAATTGCTTGCTCTGCCAAGCGCTACTGTGTTCTCTATGAGAGAGCCACTGCCAGGCATCTGTACTGGCGACTTAGCTCTAGGACAGTGGTTCACAACTCCAGTCCTCAAGAGCCACCAGCAGATCATGTTTTCAGGATTTCCTTAGTATTACACATGTAATAATTCTATCACCTGTGTAATACTAAGGAAATCCTGAAAACATGATCTGTTGGTGGCTCTTGAGGACTGGAGTTGCGAACCACTGCTCTAGGAGAATAAAACGATCAGCAGTCCAAAATATAGAACTCTTTAAAGCCACCTAAAATCAATTGTCGGGTTAACCCATACACATTAAACTGTCAGATGAACATGTCGTCATCAGCGGGTTCAGCCAACATCAGTCTAATGTGTATGGGGACTTTACTATACAACATGATGCTATCAGATCACACTTATAGAGAACTTGTCACATTGAGCTTGAAGTCAAATGTTAGAAGAAGGTTGAACAACTATTAGGGCAGGTGACCGTGTTATCGATCCAAGTACGATCTGACAAAACATCGAATCGCACTCAGAGCAATGTTATTTTATGGGGCCTTGCACATGTCGGTCTGGGGATATACAAAAAATAAATAAATCGCAGCATACCAGAGTTTGACCTGATATTTAAATTGCACTTGGTCATGCAAGTCAGTAAGTGCATGGAAATCGGACTGCACTTGGACGACATCTGAGTGCAGTCCAATAGAATGAAACTTTTTTCCGTCCTATCCTCATCTGAGAGAATCTATTCACATTATGATCCCACTTTGACCAAACTCTGATCAAACTTTGATCAGCGTGTGATTTGCATAATCGTTCTGATTCTCTCGGATGAGTTTCTCTTCGTGTGACCCTAGCGTTACTCGAACAACCATTTCACCCTCAAAGCTATAAGCATTTCAGTTCATATTGGCTCTTGGTCTAAGGTGGCCACGAATTTTTTATAATATTGAAGGACAAATTATTAGTCTGGGAATGTACTTTCAAGAAAAGTTAAATTGTGGACGAAAATTCAGATGAAAGAGAATTCTAACAGGGCCGACTTCTTTCCAGAAGAAGACGTCATCATTCGGCTAGAGCGATCATTAAAGTTTCATCATCCAGCAAGCATTTGTTATACTGAAATTGTCCCGGATTCATCAACTTCATTTTAAAATTTATAGGCATCGGCAACTTTATTCTCCTTTATGCGGCCAAGTAGACTGCGCAAGTTTATGATGGAGTCAGGGAAAAGGAGCATTGGCTGAACAAGCACGTTCAGGGTTATCCCCATAAGACAATTCCTTGCTCAGTGTCCCACAATCATAAAATAAACGTATCAATTACAATCAGTTAACAAACGTGCATGCTGCGCTCTATGGTTGACACCCTCCCCCAGATCCCTATTAATTGTCCCCTATTCATCTACATTTGGTAGCCACTATTTACTTTGCAGTAAGACAGCACAGAATGGTGAAAAGTACGTTGGACCAGCTGTTAAGAAGCAGCAGTTCCTCTCCTCTGCAACACACAACTGTGTGATAGGCAGCAGGGGCAAAATAGGAGGCAGGTCAGGGAAGGTACAGTGAGCTGTCATAAGAGCATAGAGATGAATTTGTAAGGAGAGCACCAGATAGAGCGCCCCCCACAGGCCACCCCGAAGCAAGAGCATATCATCTCCAAACTGAAAGTAAAGATTACACAAGAACCACAGGACGAATTCATCAACCAAGGTATCATTTTAATCAGCGTAATGTCGCCCACCTGACAGGGTATGTAGTTTACGGAGCACAATCCTGCTGACCGATGCGCTTTAAGATCAGTGTTCATGACTCCACCATAAGGATATGTGCCCACGATCAGGAGCCACTGCAGGTTTGAAGCTACGTGTTTATATAGTGTTAAACCCGCAGCGGCCAGACGTTACAGCATGAGATTTCTGGAATCCCATGTCCACTATGCGTCTCTGTGCTCCTGCGGATCACCCGAGAAAACTGACATGCAGCGTGTCTTTCAGACCCGAAGCATGTCATTTCTTTTGTGGGTCCGCTAATGGACTTTCCCAATAAATTAACCTCTAAGGAAAGTCCGCATGTAAAAAAAAAAAATTAAAAAAAGTGCTGCTCATTTGCATAAAATGAGGGCAGAAGTCGCGTGGCTATTCCGCAGCATCGGGTCCTCAGCGGCTCCTGACCATGGGCACATACCCCAAGAAAGAGACTGGGCAACAATGGAATGCATGGCAGAGTTCCAAGGCAAAAACCACTGCTGAGCAAAAAACAAAAGGCTCGTCTCAGTTTTGCCAGAAAACAGCTTGATGATCGCTAAGACTTTTGGGAGAATACTCTGTGGACTGACGAGAGAAAAGTTGAACTTTTTGGAAAGTGTACATCCCATTACATCTGGCATAGAAGTAAGTAACACAGAATTTCAGAAAAAAAACAAACATCATACCAACAGTAAAATATGGTGGTGATGGTAGTGTTATGGTCTGGAGTGTTATTTTTTGCTGAAAGACTTGCTGTGGTAAATGGATCCATGAATTCTGCTGTCTACCAAAAAATCCTGAAGGATAATGTCCGGCCATCTGTTCATGACCTCAAGCTGAAGCGCACTTGGATTATGCAGCAGGACAATGATCCAAAACACACTAGCGAGTCCACCTCTGAATGGCTGAAGAAAAACAAAGTTAAGATTCAAGTGGCCTAGTCAAAATCCTGACCTTAATCCGATTGAAATGATGTGGCATGACCTTAAAAAGGCGGTTCATGCTCGGTAACCCATCACTGTGGCTGAATTACAACAATTTTGCAAAGATGAGTGGGCCAAAATTCCTCCAGAGCATTATAAAAGACTCATTGCCAGTTATAACAAACGCTTGATTGCAACTGTTGCTGCTAGGGGAGGCCCAACCAGTTATTAGGTTTAGGGGGCAATCACTTTCTCACAGGGCCCTGTAGGTTTGGATTTCTTTTTCCCTTAATAATAAAGACCTTCATTTAAAAACTGCATTTTGTGTTTACTTGTGTTATCTTTGTCTAATATTTACCGTATTTTTCGAACTATAAGACGTACTTTTTTCCCTCCAAAATTTTGGAGGAAAGTGGGGGATGCGTCTTATAGTCCGATATACATAAATACTGTGGCTGTGGGAAGCGACAGTGGCAGAGTAGCGGGGCACAGGAGGCAGCAGCCCGCTACTAAAGAAAATGAATATTCACTGCTCCCCACACCCATGGCCTTTAATAGCGGGCACACTGACAGCCGAGCGCAGCAGGAGCCGTACTGCGGCTACAGCGTGCGCGCTATTAGGGAGAATGAACGGTCACTGCTCCCCAAGCACGCAGTCCCAGCGTGGGGAGCAGTGACTATTCTGACACAGAGCGGGACACAGCGCTGGAGGAGAGAGGAGGTGAGTATGAAAGTTTTTTTTTTTTTTTCTGTGCAGCGTGACGGGGATCAGGGGGTGCCAAGCATACAAGGATGAGGGGGGGGCCATGCATACAGGGATGAGGCATGGGGGGGGGGCATACATACAGGAATGAAGGATAAGGAGGGCTATACATACAGGGATGAAGAGTGCCATACATACCAGGCAGATGAATGAAGGTGCCATACATACCAGGATGGGTGTGGGGGGGGGCATACATATCAGGAAGAGGGATGAGGGGGCCATGCATACCAGGAAGAGGGATTGGGGTGCCATGCATATCAGGATGGGGATGAGGGTCACATAACAGGAAGGAGGGGGCCATATATACCAGGATGGGGGATATTAACAGAATTGGGGAACATTACCCCTAGAACAGAGCAGGACACAGCGCTGGAGCAGAGAGGAGGAGAGTATGATTATTATTATTTTTTTGTAGGCAGCGTGATGGGGACTCAAGGGGTGCCATGCATACCAGGATGGGGGCTCAAGGGGTGCCATGCATACCAGGATGGGGGCTCAAGGGGTGCCATGCATACCAGGATGGGATGGGGGCCACTTATACCAGGAAGGAGAGGCCATAAATACCAGGATGGAAGATATTAACAGAATTGGGGAACATTACCCCTAGAACACGGTCAGCAGCAGACCCCCTCCCACTTAACAGGGCATCATGACCACATTTTTTGCTTACATTTTTTTTCTAATTTTCCTCCTCTAAAACCTAGGTGTGTCTTATAGTCCGAAAAATACGGTAAATTTGTTTTGTGATCTGAAATATTTAAGTGTGACAAACATGCAAAAGAATAAGAAATCGGGAAGGGACCAAACACTTTCACACCACTGTATATTCCCTCTCCAAGCCTCGTTGTGTGGATTATACACCTTTACACCGGGTGGTGGGCACAGACAAGTGCTGACATGTTTGGAGACATGGCATGGGTACTGTGCAGGACAGCACAGCGAGCCTTGGGAGAAGCATGGTGCTTGTGGTAAATGTGGCTTTCCATAAGCAAACAGCTGTCACACTAACCAAAGGGAAAGTCACAGAGATGAAGGACGAAATGAGCCTGGCAGGAGAGAGGAGCTTCTAATTTGCAGGATCCTGGTCCAACCACCACGTCAGTATTCAGTAGCCGCTGGACAGGGGCTGTAAGCTGCCTCCTACCTGCTGGAATCTCCAGCGCGTCTTCCGATTTGTAGGTCATCATTCATGCAGCCACAGAATTGACGTGATCACTGGACCAGGGTCCTGCAAATTAATTCGCTCATCTCCACCCAGCAGTACCTGAAGACATAGCTGAGTAGACTTGAGGGGTTATAAGTCTATAGTTACCTATAACTTAAGTTTGGAAAAGACAAACAGATGGTGCACTCCTAACATGTAAAGGGGTGTCCACTAATTGGACAATGTTTTCTTAATCACTTCTACTTACCTCTGGTGCAGCTCCAGCAGTGACACCACTGTCTCTCCTGGAAATAGCATAACATTGTGACATCACGCGAACCCTGCAGCAAGTCAGCAGCCGCTTCGCTCGTCCCACCTTTGAACAAATCGCTTACATCCGGAGGAAGTGAGCGCTGCTGCTCGCTCTTCCTCCGTATATATGCGATACGTCCGAAGATGAGGAGTGTAACAGCCGCTGATTGGCTGCAGGGTTAGTGTGACGTCACACTATTAAGCGATTGCTGGGCAATGGTGCCGACACTGTCGGAGCGGCACCAGCGGTGTTGTTACTTTAAAAGGAGACAAATGGATTGAAAAGTGGCTGTCTGAGTAGTGGACAACCCCTTTAAGGTTGATTAACAGGGGTCAATTTCAGCCCCTGAACGAGTGTGATTGGCTATTTACAAGTCAATCGCTTTATTGGGCCAACAAACTGATGGGAACAGAACAATGGTTAAAACTAAAGTGGATTCTGTATGGGGACACATCATTGGAAGCACATCCGCTGTGTATATGGGGAGGGGGGTGCTGCCAGCCATGAGGATTTTTATGCCGTTAAACATTCTGATAATCCATTGAATGAGTGTTTTGCTGTTTTGTCGGATGAGCGGTCACATGCATATACGGGAAAGAGTGTGGGTTTTTTTGTGAATGCTAGTTGCTAAATAACAGTCCGTGTAAAAATAACCTTAAAAAGGGGTTGTCCACTACTTTGATATTTAAGAGTTATTCCTAGGATACGTCATTAATATCAGATAGGTGCGTCTCTTACACCTCTGTCATTCTCGTCTCTGGAGGCAATGAGTAGGAGGGGAGCGGATTTGCACGTCTTGGCTATGGCCACTGAACACTGGAGAGGTGCAGTTTAGGTCAGAACACCTTTTCCACCCTTCTACTGCACTGATCAATGAGTGTCTGTGCAAGGTGAAGTGAACAATCCCTTTAACGTATTGTTAAAAAAAAAAATAAAAAAAAACACATTGTTGCCTTTTCAATCCTTAGATTTGAAAGGATTTTGAAATTTCTAGACAAAGCCTCATGTGCATTGCCCCCCACATATAAACCTTGGATCTGCCCTATGCCAAGATCTAGAATTACACAAGACTTTCCTTTCCTCCAGCTCATCCAATAAATGAGAACGGAGAGACGCACAAAGACCACGTGCCACGAGTCCTGACTCATCAGTCTGGGGAGCACTTCCAATGTGTCTCTAGAGGAGGAAGGAGCTGCTCTACAATCCAAAGCAGCTGCTCCTTCACATACCCTAATAAAGACAAGTCACAAAACCCACCGCTGTAATATTATGTCTACCATAAAGCACCGCCTAGTGACTTAAGAGGCAGCGGGAGAGTTCCCAGTACAAAGTATGAGGGAAGCCACAGACAGGAGTCACGTCGTATGTCACTGCTGTGATGGGACATCTGTTATACAGATCCTACAGTGATGGACAAGGAAAACCAACCACTTACAATGGGAGGGCAGGAAAACATAATGGGGGAAATAATTCACATCTGCACCATGGCGTCCGTCTATAACATGGAATGATCAACCACACTAAGGCTGTGTTCACATGCACATTTTCCTTCCTGTACAGATTTTTTGGAGGAAACATGAAAGCACAAGTTTTACAGTAACAGCAAATAAGAGATCTTAAAAGTTTCATCCATATGCAGAACTTCCACACTTCAATTAAGAATTAAAAAATCCACAAAGGAAAAGTATTTTTTGCAGCAAGATTTGCAAGTCCAGAATAATAATAAAAGCAGCATGATGATCCCCTGCACTGCAAAATTCTTAAGTCCCTGATGTGTTTCCATTGCGGCCTCCATGCATCCAGAGACCAACACAAACTACTGCAAGGATCATAACAGTGAAATTATATACCTTTTCACAATGGGAACCCACAGCCTCGGTTTAAGGGCTCGTTCACAAGACTGAATTTTCAGTCTGAGTGATGTCCGTGGGGGAAAAAAAAAACGGACAGCACTCACATCAATGTTATACAATGGGACAGTGTGTGAAAAAAAAAAAAAAGTCTCAGCATGCTCTAGTTTCTTCCGTAAATCGGATGAGACTCGCCCACTCAGGTCTATGGGTGCACCGAAAATAAGATGCCATACGGAGCCACAGTATAGGGTTCTTCTTTACCTCTCTCACCATATGTGACATTTCAGTTTTTCTTTAATAAATTTGCAAAAATTTCTACATCTGTTTTTTTTTCAGTCAAGATGGGGGCGCAGAGTGTAATTTAATGAGAAAAAAATGAACTTTAGAATTTACCAAATGGCTGAAATGAAACAAAGTGAAAAATTTAAAGGGGTCTGAATACTTTCCATACCCAGTGTGTGAGAGTGAGGGTGAGATAGATAAATAAATAGATAGATAGATATACACACTCACACTCTGCTCAAAAACATAAAGGGAACACTTAAACAACAGAATATAACTCCAAGCAGATCAAACTTCTGTGAAATCAAACTGTCCACTTAGGAAGCAACACTGATTGATAATCAATTTCACATGCTGTTGTGCAAATGGAATAGACAATAGATGGAAATCATTGGCATTTATCAAGACACCCTCAATAAAGGAGTGGTTCTGCAGGTGGGGACCACAGACCACATCTCAGTACCAATGCTTTCTGGCTGATGTTTTGGTCACTTTTAAATATTGGTTGTGCTTTCACACTAGTGGTAGCATGAGACAAACTCTATAACCCACAGAAGTTGCTCAGGTAGTGCAGCTCATCCAGGATGGCACATCAATGCGAGCTGTGGCAAGAAGGTTTGCTGTGTATGAGCGTAGTGTCCAAAGGCTGGAGGCGCTACCAGGAGACAGGCCAGTACACCAGAAGACGTGGAGGGGGCCGTAGGAGGGCAACAACCCAGCCGCAGGACCGCTAACTCCGCCTTTGTGCAAGGAGGAACAGGAGGAGCACTGCCAGAGCCCTGCAAAATGACCTCCAGCAGGTCACAAATGTGCATGTGTCTGCACAAATGGTTAGAAACCGACTCCATGAGGGTGGTTTGAGGGCCCAACGTCCACAGATGGGGGTTGTGCTCACAGCCCAACACCGTGCAGGACGCTTGGCATTTGCCACAGAACACCAGAATTGGCAAAGTCGCCACTGGCGCCCTGTGCTCTTCACAGATGAAAGCAGGTTCACACTGAGCACATGTGACAGACGTGATAGAGTCTGTAGACGCCGTGGAGAGCGATCTGCTGCCTGCAACATCCTTCAGCATGACCAGTTTGGCAGTGGGTCAGTAATGGTGTGGGGTGGCATTTCTTTGGAGGGCCGCACAGCCCTCCATGTGCTCGCCAGAGGTAGCCTGACTGCCATTAGGTACTGCTGAGGTGAGATCCTCAGACCCCTTGTGAGACCATATGCTGGTGCATCTGGCCCTGGGTTCCTCCTAATGCAGGACAATGCCAGACCTCATGTGGCTGGAGTGCGTCAGCAGTTCCTGCAAGATGAAGACATTGAAGCTATGGACTGGCCCGCCCGTTCCCCAGACCTGAATCCGATTGAGCATATCTGGGACATCATGTCTCGCTCCATCCACCAACGTCACGTTGCACCACAGACTGTCCAGGAGTTGGCGGATGCTTTAGTCCAGGTATGGGAGGAGATCCCACAGGAAACCATCCGCACCCTCACCAGGAGCATGCCCAGGCGTTGTAGGGAGGTCATACAGGCACGTGGAGGCCACACACAATATTGAGCCTCATTTTGACTTGTTATAAGGACATTACATCAAAGTTGGATCAGCCTGTAGTGTGTTTTTCCACTTTAATTTTGGGGGTGACTCCAAATCCAGGCCTCCATTGGTTAATAAATTTGATTTCCATTGATGATTTTTGTGTGATTTTGTTGTCAGCACATTCAACTTTGTACAGAACAAAGTATTCAATGAGAATATTTCATTTACTCAGATCTAGGATGTGTTATTTGAGTGCTCCCTTTATTTTTTTGAGCAGTGTATATACTGCTTTACAGGGGTTATCTGGTGAAAACAAGTTATGGCTGTGTGCCCACGATGCGTTTTTTTAAGCGTTTCCGCAGCAGCAAAAACGCTGCAGAAAAGCTTAAAAAACGCATGGTAGAAGGCCTGCCATGTCCCCAATGATAATCCGCATGTGCTGTGCACATGCTGCAGAGATTTCCGCAGCGATTATCATTGCGGAAAAAAAACGCAGTACTACCAATTATTTTGCGGAAGCGCTACGTTTTCGCCGCCATTGACTTGCATTAGAACGCGCCAATTCCGCAAGACTGCATCTGTACTTGCGTAATTGGCACGTTCTAATGTGCGGATGGTACCCGGGTGTGAAGGACAGGAGACTCTCCTCCAAACCCAGGTACCATTAAAAGCTGTAAAAGAAGAATAAAATAAAAAATGAAGATTATATTCACCTTCCGACGGCCCCCGGACTCCTTCCCTGTGCTTGCCGATAGATCGCGCAGGACTGAAGGACCTGCGGTGACGTCACAGTCATGTGACGGCAGGTCCTTCAGTACAGCGTACCGCGATCTGCCGGCAGCCAGCACAGGAGCGCAGCAGGACTGCAGGGGCCATCGGAAGGTAAGTATACATTTAGTTTTTGACATTCTCTCAAGTCACACTATATAAATCCATGCTGTTTGCATGGATTTATATAGCGTGACCAAGTTGACAAGCACTTTCCAAGTGATGCTAAAATCGCTTGGAAAGCGCTTGTCAACCCGCATGCAGAAATGCATGTGAAGAACGCTTCACATCCGCATGTCCCTGGCAGGAAAACGCATGTACGATCCGCATGTACAATCCGCATGCGTTTTTTTCTGCCAGGGAGATGCAGAAACGCTCAGGAAAAAATCCTGAGCGTTTCTGCATCGTGGGCACATAGCCCATCACCTATCCACAGGTTAGATGATGACCCCTCCACTGATCAGCAGAACAGGGAACTTTGCTCTTCTTATCTATAGTGCACAAGCCGGACCGACGCTCCATTCATTCTCTATTGAGCTGCCAGGAAAAAGCAGAGAGCCTAGCACTTGGCAGTCCAACAGGGATTGAACAGAATAGCAGTCGAGCATGCGCTGCTCTGCCAACCTGTGGAGGTCCCATTGGTCAGACCCTCACCAACCTGTGGAAAAGTGATAAAGGGGTTATTGAGTGTAAACAAGTTAAGCCATGTGAACAGGGCCTAAAAATACAGTAAAATGGTGCAGTTAAGCCGCATGCAGCATGCATCCAATACTCCGCCCAGCGCTATGGCCAATTCCTGTATGGTTGTTTCCCAACTGTGAGGCTACCTTCAGGGTCCCATGCTAACATGGCCTTGCCAAAGTTATGGTCCAGATGTTAAAATACTCAAAGTCGGCAAATCTGGCACAGATTGCACCAAATATTTTAGAACTTGAACAGCTCATTGTCAGCAAGATAATTGTGGAGATAAGTGTGGCCCATGACGTGTTTACTGCATTTCACGATAGATTTCTGGAATGAGGAGATCCAGCTGACCACAGATATGGATTTCACACCTCTTTTAAAAAGGACTAATTAATTTGTCTGGAGGAAGTGCGACACTTTGATCTTTGCCAATCTTTTGTTTCTTCTGAAGAGGAGCAGCACCAGCAGCTGCTGATCTCCCATTGACTTGTGAATGCCCAGCTTAGCTGAATGATGATGATAAGGGGGGCTGAAAGTGGCGTGGCCACAGCTGTCTATATGTTGTGGCTCTAAGGTCCAGTTTTTGCAGTGGGCCCTTTGCATGTTTGCTTTTTATGTGTGCAATATTGATGTAGTTTTTGAACCCAAAACTAGGAGTGGATTCCAAAAAGTAGGACAGAAAAATGTAAACTGGCGATCCATTGGTTGCTATGGTCATGTCTGGTTATGCACAAAAAGGTCACTGGTTATATTTAGCTCATGCAAAAGAGAGGTAGGTGGACAGAAGTGATGAGTATATCAGCAGTAGCATGGACGCAGAGCGCACAGGACCATGCAGAAGATACAGAAGAGGCGGCAGCACTCAGCTTTATAAACTCTAGCGCTTCCCTCCAGGACTTATTGCACACACACAAAATGTTTACAGAAATCTGTACTTTACAATGATCTGAGCAGTTATATGCACGGGGAGTCTTTCTAAAGTTATTGGAGCAGAAAAGCCAAGTTTTTGAAAAGTTTTGAGATTTGGGGGAGGATTTTGGCTATGTGCCAATGGAGTCTGTGCTGAAATTTCTGATCAGAAATGGAACACCAACTTTAAGTATGAGGAGTTTTGAGGGTTTGAAAAGTTTTTGGCGATTTTCCACCAGGGCTGTGGAGTCGGTATAAAATGGACCGACTCCAACTCCTAAAATCTATAATAAATTGGGTACAGTAATTCAATGCAGTTTGTGGGGAATATTTTTTCATAAGAATTTGGGAAAGTTATGAAATGTCCTATAAATGTCTGTCCTATTCCTGATCTAAGGGTCTAGACTTTTAGCGGAGATGAATCTGTGCTACAGTAAATTTATCACTTAAACATGAGCCATGTATGAGGGAGTTGGAGTGGTGGAGTCGGTGTCATGGAAATTGAGGAGTCGGAGGTTTGGCTTACTGACTCCACAGCCCTGGTTTCCAATCAGTTTCTGCTCTAAAAACTCAGAAAAACACTCTGTGCACATAGCCAGTTTCTGCTCCAAAACTCCCACTTATTTCTTTAGGTGTTACATTATATGCTAGCTATATGTGGATGTGTTTGCGCAAAGGTTTTTTTTTTTTTTTATTGCAATCCGTGGCTCCAAAAACTGAGTGTGCACACAGCTTTATAGGGAATGTGCGCACAAAGGGTATTTTACTTGCAGTAGATTTTTCTGCAGTAAAAACGCTGCGTAAAGTATAACGGCAAAGTGGATTTCCCACAGAGAACGATAGGAAGAACTTACCAAGCATTTCTGAAACTGTGTGAATAGAAACTCTTTTCCTGTACTGATTTTTAATATTTTTTTTTCCTTAAAGGGGTTTTCCCACAAACAAAAGTTCATTTTAAAAATTGTCTGTGTCTGATTCTGTACGGAATATGGTCTGATCATACCACAGCTCCTGGGCAGGGGAGGAAGCAAAAGACAATACAGACATTACAGCAGGGGAATCGCAGAGGATTCATTTTGTGAGGTAAAATATGGTTTAAAAACAGGCAGTGAAATATTTTACCTCAAAAAATGAATCCTGTGTGATCCCCTGTTGTAATGTCTGTATTGTCTCTTGCTTCCTCCCCTGCCCAGGAGCTGTGGTATGATCCGTACACTGTCAGACACAGACAATTTTTAAAATGAACTTTTGTTCGGCGACTGAAAGCAATGGGTAGTGTAAAAACGCAGCAAAAAAAAAAAAGTGGACCAGGGTTTGCTGCTTTTTTTGGTGCCAAAACCTGAGGAAGATGAATTAGTTTAGTGCAGAAAAAAAAATAACCTATCAGCATGCGCAAGAGACAAATGAACACTGAAAAAAATACAGTAAAGAAAAAACAAAAAAAAACAAAAACACCACAACAAACGCAACAAAAACTTAGCAAAACCTGCTTCATTGACTTGGCTTCTTTACTGTCAAGAGAGCAGGTTTTGCCTGCAGAAAAAAAATACATCAAAATATGGTTGCCATTTTCACAAATAACACTGGGAATTTCAAAACAGCATTTCTGCTGCAAAATTCCTTCCCATGAAGACATTAGGATATATCCTTACATGGACAATCCTGTAAGGAAAATCAAATGTGGAAACAACCTTATTTCAGAGTGGTTTTTGACTGTTTTTGAGCATGTGGTGTTTTTTTTTTCTCCCTCTCCATTGTATTCTTTTATTTCAGCCTCGGAGTGGTATCACTAATGTCTGTTCCCCTAGGTGCAGCTAAATACCCTCCAGTCGCCTTCTACCGGTGTCACTTTAGTCCCTCTCCTCCATCTTGTGAGCCAGGCTCCAGAGTGACGAGTCCCAGGCTCATTCACACGCATTAAGAAGTGACTTCCGGTCCGCCCAGCAAACACTAGAGCGATCTGGCTAGTCACAGCTCTGGTCACATGGTGCAGAAGAGGACCGGAGAGGCACTGGGAACAGAAGAAGATGATGACCAGTAAGTATCTTACTACACACAGAGAAAACACATTAGCGAGAACACTTCAGTGCTAAAATAAAAAATACAAAATACCCCGGAGTGGTACTATAAAGTGGTGAAATTAAAGGTGTATTTGCCAAGTGAAAGGAATGGGAAGCTTATGTCAAGTGTTAGGCACAAATATGGGCCACGGTTTGTATAAAAAAAAAAGAAAAAAAAAAAAAAACACCTTTGCGCAAACACACTCACAAAGAGCAAGCATATAATGTAACACCTAAAAGAATAAATGGGAAGTCAACAATAGCCATACATCACACAACAATGACAAAAGGGACATCTGCTCATCTACAGATCTACCATGACCTCAAAATACGCTGCAGACGTGGCACGCAAGCTGTTAACACCTTCCTTCCCTTACTGGTAAGAAGGCACGGCCTGGCAGAAGCGCAAAGATTTTCCAACATGTCAGTAAGCCCCACAACAGCATGACTTGATAGTTAACACATGGGAAACCTGCCCGGATCACCACCCACCTGCCACACCGGGCCACCATATCAGGGCAGAACACATCAAAGCCGGCCAGGAGCCATCATGAGACTATAGAGCTAATATGTAGGTAGAATTGTTATGCAACAACGCAAATAGGCAACATCATTGTGGTGATTAAGGCTATGTGCCCACGATGCAGAAATGCTCCGGATTTTTTCCTGAGCGTTTCTGCATCTCCCTGGCAGAAAAAACGCATGCGGATTGTACATGCGGATTGTACATGCATTTTTCCTGCCAGGGACAAGCGGAAGTGAAGCGTTCTTCACATGTATTTCCGCATGCGGGTTATCAAGAACTTTCCAAGCGATTTTAGCATCACTTGGAAAGTGCTTGTCAACTTGATCACACTATATAAATCCATGCAACCGGAATGGATTTATATAGTGTGACCGTAAAAAAAAATGGTAAAAAATAAAAAAATAAATCTATACTTGCCTTCCGATGGCCCCCGGAGTCTTTATCCGATGCGTCCTGGCTTGCCGGCAGCTCGCGGTGGACTAAAGGACCTGCCGACGTCAGAGGTCGCGTGACCCGTCACATGACTAAATGACATCATGGCAGGTCCTTTTCAGACCATCGCGAGTTGCTGGCAAACCAAGACGCATCACTAAGGACACCGGGGGCCATCAGAAGGTAAGTATAATATTTTTTTTCTTTTTTACAGGTACTATGGTACCCGGGTCCAGAGGAGAGTCTCCTCTTCTCCAAACCCGGGTACCATCCGCACATTGAAACGCATGGATTCTGCATGTACAGATGCAGTGATGCGGATTCCATGCGTTCCAATGCAAGTCAATGGCGGCGAAAACGCAGCGCTTCCGCAAAATAATTTGTAGTGCTGCGGATTTTTCCGCAATGATAATCCGCAGCGGAAATTTCAGCAGTATGTGCACAGCACATGCGGATTATCATTGGGGAACATGGCAGGCCTTTTACCAAGCGTTTTAAACGTTTCTGAAGCGGAATTGCCCCTGTGGAAACGCTTAAAAAAACGCATAGTGGGCACACAGCCTTGATGCACTGATTTTATTGAGGTTTCCAGGGACTTTAATATTGAAGGCTCAATCTTAGGTCAGTGGTAGGTCATATACAAAATTGTCTGATTTCTATGTCGAACGTCTTTTTAGCATCCATATTGTCCATTCTGAATATCTCTATTGCATCCTTTTTGTACATAATTATTAAATTGTTCATGTAAAAATAGTAAGGCCAATTACAGTTTCCTACCTTAAAAGGGGTTGTCCTATCTTCTGCAGTCATTCTACCCACACGCAGTCATGATTCTCAGGTTTTGCCACCAAGAGTGAGCGGTTACATGACTGCAAGTATGTCATTTGCATACCTCCGGCCACATTCCTACTAGACGTGCAAATCGCATACTTGCAATGTGGCCGGATGTACGCAAATAACATGCTTGCAGTCATGTAACCGCCTGCTCTAGCCAGCAATACCAAAGAATCCTTAGGCCACATGCACATGTTGAGTATTAGGTGATTTTTTTTACATCAGTATTTGTAATCCAAAACCAGGAGTGGGTGATAGAAACACGTCACCACTTCGGCATTTATTATACTTTTCCTCTGATTGTTCCACTTCTGGTTTTGGCTTACAAATACTGATGTAAATACTGACCAAATATTGAAAGTGTGAACGTGGCCATACAGTGCATGGTGCATGTGCTGTCAGGATTCAGAAGTCACCAGTCACATAAAATGACTACAGACTTTTAGCAGAAGACCGAACAACCCCTTTAATTGTATTGGATCTATGAAAATGCATGACATACTGACTGTAATCTTTACATGATCCTTTTTCAGGCACCCAAGTAGCACTTGCTGTGATTTTTACACGCAGACCAATCGGTGCGTATGACCTTGCACATGAACTTGCATAGGTCCTTGTGATGTCCATATGCTTCCCGTTTTGCTATGAACGACACCAGCAGGTTCTGTCTGAACGAGCCCATAGTCTGACTCATAAAATCCCCACTGACTAGCTGACTTAGTACCACGGTGCGCTCTGTGTACATTATGTGGTGGCTGCAGATTTGTTCCATTCATGTGAATAGAACTAAGGTCTAAAACCAGGAACATTCAAAATTACAAAATTAAGGGAACTGTGCTTGGTAAGCAATGAAGGGAACACGACCCTCACCGAAGAACAGTGGCCCCTTCAATCAGGAGTCAGATCCACCCATCTGATACTGATGGTCCTATTCTAAAGTCCCAAATAACCCATGTATGGTAACATTCACAATTTGCAATTTTGAGGCATTTTTTTCTGCATGAAAAACACATGCAGTGGCCAGAAAACAGCAGAACTTCAGCATACTTTGGCTGTGTGCCCACGATGCGTTTTTTAAGCATATCCGCAGTGGCAAAAACGCTGCAGAAACGCTTAAAAAACGCATGGTAGAAGGCCTGCCATGTTCCCCAATGATAATCCACATGTGCTGTGCACATGCTGCGGAAATTTCCACGGCGGATTATCATTGCGGAAAAAACGCAGCACTTCGGCTATGTGCCCACGATGCAGAAATGCTCCGGATTTTTCCTGAGCGTTTCTGCATCTCCCCTAGCAGAAAAAAACGCATGTGGATTGTACATGCGTTTTTCCTGCCAGGGACAAGCGTAAGTGAAGCGTTCTTCACATGCATTTCCGCAGGCGGGTTGACAAGTGCTTTCCAAGTGATTTTAGCATCACTTGGAAAGTGCTTGTCAACTTGATCACACTATATAAATCCATGCAACCGGCATGGATTTATATAGTGTGACCCCCAAAGAATGGTTAAAAAATAAATCTATACTTACCCTCTGATGACCCCCGCAGTCTTGCTTCGCTCCGTCCTGGCTGCCGGCAGATCACAGTACACTGAAGGACCTGCCGACGTCAGAGTGGCGTGACCCGTCACATGACTGACGTCAGCAAAGGTCCTCCAGTCAATCGTGATCTGCCGGCAAGGGAGGACGAGCGCAGTGCGGGCCATCAGAAGGTAAGTATAACATTTATTTTTTATTTTATTCTTTTTTTTTTTTTTAACAGTTTCTATGGTACCCGGGTCCAGAGGAGAGTCTCCTCTCCTCTAGAGCCGGGTACCATCCGCACACTGAACGCATGTATTCCGCATGTGCTTATCTAGTGAAGCGGAATCCATGCGTTCTAATGCAAGTCAATGGCGGCGAAAACGCAGCGCTTCCACAAAATAATTGGTAGTGCTGCGTTTTTTCCCGCAATGATAATCCGCAGCGCAAATTTCCGCAGCATGTGCACAGCACATGCGGATTATCATTGGGGAACATGGCAGGCCTTCTACCATTCGTTTTTTTAAGCGTTTCTGCAGCGTTTTTGCCACTGCGGAAAAGCATCATGGGCACACAGTCTACCAATTATTTTGCGGAAGCGCTGCATTTTTGCCGCCATTGACTTGCATTAGAACGCATGTATTCCGCTTCACTAGATAAGCACATGCGGAATACATGCGGATGGTACCCAGGTCTAGAGGAGAGGAGACTCTCCTCCGGACCCGGGTACCATAGAAACTGTAAAAAAAAAAAAAAAAAAAAAAAAAATCCTCCCTTGCCGGCAGATCGCGATGGACTGGAGGACCTGCACTGACGTCATAGTCATGTGACGGGTCACGTGACGCTGACGTCGGCAGGTCCTTCAGTGTACCGCGATCTGCCGGCAGCCAGGACAGAGCGAAGCAAGACAACAGGGGCCATCGGAAGGTAAGTATAGATTTATTTTTTAACCATTCTTTGGGGGTCACACTATATAAATCCATGCCGGTTGCATGGATTTATATAGTGTGACCAAGTTGACAAGCACTTTCCAAGTGATGCTAAAATCGCTTGGAAAGCGCTTGTCAACCCGCATGCGGAAATGCATGTGAAGAACGCTTCACATCCGCTTGTCCCTGGCAGGAAAAACGCATGTACAATCTGCATGTGTTTTTTTTCTGCCAGGGAGATGCAGAAACGCTCAGGAAAAATCTGGAGCATTTCTGCATCTTGGGCACATAGCCTTTAGGTGCCAAGCCACAAACCACATTGAAATAGCTGAAAGAAATGATAGCTTTGTAATTTAAAAAAAAAAAAAAGTGGATCAGATTTTAGGACAATTCATTTTGCCGTTACTGTAAAATGTCAAGTTTTTGTCTGCACGAAAAACAAATATAAAACACTATGTGTGAACAGACCTTATTGCAAGGGCTGTGGAGTCGGTAAGCCAAACCTCCGACTCCTCAATTTCCATGACTCCGACTCCCTCATACATGGCTCATGTTTAAGTGATGAATCTGTGCTACAGTAAATTTATCTCCGCTAAAAGTCTAGACCCTTAGATCAGGAATAGGACATTTCATAACTTTCCCAAATTCTTATGAAAAAATATTCCCCACAAACTGCATTGAATTACTGTACCCAATTTATTATTTTAGGAGTTGGAGTCGGTCCATTTTATACGGACTCCACAACTTCGACTCCACAGCCCTGCTTATTGCTGTTATATTTTGAGACACTTTGCTACAGGGGAAAAAAAGTCAGCTCACCCACTAGAACATACAGGTGCATCTCACTAAATTAGAATATCATCAAAAAGTTAATTTATTTCAGTTCAATACAAAAAGTGAAACTCATATTATATAGAGTCATTGCACACAGAGTGATCTACTTCAAGTGTTTATTTCTGTTAATATTAATGATTATGGCTTACAGCCAATGAAAACACAAAAGTCATTATCTCAGTAAATTAAAAGCATTAACAAAAAACACCTGCAAAGGCTTCCTAAGCGTTTAAAAAAGGTCCCTTAGTCTGTTTCAGTAGGTTCCACAATCATGGGGAAGACTGCTGACTTGACAGATGTCCAGAAGGCAGTCATTGACACACTCCACAGGGTCCCAGAGTTCCAATTTTCATTTGGTAATCAAGGTCCCAGAGTCTGGAGGAAGAGCTGAGAGGCCACAATCCAAGCTGCTTGAGGTCTAGTGTGAAGTTTCTACAATCAGTGATGGTTTGGGGGGCCATGTCATCTGCTGGTGTAGGTCCACTGTGTTTTATCAAGACCAAAGTCAGCGCAGCCATCTATCAGGAAATTTTAGAGCACTTCATGCTTCCCTCTGCCGACAAGCTTTTTGGAGATGGAAATTTCATTCTCCAGCAGAACTTGGCACCTGTCCACACTGCCAAAAGTACCAATACCTGGTTTAAAAATAACAGTATCACTGAGCTTGATTGGCCAGCAAACTCACCTGACCTTAACCCCATAGAAAATCTATGGGGTATTGTCGAGAGGAAGATGAGACACCAAACCCAACAATGCAGACGAGCTGAAGGCTGCTATCAAAGCAACCTGGGCTTCCATAACACCTCAGCAGTGCCACAGGCTGATCGCCTCCATGCCACGCCGCATTGATGCAGTAATTGATGCAAAAGGAGCCCCGACCAAGTATTGAGTGCATTTACTGAACATACATTCCTGTAGGCCAACATTTCGGATTTTAAAAACATTTTTCAAGATGTTGTTATAAAGTATTCTAATTTACTGAGATAATGACTTTTGTGTTTTCATTGGCTGTAAGCCATAATCATCAACATTAACAGAAATAAACACTTGAAATAGATCACTATGTTTGTAATGACTATATAATATATGAGTTTCACTTTTTGTATTGAAGAACGGAAATAAAATTAACTTTTTGATGATATTCTTATTTAGTGAGATGAACTGTACATGTCGAACTCTGACCTGTGTGCCAAATCTGGCCCGCATGGTGGTTATATTTGGTCCATAACACCAGAACCACCACTTATATGTGGGGCCCATTATTCTGTATGCTGGGCTGTGTGGGGCCCATTATTCTGTATGGTGGTTGACCCACGACTTTGTCCAAGTTTTCATTTTGGCCCTCTGTGGGTTTGAGTTTGACATCCCTGCACTAGAAGGTCCCGAGGCACAGAGTTGCAACAAGGAGGAATACAAATGGAAAATCCAGCCTCAGGATCCTCTTTAAAAAACACATTTATTGCAAAATAAAAAAAAACATAAATTTAAGCTAACACCACAGTGGAAAAAAAGCCAACGCATTTCTGACAAGAGTCTTTAGTCATTGCATGAAGATAAATTAATTGGATCGGCATTTTAAGTCATATCCTGTCAAGGCACATGGTGCAAGGAGACCAATTACAGAGCCAAGGAAATCAATCAAGATGAGAGTAAGGCTGTGTGCCCACGTAGCATTTTTCAAGCGTATATGCTGCGGAATTTCCGCAGCGTAAACGCTTGAAAAACGCATGTATATCCGCACCCCATGGTCCCCAATGGGATTCCGCAAGTTCTATGCACATGCTGCGGATTTTTCCGCAGCGTTTATGCCGCGTTCAAAAATCCGCAGCATGTCATTTAATTTTGCGTTTCCGCAAGCGGAATTGCCTTTGTCCAATGCATAAAAAACGCAAGGCAATTCCGCATGTGGAAAACGCGTGATAAACGCGCAAAAGATGCGCGATAAACGCGTGCGGAATTCCGCATGCGTTTTTCCGGGAGAGGACTTGCATTTATGCAGCAGAAATTTTCTGCTTCATAAATGCAACGTGGGCACATAGCCTAAAAGTGCAGACAGAATGCTCAGATAAGAACAGAGATTAGAACGAGAAACAAGGAATGAATTATGTGTGTTACATTAAAAAGGTAGTCCAAAATACATATTAAATTTTCAGCCTAAATCCCTATTTAATGCCATAATCTAAACTATTTTCTAATATTCTTTAATTAAACATTCCCCCATCCTTCCCTAACTACACTCGCCACTTTTCTGTTTTTTTTCCCCTACTTCATTTTTGATAATACTTCATTTGAGAATCCCAGTGCACTTGTAGGGGCAGCGCTGGTCCCTGCACGCCCGGTGTTCTTACAACATGCACTGACAGTGCGCTCTGCTGCTGGCTCGTTACTACTGATCTGAGCAGTTGAGAGCGCACTGTCTTTAAGCATACCACACAGTGACAGAGCAGGGACTAGCCCAGCCTTTGAAATGAGCGTCACTGACGCTTTGTTTCAGGGAGGGGGCAGAGGCTGTAGCAGTGATGCTTTGTTTCAGTATGCCAGTAGATTATCATGGCTTTAGATCAGGGATGTGGAACCTTTTTTTCTTCCAAGGCCCATGTGGATATTTATACCATTATTTGGAGGAGGTAGAAAATCATCAACTTGATATTTATCTTGCTACATAAGCATTTAATTAACTCACCCCTAATGGAACGGCTTTCTCTTTGGTGCAGCTGTGAGGTTATCTTGTGTTGATACTCACAACTGATTTTCCAGATTAACGTTGGTCTGCCCTTTGCGATAAATTTTGAAAAGAAGACGCTGGAGGCATAGACATCACAGGAGCTGCTGGGGGCATACACATCACATAGGTCCTGGGCCATACACATTACAGGAGACGCTGCGGTCTTTATTGGGGAGACGGGAGTGCAGAACGCACTGACTCTGCCCACAAAGTGTCAGCATGAGGACATCATCTGCTATTGCATGCGCCACAGCGTTCATTAGTAAACGCTGCGTGCCCGCGCGGCAATGAGTAATTATAGGGCCCGCTGCCGGCACTCCGGTCCCCAGGAATCTGCTCAGTGATTGGAGGAAAGGAATTCCAGCTTGTAAATGGCTCATGGGCCAGATGTTTCCCACCCCTGCATTAGATATAAATTTAATGTACAACATTGTTGTTCGTAAATTACTAATACAAGATGCTTTCCATCTCCAAGTTTATATATTAGTGACATTTTCAAAGACAATAAAACTTGGCATCGTACAAAGGGTTTTTACAGATGCTGTCACATTATCTGCACCTGTTGCAACATGTGGACCGCACAACAAACTTTTACATTGTCATCTACAAATAGAAATTACAATATTAAATTCTTGCAGAAACATTACATTTGTCATATATTTAAAGGGGTTTCCCCACGAACAAAAGTTCATTTTAATCAATAAATCTTGGAATAATAATTTCCACAATTGAATGTGATTAAATAAAATGTTCCCGTGCTGAGATAATCTTATAAATGTGCCCCTGCTGTGTACTGTGTAATGGCTGTGTCTGACCGTGCAGGGACATGGTCTGATCATACCACAGCTCCTGGGCATGGGAGGATGTGAGGGGGGGGGGGGCGCAGAGGAGGGGCTAGGAAAAAAAAAAGAATTTGTTTAAAAACAGGTATTGATATGTTTTACCTCACAAAAAGAATCCACTACGATCCCGTACTGTAATGTCTGTATACTCTTGCTTTTCCCCTGCCCAGGAGATGTGGTATGATCAGACCATCTTCCAGCACGGTCAGACACAGCCATTACACAGTACACACACATTTATATGATTATCTCAGCACAGGAACATTTCATTTAAACACAACCAATTGTGGAAATTATTATTCCAAGATTTATTGATTTATATGAACTTTTGTTTGTGAGAAAACCCCTTTAATCATCTGTTTCATGAAACATGCATTATGTTGGCTGTACCACAGGGCCTCTCAAAATACGCTTCAGACGACATCTTTCTGATGCTAGCAACAAACATTTCTAATTAGAAAACAAATGTTCTAATTTATGAACTTTGTCTGCACTTTTACTCTTATCTCGATTGATTTCCTTGGCTCTGTGATTGGTCTCCTTGCACCATGTGCCTTGACAGGATATGACAAAGCACCGATCCAATTCACTTATCTTCATGCAATGACTAAAGACTCTTGTCAGAAACGCGTTGGCTTCTTTCACTTCGGTGTTGCTAGCTGTGACTTTTTTTAATGTTATTTTCCAATAAATTGGTTTTTAACGTAGATCCTGGAGCTTGATTTTTTTTTTTTATATTTTTCTGTTTTCCTAAAGGGAACTGGTCAGGTAGAAAATGATATCTGATCTGCAGGCAGCATGTTATAGAGCAGGAGGAGCTGATCAGATGAATACACATTTTCGTGGGACAAGTTTCAGCATTTTATTCATCAAAATCCCTGGTGTTTGTATGCAGAGATCTCCTGTCCTGTGGGGTCTTACCTTGTAGGACCGCCCACTGGACTCACACATACAAACACCAGGGATTTCAATAAATAAAATGAAACGATAGGGCTCATTCACATGTCAAGCATTTTTGTACGAGTGCTGTGCTTTTCACAGATCACACTCATTCCTATAATCGTCTATTGGGTGGGAGAAGCTTAAGAAACCACCATCTTTCATTTTTCATCCAAGAAAAGCTGATAAAACTCTGAGGACACTGACCACAAACACTGATGAAATTCGCCCTGATTTTTGCATGCGATAAAAATCAGTGATTTGGAGGAGCCCTGGTACTGAATCTTTTCCAACAAACTCAGACAGAATCAAATATATTATTTATATATATATATATATATATATATATATATATATATATATATATATATATATATATATATATATATATATATATATATATATATATATATATATATATATATATATACACACAGTACAGACCAAAAGTTTGGACACACCTTCTCATTTAAAGATTTTTCTGTATTTTCATGACTATGAAAATTGTACATTCACACTGAAGGCATCAAAACTATGAATTAACACATGTGGAATTATATACTTAACAAAAAAGTGTGAAAGAACTGAAAATATGTCTTATATTCTAGGTTCTTCAAAGTAGCCACCTTTTGCTTTGATGACTGCATTGCACACTCTTGACATTCTCTTGATGAGCTTCAAGAGGTAGTCACCGGAAATGGTTTTCACTTCACAGGTGTGCCATGTCAGGTTTAATAAGTGGGATTTCTTGCCTTATAAATGGGGTTGGGACCATCAGTTGTGTTGTGCAGAAGTCTGGTGGATACACCGCTGATAGTCCTACTGAATAGACTGTTAGAATTTGTATTATGGCAAGAAAAAAAAGCAGCTAAGTAAAGAAAAACGAGTGGCCATCATTACTTTAAGAAATGAAGGTCAGTCAGTCCGAAAAATTGGGAAAACTTTGAAAGTGTCCCCAAGTGCAGTTGCAAAAACCATCAAGCGCTACAAAGAAACTGGCTCACATGAGGACCGCCCCAGGAAAGGAAGACCAAGAGTCACCTCTGCTTCTGAGGATAAGTTTATCCGAGTCACCAGCCTCAGAAATCGCAGGTTAACAGCAGCTCAGATTAGAGACCAGGTCAATGCCACACAGAGTTCTAGCAGCAGACACATCTCTTCAACAACTGTTAAGAGGAGACTTTGTGCAGCAGGCCTTCATGGTAAAATAGCTGCTAGTAAAACACTGCTAAGGACAGGCAACAAGCAGAAGAGGCTTGTTTGGGCTAAAGAACACAAGGAATGGGCATTAGACCAGTGGAAATCTGTGCTTTGGTCTGATGAGTCCAAATTTGAGATCTTTGGTTTCAACCACCGTATCTTTGTGCGACGCAGAAAAGGTGAACGGATGGACTCTACATGCCTGGTTGCCACCGTGAAGCATGGAGGAGGAGGTGTGATGGTGTGGGGGTGCTTTGCTGGTGACACTGTTGGGGATTTATTCAAAACTGAAGGCATACTGAACCAGCATGGCTACCACAGCATCTTGCAACAGCATGCTATTCCATCCGGTTTGCCTTTAGTTGGACCATCATTTATTTTTCAACAGGACAATGACCCCAAACACACCTCCAGGCTGTGTAAGGGTTATTTGACCAAGAAGGAGAGTGATGGGGTCCTACGCTAGATTACCTGGCCTCCACAGTCACCAGATCTGAACCCAATCGAGATGGTTTGGGGTGAGCTGGACCGCAGAGTGAAGGCAAAAGGGCCAACAAGTGCTAAGCATCTCTGGGAACTCCTTCAAGATTGTTGGAAGACCATTTCCGGTGACTACCTCTTGAAGCTCATCAAGAGAATGCCAAGAATGTGCAAAGCAGTCATCAAAGCAAAAGGTGGCTACTTTGAAGAACCTAGAATATAAGACATATTTTCAGTTGTTTCACACTTTTTTGTTAAGTATTTAATTCCACATGTGTTAATTCATAGTTTTGATGCCTTCAGTGTGAATGTACAATTTTCATAGTCATGAAAATACATAAACATCTTTAAATGAGGTGTGTCCAAACTTTTGGTCTGTACTAATTATATATATATATATATATATATATATATATATATATATATATATATATATATATATATATATATATATATATATATATATATATATATATATATATTGTGTATGTATATGTGTATACCTTTTTTTTTTTTTTTTTTTTTAAAACAAGGCTTCTTCAACACTACTTAAGGCTGCACACAATTGTTTATTTTTTTGCAAGTTAGGTGTCAGAGTGAAACTATTTTCCAAGCAGCAGCTAGGAGAGGTAGACACCCTAATAGGCTATGTTCACACACGTTGTGTTTTTTTCTGCTGCAGATCTGCTGCTAACTTTTCTCTGGCAGGAAAACAGCTGCGTTAAAAACACATGTTTTGGTGCGTTTTTGTTTTTTTTTGACCACCCATTACTTTCTATGGGTGAAAAAACGCTGCAAATATGCAACAAAAACACAGGCTCTATTTTCCAAATACACAAGCAAGGCAGAAAATACGCAGCAAACAAAAAGCAACATGTGTGAACAGAGAATTCTAGCTTCTCATACACTTTTCAGCTGCGTCTTGCAGTACCAGCAAATTTGCATAAAAATCTGGTGCAAAATACGCAGCAAAACACAATGTGTGTGAACACAGCCTAAGGGTACAGTCAAGACGGCTGTATAACACAGACGACTATTACATCGCAGTGCACGGACTGGTCGTCTGCTCTCCTGACCTGAGTGTGTTAGCTGCATAGAAATACATGCTGCCACGCTCGGGTCAGGAGAGCCGCCGGCCAGTAAGAGCATTGCGATGGAGCCATGTATACATACATACATATACACACACATGGTTCCTAGCGATGACATACAGAGAGGAAATGGGGAGAGAACCTTAGTGTTGCACACGCCGGAGGACACTGGAGTGGAAGTCACAGTGACTCGCTGGCGCCTGCGCACAAGGTCCCTGCAGTACTATGATTGCATAGTAGATAGTACAAGTGCACCTTGTGTAAAGAGTGATGTGCGCAAGTGTGGGATTTGGCCGCCGCAACTGCACTTCACAGGGCACAATGAAGTGCAGGGGAGGGGGGAGCCATTATAATTACCACAGGAGGCAGGGATCTATTACAGGCCCGGGGCCTGGAAGGCATCATTAACATGAATGAATAACATGAAATTTCACAGCAACAAGACCTCTAGTATGGTAGGAATTTACATTTCTATCACCTGTATGCCCATAATAGTAGGTCATATAAGTCCCAGGGGGTGACAGATTCCCTTTAAATAAGGCTTGCAATATGACCAGGAATAACAGATTTTGCACACTACACTGTTGAGGAGCAAAGACTCCAAAACAGGCCACCCATAAAAGATTTTCTGGCATGGTATTTAACCCTGGTCATGTTCTAAGGCTCATTAAAAAGGGACAGACATTGACTTATAGGCTAGCACAAGGGAGTACTTGTGAGATGGTCTCTTTCAGTCAGAGAGCCAATATACATATAGCCAATGCTCCATGAGTGAAAAGTAAGGTTATGTGTGCACAATCAGGAATTGCTTACAGAAATTTATGCACCTCTTCACAGCAAAGACGCTGCTTTTGCCTGCAGATCTGCCATGCGTTCTTTCCAATGCATTGCATTGGAAAAACGCAGGCCAAAACGCACAAAGAATGGACATGCTGCTTCTTTTTCTGCACATGAAATTCATGTGCACAGAAATCATAGGATAAGGTTTGCAATGCGTTTTTGGTCCATTTCAGCACGGAAAAAAAGCACTGTGTGCACATAGCCTTTGCGCTCAGCTAGTCTCTTTAAAGGGGACTTGGCATATTGCAAATGCTACCTGATCGGCAGGCAGGATATTATATATTATAGAGCAGGAGGGGTTCATCAGATCAATAGACATTTTTTGAGGGAAAAGTTTCAGTAAAACTTGAATCGTATGCATTGAAATCCCTGGTGTTTGTATGAATACGAGTCCAGCGGTCCTGCTAGTGATTGACAGCCTTCCCTGTATGACTGTGCATGCAGAAATAGCTGTCAGTCACTAGTAGGACTGCCCTCTGGACTAATGCATACAATCACCAGGATTATAACTAATAAAAATATAAGCAAGGGTGTATGCGCTCAAAATCAATGCGTTTTCAGGAGGACACTTCAGGAGACGCTCCTATGTGGCGTTTCCTAGGCGCTTTTTTGTCTTGAAGAGTTTGTTAACAAAATGTTAGCACAAAACACCTCAGGAAAATGTTAACGATAACAAAAAAAAAAAAAAAAAAAAGATTAAAAGGGAATCTGTCACCAGGTTTTTGCTGCCCTATCTGAGAGCAGAATAATGTAGGGGCAGAGACCCTGATTACATAGAGGTGTCACTTGCTGGGCTGCTCGTTTTAATTTTTATAAAAATCAGTTTTCTTTGCTGCAGCTCTACAAATTCTCTGTCCACACCACTGATAGGCAGCTTTCTGTGTACACTGTGCATAGGCAGAAAGCAACCAGTGGTGAGGGCGGGGTTATATAAAGCTCATGAATATGCATGACTACCTGGCAACAAGTGATAATCTCCTGCTGATAAAATAGTGATTTTATCAAAACTACAGCAAGCAGCCAAGTAAGTAATATATCGCTGAAAACAGGGTCTATGCCCCTACATTATACTGCTCTCAGATTAGGTAGCAAAAACATGGTGACAGATTTCCTTTAAACAATGAGTAAAACTAGCGTTTCAGGAGCTTACAAAATGCTTAACAAAAGGAAAAGGCCTAGACGTCCTTTGCTGACATTTTGGAACTTTCCGATTGCAGCTTCATAGCAGAAAGCGCCTGAAGAATTGATAGGTCACTTCTTTTAAAATCTTGATGTATTTAAAAACCTGAACAAATTGGAAACGCTCAAAAAACTGAACATATGAACACCAGGTCATTTTTAAACAGATACGGATATTGGAGCAGATATGCACGTCCCCCTATACTGATCCTTTCAACAATCCATTATATAATTCTGCTCAGCTTCTCCATACAGTGCTGCCCACAGATTGTACTGCCTATACAACTTGATAGGTTCTCTTTAAAGAGAACTAGTATTTTTTCTCTTCAAATTAGCAAATTGAAGTCTGCTTGCAAAATTGCACCAAATCTAAAGATACAGGGTTTGTTTTACTGATCAAAATATCCAGGCACACTCATCTTTCCGAACCACCACAGATCCAATGCAGGCTTCTACAGAGGTCTCGGCCGGCTGTGGAAGCGATGTCACACACCGCTGCAGCCTGTAACTAAGAATGATGTGCTCTTCTAGTCACCTGTAACTGGCTGCAGCGGTGCTTGGACTTCTCTACAGGGCAGGCACCATTTTTGGAGTCAGCAGAGATCTCCTGAGCAGGAAGTGATGGATCTGCTAGTAGGGGAATATACCTCAGATTATTATTTAATATAAACCGTACATGCCTTAAAACTCTACAAAGATAAGAATATTTGACCGGTGAATTTATTTGGAGAGGTGCAGGATTCCTGCTGTATTGCAGATGACGACAATGGAGGAGAACCTCCCTGCTACATAGCAGAGTACTGTGGACCACATCAGATGATGCAGATAGCTACAGCTATGCACAGCACTGCCTGAGCCTTGGAGGAGAAAGCGTAGGCTTCCCGAATAACTGCAGCGTCATCCCAGGCCTGCTGATACTGTAATCTCCAGCCCGGTAAATGTGTCTGCATGCGTGGGTCTCATCTGTGAGGGAGGAGCGCTACACTGACTCATTGTGACGCACGGCAAGCCAGAATGAATTCTCCTTTTTAAATTGAAAGTGGTCACCATTCAATGAAAGAAAAAGCAGCGACCAACGCATCTGCTCATTATAAACCGCAATCGCTGGGCCATAAACAAGGACCGTCACACATCTACCCCACTGTGTAATGTACATCCCTGACCGCACATCTAAGGATAAGATCGCTACGTACATACATATTCCTCACTTACATGGTCTTGCATTAAACCCGTAGTGCAGAAGTGAATAGAGCTGAATTATTCGGATCCTCAAATCAGTTTATGAAAAGAAAAGCTGAAGATCAGAAGGGTGAACGTCTACTTCAAGGGTGCTGTGTACAGGGTTTACATAGGCCCACCGCCTTGCCTCATTAAATAGGATTAGTAAGTGGCCTGACTCATGGTTTCTCTATAATTATCACAATATGGCCGACCTCTAGAAAGCGAACCACTTATAATGCACGTACACACAGCAGGTTTCATCTTTAAGCTTACAGGGTACTGTTGATGCCACCATGAAGGGAACATGTACACTTCATTCCCACCACCTCCCAATATGCCAGCATCTGATGGTATTAAGCAAAAAGAATGACGAGTAGTGCTTCATTCAAACAATTAGTGGTGGTCCTGGTTGCAGGACCCCCACCAATACCTTCTTCTTACTTGTTTCAAGTCACTTTTAGAACATTTTCCTCCTATAATTATCTAAAGACGATAGGTTATCAATATCAGATCAGTGGTAGACCAACAGCTGGAACCCTAATGTCTGCAGCTTGTGGTGGCCGGATGTGCAGAGCAGTAACACTGAGTGTACACTGTGCAGAGGTGGTTCTCAGAAACTGCAGATAACACCCTACTGAAGTGCCTGGGAGCGGAGCAGCGGTATCAGAGAACCACCTCTACACAGTATACAGGACCGGCTCTGCACACTGTGTACGTCCTGCTGCTGATCAGCAGGGGTGCTGGGTGTTGGACACCCTACAATCTGAAGTACGTGACCCAAGTATTAGACAATCCCTTTAAACGGAGGTTGTGATGGATAACTAACATACATGACGGATCTGTTAAAAGGATGCCATATTAATCTGTGGTTGAGGGATCCACTGTTCGGCATCTTTTTACCTCATCTGTCACCCATAGGTTATCATGGAATCACTTTACAACATATTCATTAGATGGATTCCAGTGACAGACGCCAACAAGTGGCATCCATCATGGCCATACAGTACAGACCAAAAGTTTGGACACACCTTCTCATTTAAAGATTTTTCTGTATTTTCATGACTATGAAAATTGTACATTCACACTGAAGGCATCAAAACTATGAATTAACACATGTGGAATTATATACTTAACAAAAAAGTGTGAAACAACTGAAAATATGTCTTATATTCTAGGTTCTTCAAAGTAGCCAACTTTTGCTTTGATGACTGCTTTGCACACTCTTGGCATTCTCTTGATGAGCTTCAAGAGGTAGTCACCGGAAATGGTCTTCCAACAATCTTGAAGGAGTTCCCAGAGATGCTTAGCACTTGTTGGCCCTTTTGCCTTCACTCTGCGGTCCAGCTCACCCCAAACCATCTCGATTGGGTTCAGGTCTGGTGACTGTGGAGGCCAGGTCATCTGGCGTAGCACCCCATCACTCTCCTTCTTGGTCAAATAGCCCTTACACAGCCTGGAGGTGTGTTTGGGTCATTGTCCTGTTGAAAAATAAATGATGGTCCAACTAAACGCAAACCGGATGGAATAGCATGCCGCTGCAAGATGCTGTGGTAGCCATGCTGGTTCAGTATGCCTTCAATTTTGAATAAATCCCCAACAGTGTCACCAGCAAAGCACCCCCACACCATCACACCTCCTCCTCCTCCATGCTTCACGGTGGGAACCAGGCATGTAGAGTCCATCCGTTCACCTTTTCTGCATCGCACAAAGACACGGTGGTTGGAACCAAAAGATCTCAAATTTGGACTCATCAGACCAAAGCACAGATTTCCACTGGTCTAATGTCCATTCCTTGTGTTCTTTAGCCCAAACAAGTCTCTTCTGCTGGTTGCCTGTCCTTAGCAGTGGTTTCCTAGCAGCTATTTTACCATGAAGGCCTGCTGCACAGTCTCCTCTTAACAGTTGTTGTAGAGATGTGTCTGCTGCTAGAACTCTGTGTGGCATTGACCTGGTCTCTAATCTGAGCTGCTGTTAACCTGCGATTTCTGAGGCTGGTGACTCGGATAAACTTATCCTCAGAAGCAGAGGTGACTCTTGGTCTTCCTTTCCTGGGGCGGTCCTCATGTGAGCCAGTTTCTTTGTAGCGCTTGATGGTTTTTGCAACGGCACTTGGGGACACTTTCAAAGTTTGCCCAATTTTTCACACTGACTGACCTTCATTTCTTAAAGTAATGATGGCCACTCGTTTTTCTTTACTTAGCTGCTTTTTTCTTGCCATAATACAAATTCTAACAGTCTATTCAGTAGGACTATCAGCTGTGTATCCACCAGACTTCTGCACAACACAATTGATGGTCCCAACCCCATTTAGAAAGCAAGAAATTCCACTTATTAAACCTGACAGGGCACACCTGTGAAGTGAAAACCATTTCCTGTGACTACCTCTTGAAGCTCATCAAGAGAATGCCAAGAGTGTGCAAAGCAGTCAAAGCAAAAGGTGGCTACTTTGAAGAACCTAGAATATAAGACATATTTTCAGTTGTTTCACACTTTTTTGTTAAGTATATAATTCCACATGTGTTAATTCATAGTTTTGATGCCTTCAGTGTGAATGTACAATTTTCATAGTCATGAAAATACAGAAAAATCTTTAAATGAGAAGGTGTGTCCAAACTTTTGGTCTGTACTGTACAGGGTAAAGGTTTTTCTCCTGGACTCACCAGTATGGAAGATCGCAGTCTATGCCATGTCATTATGCATTATACTGCCATATACTAGCAGAGAGGTCGGTAGGAAACTCATTGCCTGACAACAAACCCTAGAAAACGTTTGGCAAATACATTGGAAGCTTTCCGGGATACAAGCACCATAGAGCTGAAACCATGATCCGTCCTGGACCTTACAAACAATTAGGAAGCCTGCGTCCCCCGGAATTCTATCCACAATACAAACCACAGCATTGAATAGAAGCCCTGGCTGTTTGGTTGGTACAAGTAATTCTATGACATGGTGTGTATGGACACGAGCGACATGCATTATCAAAATCAGTCATTGTTATTTCAGCCTAAATATGGCCATGCACAGACTCCGGGAGGCTGAATATGAAGATTGCAGTGAGACTGACCAACCATTTATTGTGTGCAAAATGTTTGGGCCAACATCGATTCAGCCTATATCAGGAAATAATGATTGGACACACTGACTGTCAGCATGCCTGATCCTTTGCTCCAAAGGGAGATAAGCACCACCTAAGGTGCATGTTCGCAGCTTTTCCACTCATGTATATGGGAGAGAAGAGCTACAGCTGAATGAGTGTTCAGCCAACAAGAACCAAAAGTATATGCTCAGTTTAAGTGGTCACAGTCTATCACCAAACTGTGCAGAACTGAATAGTTCAGTGAAATACGAAACTCCTACCCATACACCCCCCTCCATTCTTGCTCATCATTCACTCCAAAAAAATATATATATATCTATCTTGCTCTAGACAAGATAAGCAAGTCAGCTCACTCAGATGATTATAGCTGCCCATTGAAGTTGGATGAGGAGGGAGAAGCCGAGTGAAAGAGGCAGACAGTGCTGCTGCTTTCTAGTAAGTGCTGGTTTCACAGCTACTCTGGTCAGTACTACTGTATGTCTTAATGCAGATTAAGTTTTTTTTTAAAGTGATTAGGTCACCACTTTGGAGTTACCAGACCTCTACTATGGGCATACAGGGTATAGAAAAGTAAATCTATACATACCTGTATGTCACTGACTTCCCAGCGCCTCTGCAATAGAGCACTGCTGCACTGTGCTCAGCCAAACAGGCCTGGGAGGAAACAAAGCGCGCCCCTGTGAGCCGCGCTTTGCGCCAGGAGGAGTGGGAAAAAAGCGCACGTCACAGGAACCTGTGACATGAGGGAGAGGGATATGGTAAACGTGTACATGGGCGGGGATTTGGTGGAATAATAAGTAGATGTGTGGGGATAGCTTGGCCAAGCCTGTGAAAAACCAAGGAGATAAAACTACATTTCTCTGCATTCAGACCTCCACCATGGGCCATACAGGTATGTATAGATTTACTTTTCTATACCCTGTATGCCCATATTAGAGGTCTGATAACTCCAAAGTGGTGACAGATTCCCTTTAAATTGTCAAGCAGTTGTTTGTTTTTTTTCAACCAATTGTAATGTCACTTCATTGAAGTAGATCTGGATGTGATCCGCTCCAAACTAAGCACTGCCAAATAAAAAGTGAAAGAAAAATTAGCCCGAAAAAGGAGTGTTACTTGCAGCAGATTCTGCTGGATAAAAGGTTTCAAAAACTCCACCTGAAAATAGCCTAGTGGTCTTCATTGTGAACATGTGCTATACAGGGACAGGAGAGCAGGAATCCCTCATGTCTGTGTGCTGCTTATGGGTGAGATCATGGCAGAAAACTCAATGGCGACTGGTAGAGAAAGAGCCCGCAGAAGGGAACACTGGTGAAAAACGTAGGATCCATATTATTATAAGGTTTGGAAATAGTGTTATTCCTCATGTATAAGCACACACATGCTTAATTTTAAAAAAGTCAATTTAAATCGGTATGCTTTAAGGCTTTGTTCACACTACAGTGGTTTCTGTTCCAAACAGAAGCCACAACACTGAAGACTCATCGGAAAACAACAGATACCACTGGTGCCCTACAGCCTATGGGGCCCATCAAGTTCTGTTGTGGTTCCTGTCATTTTGACAAAAGGAACAGCACTCATACAGAGCAAATCTTTCCCTCAAATTTGTGGAGATTGCTGATGGAGGCTCTGACTGAAGCGAGAAAACCTGATGGGTGACAATCACTTATGATTATGCCAAGTAAGTGCCCATAGGAAGCGTTCCCCTGTCATGAATCCTCCAACCCAGTCCCTTCTCCTAACACACTTCTTGTATGTCCCAGTAGAGCGGAGATTATTTTTATTCATGTAACAGAAGATCAGGATGAACGTAGAGTAATGGCATTGAATGACCAGTCATATGTATCATCAGAAATCAATATTGCTTTTGTTTTTTTGTAATCCAATAGAGTACAAACTAATTCCTGATTACAGGTGATTATGAAGAGTAACTATTTGCAATTTCCCATATGCCCAATTATAGTGCAGCCCTCTGTTTAGGGGGTTAGATCCACTTGTACAGATGACAGGTAACAGCCAAAATACTGGGACCATTTACTTCCCCAACAATGAATGTAAAACCGGAGGCAGAGGAGCATCCACAGACTTCACAATGAGTGACGGCACCGGGGGGTGATTGCATTTAAACATTTTAAAAGGGACCCGTCACGTTGTACAGGAAGTGCAATCTGTGGACAGCACAGTATAGGAGTAGGACGACATGTAGGTTTGATGGAAAAGATTCAGTATAACATTTCATTCACTGGAATCCCTGGTGTTTTTATGCGAGTGCACTGAGCGGTCCCACTAGTGACTGACAGCATAGAGAGACACACAGGGTAGACTGTCAATCACTAGTAGGGCCGCCCACTGGACACACACATACAAGCATCGGGGATTTCAATGAATAAAAGGTTGAAACTACTGAAGCTTAAACATATTTCAGTCTGATCAGCTCCTCCTGCTCTATTACATCTCGCCTGCAGATCAGATTCCAATTTTCTACATGACAGGTTTCCAGCTATGTTCACACATTGCGGAAAATATCTGCTGCGGATTTGGTTAAATATCTACAACAAATCAGTATGTGTTACTTGCAGATGTGATTTGACCCAATAATTCACTTTACTCCACTTACTAAGCAATGAATGGGGTGAAAACCGCCAGGAAAATCTCAATATTGAGAGAACTGTAGACTGGAAATCCGCACCATGTGCTCATTTTTATGCAGATTTTTCTAAGCAACATGCAACTGGGATTTTATAAACCCATTTACTTCTGCTGCACTGTAAATTGCTGCGGATTTAAAGTGCGGAATCTGCGACGTGTGAACTTGGCCTGAATGTATCCTCTGCCAAGCTCCTGCGAGCGATGTCTGGCAGAAATTGACAGAAATAAGAGTTTTATTGGGGGGCGGTTTTAGCCCCTTTAATGCACTTTTTATCGATTCCTGTGAGCCGAGTTCACAGTTCTGTTTTCTATTTTGCTATAAGAACAGAAAATATGAATCTTGTTACAGAAACAAATTCATCTTATAATGGCCGCAGACTGTGCCAAAAGTTCCTTACTGACTATACAGCGCTCCATTTGGTTTCCTTTAGAGCGTTGCCCCTTTTGGTAAAAACTGACAAAATTTACAACAAAACTTCTTAAAAGGGATAGTCCCACCTTCATAGATGGATATTGTCACATACTGCTTACTTAACATCTCAAGAACAGCTTAAAACTTGACAGTTTTCTTTATAGATTGTTGCCTATGGGGCCGACCACCTCTTCTAGACAGCAGCACACGTGCAGCTCTTTTCTATTGAGCTTGTAAGCACTGTTTTGAAGCTGGCCAGTATCACGGGTGTGCACCGTCACCTCCTAATTCCGACCAGCTTCACAGCACTTCGAGACAACAGTGGTGGTCGGTCTCCTGGGCAACGAGCTGTAAACTAAAGAAAAATGTTAAAAAAAAGTGTTAATATAGACATCTCAAACACGGCTGCAAATTTTAATAAGAAGTCAAATTGCAAAAGTGTTTGTTTCTACAATATCCATCTACGTAGATGAGATTAACTAACAGAAGCGCCAAGCCAACTGGTAACACAGACTAAGGCCTTATTCACATGTAAGGGTTTTTTTCCGGACAGGAAAATAACAGACCATTTTTCACCGATGAGGATGCGATTTTGTCTGTTTTGACCATCAGTGCGCTAATCAGTCATTCTGCTCTGTAAAGATTGGGTGATCCAAATATCAGAAAAAGACAAATTTCCATTTTTTGTCAGACATTCGGTTTGCAAAAAAAAAAAAACACGTGACCATGCACATGAGATTGTAATTGGTACATGTCCTATCCATGAAAAACAATAGAACACGCACTTGAAAAAAAGGCCTTGTGAATAAAGTCTCTGGCCTAACGACAGGATTCAGAAAGCTCCTTGATGGACCATAGACTCCGTTGACAAGAAGGAAGTTGAAATGAACTACTTTAGTTTTGGGTGTTTTCTGAGCATCTATCTGTCCAGACGGGCACAAAAACATAAGACTAGATTTCTTGAATATGGACAGTTTCTAGTTATTATGGGGATGCAGACAGAAATATGGTGTGAAAAACAAAGAAAATGCATTTTAAAAGTAATAGTCACAGTACGCCCAGCCAGGTCCGTCGACGCCACGGTGTGCACAGCCAGGTCCGTCACATCACCGGTGTGCACAGCCAGGTCCGTCGCATCACCGGTGTGCACAGCCAGGTCCGTCGCATCACCGGTGTGCACAGCCAGGTCCGTCGCATCACCGGTGTGCACAGCCAGGTCCGTCGCATCACCGGTGTGCACAGCCAGGTCCGTCGCATCACCGGTGTGCACAGCCAGGTCCGTCACATCACCGGTGTGCACAGCCAGGTCCGTCACATCACCGGTGTGCACAGCCAGGTCCGTCACATCACCGGTGTGCACAGCCAGGTCCGTCACATCACCGGTGTGCACAGCCAGGTCCGTCACATCACCGGTGTGCACAGCACAGGAGGCAGCAGCATTCAGCACCCTGTGTAGGGGAGAGCCGCCCGCAGAGGATCAGCAGCAGCACCGCTCGGCCCCTGTGCAGGGAATAATCAATGGTTGCACGCCATCTTGCAGAAGAACATGGTGCCAGCAGCGGCGGGGGCGGGATTCTCTAAAGCCGATTACGTCAAATACGTAAATCTGATGATGACAGTGACTTAGGACTACGCAAAAGACCCCAGTGAGCAAAATCTGCGCTGCCTGCCTGGAACAGAGGTGCCGGCAGAGCACACGGTCACCACAGCTGCTATTAATAGGAGGACGGTCCGTTATGTGCCGCCCGCAGCAGGTGCACCGGGCCACTCACCCGCCCGTCCGCACAGTACTGCGCTCTTACCGTTAGTGTCTGGAAGAAGCCTCCGGGGGTTGTTGCCCAGACGTATTTGGCGTCCACGTACCCGACAATGGCGGCCTCCTGGCAGCTGCCATCGGCCATCAACATGTCCACGTAATCCTGCCAGCCGGACATCTTCAGTGGGGGGAACACCGACAGGGGCGACCGAAAGGTACCGGTGTTAGAGAGAGCAGGGAGCCCGGGGCGGGGATGAGGGTAGCCGGTAACGGGGATGTAACGGCTCCGTCACGGCCAGAGATAATCTGAGCTCCGACAGCCGGGAGAAGCCGAGGAAATAGGACAGCGCCCGGGTGTAGCCCCCCTCCCCCTAATGCCGCTACAGATCCCTCCGCCAGCAGCAGCGGAAGGACATTGGCACACCTCCACGGAAGGCGACCACTTTACTGCACAGTGAGCTGCACCGGGAATCACTGCACGGGTACAGGGCCCGGAAACATCCTCACCGGCCTGCTGGATGCCCGTGGCCGCTTATCACACAGCCCTCTGCCTTATGTGCATCACTCCGCACAGAAAGTCAGCACTCGCTGTACATGTACCTAGCCCCGTTATAAAGTAGTCCCAGTGCATCAGAGTCAACAGACAGTGCACTGGTCGGAAAGTCAGGAGTCACTGGCACTGCACATGGTAACAAAATAGCTCCAGGGAGTGATGTTATCATACAGTGCAGCCCTATAGGATCAGGAATCACTGCACATAGCCCCAGTGTCACCTATACAGGAGATCCAGGGAATTATACAGTGCAGCCCTATAGGATCAGGAATCACTGCACATAGCCCCAGTGTCACCTATACAGGAGATCCAGGAATTATACAGTGTAGCTCTATAGGATCAGGAATCACTGCACCTAGCCCCAGTGTCTGCTATACAGGAGATCCAGGAATTATACAGTGCAGCCCTATAGGATCAAGAATCACTGCACATAGCCCCAGTGTCTGCTATACAGGAGATCCAGGGAATTATACAGTGCAGCCCTATAGGATCAAGAATCACTGCACATAGCCCCAGTGTCTGCTATACAGGAGATCCAGGGAATTATACAGTGCAGCCCTATAGGATCAGGAATCACTGCACCTAGCCCCAGTGTCTGCTATACAGGAGATCCAGGGAATTATACAGTGCAGCCCTATAGGATCAGGAATCACTGCACATAGCCCCAGTGTCTGCTATACAGGAGATCCAGGAAATTATACAGTGCAGCCCTATAGGATCAGGAATCACTGCACCTAGCCCCAGTGTCTGCTATACAGGAGATCCAGGGAATTATACAGTGCAGCCCTATAGGATCAGGAATCACTGCACATAGCCCCAGTATCTGCTATACAGGAGATCCAGGAATTATACAGTGCAGCCCTATAGGATCAAGAATCACTACACATAGCCCCAGTGTCACCTATACAGGAGATCCAGGAATTATACAGTGTAGCTCTATAGGATCAGGAATCACTGCACCTAGCCCCAGTGTCTGCTATACAGGAGATCCAGGGAATTATACAGTGCAGCCCTATAGGATCAGGAATCACTGCACATAGCCCCAGTGTCTGCTATACAGGAGATCCAGGGAATTATACAGTGCAGCCCTATAGGATCAGGAATCACTGCACATAGCCCCAGTATCTGCTATACAGGAGATCCAGGAATTATACAGTGCAGCCCTATAGGATCAGGAATCACTGCACATAGCCCCAGTGTCTGCTATACAGGAGATCCAGGAATTATACAGTGCAGCCCTATAGGATCAGGAATCACTGCACATAGCCCCAGTGTCTGCTATACAGGAGATCCAGGGTATTATACAGTGCAGCCCTATAGGATCAAGAATCACTGCACATAGCCCCAGTGTCTGCTATACAGGAGATCCAGGAATTATACAGTGCAGCCCTATAGGATCAAGAATCACTGCACATAGCCCCAGTGTCTGCTATACAGGAGATCCAGGAATTATACAGTGCAGCCCTATAGGATCAGGAATCACTGCACATAGCCCCAGTGTCTGCTATACAGGAGATCCAGGGTATTATACAGTGCAGCCCTATAGGATCAAGAATCACTGCACATAGCCCCAGTGTCACCTATACAGGAGATCCAGGAATTATACAGTGCAGCCCTATAGGATCAGGAATCACTGCACATAGCCCCAGTGTCACCTATACAGGAGATCCAGGAATTATACAGTGCAGCCCTATAGGATCAGGAATCACTGCACATAGCCCCAGTGTCTGCTATACAGGAGATCCAGGAATTATTCAGTGCAGCCCTATAGGATCAGGAATCACTGCACATAGCCCCAGTGTCTGCTATACAGGAGATCCAGGGAATTATACAGTGCAGCCCTATAGGATCAAGAATCACTACACATAGCCCCAGTGTCACCTATACAGGAGATCCAGGAATTATACAGTGCAGCCCTATAGGATCAGGAATCACTGCACATAGCCCCAGAGTCTGCTATACAGGAGATCCAGGGAATTATACAGTGCAGCCCTATAGGATCAGGAATCACTGCACATAGCCCCAGTGTCTGCTATACAGGAGATCCAGGGAATTATACAGTGCAGCCCTATAGGATCGGGAATCACTGCACATAGCCCCAGTGTCTGCTATACAGGAGATCCAGGGAATTATACAGTGCAGCCCTATAGGATCAAGAATCACTACACATAGCCCCAGTATCTGCTGTACAGGAGATCCAGGGAATTATACAGTGCTGCCCTATAGGATCAGGAATCACTGCACATAGCCCCAGTGTCTGATATACAGGAGATCCAGGGAATTATACAGTGCAGCCCTATAGGATCAGGAATCACTGCACATAGCCCCAGTGTCTGCTATACAGGAGATCCAGGGAATTATACAGTGCAGCCCTATAGGATCAAGAATCACTGCACATAGCCCCAGTATCTGCTGTACAGGAGATCCAGGGAATTATACAGTGCAGCCCTATAGGATCAGGAATCACTGCACCTAGCCCCAGTGTCTGCTATACAGGAGATCCAGGGAATTATACAGTGCAGCCCTATAGGATCAAGAATCACTGCACATAGCCCCAGTGTCTGCTATACAGGAGATCCAGGGAATTATACAGTGCAGCCCTATAGGATCAAGAATCACTGCACATAGCCCCAGTGTCTGCTATACAGGAGATCCAGGGAATTATACAGTGCAGCCCTATAGGATCAGGAATCACTGCACCTAGCCCCAGTGTCTGCTATACAGGAGATCCAGGGAATTATACAGTGCAGCCCTATAGGATCAAGAATCACTGCACATAGCCCCAGTGTCTGCTATACAGGAGATCCAGGGAATTATACAGTGCAGCCCTATAGGATCAAGAATCACTGCACATAGCCCCAGTATCTGCTATACAGGAGATCCAGGGAATTATACAGTGCAGCCCTATAGGATCAGGAATCACTGCACATAGCCCCAGTGTCTGCTATACAGGAGATCCAGGGAATTATACAGTGCAGCCCTATAGGATCAGGAATCACTGCACATAGCCCCAGTGTCTGCTATACAGGAGATCCAGGAAATTATACAGTGCAGCCCTATAGGATCAGGAATCACTGCACATAGCCCCAGTGTCTGCTATACAGGAGATCCAGGGAATTATACAGTGCAGCCCTATAGGATCAAGAATCACTACACATAGCCCCAGTATCTGCTGTACAGGAGATCCAGGGAATTATACAGTGCTGCCCTATAGGATCAGGAATCACTGCACATATCCCCAGTGTCTGCTATACAGGAGATCCAGGGAATTATACAGTGCAGCCCTTTAGGATCAGGAATCACTGCACATATCCCCAGTGTCACCTATACAGGAGATCCAGGAATTATACAGTGCAGCCCTATAGGATCAGGAATCACTGCACATAGCCCCAGTGTCTGCTATACAGGAGATCCAGGGAATTATACAGTGCAGCCCTATAGGATCAGGAATCACTGCACATAGCCCCAGTGTCTGCTATACAGGAGATCCAGGGAATTATACAGTGCAGCCCTATAGGATCAAGAATCACTGCACATAGCCCCAGTATCTGCTGTACAGGAGATCCAGGGAATTATACAGTGCAGCCCTATAGGATCAGGAATCACTGCACCTAGCCCCAGTGTCTGCTATACAGGAGATCCAGGGAATTATACAGTGCAGCCCTATAGGATCAAGAATCACTGCACATAGCCCCAGTGTCTGCTATACAGGAGATCCAGGGAATTATACAGTGCAGCCCTATAGGATCAAGAATCACTGCACATAGCCCCAGTATCTGCTATACAGGAGATCCAGGGAATTATACAGTGCAGCCCTATAGGATCAGGAATCACTGCACATAGCCCCAGTGTCTGCTATACTGGAGATCCAGGGAATTATACAGTGCAGCCCTATAGGATCAAGAATCACTGCTGATATCCCCAGCGTCTGCTATACAGGAGATCCAGGGTATTATACAGTGCAGCCCTATAGGATCAGGAATCACTACACATAGCCCCAGTGTCTGCTATACTGGAGATCCAGGGAATTATACAGTGCAGCCCTATATGATCAGGAATCACTACACATAGCCCCAGTGTCTGCTATACTGGAGATCCAGGGAATTATACAGTGCAGCCCTATAGGATCAAGAATCACTGCACATAGCCCCAGTATCTGCTATACAGGAGATCCAGGGAATTATACAGTGCAGCCCTATAGGATCAGGAATCACTACACATAGCCCCAGTGTCTGCTATACTGGAGATCCAGGGAGTTATACAGTGCAGCCCTATAGGATCAGGAATCACTACACATAGCCCCAGTGTCTGCTATACTGGAGATCCAGGGAATTATACAGTGCAGCCCTATAGGATCAAGAATCACTGCACATAGCCCCAGTGTCTGCTATACAGGAGATCCAGGGAATTATACAGTGCAGCCCTATAGGATCAGGAATCACTACACATAGCCCCAGTGTCTGCTATACAGGAGATCCAGGGAATTATACAGTGCAGCCCTATAGGATCAAGAATCACTGCACATAGCCCCAGTATCTGCTATACAGGAGATCCAGGAATTATACAGTGCAGCCCTATAGGATCAGGAATCACTGCACCTAGCCCCAGTGTCTGCTATACAGGAGATCCAGGGAATTATACAGTGCAGCCCTATAGGATCAGGAATCACTGCACATAGCCCCAGTGTCTGCTATACAGGAGATCCAGGGAATTATACAGTGCAGCCCTATAGGATCGGGAATCACTGCACATAGCCCCAGTGTCTGCTATACAGGAGATCCAGGGAATTATACAGTGCAGCCCTATAGGATCAAGAATCACTACACATAGCCCCAGTATCTGCTGTACAGGAGATCCAGGGAATTATACAGTGCTGCCCTATAGGATCAGGAATCACTGCACATAGCCCCAGTGTCTGATATACAGGAGATCCAGGGAATTATACAGTGCAGCCCTATAGGATCAGGAATCACTGCACATAGCCCCAGTGTCTGCTATACAGGAGATCCAGGGAATTATACAGTGCAGCCCTATAGGATCAAGAATCACTGCACATAGCCCCAGTATCTGCTGTACAGGAGATCCAGGGAATTATACAGTGCAGCCCTATAGGATCAGGAATCACTGCACCTAGCCCCAGTGTCTGCTATACAGGAGATCCAGGGAATTATACAGTGCAGCCCTATAGGATCAAGAATCACTGCACATAGCCCCAATGTCTGCTATACAGGAGATCCAGGGAATTATACAGTGCAGCCCTATAGGATCAAGAATCACTGCACATAGCCCCAGTGTCTGCTATACAGGAGATCCAGGGAATTATACAGTGCAGCCCTATAGGATCAGGAATCACTGCACCTAGCCCCAGTGTCTGCTATACAGGAGATCCAGGGAATTATACAGTGCAGCTCTATAGGATCAAGAATCACTGCACATAGCCCCAGTATCTGCTATACAGGAGATCCAGGGAATTATACAGTGCAGCCCTATAGGATCAGGAATCACTGCACATAGCCCCAGTGTCTGCTATACAGGAGATCCAGGGAATTATACAGTGCAGCCCTATAGGATCAGGAATCACTGCACATAGCCCCAGTGTCTGCTATACAGGAGATCCAGGAAATTATACAGTGCAGCCCTATAGGATCAGGAATCACTGCACATAGCCCCAGTGTCTGCTATACAGGAGATCCAGGGAATTATACAGTGCAGCCCTATAGGATCAAGAATCACTACACATAGCCCCAGTATCTGCTGTACAGGAGATCCAGGGAATTATACAGTGCTGCCCTATAGGATCAGGAATCACTGCACATATCCCCAGTGTCTGCTATACAGGAGATCCAGGGAATTATACAGTGCAGCCCTTTAGGATCAGGAATCACTGCACATATCCCCAGTGTCACCTATACAGGAGATCCAGGAATTATACAGTGCAGCCCTATAGGATCAGGAATCACTGCACATAGCCCCAGTGTCTGCTATACAGGAGATCCAGGGAATTATACAGTGCAGCCCTATAGGATCAGGAATCACTGCACATAGCCCCAGTGTCTGCTATACAGGAGATCCAGGGAATTATACAGTGCAGCCCTATAGGATCAAGAATCACTGCACATAGCCCCAGTATCTGCTGTACAGGAGATCCAGGGAATTATACAGTGCAGCCCTATAGGATCAGGAATCACTGCACCTAGCCCCAGTGTCTGCTATACAGGAGATCCAGGGAATTATACAGTGCAGCCCTATAGGATCAAGAATCACTGCACATAGCCCCAGTGTCTGCTATACAGGAGATCCAGGGAATTATACAGTGCAGCCCTATAGGATCAAGAATCACTGCACATAGCCCCAGTATCTGCTATACAGGAGATCCAGGGAATTATACAGTGCAGCCCTATAGGATCAGGAATCACTGCACATAGCCCCAGTGTCTGCTATACTGGAGATCCAGGGAATTATACAGTGCAGCCCTATAGGATCAAGAATCACTGCTGATATCCCCAGCGTCTGCTATACAGGAGATCCAGGGTATTATACAGTGCAGCCCTATAGGATCAGGAATCACTACACATAGCCCCAGTGTCTGCTATACTGGAGATCCAGGGAATTATACAGTGCAGCCCTATATGATCAGGAATCACTACACATAGCCCCAGTGTCTGCTATACTGGAGATCCAGGGAATTATACAGTGCAGCCCTATAGGATCAAGAATCACTGCACATAGCCCCAGTATCTGCTATACAGGAGATCCAGGGAATTATACAGTGCAGCCCTATAGGATCAGGAATCACTACACATAGCCCCAGTGTCTGCTATACTGGAGATCCAGGGAGTTATACAGTGCAGCCCTATAGGATCAGGAATCACTACACATAGCCCCAGTGTCTGCTATACTGGAGATCCAGGGAATTATACAGTGCAGCCCTATAGGATCAAGAATCACTGCACATAGCCCCAGTGTCTGCTATACAGGAGATCCAGGGAATTATACAGTGCAGCCCTATAGGATCAGGAATCACTACACATAGCCCCAGTGTCTGCTATACAGGAGATCCAGGGAATTATACAGTGCAGCCCTATAGGATCAAGAATCACTGCACATAGCCCCAGTATCTGCTATACAGGAGATCCAGGAATTATACAGTGCAGCCCTATAGGATCAGGAATCACTGCACCTAGCCCCAGTGTCTGCTATACAGGAGATCCAGGGAATTATACAGTGCAGCCCTATAGGATCAGGAATCACTGCACATAGCCCCAGTGTCTGCTATACAGGAGATCCAGGGAATTATACAGTGCAGCCCTATAGGATCAGGAATCACTGCACATAGCCCCAGTGTCTGCTATACAGGAGATCCAGGGAATTATACAGTGCAGCCCTATAGGATCAAGAATCACTGCACATAGCCCCAGTGTCTGATATACAGGAGATCCAGGAATTATACAGTGCAGCCCTATAGGATCAGGAATCACTGCACATAGCCCCAGTGTCTGCTATACAGGAGATCCAGGAATTATACAGTGCTGCCCTATAGGATCAGGAATCACTGCACATAGCCCCAGTGTCTGATATACAGGAGATCCAGGAATTATACTTTGCAGCCCTATAGGATCAAGAATCACTGCACATAGCCCCAGTGTCTGATATACAGGTGATCCAGGAATTATACAGTGCAGCCCTATAGGATCAGGAATCACTGCACATAGCCCCAGTGTCTGCTATACAGGAGATCCAGGGAATTATACAGTGCGGCCCTATAGGATCAAGAATCACTGCACATAGCCCCAGTATCTGCTATACAGGAGATCCAGGGAATTATACAGTGCAGCCCTATAGGATCAGGAATCACTGCACATAGCCCCAGTGTCTGCTATACTGGAGATCCAGGGAATTATACAGTGCAGCCCTATAGGATCAAGAATCACTGCACATAGCCCCAGTATCTGCTATACAGGAGATCCAGGGAATTATACAGTGCAGCCCTATAGGATCAAGAATCACTGCACATAGCCCCAGTGTCTGCTATACAGGAGATCCAGGGAATTATACAGTGCAGCCCTATAGGATCAAGAATCACTGCACATAGCCCCAGTATCTGCTATACAGGAGATCCAGGAATTATACAGTGCAGCCCTATAGGATCAGGAATCACTGCACCTAGCCCCAGTGTCTGCTATACAGGAGATCCAGGGAATTATACAGTGCAGCCCTATAGGATCAGGAATCACTGCACATAGCCCCAGTGTCTGCTATACAGGAGATCCAGGGAATTATACAGTGCAGCCCTATAGGATCAAGAATCACTGCACATAGCCCCAGTGTCTGATATACAGGAGATCCAGGAATTATACAGTGCAGCCCTATAGGATCAGGAATCACTGCACATAGCCCCAGTGTCTGCTATACAGGAGATCCAGGAATTATACAGTGCTGCCCTATAGGATCAGGAATCACTGCACATAGCCCCAGTGTCTGATATACAGGAGATCCAGGAATTATACTTTGCAGCCCTATAGGATCAAGAATCACTGCACATAGCCCCAGTGTCTGATATACAGGAGATCCAGGAATTATACAGTGCAGCCCTATAGGATCAGGAATCACTGCACATAGCCCCAGTGTCTGCTATACAGGAGATCCAGGGAATTATACAGTGCAGCCATATAGGATCAGGAATCACTGCACATAGCCCCAGTGTCTGCTATACAGGAGATCCAGGGAATTATACAGTGCAGCCCTATAGGATCAGGAATCACTGCACATAGCCCCAGTGTCTGATATACAGGAGATCCAGGGAATTATACAGTGCAGCCCTATAGGATCAGGAATCACTGCACATAGCCCCAGTGTCTGCTATACAGGAGATCCAGGGAATTATACAGTGCAGCCCTATAGGATCAGGAATCACTGCACATAGCCCCAGTGTCTGCTATACAGTAGATCCAGGGAATTATACAGTGTAGCTCTATAGGATCAGGAATCACTACACATAGCCCCAGTGTCTGCTATACAGGAGATCCAGGGAATTATACAGTGCAGCCCTATAGGATCAGGAATCACTGCACATAGCCCCAGTGTCTGCTATACAGGAGATCCAGGGAATTATACAGTGCAGCCCTATAGGATCAGGAATCACTACACATAGCCCCACTGTCTGCTATACAGGAGATCCAGGGAATTATACAGTGCAGCCCTATAGGATCAAGTATCACTGCTGATATCCCCAGTGTCTGCTATACAGGAGATCCAGGGAATTATACAGTGCAGCCCTATAGGATCAGGAATCACTGCTGATATCCCCAGTGTCACCTATACAGGAGATCCAGGAATTATACAGTGCAGCCCTATAGGATCAGGAATCACTGCACATAGCCCCAGTGTCTGCTATACAGGAGATCCAGGGAATTATACAGTGCAGCCCTATAGGATAAGGAATCACTGCACATAGCCCTAGTGTCTGCTATACAGGAGATCCATGAATTATACAGTGCAGCCCTATAGGATCAAGAATCACTGCACATAGCCCCAGTGTCTGCTATACAGGAGATCCAGGGAATTATACAGTGCAGCCCTATAGGATCAGGAATCACTGCACATAGCCCCAGTGTCTGCTATACAGGAGATCCAGGGAATTATACAGTGCAGCCCTATAGGATCAGGAATCACTGCACATAGCCCCAGTGTCTGCTATACAGGAGATCCAGGGAATTATACAGTGCAGCCCTATAGGATCAGGAATCACTACACATAGCCCCACTGTCTGCTATACAGGAGATCCAGGGAATTATACAGTGCAGCCCTATAGGATCAAGTATCACTGCTGATATCCCCAGTGTCTGCTATACAGGAGATCCAGGGAATTATACAGTGCAGCCCTATAGGATCAGGAATCACTGCTGATATCCCCAGTGTCACCTATACAGGAGATCCAGGAATTATACAGTGCAGCCCTATAGGATCAGGAATCACTGCACATAGCCCCAGTGTCTGCTATACAGGAGATGCAGGGAATTATACAGTGCAGCCCTATAGGATAAGGAATCACTGCACATAGCCCTAGTGTCTGCTATACAGGAGATCCATGAATTATACAGTGCAGCCCTATAGGATCAAGAATCACTGCACATAGCCCCAGTGTCTGCTATACAGGAGATCCAGGGAATTATACAGTGCAGCCCTATAGGATCAGGAATCACTGCACATAGCCCCAGTGTCTGCTATACAGGAGATCCAGGGAATTATACAGTGCAGCCCTATAGGATCAGGAATCACTGCACATAGCCCCAGTGTCTGCTATACAGGAGATCCAGGAAATTATACAGTGCAGCCCTATAGGATCAGGAATCACTGCACATAGCCCCAGTGTCTGCTATACAGGAGATCCAGGGAATTATACAGTGCAGCCCTATAGGATCAGGAATCACTGCACATAGCCCCAGTGTCTGCTATACAGGAGATCCAGGGAATTATACAGTGCAGCCCTATAGGATCAGGAATCACTGCACATAGCCCCAGTATCTGCTATACAGGAGATCCAGGAATTATACAGTGCAGCCCTATAGGATAAGGAATCACTGCACATAGCCCCAGTGTCTGCTATACTGGAGATCCAGGGAATTATACAGTGCAGCCCTATAGGATCAAGAATCACTGCTGATATCCCAAGCGTCTGCTATACAGGAGATCCAGGGTATTATACAGTGCAGCCCTATAGGATCAGGAATCACTACACATAGCCCCAGTGTCTGCTATACTGGAGATCCAGGGAATTATACAGTGCAGCCCTATAGGATCAGGAATCACTACACATAGCCCCAGTGTCTGCTATACTGGAGATCCAGGGAATTATACAGTGCAGCCCTATAGGATCAAGAATCACTGCACATAGCCCCAGTATCTGCTATACAGGAGATCCAGGGAATTATACAGTGCAGCCCTATAGGATCAAGAATCACTGCACATAGCCCCAGTGTCTGCTATACAGGAGATCCAGGGAATTATACAGTGCAGCCCTATAGGATCAGGAATCACTACACATAGCCCCAGTGTCTGCTATACAGGAGATCCAGGGAATTATACAGTGCAGCCCTATAGGATCAAGAATCACTGCACATAGCCCCAGTATCTGCTATACAGGAGATCCAGGAATTATACAGTGCAGCCCTATAGGATCAGGAATCACTGCACCTAGCCCCAGTGTCTGCTATACAGGAGATCCAGGGAATTATACAGTGCAGCTGACGCGCCCCTGGGCCTGTGTCGCGCTGCGTTGCGCATGCGGGAGCTTACCCGGAGCCGGATCTCTTGAGGGTTGTAGTCTCGTGGCGGTGATCCGGTCCGTGCCCAGGGACTCAGACTAAGTGGCGCTGTATTAGCTGTAGATGTTGGACGACTACGCCACCCGTTGAATGCAGCTATGGAGCTGCCACTGCAGGGCAGACCGCTGAGGCCGGTGGAAGGATGGTGCAGCGTGGATGGTATAACCCCCAACGGGAGGGGTATGGCCTCAGGGCAGCCGACGTGGATGATGGGGGTAGCAGGAATCACTCAGAGACGGTACGGTGTAGTTCAGGGTCTTTACTGGTGACAACGATAGACCCTCCCGGAGTACTGGCTAGCGATTGGAGCCTGGTCAGTCCTTGAGCAGATGGGATCTCCCCTGGCCAGGCGGAGTTGTAGGCCTCCCAAACTAACGATACTCTTCTGGCTACCTTGCTAGAAGCGAGTATAAGTAGCCCACGTCCCTGAGTGTACCGTGTGGTGCTCACCCGTATGGCCGGTGACTCGGGGCCTTCTAGTAGCTTCCGCTCCACGACGGCGGTGCTGGTCCCATGCGTGTGACCGTGCCTTCGGGTTTCTTGGCCAGAGGACCTGAAATCCCCTGCCTGACGGATTCTGCTGCTGGGTAGGAGTTAGTCCCCACAGCCTCGGACTCCGGGTCCGGTAAGAAATCTTCTCTGTCAGGGCGAGCTCTGCAGCTGCCAGCCCCTGACTCCTTGTAACACTGCTCCCACAGAGCTCCTGTTGTTCTTCCCATAGCTGCCTCTCTTCTCTGTCTCTACTTCTGGCATGGCCCAGGAGCTGGGCCCAGCCGGAGCCACAGCTCCCTGTCAGCCCTCCTGGCTGATCTCTCCCTCTGAACTCCCTAACCCTGCCTCAGCCCCAGGTTTATATAGGGGAAGTCCTTCCCCTCCCAGGACTGGGCAGGAGGTGTGGCATGCATAGGATTCCTGACCAAGAGACCTCCCACCTGCTCTCAGACATAACATTGCTTGTTACTGTGGAAACCAGACCCCTGGGGTGCCACATTCCCCCCTAGTGAAATTTAGTACTCCGGGACTAAACATATTTTTAGAAAAACATAACAAGGTATAAACAATAATAATACAATAAGAAAAACACATAAAGATGGTTACGGCGTGTCCGCAACCGGGTGCAGTCTTTGAAGAAAAGCAAGGTGTCCATTTCACCAAAACAGGGAGACGTAACCAGGTAGGGGTCTGTCCTCCCCGAGTCCTTAACAGTCTTTTAGTCCATCCTGGGTTACGCTCCACTAACTGTACAAAGGATTCCCGGTAAATCCACCAAGGACTCCTATAAATTACTAGAAACACATAATTATTTACAGGATATGGCCGCTCTCAGTCCTCGGCCAGTGAGGATAAGGATTGGCTGCTCACAGTCCTCAGCCTGGTAAGGGATAGGGGATGGCTGCTCACAGTCCTCAGCCTGGTAAGGGATAGGGACACACGGGGAACAATTCACTAATCCCAACGGGGACCATATTTTAATTAGCAGCAGTCCTTGTACCCTTACGGGTAACTATTTACAGCTCTTTATTCACGCTATTTCCCTTCAGTAGCTATGTCCTCTTTGTGCTCCCTCCTGAGGGTAGTCCTCAGACCCGTCCGGGTCCTCTTGGCTTTCCTCGTATTGGTAGTACTGCAGCTCCTCCTCGGTTAGCTGGGTTAGTATCTCTGCGACAGTCCTCCTCCCAGGTGGCCAGGACTTTACCTCCCTTTGGGCTGCCCCGGTTAGTTGGGCCACCAGGATGCTCACTTTCTCCTCTTCTGTGAGGGGGTACACCTGGAAGAGGCTATCCAGCTTTTCTTTAAAGTCATTCAGGGTATGTGACTCCCCTGAGTACTGGGGTAGCCAGGCTGCTCCCGGGATATAGGGCATGGTGAAAGGCATGACTGCAGCAGCGGTGGCGCTGGCGGGGGTTGAGGCAGTGAAGCTCTCCTCCGTATCCGACATCCTCCTCCCCCCTAGTGAACCGTGGCCTACCTTGCGATGATCCTCTTCCGTAGGCCGCGGCTCCGCAGTGGATCGTCAGGGTTGAGGACCTTCCGTCGCGCTCCTGTGACGTCGGCGTCTGCTGGGCTCCTTCCAGGACCTTACGCAACGTCCGGACGTGAGGCGGGGCTTCAGTTCTCGCGCGCTTTCGGAGTCCACGCCCCTCTTCTTCCCGCGCAGCGTCCTCAAGATGGCGTCCAATGGCGGGAAAACTCCACGTATGGCGGGAAGAAGGCCGAAGATGGCGCCGGATGGCGGGAAAACTCCACCGATGGCGGGAAGGAAGCGGAAGATGGCGCCGGATGGCGGGAATCTTCACCACAGGTAAGTTTGAACAGTCTTTTTCAGGCACGCAGTACCCGGTGGTTGCGGGCACGAAATCCTGCCGACTACGCCAAAAGTTGACGCGCCCCTGGGCCTGTGTCGCGCTGCGTTGCGCATGCGGGAGCTTACCCGGAGCCGGATCTCTTGAGGGTTGTAGTCTCGTGGCGGTGATCCGGTCCGTGCCCAGGGAGTCAGACTAAGTGGCGCTGTATTAGCGGTAGATGTTGGACGACTACGCCACCCGTTGAATGCAGCTATGGAGCTGCCGCTGCAGGGCAGACCGCTGAGGCCGGTGGAAGGATGGTGCAGCGTGGATGGTATAACCCCCAACGGGAGGGGTATGGCCTCAGGGCAGCCGACGTGGATGATGGGGGTAGCAGGAATCACTCAGAGACGGTACGGTGTAGTTCAGGGTCTTTACTGGTGACAACGATAGACCCTCCCGGAGTACTGGCTAGCGATTGGGGCCTGGTCAGTCCTTGAGCAGATGGGATCTCCCCTGGCCAGGCGGAGTTGTAGGCCTCCCAAACTAACGATACTCTTCTGGCTACCTTGCTAGAAGCGAGTATAAGTAGCCCACGTCCCTGAGTGTACCGTGTGGTGCTCACCCGTATGGCCGGTGACTCGGGGCCTTCTAGTAGCTTCCGCTCCACGACGGCGGTGCTGGTCCCATGCGTGTGACCGTGCCTTCGGGTTTCTTGGCCAGAGGACCTGAAATCCCCTGCCTGACGGATTCTGCTGCTGGGTAGGAGTTAGTCCCCACAGCCTCGGACTCCGGGTCCGGTAAGAAATCTTCTCTGTCAGGGCGAGCTCTGCAGCTGCCAGCCCCTGACTCCTTGTAACACTGCTCCCACAGAGCTCCTGTTGTTCTTCCCATAGCTGCCTCTCTTCTCTGTCTCTACTTCTGGCATGGCCCAGGAGCTGGGCCCAGCCGGAGCCACAGCTCCCTGTCAGCCCTCCTGGCTGATCTCTCCCTCTGAACTCCCTAACCCTGCCTCAGCCCCAGGTTTATATAGGGGAAGTCCTTCCCCTCCCAGGACTGGGCAGGAGGTGTGGCATGCATAGGATTCCTGACCAAGAGACCTCCCACCTGCTCTCAGACATAACATTGCTTGTTACTGTGGAAACCAGACCCCTGGGGTGCCACACAGCCCTATAGGATCAGGAATCACTGCACATAGCCCCAGTGTCTGCTATACAGGAGATCCAGGGAATTATACAGTGCAGCCCTATAGGATCAGGAATCACTGCACATAGCCCCAGTGTCTGCTATACAGCAGATCCAGGGAATTATACAGTGCAGCCCTATAGGATCAAGAATCACTTCACATAGCCCCAGTGTCTGATATACAGGAGATCCAGGAATTATACAGTGCAGCCCTATAGGATCAGGAATCACTGCACATAGCCCCAGTGTCTGCTATACAGGAGATCCAGGAATTATACAGTGCTGCCCTATAGGATCAGGAATCACTGCACATAGCCCCAGTGTCTGATATACAGGAGATCCAGGAATTATACAGTGCAGCCCTATAGGATCAAGAATCACTGCACATAGCCCCAGTGTCTGATATACAGGAGATCCAGGAATTATACAGTGCAGCCCTATAGGATCAAGAATCACCGCACATAGCCCCAGTGTCTGCTATACAGGAGATCCAGGAATTATACAGTGCAGCCCTATAGGATCAGGAATCACTGCACATAGCCCCAGTGTCTGATATACAGGAGATCCAGGGAATTATACAGTGCAGCCCTATAGGATCAGGAATCACTGCACATAGCCCCAGTGTCTGCTATACAGGAGATCCAGGGAATTATACAGTGCAGCCCTATAGGATCAGGAATCACTGCACATAGCCCCAGTGTCTGCTATACAGGAGATCCAGGGAATTATACAGTGTAGCCCTATAGGATCAGGAATCACTACACATAGCCCCAGTGTCTGCTATACAGGAGATCCAGGAATTATACAGTGCTGCCCTATAGGATCAGGAATCACTGCACATAGCCCCAGTGTCTGATATACAGGAGATCCAGGAATTATACAGTGCAGCCCTATAGGATCAAGAATCACTGCACATAGCCCCAGTGTCTGATATACAGGAGATCCAGGAATTATACAGTGCAGCCCTATAGGATCAAGAATCACCGCACATAGCCCCAGTGTCTGCTATACAGGAGATCCAGGAATTATACAGTGCAGCCCTATAGGATCAGGAATCACTGCACATAGCCCCAGTGTCTGATATACAGGAGATCCAGGGAATTATACAGTGCAGCCCTATAGGATCAGGAATCACTGCACATAGCCCCAGTGTCTGCTATACAGGAGATCCAGGGAATTATACAGTGCAGCCCTATAGGATCAGGAATCACTGCACATAGCCCCAGTGTCTGCTATACAGGAGATCCAGGGAATTATACAGTGTAGCCCTATAGGATCAGGAATCACTACACATAGCCCCAGTGTCTGCTATACAGGAGATCCAGGGAATTATACAGTGCAGCCCTATAGGATCAGGAATCACTGCACATAGCCCCAGTGTCTGCTATACAGGAGATCCAGGAATTATACAGTGCAGCCCTATAGGATCAAGAATCACCGCACATAGCCCCAGTGTCTGCTATACAGGAGATCCAGGAATTATACAGTGCAGCCCTATAGGATCAGGAATCACTGCACATAGCCCCAGTGTCTGCTATACAGGAGATCCAGGGAATTATACAGTGCAGCCCTATAGGATCAGGAATCACTGCACATAGCCCCAGTGTCTGCTATACAGCAGATCCAGGGAATTATACAGTGCAGCCCTATAGGATCAAGAATCACTTCACATAGCCCCAGTGTCTGATATACAGGAGATCCAGGAATTATACAGTGCAGCCCTATAGGATCAGGAATCACTGCACATAGCCCCAGTGTCTGCTATACAGGAGATCCAGGAATTATACAGTGCTGCCCTATAGGATCAGGAATCACTGCACATAGCCCCAGTGTCTGATATACAGGAGATCCAGGAATTATACAGTGCAGCCCTATAGGATCAAGAATCACTGCACATAGCCCCAGTGTCTGATATACAGGAGATCCAGGAATTATACAGTGCAGCCCTATAGGATCAAGAATCACCGCACATAGCCCCAGTGTCTGCTATACAGGAGATCCAGGAATTATACAGTGCAGCCCTATAGGATCAGGAATCACTGCACATAGCCCCAGTGTCTGATATACAGGAGATCCAGGGAATTATACAGTGCAGCCCTATAGGATCAGGAATCACTGCACATAGCCCCAGTGTCTGCTATACAGGAGATCCAGGGAATTATACAGTGCAGCCCTATAGGATCAGGAATCACTGCACATAGCCCCAGTGTCTGCTATACAGGAGATCCAGGGAATTATACAGTGTAGCCCTATAGGATCAGGAATCACTACACATAGCCCCAGTGTCTGCTATACAGGAGATCCAGGGAATTATACAGTGCAGCCCTATAGGATCAGGAATCACTGCACATAGCCCCAGTGTCTGCTATACAGGAGATCCAGGGAATTATACAGTGCAGCCCTATAGGATCAGGAATCACTACACATAGCCCCAGTGTCTGCTATACAGGAGATCCAGGGAATTATACAGTGCAGCCCTATAGGATCAGGAATCACTGCACATAGCCCCAGTGTCTGCTATACAGGAGATCCAGGGTATTATACAGTGCAGCCCTATAGGATCAGGAATCACTACATATAGCCCCAGTGTCTGCTATACAGGAGATCCAGGGAATTATACAGTGCAGCCCTATAGGATCAAGTATCACTGCTGATATCCCCAGTGTCTGCTATACAGGAGATCCAGGGAATTATACAGTGCAGCCCTATAGGATCAGGAATCACTGCTGATATCCCCAGTGTCACCTATACAGGAGATCCAGGAATTATACAGTGCAGCCCTATAGGATAAGGAATCACTGCACATAGCCCTAGTGTCTGCTATACAGGAGATCCATGAATTATACAGTGCAGCCCTATAGGATCAAGAATCACTGCACATAGCCCCAGTGTCTGATATACAGGAGATCCAGGAATTATACAGTGCAGCCCTATAGGATTAGGAATCACTGCACATAGCCCCAGTGTCTGCTATACAAGAGATCCAGGAATTATACAGTGCAGCCCTATAGGATCAGGAATCACTGCACATAGCCCCAGTGTCTGCTATACAGGAGATCCAGGGTATTATACAGTACTGCCCTATAGGATCAGGAATCACTGCTGATATCCCCAGTGTCTGCTATATAGGAGATCCAGGAATTATACAGTGCAGCCCTATAGGATCAGGAATCACTGCACATAGTCCCAGTGTCTGCTGTACAAGAGATCCAGGGAATTATACCGTGCAGCCAAATAGGATGAGGAATCACTGCACATAGCCCCAGTGTCTGCTATACAGGAGATCCAGGGAATTATACAGTGCAGCCCTATAGGATCAGGAATCACTGCACATAGCCCCAGTGTCTGCTATACAGGAGATCCAGGGTATTATACAGTACTGCCCTATAGGATCAGGAATCACTGCTGATATCCCCAGTGTCTGCTATATAGGAGATCCAGGAATTATACAGTGCAGCCCTATAGGATCAGGAATCACTGCACATAGTCCCAGTGTCTGCTGTACAAGAGATCCAGGGAATTATACCGTGCAGCCCTATAGGATGAGGAATCACTGCACATAGCCCCAGTGTCTGCTATACAGGAGATCCAGGGAATTATACAGTGTTGCCCTATAGGATCAAGAATCACTGCTGATATCCCCAGTGTCTGCTATACAGGAGATCCAGGAATTATACAGTGCAGCCCTATAGGATCAGGAATCACTGCACATAGTCCCAGTGTCTGATGTACAAGAGATCCAGGGAATTATACCGTGCAGCCCTATAGGATCAGGAATCACTGCACATAGCCCCAGTGTCTGCTATACAGGAGATCCAGGGAATTATACAGTGTTGCCCTATAGGATCAAGAATCACTGCTGATATCCCCAGTGTCTGCTATACAGGAGATCCAGGAATTATACAGTGCAGCCCTATAGGATCAGGAATCACTGCACATAGCCCCAGTGTCTGCTATACAGGAGATCCAGGAATTATACAGTGCAGCCCTATAGGATCAGGAATCACTGCACATAGCCCCAGTGTCTGCTATACAGAAGATCCAGGGAATTATACAGTGCAGCCCTATAGGATCAGGAATCACTACACATAGCCCCAGTGTCTGCTATACAGGAGATCCAGGGTACTATACAGTGCAGCCCTATAGGATCAGGAATCACTGCACATAGCCCCAGTGTCTGCTATACAGGAGATCCAGGGAATTATACAGTGCAGCCCTATAGGATCAGGAATCACTGCTGATATCCCCAGTGTCTGCTATACAGGAGATCCAGGGAATTATACAGTGCAGCCCTATAGGATCAGGAATCACTGCACATAGCCCCAGTGTCTGCTATACAGGAGATCCAGGGAATTATACAGTGTTGCCCTATAGGATCAAGAATCACTGCTGATATCCCCAGTGTCTGCTATACAGGAGATCCAGGAATTATACAGTGCAGCCCTATAGGATCAGGAATCACTACACATAGCCCCAGTGTCTGCTATACAGGAGATCCAGGGTATTATACAGTGCAGCCCTATAGGATCAAGAATCACTGCACATAGCCCCAGTGTCTGCTATACAGGAGATCCAGGGAATTATACAGTGCAGCCCTATAGGATCAGGAATCACTGCACATAGCCCCAGTGTCTGCTATACAGGAGATCCAGGGAATTATACAGTGCAGCCCTATAGGATCAGGAATCACTGCACATAGCCCCAGTGTCTGCTATACAGGAGATCCAGGGAATTATACAGTGCAGCCCTATAGGATCAGGAATCACTGCACATAGCCCCAGTGTCTGCTATACAGCAGATCCAGGGAATTATACAGTGCAGCCCTATAGGATCAAGAATCACTTCACATAGCCCCAGTGTCTGATATACAGGAGATCCAGGAATTATACAGTGCAGCCCTATAGGATCAGGAATCACTGCACATAGCCCCAGTGTCTGCTATACAGGAGATCCAGGAATTATACAGTGCTGCCCTATAGGATCAGGAATCAGTGCACATAGCCCCAGTGTCTGATATACAAGAGATCCAGGAATTATACAGTGCAGCCCTATAGGATCAAGAATCACTGCACATAGCCCCAGTGTCTGATATACAGGAGATCCAGGAATTATACAGTGCAGCCCTATAGGATCAGGAATCACTGCACATAGCCCCAGTGTCTGATATACAGGAGATCCAGGGAATTATACAGTGCAGCCCTATAGGATCAGGAATCACTGCACATAGCCCCAGTGTCTGCTATACAGGAGATCCAGGGAATTATACAGTGCAGCCCTATAGGATCAGGAATCACTGCACATAGCCCCAGTGTCTGCTATACAGGAGATCCAGGGAATTATACAGTGCAGCCCTATAGGATCAGGAATCACTAGACATAGCCCCAGTGTCTGCTATACAGGAGATCCAGGGAATTATACAGTGTAGCCCTATAGGATCAGGAATCACTACACATAGCCCCAGTGTCTGCTATACAGGAGATCCAGGGAATTATACAGTGCAGCCCTATAGGATCAGGAATCACTGCACATAGCCCCAGTGTCTGATATACAGGAGATCCAGGGAATTATACAGTGCAGCCCTATAGGATCAGGAATCACTGCACATAGCCCCAGTGTCTGCTATACAGGAGATCCAGGGAATTATACAGTGCAGCCCTATAGGATCAGGAATCACTGCACATAGCCCCAGTGTCTGCTATACAGGAGATCCAGGGAATTATACAGTGTAGCCCTATAGGATCAGGAATCACTACACATAGCCCCAGTGTCTGCTATACAGGAGATCCAGGGAATTATACAGTGCAGCCCTATAGGATCAGGAATCACTGCACATAGCCCCAGTGTCTGCTATACAGGAGATCCAGGGAATTATACAGTGCAGCCCTATAGGATCAGGAATCACTACACATAGCCCCAGTGTCTGCTATACAGGAGATCCAGGAAATTATACAGTGCAGCCCTATAGGATCAAGTATCACTGCTGATATCCCCAGTGTCTGCTATACAGGAGATCCAGGAAATTATACAGTGCAGCCCTATAGGATCAAGTATCACTGCTGATATCCCCAGTGTCTGCTATACAGGAGATCCAGGGAATTATACAGTGCAGCCCTATAGGATCAGGAATCACTGCTGATATCCCCAGTGTCACCTATACAGGAGATCCAGGAATTATACAGTGCAGCCCTATAGGATCAGGAATCACTGCACCTAGCCCCAGTGTCTGCTATACAGGAGATGCAGGGAATTATACAGTGCAGCCCTATAGGATAAGGAATCACTGCACATAGCCCTAGTGTCTGCTATACAGGAGATCCATGAATTATACAGTGCAGCCCTATAGGATCAAGAATCACTGCACATAGCCCCAGTGTCTGATATACAGGAGACCCAGGAATTATACAGTGCAGCCCTATAGGATTAGGAATCACTGCACATAGCCCCAGTGTCTGCTATACAAGAGATCCAGGAATTATACAGTGCAGCCCTATAGGATCAGGAATCACTGCACATAGCCCCAGTGTCTGCTATACAAGAGATCCAGGAATTATACAGTGCAGCCCTATAGGATTAGGAATCACTGCACATAGCCCCAGTGTCTGCTATACAGGAGATCCAGGGAATTATACAGTGCAGCCCTATAGGATCAGGAATCACTGCACATAGCCCCAGTGTCTGCTATATAGGAGATCCAGGAATTATACAGTGCAGCCCTATAGGATCAGGAATCACTGCACATAGTCCCAGTGTCTGCTGTACAAGAGATCCAGGGAATTATACCGTGCAGCCCTATAGGATCAGGAATCACTGCACATAGCCCCAGTGTCTGCTATACAGGAGATCCAGGGAATTATACAGTGTTGCCCTATAGGATCAAGAATCACTGCTGATATCCCCAGTGTCTGCTATACAGGAGATCCAGGAATTATACCGTGCAGCCCTATAGGATCAGGAATCACTGCACATAGCCCCAGTGTCTGCTATACAGGAGATCCAGGGAATTATACAGTGTTGCCCTATAGGATCAGGAATCACTGCACATAGCCCCAGTGTCTGCTATACAGAAGATCCAGGGAATTATACAGTGCAGCCCTATAGGATCAGGAATCACTACACATAGCCCCAGTGTCTGCTATACAGGAGATCCAGGGTACTATACAGTGCAGCCCTATAGGATCAGGAATCACTACACATAGCCCCAGTGTCTGCTGTACAGGAGATCCAGGGAATTATACAGTGCAGCCCTATAGGATCAGGAATCACTGCACATAGCCCCAGTGTCTGCTATACAGGAGATCCAGGGAATTATACAGTGCAGCCCTATAGGATCAGGAATCACTGCTGATATCCCCAGTGTCTGCTATACAGGAGATCCAGGGAATTATACAGTGCAGCCCTATAGGATCAGGAATCACTGCACATAGCCCCAGTGTCTGCTATACAGGAGATCCAGGGAATTATACAGTGTTGCCCTATAGGATCAAGAATCACTGCTGATATCCCCAGTGTCTGCTATACAGGAGATCCAGGAATTATACAGTGCAGCCCTATAGGATCAGGAATCACTGCACATAGCCCCAGTGTCTGCTATACAGGAGATCCAGGGAATTATACAGTGTTGCCCTATAGGATCAGGAATCACTGCACATAGCCCCAGTGTCTGCTATACAGGAGATCCAGGAAATTATACAGTGCAGCCCTATAGGATCAAGTATCACTGCTGATATCCCCAGTGTCTGCTATACAGGAGATCCAGGGAATTATACAGTGCAGCCCTATAGGATCAGGAATCACTGCTGATATCCCCAGTGTCACCTATACAGGAGATCCAGGAATTATACAGTGCAGCCCTATAGGATCAGGAATCACTGCACCTAGCCCCAGTGTCTGCTATACAGGAGATTCAGGGAATTATACAGTGCAGCCCTATAGGATAAGGAATCACTGCACATAGCCCTAGTGTCTGCTATACAGGAGATCCATGAATTATACAGTGCAGCCCTATAGGATCAAGAATCACTGCATATCCCCAGTGTCTGATATACAGGAGACCCAGGAATTATACAGTGCAGCCCTATAGGATTAGGAATCACTGCACATAGCCCCAGTGTCTGCTATACAAGAGATCCAGGAATTATACAGTGCAGCCCTATAGGATCAGGAATCACTGCACATAGCCCCAGTGTCTGCTATACAAGAGATCCAGGAATTATACAGTGCAGCCCTATAGGATTAGGAATCACTGCACATAGCCCCAGTGTCTGCTATGCAGGAGATCCAGGGAATTATACAGTGCAGCCCTATAGGATCAGGAATCACTGCACATAGCCCCAGTGTCTGCTATACAGGAGATCCAGGGTATTATACAGTACTGCCCTATAGGATCAGGAATCACTGCTGATATCCCCAGTGTCTGCTATACAGGAGATCCAGGAATTATACAGTGCAGCCCTATAGGATCAGGAATCACTGCACATAGCCCCAGTGTCTGCTATACAGGAGATCCAGGGAATTATACAGTGTTGCCCTATAGGATCAGGAATCACTGCACATAGCCCCAGTGTCTGCTATACAGAAGATCCTGGGAATTATACAGTGCAGCCCTATAGGATCAGGAATCACTACACATAGCCCCAGTGTCTGCTATACAGGAGATCCAGGGTATTATACAGTGCAGCCCTATAGGATCAAGAATCACTGCACATAGCCCCAGTGTCTGCTATACAGGAGATCCAGGGAATTATACAGTGCAGCCCTATAGGATCAGGAATCACTGCACATAGCCCCAGTGTCTGCTATACAGGAGATCCAGGGAATTATACAGTGCAGCCCTATAGGATCAGGAATCACTGCACATAGCCCCAGTGTCTGCTATACAGGAGATCCAGGGAATTATACAGTGCAGCCATATAGGATCAAGAATCACTGCTGATATCCCCAGCGTCTGCTATACAGGAGATCCAGGGAATTATACAGTGCAGCCCTATAGGATCAGCAATCACTACACATAGCCCCAGTGTCTGCTATACAGGAGATCCAGGGAATTATACAGTGTTGCCCTATAGGATAAGGAATCACTGCACATAGCCCTAGTGTCTGCTATACAGGAGATCCAGGGAATTATACAGTGTTGCCCTATAGGATAAGGAATCACTGCACATAGCCCCAGTGTCTGCTATACAGGAGATCCAGGGAATTATACAGTGCAGCCCTATAGGATCAGGAATCACTACACATAGCCCCAGTGTCTGCTATACAGGAGATCCAGGGAATTATACAGTGCAGCCCTTTAGGGTCAGGAATCACTACACACAGCCCCAGTGTCTGCTATACAGGAGATCCAGGAATTATACAGTGCAGCCCTATAGGATCAGGAATCACCTCACATAGCCCCAGTGTCTGCTATACAGGAGATCCAGGAATTATACAGTGCAGCCCTATAGGATCAGGAATCACTGCACATAGCCCCAGTGTCTGCTATACAGGAGATCCAGGGAATTATACAGTGCAGCCCTATAGGATCAGGAATCACTACACATAGCCCCAGTGTCTGCTATACTGGAGATCCAGGGAATTATACAGTGTTGCCCTATAGGATCAGGAATCACTGCACATAGCCCCAGTGTCTGCTATACAGGAGATCCAGGGAATTACACAGTGCAGCCCTCTAGGATCAGGAATCACTGCTGATATCCCCAGTGTCACCTATACAGGAGATCCAGGGAATTATACAGTGCATCCCTATAGAATAAGGATATGTTGTTTAGACATGACTTATCTTTCATGACGCCCTGCTAATTAACATTTATTATATTATTATTATCCGCTTTGCAAAGGGACATAGCAAGACCGGCACCAAACCAGGAAAGGCGCTGCCACAGACGCACTTGGCACAAACTGCCCAGCTAGGCGAGCCCTTGAGGGCTGGGAATACTCTTCACCCAGCTCCCAGTAAATGGAAGGGGAACTTTGGCAGAGCCCTTCCCAGGCCCACTGCCACCAGATATGGTGTCTGGTGACATGGCTAGTGCCTAGTCAAGAACCCCAGGAAGTAAAACCAGAAGAGAAAATGAGAAGACCCATAAAAAGATAGCAAGATTAATGCTAGCACCACTCACCACCAAGCACATAGGGAACTGCAATAAACAGCAAAGGACTGAGCAGGGAGCAGACTTATACAGCCTGCCTAATGATCAGGTGTTGATTACCTCCCAATCATCCCCAGAGAGCCACTCCCTGTTAGCTTCAACAGCACACTGGACAAAATCTCACCATTGCTTAGTACCAGGCAAAACAGCGTCCTGTGTTGCCTTGCAACCGGGGAAGACAGCGTCCCATATTCTCCGGGCTGAGAAATCAGTGAGAGACACGGCGTCCCGCGTCCTCACACATCCCACAACACCAGAATGCGACGCTCCATAAGATTGGGACAGATTCCCTGCACGCGTAGTAACTCTGCCTCCAGGGTCAGGACAATGGCGGCGCTTGCGACCGAAGTAGCGTAGCACCAGACCTGCTCCATTCCCAGGTGGGAGCACAGAACCATGATTCGTAACAGTACCCCTCTCCCTAGGAGAGACCACCGGGTTCTCACCACCCACCTTGTCCGGAAACCTCTTATGGAACTCAGCGATGAGATGATTGGCATGTATATTACCTCTCGAGACCCAGGACCTCTCCTCAGGACTGTACCCCTTCCAATGAATTAAAGTGCACCTGTCAGCAGGATTGTGCTTAGTAAACTACATGCACTTTCAGGTTGGCGCCATTACACTGAGTAAAATGATACCTTTGATGATGAAATCCGTCCAGTGATTCTTTATAATTTTTATTTTCAGTTCTGCCTTAATGATATGCATGTGCTCTGGTGCTCTCATTATGTATTCCTATCTGTGCCTTGTGACAGGTCACTGTGCTTTCAGTGACCTGCCTATTGTTTTAAATATTGCCTGTGTAATTTCTGTTCAAAAGTGAAAATTTACATCTCTCAATATGCCTTTTGGTTGCCTAGATGCCACTGCGCATGTGCGGGCGCCATTTTGCTTCAGGAAAAAGAATTTGTGTGCAGCAATATGGCATCGCGCATGCGCAGTAGCATCTCTCAGCAATTGAGAAATGCTACTGCGCAAGCACAGGCAGCGGGGGCCATATTGCTACAGGCAATATTCTTTTTCCTCTAGCAAAATGGCGCCCACGCGTGCACAGTAGCATCGGTAAGCGATAGTCCTGCGCACTGGGCAACTGAGCCAAAGGGACCAAATGGCATTGTTTAAAAAATCGGTTCACAATAATCCATACCGTAGTCATACCCTTGGAGTCAGGGAGATCCGTAATGAAGTCCATGTATATGTGGGACCAATGACGTACAGGAATAAGCAAAGGGAGAAGTTTCCCTGCCGGGGTGACTCAAGGCACCTTGTTCCTGGCACAGATCTCGCATACCTTAACATAAGGTTCAACATCCTTACCCAAGGGCGGCCACCAATACTTTCTGCTCAACAGGTGACAGGTCCCCTTAATGCCCAGGTGGCTCGCTGTGACCGAGTCAAGAACCAGGTGAGTACCTCTGCAAGAACCCCAGGAAGTAAATCCAAGAGAGAAAATGAGAAACCCCTGAAAAGATAGCAACACTAATGCTAACACTACTCACCACCAAGCACATAGGAACTGCAATAAACACCAAAGGACTAAGCAGGGAGCAGGATTATATAGCCCGCCTAATGATCAGATGTTAATTACCTCCCAGTCATCCCCAGACAGCCACTCCCTGCTAGCTTCAACAGAAAAATGGACAAAATCCCACCACTGCTTAGTACCAGACAAAACAGCGTTCTGTGTTGCCTGGCAACCGGAGAAGACAGCGTTTCAGCTTCCCTGGGCAGAGAAATCAGTGAGAGACATGGTGTCCCGCGTCCTCACACATCCCACAACACTAGAATGCGACGCTCCACAAGATTGGGACAGTTTCCCTAGAGGGGTAGTAACTCCGCCTCCAGGGTCAGGACAATGGCGGCGATTGCGACCGGAGTAACGTAGCCCCGGACCTGCTCCATTCCCAGGTGGGAGCACAGAACCACGATTCATAACAATTATTCTGTGCGATAAATCTCTGCAGGTCATCTCTTATGATGCCCTCAAAAACTTTGCACATTACTGATGTCAGACTTTCCGGACGGTAGTTGCCAGGATCCACCTTCTTACCTTTCTTAAATATCGGCACCACATCAGCCATCCCCCAATCCTGTGGCACTACCCCTGCACATTTTCAAATCTCTATTTAAACAGGTAAAATCCAGCCCACCTGTGTGAAGATAGGACAAAGTGCACGGAAATCTTTAGCAATTCAAGGTCCAGGAATAATATGGGAAAAAAATGTGAATTCAGCATTCAAGTCTTCTTCTTAAAAAAATGGTTTTATTACCAAATATTAAAAGCTACAACACCAGTATAATATAGATCGCAATAAATATTATACTAATAATGGATCCTGTGGATTTAAATATTTGGTCATAAAATAATTTTATGACCAAATATGACCAAAGGGTTGCATTGACAATCCAACACAATGGGCAGCACTTTGAACACATTTTATAAGTGGTCATAAACTTGTAAAAAACTCATGAAAGAATAAAGTTACGTTAAAACCAAGCACACCATTGTTTTTCTTATGAGATTCTCAATAGGTTTGATGTGTCACATGACCCTCTTCCCATTGAAAAAAATAAAGTTAGATCCAAAATGGCCAACTTCAAAATGGCCGCCATGGTCACCACCCATCTGGAAAAGTTTCCCTCATCCCATATACTAATGTGCCACAAACAGGAAGTTGATATCACCAACCATTCCCATTTAATTTAGGTTTATCCATATAAATGGCCCACCCTGTATATATATATTCGGACTATAAAACCCCCCGCCCACTTTCCAAAACTTTGGAGGAAAAAAGTACGTCTTATAGTCTGAAAAATACGGTACATTTATGGTAATCCTAATTGACCTAAAACGGGAAAGGTTTATTCTGATTTCATGTCCGATATTGAGAAAAACATGCATATGTGTCTTTTTATATAGTGTATGTAAACTTCTGGTTTCAACTGTGCATTACACAGTGCACTGCACGTGGGAAAAGTCACAAGTCACTGCATTTGTACCTTGTCCTCATTATAGAATAATTCCAGTGCATAAAATTTAATATACAGTACTCTGCACAGAAACTCAGGGTTGACTGCACTTGAATGAAGCTGTCCTTAAAGGGAATCTGTCAGTAGGATCAACCCTCCTAAGCCGTCTATATGTTCATGTAGGTCATAGGTAACTGAATGATATGATACCTTGATATCTGCAATCTGATGTCTTAGTTCAAAGAAATCTACATTTTTCTTATATGTAAATGAACTGTTACGATCTATGAGCCAGACACTGATCTGCATGAAAATCTGCCTCCAGACCATATTATAAATAAAAGAGGGCGTTACCAGTGTGAGACATGTACTGCCTGACAGTCTGCTCTCTTGATCTACGTGTCTCACACTGGTAACTCCCCCTCTCATTTATATTGAGCTCTGGGGGAAGATTTTCATGCAGATGAGTGTCCCGCCCATAGATCTTAATAGCTCATTTACACATAAGAAAAACATGGATTTCTCTGGAATAACACATCAGATATCAAGGTATCATTTTATTCCGCTTCCTATTATATAAATATCCATATAGATGGGATAGGAGGGGTGATCCTACTAACAGATTCCCTTTAGAAAAATCAGGGAATGATATTATCATACAATATAATGTATGGGATCAGGATTCACTGCTAATATCCTAAGTGCCAGTTAAAATGTTAGTGCCAGGGGCGTAACTATAATAGGTGCAGTGGTTGCAATCGGCCCCTTGAGCCTAGGGGGGGCCCTAAAGGTCCCTTTGCCCTATATGAAAAGACTATTACTATTAAAGTCCCGTGTTTGTTGGGGGCCCCATTGGAGATTTTGCATTGGGACCTGCAAGCTTCAAGTTATACCACTGATTAGTGCACTGTATTTCGTGTAATTTTGTCACTGCATATATTCCTAGAGCACATTATACAATAATTCCAGTACAGTGTATTCATCACCCAGTGCACTGTATGGAAATTGAGGAATCTGTGCATATAAAGCATTTACCTTTGAATAGCGCCAATGCTTTATGTCCATTACTCCCTGGGAGTCAGAGAAATCTGCACACACACTGTACCTGCTGCCAGTTATAAAACAGCTCCAGTGTATCATCACCTACATTACACTTTTGCACACACTGCACAGCTACATAGATGCTCACCACTGGATTCTGTTCATTATATATATCTACAGTATCTATTTATATATATATAGATATATATATATATATATATATATATATATATATATATATATATATATACACTGCTCAAAAAAATAAAGAGAACACTCAAATAACACATCGTAGATCTGAATGAATGAAATATTCTCATTGAATACTTTGTTCTGTACAAAGTTGAATGTGCTGACAACAAAATCACACAAAAATCATCAATGGAAATCAAATTTATTAACCAATGGAGGCCTGGATTTGGAGTCACCCCCAAAATTAAAGTGGAAAAACACACTACAGGCTGATCCAACTTTGATGTAGTGTCCTTAAAACAAGTCAAAATGAGGCTCAGTATTGTGTGTGGCCTCCAGGTGCCTGTATGACCTCCCTACAATGCCTGGGTATGCTCCTGATGAGGTTGAGGGTGGTCTCCTGTGGGATCTCCTGCCAGACCTGGACTAAAGGATGCGCCAACTCCTGGACAGTCTGTGGTGCAACGTGACGTTGGTGGATGGAGCGAGACATGATGTCCCAGATGTGCTCAATCGGATTCAGGTCTGGGGAATGGGCGGGCCAGTCCATAGCTTCAATACCTTCATCTTGCAGGAACTGCTGACACACTCCAGCCACATGAGGTCTGGCATTGTCCTGCATTAGGAGGAACCCAGGGCCAACAGCACCAGAATATGGTCTCACAAGGGGTCTAAGGATCTCATCTCGGTACCTAATGGCAGTCAGGCTACCTCTGGCGAGCACATGGAGGGCTGTGCGGCCCTGCAAAGAAATGCCACCCAACACCATTACTGACCCACTGCCAAACCGGTCATGCTGAAGGATGTTGCAGGCTGCAGATTGCTCTCCACGGCGTCTCCAGACTGTCACGTCTGTCACATGTGCTCAGTGTGAACCTGCTTTCATCTGTGAAGAGCACAGGGCGCCAGTGGCGACTTTGCCAATCCTGGCGTTCTGTGGCAAATGCCAAGTGTCCTGCACAGTGTTGGGCTGTGAGCACAACCCCCATCTATGGACGTTGGGCCCTCATACCACCCTCATGGAGTCGGTTTCTAACTGTTTGTGCAGACACATGCACATTTGTGGCCTGCTGGAGGTCATTTTGCTGGGCTCTGGCAGTGCTCCTCCTGTTCCTCCTTGCACAAAGGCGGAGGTAGCGGTCCTGCTGCTGGGTTGTTGCCCTCCTAGAGCCCCCTCCACGTCTCCTGGTGTACTGGCCTGTCTCCTGGTAGCGCCTCCAGCCTCTGGACACTACGCTGACAGACACAGCAAACCTTCTTGCTACAGCTTGCATTGATGTGCCATCCTGGATGAGCAGCACTACCTGAGCAACTTCTGTGGGTTGTAGAGTCCGTCTCACGCTACCACGAGTGTGAAAGCACAACCAACATGCAAAAGTGACCAAAACATCAGCCAGAAAGCATTGGTACTGAGATGTGGTCTGTGGTCCCCACTTGCAGAACCACTCCTTTATTGAGGGTGTCTTGATAATTGCCAATAATTTCCATCTATTGTCTATTCCATTTGCACAACAGCATGTGAAATTGATTGTCAATCAGTGTTGCTTCCTAAGTGGACAGTTTAATTTCACAGAAATTTGATCTACTTGGAGTTATATTCTGTTGTTTAAGTGTTCCCTTTATTTTTTTGAGCAGTGTATATATATATATATATACAGTTGTCCTCAATAGTTTACATACCCCGTCAGAATTTTTGCTCTCTTGGCCTTGTTTCAGAGAATATGAATGATAATAAATAAATTTTCTCCACTCATGGTTATCGGTTGGGTGAAGCCATTTATTGTCAAACTACTGTGTTTTCTCTTTTTAAATTTTAATGTCAACCAAAAACATCCAAATGACCCTGATCAAAAGTTCACATACCCTGGTGATTTTAGCCTGATAACATGCACAGAATTTGACACAAATGGGTTTGAATGGCTACTAAAGGTAACATCCTCACCTGTGACCTGTTTGCTTGTAATCAGTGTGTGTGCATAAAACCTGAGTGAGTTTCTGGGATCCAGACAGATTCTTGCATCTTTCATCCAGCCACTGACATTTCTGGATTGTGAGTCATGGGGAAAGCAAAAGAATTGTCAACAGATCTAAGGGAAAAGGTAGTTGAACTGTATAACACAGGAAAGGGAGTAATTGATAATGCCAGTCAGCAGCATTCAAACTGTGATTAACAAATGGAAAATCAGTGGCTCTGTAAAGACCAAACCACGGTCAGGTAGATCAACAAAAATTTCGGCCACTACTGCAAGGAAAATTGTTCGGGATGCAAAGAAAAACCCACAAATAACACCAGCTGAAATTCAGGAGTTTCTGAAAATTAGCGGTGTGGCTGTTTCAAGATGCACAGTAAGGAGGCACTTGAAGAAAAATGGGCTGCATGGTCGAGTTGGCAGAAGAAAGCCATTACTGCGCAAATGTCACAAAGTATCTCGTCTACAATATGCCAAACAGCACAGAGACATGCCTCAAAACCTCTGAAACAAGGTAATTTAGAGTGATAAGACCAAAATGTAACTTTTTGGCCACAACCATAAACGTTATATTTGGAGAGAGGTCAACAAGGCCTATGATGAAAGGAACACCATTCCTACAGTAAAGCATGGAGGTGGATCGCTGATGTTTTGGGGATGTGTGAGCTACAAAGGCACAGAAAACTTGATAAAAGTTGAAGGAGAGATGAATGCAGCACGTTATCAGCAAATACTGGAGGCAAATTTGCACTCATCAGCCCGGAAGATGCGCATGGGACGTAGTTGGACATTCGAACATGACCACGATCCAAAACACAAGTCCAAGTCGACCTGTCATTGGCTACAGAAGAACAAAGTGAAGGTTCTGGAGTGGCCATCTCAATCTCCTGACCTCAATATCATTGAGCCACTCTGGGGAGATCTCAAGCGCACAGTTCATGCTAAACAGCCCAGGAATTTACAGGAAATGCAGGCTTTTTGCCAAGAAGAATGGGCAGCTTTACCATGTGAGAAAATAAAGAACCTCATCCACAACTACCACAAAAGACTTCAAGCTGTCATTGATGTTAGAGGGGGCAATACACAGTATTAACAACTGGGGTATGTGAACTTTTTATCAGCGTCATTTGGATGTTTTTGGTTGTAATTAAGATTTAAGAAGAGAAAACACAGTAGTCTGACATTCATATTCTCTGAAACAAGGCCAAGAAAGGAAAAATTCTGCCGGGGTAAGTAAACTTTTGAGCACAACTGTGTGTATATATATATATATATATATATATATATATATATATATATATATATATATACAGTCATGGCCAAAAGTTTTGAGAATGACACCAAAATTATATTTTCACATGATCTGCTGGCCTCTGGTATTTATTAGTGTTTGTCTGATGTTTATATCTCATACAGAAATATAATTGCAATCATATTATGAGTACCAATAGGTTATATTGACAGTTAGAATGAGTTAATGCAGCAAGTCAATATTTGCAGTGTTGCCCCTTCTTCTTCAAGACCTCTGTAATTCTCCCTGGCATGCTCTCAATCAACTTTTGGACCAAATCCTGACTGATAGCAGTCCATTCTTGCATAATCAATGCTTGCATTTTGCCAGAATTTGTTGGTTTTTGTTTGTCCACCCGTCTCTTGATGATTGACCACAAGTTCTCAATGGGATTAAGATCTGGGGAGTTTCCAGGCCATGGACCCAAAATCTCTATGTTTTGTTCCATGAGCCATTTAGTTATCACCTTTGCTTTATGGCAAGGTGCTCCATCATGCTGGAAAAGGCATTGTTGGGCGCCAAACTGCTCTTGGACGGTTGGGAGAAGTTGCTCTTGGAGGACATTCTGGTACCATTCTTTATTCATGGCTGTGTTTTTAGGCAAGACTATGAGTGAGCCGATTCCCTTGGCTGAGAAGCAACCCCACACATGAAAGGTTTCAGGATGCTTTATAGTTGGCATGAGACAAGACTGGTGGTAGCGCTCACCTCTTCTTCTCCGAATAAGCTGTTTTCCAGATGTCCCAAACAATCGAAAAGGGGATTCATCAGAGAAAATGACTTTGCCCCAGTCCTCAGCAGTCCACTCCCTGTACCTTTTGCAGAATATCAGTCGGTCCCTGATGTTTTTTCTGGAGAGAAGTGGCTTCTTTGCTGCCCTCCTTGAAACCAGCCCTTGCTCAAAGAGTCTCCGCCTCACAGTGCGTGCAGAAGCACTCACACCAGCCTGCTGCCATTTCTGAGCAAGCTCGGCACTGCTGGTAGTCCGATCCCACAGCTGAAACAGTTTTAAGATACGGTCCTGGCGCTTGCTGGTCTTTCTTGGGCGCCCTGGAGCCTTTTTGACAACAATGGAAGCTCTCTCCTTGAAGTTCTTGATGATGCAATAGATTGTTGACTGAGGTGCAATCTTTGTAGCTGCGATACTCTTCCCTGTTAGGCCATTTTTGTGCAGTGCAATGATGGCTGCACGTGTTTCTTTAGAGATAACCATGGTTAACTGAAGAGAAACAATGATGCCAAGAACCAGCCTCCTTTTAAAGTGTCCAGTGATGTCATTCTTACTTAATCATGACTGATTGATCGCCAGCCCTGTCCTCATCAACACCCACACCTGTGTTAATGGATCAATCACTAAAACGATGTTAGCTGCTCCTTTTAAGGCAGGACTGCAATGATGTTGAAATGTGTTTTGGGGGTTAAAGTTCATTTTCTGGGCAAATATTGACTTTGCAAGCACAGTAATTGCTGTTAAGCTGATCACTCTTTGACATTCAGGAGTATATGCAAATTGCCATTACAAAAAATGAAGCAGTAAACTTTGGAAAAATTACTATTTGTCTCATTCTCAATACTTTTGGCCATGACTGTATATATATACAGGTGCTTCTCACAAAATTAGAATATCATCAAAAATTTTATTTACTTTTGTTCTTCAATACAAAAAGTGAAACTCATATTAAATAGAGTCATTACAAACAGAGTGATCTATTTCAAGTGTTTGTTTCTGTTAATGTTGATGATTATGGATTACAGCCAATGAAAACACAAAAGTCATTATCTCAATAAATTAGAATAATTAACAAAAAACACCTGCAAAGGCTTCCTAAGCGTTTAAAAAGGTGCCTTAGTCTGTTTCAGTAGGCTCCACAATCATGGGGAAGACTGCTGACTTGACAAATGTCCAGAAGGCAGTCATTGACACACTCCACAAGGAGGGTAAGCCACAAAAGGTCATTGCTAATGAAGCTGGCTGTTCACAGAGTGCTTGCTATATAAAAGCATATTAATGGAAAGTGGAAGGAAAAAGTGTGGTAGGAAAAGGTGCACAAGCAAAATTTGGGGAAGATTCACAAGGAGTGAACTGCTGCTGGAGTCATTGCTAAAGAATCTGGCTGTTCAGAGTGCTGTATCCAAGCATATTAATGGAAAGTTAAGTGGAAGGAAAAAGTGTTGTAGAAAAAGGTGCACAAGCAACCGGAATAACCGCAGCCTTGAAAGGATTGTTAAGAAAAGGCCATTCAGAAATTTGGGGGAGATTCACAAGGAGTGGACTGCTGCTGGAGTCATTGCTTCAAGAGCCACCACACACAGACGTATCCAGGACATGAGCTACAAGTGTCACATCTCTTGTGTCAAGCCACTCATGACCAATAGACAACGCCAGAAGTGTCTTACCTGGGCCAAGAAGAAAAAGACCTGGACTGTTGCTCAATTGTCCAAGGTGTTGTTTTCAGATGAAAGTAAATCTTGCATTTCATTTGGAAATCAAGGTCCCAGAGTCTGGAGGAAGAGCTGAGAGGCCACAATCCAAGCTGCTTGAGGTCTAGTGTGAAGTTTCCACAATCAGTGATGGTTTGGGGAGCCATGTCATCTGCTGGTGTAGGTCCACTGTGTTTTATCAAGACCAAAGTCAGCGCAGCCGTCTACCAGGAAATTTTAGAGCACTTCATGCTTCCCTCTGCCGACAAGCTTTTTGGAGATGGAAATTTCATTCTCCAGCAGCAATATAAGAATTTCACTTTTTGTATTGAAGAACTGAAATAAATAAAATTTTTGAGGATATTCTAATTTTGTGAGAAGCACCTGTATATATCAGTATAATGGGGCAGATTTTTAAACTGGATGCACCAAATGTATAACAGTGTTTTATGCTGGATGATAAATTTGATGCCTATTTAGATAGTTTTTTCTAACTTCACATCATCTCCTGGTTGGCTTACTTTAAAGCGCACCTGTCAGCAGGATTGTGCTTAGTAAACCATGTACACTGTCAGGTGCGCGCCATTACACTGAGTAAAATTATACCTTTGTTGATGAAATCCGTGCTGTGGTTCTTTTATAATCTTTATTTTCATTTTTGGCATAATGAGATGCTTGTGCTTCAGGGCGGCCTTTGGGGAGAGGCTGTAACTGGTGCTCTGCTTATGTATTCCTATGTCTGCCTTCTGACAGGTCACTGTGCTTTCAGTGACCCATCTACTATTTTAAATACTGCCTGTGTAAAACTGTGCATTACTCATCCTTCCCAGGTCCAACACTGACTCTCTTTTGCTGCTCCTGGTGTCTGTTATTGTTTGCAGCCCTGATGTCACCTCACCAGCGCTGCAGCCAGTAACTGAGCACTGATGTTATATCCGAGGAGGCGTGTCGCCAGCGCTGCAGCCAGTAAGTGAGCACAGAGGTTCTGTCCAAGGAGACGTGTCGCCAGCACTGCAGCCAGTAAGTGAGCACAGAGGTTCTGTCCAAGGAGACGTGTCGCCAGCACTGCAGCCAGTAAGTGAGCACAGAGGTTCTGTCCAAGGAGACGTGTCGCCAGCACTGTAGCCAGTAACTGAGCACAGAGGTTATGTCCGAGGAGACGTGTCGCCAGCGCTGCAGCCAGTAACTGAGCACAGAGGTTATGTCCGAGGAGACGTGTCGCCAGCGCTGCAGCCAGTAACTGAGCACAGAGGTTATGTCCGAGGAGACGTGTCGCCAGCACTGTAGCCAGTAACTGAGCACAGAGGTTATGTCCGAGGAGACGTGTCGCCAGCGCTGCAGCCAGTAACTGAGCACAGAGGTTATGTCCGAGGAGACGTGTCGCCAGCACTGTAGCCAGTAACTGAGCACAGAGGTTATGTCTGAGGAGACGTGTCGCCAGCGCTGCAGCCAGTAAGTGAGCACAGAGGTTCTGTCCAAGGAGACTTGTCGCCAGCACTGCAGCCAGTAATTGAGCTCACAGTCTGTGTCCGAGGTGACATGTTCCCACAGCTGCAGCCAGTAACTGAGCTCGGGCTGTGTCCCAGGTGATGTGTCGTTAGTGCTGCAAACAATATCAGTCACCGTGAGCAGCATGGGAGACTCAGCGCTGGACCTGGGGAGGGTGAGTGAAACACAGTTTGTTTTTTAAAACAAACTACAGCAGGAGTAGATGGGATTTCTAAAACTGGAAAACCCATTTAAGTCATGTCCCCTTGTTGACTGCGGCAATAATAAATGTGGTGCATGGCACATGTGCAAGAATTCTGGTGCATTTTCAATAGTAAATCTGCACCATTGTGTTTTTTTTTACTTTACTGTTCTTAGGTATTTTTCAGTGCTGCACTTTTGAGCAGTTCCTATGCTCGGCTTGTATGGATAGTTGTATGGCACTAGTGGAGGAATTGCGGTTTTCACAGTACATTGTCATGTACAGTATGTGTACACGTGCATTCACAAACAGTACCTTTTTAGAAAAACAACACTTTTGCCAAGTTTTTTTGCAGCACAAAATGCAGCAGCCAAATGTTTGTCATAAGTGAGTATACAGTTATGAAACACAGTGCTTTTTTGGGGGGAGGGTTTGTACATTCAGCGTACCTTAGGTGTGTCATTCCTATAGGTTTCACTATAGAGAGAAAAAAGTGTATGACGGAAATATGTGAACAAAGAACACCACCAAAATGTGTGAAATTCATGATACCTTTTTTTACAAACCAAAGAGTGTAACGGCAGCCTAAAGGGGTAAAACGTAATTGTGTCAGCGATGCTCGGTGGTCGAAATGCCCTAACTTACACTACTGTATAGGAAACTCTACATAATTAATAGGATGGCAGCCTCAGATCCCTGTCTGTATATGGAGGGGGTAGGACAGGTCGGTATGGATAACTTGGGCACTGCACCAACACTGAAGTTATTTGCTTTGACTTTTCTATCCAGTGCTGTAGGGGTTAACGGGCTGTAACTATTTCTGTGCTGGACTGGATGCTGCTGATGTGAAAGCATAGGAGGAGCTGGCAGGGTTTTCAGTCCTGGGACTCTGCAGGGCTCCTTTGTTTCAGTCTTCTTACTTAGGGAGTGGGTGGTGGTTATGATTTATATCCATTCTGCCAGTGGTAGGAGGAGCAGAGAGTGAGGAGAAGGCAGGGGCACACTGAGAGAGGGGGATGCAAGAGAAAAGAGGGCTCCAAGGAGAGGAGCAATGCAGAAGAAAGGAGAGGAGGAGTGTCCTCACTGGGAGGAAGGTGACTGCTGCATAGAAGCAAAGGGGTGGACTCTGGGAAGACAGGATGGAGGCGGTGTGAGTGCGCAGCTTCATCCTGTTGGCATGGTAACACAAGTTCTGCTGTTCAGCACACTGGTCCATGCCCCGTCTGTCACGTTTGTGGCACCTGGACGTCCAGGCGCATCTCTGGTGTCCTCTTGCCTTGCTGCTTTGCAAAATCTTTTTTTTTCTTAGTCATGGCTTCTCCATCTGTGATGACTTTCCAATGTACAAGTGCTTCTCACTAAATTAGAATATCATTAAAAAGTTAATTTATTTGAGTTCTTCAATACAAAAAGTGAAACTCATATATTATATAGATTCATTACAAACAGAGTGATCTATTTCAAGTGTTTATTTCTGTTAATGTTGATTATGGCTTACAGCCGATGAAAACACAAAAGTCATTATCTCAGTAAATTACAATACTTTATAACAGCTTGAAAAATGTTTTTAAGGCTATATGCCCACGATGCAGAATTGAAGCAGAAAATTTCCGCAGCGTTTCTGCGTGTCCTTGGCAGTAGAAACGCTTGCGGATTTTACACGCGTTTTTTAAGCGTTTTTACTTGCGGATTTGACTTGCGTTTTTCAAATGCATTGAGTAGTCAAATCCGCTTGCGGAAATGCACAAATAATGGATATGCTGCGGATTTTTCCGCACTGAAAATCCGCTGCGGAAAATTCTACATAATGTGCACAGAACATGCGGATTTTCATTGGGGACCATGGGGCACGTATTACCAAGCGTTTTTAAAGCGTTTCCTCTGCGGAAATTCCGCATCAAAAATGCTTGAAAAACGCATAGTGGGCATGCAGGCTAAAATCTAAAATGTTTGCCTACTGAAATGTATGTGTGTATAAATGCACTCAATGCTTGGTCAGGGCTCCTTTTGCATCAATTTCTGCATCAATGCAGCGTGGCATGGAGGCAATCAGCCTGTGGCACTGCTGAGGTGTTATGGAAGCCCAGGTTGCTTTGATAGCAGCCTTCAGCTCATCTGCATTGTTGGGTCTGGTGTCTCTCATCTTCCTCTTGACAATACCCCATAGATTCTCTATGGGGTTAAGGTCAGACGAGTTTGCTGGCCAATCAAGCACAATGATACTGTTGTTTTTAAACCAGGTATTGGTACTTTTGGCAGTGTAGACAGGTGGCAAGTGTTGCTGGAGAATGAAATTTCCATCTCCAAAAAGCTTGTCGGCAGAGGGAAGCATGAAGTGCTCTAAAATTTCCTGGTAAACGGCTGCGCTGACTTTGGTCTTGATAAAACACAGTGGATCTACACCAGCAGATGACATGGCTCCCCAAACCATCACTGATTGTGGAAACTTCACACTAGCCCTCAAGCAGCTTGGATTGTGGCCTCTCCACTCTTCCTCCAGACTCTGGGACCTTTATTTCCATATGAAATGCAAAATTTACTTTCATTTTAAAACAACAACTTGGACCACTGAGTAACAGTCCAGGTCTTTTTCTTTTTGGCCCAGGTAAGCCGCTTCTGGAGTTGTCTATTGGTCATGAGCGGCTTGACACAAGGAATGTGACACTTGTAGCACATGTCCTGGATACGTCTGTGTGTGGTGGCTCTTGAAGCAATGACTCCAGCAGCAGTCCACTCCCCCAAATTTTTGAATGGCCTTTTCTTAACAATCCTTTCAAGGCTGCGGTTATCCTGGTTGCTTGTGCACCTTTTCCTACCATACTTTTTTCTTCCACTCAACTTTCCATTAATATGCTTGGATACAGCGCTCTGTAAACAGCCAGCTTCATTAGCAATGACCTTATGTAGCTTACCCTCCTTGTGGAGTGTGTCAATGACTGCCTTCTGGACATCTGTCAAGTCAGCAGTTTTCCCCATGATTATGGAGCCTACTGAAACAGACTAAGGGACCTTTTTAAATGCTTAGGAAGCCTTTGCATGTGTTTTTTGTTAATCATTCTAATTTACTGAGATAATGACTTTTGTGTTTTCATTGGCTGTAAGCCATAATCATCAACATTAACAGAAATAAGCACTTGAAATAGATAACTCTGTTTGTAATGACTCTACATAATATACGAGTTTCACATTTTGTATTGAAGAACTGAAATAAATTAACTTTTTGATGATATTCTAATTTAGTGAGAAGCACTTGTATGTTACATTAAAACGTGTTCTACTTGTTTCCATTCTCTTGCTCAAGAAAACATTGTAACATGAAGGCCATGGACATCATTACTGTACATATGTTAATAGCTATCTTTAAGTAATAAAATTCAATTAGTCTCAGTCAGTGCCAGACTGGGGTGCCAGGGGCCACCAGTAACATAGATTGTGGGGGCCCACCAGTAACATAGATTGTGGGGGCCCACCAGTAACATAGATTGTGGGGGCCCACCAGTAACATAGATTGTGGGGGCCCATCAGTAACATAGATTGTGGGGGTCCACCAGTAACATAGATTGTGGGGGCCCACCAGTAACATAGATTGTGTGGGTCCACCAGTAACATAGATTGTGTGGCTCCACCAGTAATATAGATTGTGTGGCCCCACCACTAACATAGATTGTGAGGGCCCACCAGTAACATAGATTGTGAGGGCCCACCAGTAACATAGATTGTGGGGCCCAGCGGTAATATAGATTTGTCACGGGTGTATCAGAGGTGATAGACAGTCGCCCTGCAGTGGGTTGCTGGAGATCTTTACTTTTGGCATTACAGACATCTTCTTAGAGGCTAGCTGTCTCTAGGACCCAGTGGCTACCTCCCACTGGCTAATTAGCTCCCTGGTCTGAGTGTATAAATACCTGGTGTATCTGAGAGGGAGGTGCCGGCGATATTCATAACTACCTGTGAGGCTTTAGCAAGAGCAGTAGTTCGTCCTCTCTGGAGCTTGAGGCCATGTGCGCATTTGGCTGGAGTCGGCTAAAGCTAAGCAATTCCCCCCTGTTTGTCTACCCTTGTTGTCTATAGAGTTTAGTGGAGATCGACTAGTGCTCACCTACTCCCTTCCCTAGCCTTAGCCATACGCCAGGGAAAGTCAGGACGAGGCACGCGTGCGGCGATTGCTGAATAGCCAATATAGGGACGGTAGTTGAGACAGGGTGATACTAGACAAGACTAGGAGGTCTTGTCACTCCCCCCTTTCTCTAATGTCTGGGCTCCCTTTCCCTCTTCCCTCTGTCTTTCCCACACGCTGTGTGGCAAGATTGTGGAGGCCCACCAGTAACATAGATTGAGGGCTCATCAGTAACATAGATTGTGGGGGCCCACTAGTAACATAGATTGTGAGGGCCCACCAGTAACATAGATGGTGAGGGCCCACCAGTAACATAGATTGTGGGGTCACACCAGTAACATAGATTGTGGGGGCCCACCAGTAACATGGATTGTGGAGGCCCACCAGTAACATGGATTGTGGGGGCCCTCTAGTAGCATAGATTATGAGGGCCCACCAGTAACATAGATTGTGGGGTCACACCAGTAACATAGATTTTGGGGGCCCACCAGTAACATGGATTGTGGAGGCCCACCAGTAACATGGATTGTGGGGGCCCACAGGTAACATAGATTGTGGGGGCCCACTGGTAACATAGATTGTGGGGACCCACCGGTAACATATATTTTGGGGGCCCACCAGTAACATAGATTGTGGGGGCCCACCGGTAACATAGATTTTGGGGGCCCACCGGTAACATACATTGTGGGGGCCCACCAGTAACATAGATTTTGGGGGCCCACCATTAACACAGATTGTGGGGGCCCACCAGTAATATAGCTTGTGGGGGCACACTATTCCAGTCAACACATTCTCTGTTACTGGAAAGATGGATGCATCATGCATTTTATCACATCTCCACTGAGAAGATACAGTGGGTACGGAAAGTATTCATCAGACCCCATTAAATTTTTCACACTTTGTTTCATTGCAGCCATTTGGTAAATTCTAAAAAGTTCATTTTTTTTATTATTAATGTACACTCTGCACCCCATCTTGACGGAAAAAAAACAGAAATGTAGAAATTTTTGCAAATTTATTAAAAAAGAAAAACTGAAATATCACATGGTCATAAGTATTCAGACCCTTTGCTCAGTATTGAGTAGAAGCACCCTTTTGAGCTAGTACAGCCATGAGTCTTCTTGGGAATGATGCAACAAGTTTTTCACACCTGGATTTGGGGATCCTCTGCCATTCTTCCTTGCAGATCCTCTCCAGTTCCGTCAGGTTGGATGGTGAACGTTGGTGGACACCCATTTTCAGGTCTTTCCAGAGATGCTCAATTGGGTTTAGGTCAGGGCTCTGGCTGGGCCAGTCAAGAATGGTCACAGAGTTGTTCTGAAGCCACTCCTTTGTTATTTTATCTGTGCGCTTAGGGTCATTGTCTTGTTGGAAGGTGAACCTTCAGCCAAGTCTGAGGTCCAGAGCACTCTGGAAGAGGTTTTCATCCAGGATATCTCTGTACGTTTCCTTCAATTGCAACTAGTCTTCCTGTCCCTGCAGCTGAAAAACACCCCGATAACATGATGCTGCCACCACAATGTTTCACTGTTGGGATTGTATTGGGCAGGTGATGAGCAGTGCCTGTTTTTCTCCACACATACCGCTTAGAATTATCACCAAAAAGTTCTATCTTCGTCTCATCAGACCAGAGAATCTTATTTCTCATAGTCTGGGAGTCCTTCATATGTTTTTGAGCAAACTCTATGTGGGCTTTCATATGTCTTGCACTGAGGAGAGGCTTCCGTCGGGCCACTCTGCCATAAAGGCCCGCTTGGTGGAGGGCTGCAGTGATAGTTGACTTCGTGGAACTTTCTCCCATCTCCCTACTGCATCTCTGGAGCTCAGCACAGTCATCTTGTGGTTCTTTACCTCTTTCACCAAGGCTCTTTTCCCACGATTGCTCAATTTGGCTGGACAGCCAGGTCTAGGAAGACTTCTGGTGGTCCCAAGCTTCTTCCGTTTAAGGATTATGGAGGCCACTGTGCTCTTAGGAACCTTGAGTACTGCAGAAATTCTTTTGTAACCTTGGCCAGATCTGTGCCTTGCCACAATTCTGTCTCTAAGCTCCTTGGGCAGTTCCGTTGAGCTCTTGATTCTCATTTGGTCTGACATGCACTGTGAGCTGTGAGGTGTTATATAGACAGGTGTGTGCCTTTCCAAATCAAGTTCTATCAGTTTAATTAAACATAGCTAGACTCCAATGGAGGAGTAGAACCATCTCAAGGAGGATCACAAGGAAATGGACAGCATGTGACTTAAATTTGAGTGTCTGAGCAAAGCGTCTGAATACTTATGACCATGTGATATTTCAGTTTTTCTTTTTTAATAAATTTGCAAAAATTTCTACATTTCTGTTTTTTTTCAGTCAAGATGGGGTGGAGAGTGTACATTAACCCCTTTACCCCCCAAGGTGGTTTGCCGGTTAATGACCAGGCCAATTTTTCCAATGTTTTTACATTTTCACATTTGAAGTGACTTTGAGGGGTCTTTATTACAGAAAATTCCCAAAAGTGACACCATTCTAAAAACTGCACCCCTCAAGGTGCTCAAAACCACATTCAAGAAGTTTATTAACCCTTCAGGTGCTTCACAGGAATTTTTGGAATGTGGAAGAAAAAAATTAACATTTATTTTTTTTCACAAAAATGTTACTTTAGACCCCAATTTTTTTATTTTCACAAGGGTATCATTAAAAAATGGACCACAAACTTTGTTGTGCAATTCCTCCTGAGCACGCCGATACCCCATATGTGGGGGAAAACCACTGTTTGGGGGCACGGCAGGGTTCAGAAGGGAAGGAGCGCTATTTGACTTTTTGAATGTAAAATTTGCTTAAATAATTAGCGGACGCCATGCTGCGTTTGGGGAGCCCCTGATGTGCCTAAACAATGGAAACCCCCCACAAGTGACACCATTTTGGAAACTAGACTCCTCAGGGAACTTATGTAGATGTGTGGTGAGCACCCTGAATCCCCAGGTGCTTCACAGAAGTTTATAACATTGAGCTGTAAAAATACAATTTTCACATTTTTCAAACAAAAATGTTTTTCAGCCCAGAATTTTGCATTTTCATAAGGGTATCAGGAGAAATTGTGCCATAGCATTTGTTGCGCAATTTCTCCTGAGTAAGCTGATACCCCATATGTGGGAGAAAACCACTGTTTGGGCGCACGGCAGGGTTCGGAAGGGAAGGAGCGTCATTTGACTTTTTGAATGTAAAATTTGCTTGAATAATTACCGGACGCCATGTTGCGTTTGGAGAGCCCCTGATGTGCCTAAACAATGGAAACACCCCACAAGTGACACCATTTTGGAAACTAGACCCCTCAGGGAACTGATATAGATGTGTGGTGAACACCCTGAATCCCCAGGAGCTTCACAGAAGTTTATAACATGGCGCTATGAAAATAAAAAAAATCAAACTTTTTCCACAATAATGATGTTTTAGCCCCAAATTTTTTATTTCACAAAGGTAAGAGGAGAAAATGGACCCCAAAAACTTTTCTGCAATTTTTCCTGAGTACGCCAATACCCCATATGTGGGGAAAATACACTGTTTGGGCTCACGGCGGGGTTCAGAAGGGAAGGAGCACTGTGTGACTTTTTGAACGCAAAATTGTCTGGAATCGAGAACGGACGCCATGTCGCGTTTAGAGAGCCCCTGACGCACCTAAACAGTAGAAACCCCCCATAAGTGACTCCATTTTGGAAACTAGACCCCTCAAGGATTTTATCAAGGGGTATAATGTACATTTTGAACCCAGAAGTACAACAGAATTTGATAACATTAGGTCATCATATTGAATAAGTTGTCATTAACCTTGAGCGCAAGTGCTCGCTACTTAAGTTTGCATCGTGTGCTCGGGTATGCACCGTGTATCTCGGGTGCTCAAGTGAAATGCTCGAGTCCCCGTCCAACATGTTTCACGGTTATTATACACCTAATAAAAACATGGGGATCGATCGTGCATGGCAGGCAGTCCCCGCAAGGTTTTTTTGGCTGTATAACAGCTGCAAAACATATGGGGCGGAGACTCAAGCGCATACTCGGTGCATACCCGAGCATCCGATGCAAACTCAAGTAGCGAGAACTTTTTGTAAAAATCCTAACCCCAACACAACCCTAACCCCACTCCTAATACAACCCCAACCCTAGCACAACCCCAACCATAACCCTAGCCCAACCCTAACCCTAACCATAGCCCAATCCTAACCCTAACTTAGCCCTAGCACAACCCTAGCCCTAGCCCAACCCTAAATCTAGCCCAACCCTAACCCTAGCACAATACTAACCTTAGGACAACCCTAGCCCTAAAGTTTATCATTTACGCCGTTCCTCGTGCGGTATAAGTGATTAGATGACTTTATTCTTCGGTTCAGTTCGATTACAGCAATGCCAGATTCATATAGTTTTTTTTATGACTGACAGCTGTCACACAAGACGCTTTTTTTTTTTTTTTGCAAAGACTAGTTTTTGCATCATCATATTTTGAGAGCTATAATTTTTCCATATTTTGGCCGACAGAGTCATGTGATGGCTTGTCTTTTATTGGTACCATTTTCGACCACGTGACATTTTTTGATCCCTTTGTATCGATTTTTGGGAGGCAGAATAAACAAAAACCAACAATTCCGTTTTTGCTTTTTTTTATGCTGTTCCGCATGTAGTAAAATTGATAAGGCAGCTTTATTCTTCGGGTCAATATGTTTACAGCGGTACCACGTTTATATCTTTTTTTATGTTTTGGCGCTTTTACACAATAAAAACTATTTTATCGAAAAAAGAATTGTTTTTGCATCGCTTTATTCTGAGAGCTATAACTTGTTTATTTTTCGGTTTTTGGAGCTGTATGGCAGCTTGTTTTTTACGGGACAAGATGATGTTTTCAGCGGTACCATTTTTATTTGCAATCATCTTTTTGATCGCGTTTTATTCCATTTTTTGTTTGGCGGTATGATGATAAAACATCGTTTTTTGCTTTGTTTTTTATTTTATTTTTTTACCGTGTTCACTACAGGGGTTAACTAGTGGGACAGTTTTATAGGTCAGATCGTTCCGGACGCGGCAATACCAAATATGTGTACTTTTATTGTTTTAGTTTTTTTCATAATAAATAAATATTATGGATACAATATATTTTTATTTTTTGGGGATTATTTTTTTCTTTTTTTATATATATATTTTTAAAAAAATTTTTTATTTTTTTTCACTTTCTGGCACTTTTTTTTTACTTTTACACTTTGTCCCACTATGGGACTTTCACTTTTTGCAGCCTGATCGGCTGTATAGCATAGGAATGCAGAACCATCCCTGTGCTATGCAGCCTGTCAGCTCTGCGCAGGGAAAAGATCGTTTGGTCGTGCACTGCTCATGACCAAAGTAACATCCTGCTGTCTGGTGACCCGGATGTTGTCAAGACGACATCTGGTCGTCATGACAACATCCGGAAGCCGCCGCAGACACGGCGGGACGCCGGCAGGAGAGGTGAATATAGCGATCACCTCCCCTTGACCCCGCAATGCTGCGATCGACTTCGATTGCAGCATTGCGGGGGTTAATGTGCCAGCAGCGGTGCAGGACCGCTCCTGGCACATAGCACCAGGTGTCAGCTCTGACAATCAGCTGACACCCGGCGGCGATCGACCCGCACCGCTTGTGTGAGGGCGCGATCACAGCGCGCGTAATAGTACGTAACTGGCCCTATAGGCCCAAGACACAGCTTCGTACTATTACTGACAAGGTCGTAAAGGGGTTAATGAGAAAAAAATGAACTTTTTAGAATTTACCAAATGGCTGCAATGAAACAAAAAATGAAAAAAGTGAAAAATTTAAAAGAGTCTGAATACTTTCTGTACCCACTGTATATGGAGAATGCAGTGGGTAAAATTGGTGGACCCCCTTCCACTTGATAAGTGAGGATCCCAGAGGTGGCAATTATGACAGTTTTGATGATACATGTCCATACCACTGCAATTGGCCTGCCTGTATATAGTGCATTAGTGTACGGTGCCAAGCACTGCATATTTAAGGGGGCCCACTCCTGCACAGGGGCCCACTGGGGAATTCACCTGTGAGCCAGTCCAAATCTGGTTTCAGTCTGCAATCTTCATTCATCCACCCCTTATATTCAGTTTGCAGTCAGATCCAAATTTCAGATTTTCTTTTTGTGGGAGTGTCTCTCCCAGTAATATAGGCTGGATGTAAGTTCTGTATGTATACAGGGTGCTGCTGTCTTCACTTGCTTTCAGGTATCAATACAGCTCTAAGACAAGGTTCACACACATACAGTACAGAAAAACAGGATCTGACAGAAACTCTGATAGAGTTTGCACGTGTCTGAAAAAGATTAACACTGCCAGGATGGAGGCAAGACAGTGTCTAAAAGGACTATTATGGCCTCATATTAGCAAATGGCTTTGTCTGGGTTGTGTTGGGTTTTTCATCTTCCTGTTTTTCAATGATTACAACAGAGACCCCAAGGCAGTCCTCACTGGAGAGCATTGTATGTGTGAGAACTTAGCATAAGGCTGAGTTCACACGATGCGTATTTAATGCGTTTCCGCTGCGTTTTTGCAGTTGCGTAAACGCCGCGGAAACGCATTAAAAACGCATGGTAGAAGGGCAGCAATGTTCCCCAATTGAAATCCGCATGTGCTGTGCCCATGATGCGGATTTTTCCGCAGCGTAAACGCTGCGCTCAAAAATCCGCAGCATGTCAATTAATTTTGCGTAAACGCGGCGCCATTGACTTGCATTAGAACGCGCCAATTCCGCAAGACTGCATTTGTACTTGCGTTATTGTTGCGTTCTAATGTGCGGATGGTACCCGGGTGTGGAGGAGAGGAGAGTCTCATCCACACCCAGGTACCATTAAAAAAGCTGTAAGGCTATGTGCCCACGATGCAGAAATGAAGCAAAAAATTTCTGCAGCATTTCTGCATCTCCCTGGCAGAAAAAACGCATGCAGATTGTGCATGCGTTTTTCCTGCAGAATACATGCGGATCCACATGCGGATTCACATGCGTTTCCGCATGCAGATTGACAAGCGCTTTCCAGGCGATAGCATCACTTGGAAAGTGCTTGACAACTAGGTCACACTGTATAAATCCATGCAAACGGCATGGATTTATACAGTGTGAACCGTAAAAATTAAAACAAATAAAGCTATACTCACCCCCGAGGCCCCGGCGTGGCAGCAGCGCTCGTTCCTGTCTGGCTCCCGGCTGCCGGCATATCGCGAGACAGAGCGGTGAAGGGCCTGCGGTCACATGACTGTGACGTCACCGCAGGTCCTCAAGCGATGCCGGCATTCAGAGAGAAGACGCCGGACAGGTGAATATAACTTTATTTGTTATTTTATTCTTTTTTTACAGGTACAATGGTACCCAGGTCTGGATGAGAGTCTCCTCTCCTCCAGAACTGGGTACCATCCGCACATAGAAACGCATAGAAGCCGCTTGTACAAATGTACAGTCGCGGTTTCTATGCTTTTCAATGCAAGTCAATGGCGGGAGTTCCGCTGCGCTACCGCAAAATTAAATGACATGCTGCGGATTTTTGTACGCAGCATAAACGCTGCGGAAAAATCCGCAGCATGTGCATAGAGCATGCGGAATCCCCTTGGGGACCATGGGGTGCGGATTACCTAGCGTTTAACAAGCGTTTACGCTGCGGAAATTCCGCAGCATAAACGCTTGAAAAACGCTACGTGGGCACCCAGCCTAAAACAAGAATAAAATAAAAAATATATATATACTTACCATCTGTCGGCCCGCGCAGCGCTCCTGCTTGGTTCCCGGCACTTGCAGTGAGTTGAAGGACCTGCGCTGACGTCAGAGTCATGTGACGGGTCACGTGACGCTGACGTCGACAGGTCTTTCAATTCAAAGTTGCCGGCAGCCGGGAGAACGGAGTGAGCAGGACAGCGCGGGCCATCGGAGGTAAGTATATACACTCTCTCGGGTCACACTATATAAATCCATGCTGTTTGCATGGATTTATATAGTGTGACCTAGTTGTCAAGCACTTGCAAGTGATGCTAAAATCGCCTGGAAAGCGCTTGTCTATCCACATGCGGAAACGCATGTGGAAACGCATGTGAATCCGCATGTATTCCGCAGGAAAAACGCATGCACAATCTGCATGCGTTTTTTCTGCCAGGGAGATGCAGAAATGATGCAGAAATTTTCTGCTTCATTTCTGCATCGTGTGCACATACCCTAATACTGTACTTTTCTCTCCATGTATTTTCCTTGTCTATAGACTGTTTTCTTTGCCATTGGAGATACAGTCTCTTCACTGCAGATTTGTGTACAACCCTTTTATTCCTGCTATCACTAAGAGCTCGTTCACACGACCATATTTTTGGTCCGAGTGCTGTCGATTTAAAAAAACGGACAGCACTTGGAACAATGTTATCCAATGGGGCAGTGCAGATGAGAGATATTTTTTTTTGTTCACTAAATCGGCGTGTGAGAAAAGTCGCAGCATGCACTAGATTCTTCTGTAAATTGTATAAAACTCATCCTTTCAGATTTATGGATGGTTGAAATAATGCAAATGCCATACGCAGCCACAGTATAGCATACGATCTTTACCGATACATTGCAGTTCTGTAACATAGGAAACTGGAAATGCTCCTGTAAATGAATAATAGCTGCTGCTGTAAAAAAACTACTTGTACACGGATGACAAGTGAGAAAAAAATCATCCCACTTTTCTAAATGAAACTCAGAACAATTATTTATACACTTGAGTGAACCAGCCCTTAGGCCGCGTTCAGAAGTTCAGTATTTGGTGATTTTTTACCTCAGTATTTCATACCTCCCAACTTTTGCAGAAAAGAAAGAGGGACACATCATTCAGCATGCGTAGCGTCAAATTTTGGCCAGGCCCCTGGCCACACCCCAATTTACGCCCATTTACCATTATCTTTTTCCCCCGGCAGGAGGAGTTGTCAGAGGGGCGCTGGCAGGTGTAGACCCAAATCCAGGACTGTCCGCTGTATCCAAGACAGTTGGGACTAGAGATGAGCGGATGGATTCTCGGGTCTCCGGTCCAGCGTCCAGATCAGTGCTACCTGACGGCTGTATGAGCGGCCGTGAATCTCTAACCATCCGGCGTCCCTGGCGGCTTTTGATCACCCAGGGCAGCGTGACGTCATCTGTGCGTCCTGCTCATCTCTAGTTGGGACCTGTAGATTATTTTTTGTTCCTTCATTCACAGTCGGAGCCGCCAGAACTTTCTCATCTTTATATACACTGCTCAAAAAATTAAAGGGAACACAACAGAATGTAACTCCAAGTAAATCAAACTTCTGTGAAATCAAACTGTCCACTTAGGAAGCAACACTGATTGACAATCAATTTCACATGCTGTTGTGCAAATGGAATAGACAATAGATGGAAATTATTGGCAATTATCAAGACACCCTCAATAAAGGAGTGGTTCTGCAGGTGGGGACCACAGGCCACATCTCAGTACCAATGCTTTCTGGCTGATGTTTTGGTCACTTTTGAATGTTGGTTGTGCTTTCACACTCGTGGTAGCATGAGATGGACTCTACAAGCCACAGAAGTTGCTCAGGTAGTGCAGCTCATCCAGGATGGCACATCAATGCGAGCTGTGGCAAGAAGGTTTGCTGTGTCTGTCAGCGTAGTGTCCAGAGGCTGGAGGCGCTACCAGGAGACAGGCCAGTACACCAGGAGACGTGGAGGGGGCCGTAGGAGGGCAACAACCATGCAGCAGGACCGCTACCTCCGCCTTTGTGCAAGGAAGAACAGGAGGAGCACTGCCAGAGCCCTGCAAAATGACCTCCAGCAGGCCACAAATGTGCATGTGTCTGCACAAACAGTTAGAAACCGACTCCATGAGGATGGTATGAGAGCCCAACGTCCACAGATGGGGGTTGTGCTCACAGCCCAACACCGTGCAGCACGCTTGGCATTTGCCACAGAACACCAGGATTGGCAAAGTCGCCACTGGCGCCCTGTGCTCTTCACAGATGAAACAGGTTCACACTGAGCATATGTGACAGACGTGACAGAGTCTGGAGACGCCGTGGAGAGCGATCTGCTGCCTGCAACATCCTTCAGCATGACCGGTTTGGCAGTGGATCAGTAATGGTGTGGGGTGGCATTTCTTTGGAGGGTCGCACAGCCCTCCATGTGCTCGCCAGAGGTAGCCTGACTGCCATTAGGTACCGAGAAGAGATCCTCAGACCCCTTGTGAGACCTTATGCTGGTGCGGTTGGCCCTGGGTTCCTCCTAATGCAGGACAATGCCAGACCTCATGTGGCTGGAGTGTGTCAGCAGTTCCTGCAAGATGAAGGCATTGAAGCTATGGACTGGCCCGCCCGTTCCCCAGACCTGAATCCGATTGAGCACATCTGGGACATCATGTCTCGCTCCATCCACCAATGTCACGTTGCACCACAGACTGTCCAGGAGTTGGCGGATGCTTTAGTCCAGGCCTGGGAGGAAATCCCACAGGAGACCATCCGCAACCTCATCAGGAGCATGCCCAGGCATTGTAGGGAGGTCATACAGGCACGTGGAGGCCACACACAATACTGAGCCCCATTTTGACTTGTTTTAAGGACATTACATCAAAGTTGGATCAGCCTGTAGTGTGTTTTTCCACTTTAATTTTGGGGGTGACTCCAAATCCAGGCCTCCATTGGTTAATAAATTTGATTTCCATTGATGATTTCTGTGTGATTTTGTTGTCAGCACATTCAACTTTGTACAGAACAAAGTATTCAATGAGAATATTTCATTCATTCAGATCTAGGATGTGTTATTTGACTGTTCCCTTTAGTTTTTTGAGCAGTGTAGCTTCACTATACGACATCCGGCTTTTTTGTGTCTGTAAGGCCGTGTTCACACATTGCAGAAATACTGTGTTCTTTGTTTTCAGCAGGATCCGCACCAAACTCCACAATAACATTCTTCTCCCCCTTATTTGATGCGTTTCTGGTGCGTTTTTAATGTGCTTTTTATAGTACAGAAAAGCTTTGATTCTGCAGTTAATAAAGTGTCTGTGTTTTTTTAGGCTCCACATAGAAGCATCTAGAGAAAAGAAAGCACCAAAACCTCACAGTTCAGCAGCGTCCTTGGGCACACAGCGGGCACCTTTTTTGTTAAAGTAGTTTTTATTAAGGATTTTTTACATAAATGGGGTAAAGAAAAAGGAAGGAGACATATTATAAATGCACAGTAATATAGAAGAAGGGGGAGAGACATATTATAAATATATAGTAATATAGAAAAAGGGGGGAGATATATTATAAATACACAGTAATATAGAAAAGGGGGAGAGACATATTATAAATACATAGTAATATAGAAAAAGGGGGAGACATATAAATACACAGTAATATAGAAACAAACAAGAACAAAATGAAAGCAAAAAAGTGAAATTTAAAGGGATGAAAGATATAGGCAAAATAAAGGGTGGAAAGGGTTAAGGATGAGAAGAGGAAAGGAAAAATATTGCTTATTAAGGAAAATGGGAAAAAAGGAAAAATAAAAATTTAAAGAGATAGAAGGAAAATGAAAAAGATTGGTTTGTACAGGATAAGCAAGGGGAAGGGGTTACAATACACATAAAAGATACCTTATATATAAAACATTTAAGAGGTAGGAGGAGAAGAAAAGGAACGGGAAAGGCAAGGAAAGAAAATGGAAAGGAAGAACACCTGTGAAAACAGGTGGAGAGACCAGAATATAGATAAATACTAACTTCTAAATAATGTAAAATACTGTTTGCTCAATTCTAATAGCGGGCGCAGTTCTCATGAAATCACATCCACTTTGCTTCGACAATTAAACACAGCAGAATTTTTGTGCAAAAAAAGCAGCAGAAAACATGCAGCATTTCCACTACATGTTTCTGTATGCAGTGTCTTGATAAACTGCCCATCCTGTCCTTCTTCCTGCAGAACTGATATTTAAGAGAGCTGGTAGTCACCTGGGATCATTTCTCTGACTAATGACAGCTCTGCTAGATTTACCATATATAAGGCCACGTTCACACATTCAGTAATTAGTGAGATTTTACCTCACTGTTTGTAAGCCAAAACAAGGAGTGGGTGATAGAAACACGTCACCACTTCAGCATTTATTATACTTTTCCTCTGATTGTTCCACTCCTGGTTTTGGCTTACAAATACTGATATAACACTGCAGTCACTGGATACGCAATAACAGTGTAGGAGACCGACTCGTTAATAATGGGAATAACAAGGTATAGCCGGCTGATGGCTCTCTAACAATAGCGAGGTCCGACTGCTGGCCCTTTAAGAATAGTTAGGGCTGCCTGATGGCCCTATAAAAATAGGCTTTGTGACTTTCAGATTCCCTCCATCATAAATGAAACAGGATGAGTCTGATGATGTGTCACACCCCACATTGCCAGATAAGGTTGTAAAATGTTAAAATGACATTTCCTAAGATGGTTGACATACCCAGAGTGTATGGGTAAATATGGTCTACCTCTCCAACATGGCTTCCAATATGAACAAATCAGACTTTCCGTTATGTCAAACTTAAGGGATGTTACTTTCGAGACCTCCGAAAATGAATTGGATGTCATTCTACTATCTCCAACGGGTACCCCCTCAATATCTAATCTTTATTCAGTAATGAGATCTAATTTGTTAAAGATACACCCTGACATTTTTTTCAAATATTGGAAGCTTCAATTGGAAGACGTTGAAATTCCCATTAAGATCAGATCAGGCTGGAAGGTATCTAGAAAATACATTATAAATGAAACATGGAGAGAAACTCAATATAAAATAATACATGGAGCCATATACGCCTTTAATATACCGAAAAAAGATCCATTATTGAATAGACTAATTGCATGCCCTAAATGTCATCATCCATACTCTGACCTTATGCTCGGCCTATGGTCCTGCGCCGAATCAACAGTATATTGGGATCAGGTTTCAGATTTGATTCATACTATATGGGGTCCAGGGTACACCCTCTCTCCATACTTAGCCCTACTACATTATTGGAGGAACCCAGAGAATCCTTACAAAGAAACAAGGCCCCCCAAAACTGCTTCATACTCTACTCTTCTTGGCAAAAAAAACAGCTACTCAAACATTGGCTAGACCCTAACATTCCCCCCATAGCAGAGCTGATAATCCAATTGAAACACTTTATGGGAATAGATGCCCTCAGTAACAAGGAACAACAAGCTGGCAAATTTCTATCAAAATGGAAACAGTTTATTATAACATGTTGCTCTCTGATTGAAAAAAATAAAATTGTCGAATCATTCACTTCTACAAAATGGTATATTCTAGAGCAGGGGGTCCTCAAACTACGGCCCGCGGGCCACATGCGGCCCGCGGAGGACTTTTATCCGGCCCGCCGGGCTATGAGCGGAGGAGAGGAGAGCGGTGCCATTGCCCGCCCTTCTCCCCCGCTTGCTCAGGGCCCCGGCAGGCGGATACTTACCTCTCCCCGTGCCTCCGCAGATCCCGCTGTCTTCCGTGCTCTGCGCTTCCTGTGACGTCTTTACACCGCGCCCTCCCGAGTGCTGTCACAGGCAGCGCAGAGCAGGACAACGCCGGAGACGCTGGAGTCCAGACCAGAGTAGAGCAGCGGCAGCAAGTGAGAAGTGAGGTGAGTATTGGATTTTTTTTTTAATGTATGGAGGCATAGGTCATTATATGGGGGGTGACATCCTGCATGGGGCATGATATGGGGGGTGACATCCTGCATGGGACATGATATGGGGTGGGGGTGACATGCTGCATGTGGCATTATATGGGGGGGGGGTGACATGCTGCATGGGGCATGATATGGGAGGGGGACATCCTGCATGGGGCATGATATGGGGGGGTGACATGCTGCATGGGGCATTATATGGGGGGGTGACATGCTGCATGGGGCAATATATGGGGGTGACATGCTGCATAGGGCATTATATGGGGGGGTGACATGCTGCATGGGGCATTACATGGGTGGTGACATGCTGCATGGGGCATTATAAAGACAGGGGAGTGATATCCTGCATGGGGCATTATATGGGGGGGGAAAGGGACATCCTGCATGGGGCATTATATGGGGGGAAAGGGACATCCTGCATGGGGCATAATATGGGGGGGTGACATGCTGCATGGGGCATAATATGAGGGGGGTGACATGCTGCATGGGGCATTATATGGGGGGGTGACATGCTGCATGAGGCATTATATGGGGGGTGGCATCCAGCATGGGGCATTATAAGGGGGGAACAGCCTGCATGGGGCATTATAAGGGGGGGGACAGCCTGCATATGGCATTATAAGGGGGAAACAGCCTGCCTATTGGGAACATTTACCTGCCCATTGAGGACCTATGCTGCCTATTGGGGACATTTACCTGCCTGTTGGGGACATTTACCTGCCTATTGGGGACCTATGCTGCCTATTGGGTACATTTACCTGCCTATTGGGGACCTATGCTGCCTATTGGGTACATTTACCTGCCTATTGAGGACCTATGCTGCCTATTGGAGACATTTACCTGCCTATTGAGGACCTATGCTGCCTATTGGGGACCTATGCTGCCTATTGGGGATATTTACCTGCCTATTGGGTACATTTACCTGCCTATTGAGGACCTATGCTGCCTATTGGGGACATTTACCTGCCTATTGAGGACCTATGCTGCTTATTGGGTACAGTTACCTACCTATTGAAATACCGGTTGATTTAACTTTACTTGTTCTTCATTTTAAATATTGTATTTGTTCCTGTATTGTTTTTTTTACTACAAAATAAGATATGTGCAGTGTGCATAGTAATTTGTTCATAGTTTTTTTTAAAAACTATATTCCGGCCATCCAATGGTCTGAGGGACCGTGAACTGGCCCCCTGTTTAAAAAGTTTGCGGACCCTTGTTCTAGAGGATCTAAACAACAACTTAGGACTATTATGCGTAAACTAAAATATGGGAGATAATCAGAACAAAATAATTATCTGCATCTAATTCCTTTTGTATTATTGACAATGATGACTTTAAGTTGTTAATATTTAATCTTTGTTTATTTGTTGCGCCAGCTAATCACAATTTATTGCCTCTACAATGTGCCTGATCTGCTTACTGGCTCCTGATTAATGTCTCATTTTGGCTTTGTTCATCTGTCTTTATACAGTACAGACCAAAAGTTTGGACACACCTTCTCATTTAAAGATTTTTCTGTATTTTCATGACTATGAAAATTGTACTTTCACACTGAAGGCATCAAAACTACCTCTTGAAGCTCATTAAGAGAATGCCAAGAGTGTGCAAAGCAGTCATCAAAGCAAAAGGTGGCTACTTTGAAGAACCTAGAATATAAGACATATTTTCAGTTGTTTCACACTTTTTTGTTAAGTATATAATTCCACATGTGTTAATTCATAGTTTTGATGCCTTCAGTGTGAATATACAATTTTCATAGTCATGAAAATACAGAAAAATCTTTAAATGAGAAGGTTTGTCCAAACTTTTGGTCTGTACTGTATATGTTTTTTCTTTTCTGAAAATCTTAATAAAAATTATGTTTTAAAAAAAAAAAAAAAAAAAAAGACATTTCCCGGTGAATGCATTTGTCTTGAAAAATAACGTAAAAAACCCCCAAAACAGTAGGATCTTTCTTTAGTATAAAAAACAGAGTCGCCATTGTAACCTCAATGTAATCACATTGTTCAGCTCCTGCACCTCCTCCTCCATCTCCAAAATGACCACACCAGTCACAAGCTGAAAGCACTGCAGCGCTGCCTTGACCAAGCGGCAACAGGCTGTGCTGAAGATAACATGTTTAATGCTTAGGTGACAAACTGCCCAGCGCTGCTGAGTTGTTGAAAGCTGTAACACAGCAGCCTGATCTGTGGCTCTCACCGCTGAACATACAGCCAGGTATGGTCGTGTGTGACAATGGGCAGAACCTCGTGACGGAGAAATGACAGCCGGAGTAGATACGGTTTCCCTCTATGCCAGTCCTTTCACTGAGCTAAAGAATATGGCTGTGGTGAAATGCAACTCCCACTGAGAAGCTGTTTCAGATTGGAAAACATTCTGCCCACCAGAGGATTTGATTCTGAGGGCTCACCTTTCTCCCCCGCTCAAGAGCCCCATAGCAGCTGCAAAGTTAGCGCTATCATGAACTTTCCTGAGGTAGAAGCCAAGGCACACCAGAGGATTCTCTGGTGGGACCGTCCAACCCTGCCGAGAAGCAGTCCTGGCTAAGAAAAGTGTGTGGGAAGGTTCCCGAACACTCTATGACTGCTTTTTTACTGAGAAACTTGCACCTACTGCCACTCTATCTTCAGCTCCTTTGTGAGAAACTAATGTATTTGGGTAGCCACTCAGTCTACCAAATAAAATTCCTAAGAAGGAAATTGGGGATGGCTTCGCTACTGGTACTGGGGGCAGTGCTAATACCATGGCGTTGTACCATAGTTTACTGGAAATATTCCAGGCTGGTAGGAGGCAAGCAAATTCCAACAGAAAAGTACCAGCAGTAATGTTCAGGGACCCACGCTTGTAGAAGGAGGAGGCAACACCAGGAGAAATATTGACGGCTGGGGACCGAGTATGAACATGAGGCATGAGGTTGTGAAAAGCTTCCGCCTTCACGAGCCTAAAAGGCCACATTTCAAGTGAAAGCTGCTTTAGAGGACTTCCTGGGAGAAATGACAGCTGGGTAGATATGGTTTCCCAAGTCCTTTCACCAAGCTAAAGAATATGGCTGTGGTGAAATACAACTCAGCAAAAAAAAGCTGTGGACTGGCTCTGTACCGTCCCTAGCCACATTCACCTGTCCTTGTGTTTGTGGTTAGGCGGTCCTTCCCAGTAAGTGCGCTGGGGAGGGCACGGGTAATGTTGTGGGACCCGTGCTTGTGGAATGCGAAGACGATACCGGGAGAAACAGTGGCGCCTGGGGACCGAGTATGGACACCCGGCCGCCGCAAGCATGAGGTTATGAAAATCTTCTGCCTCCACGAGCCTAAAAGGCCACATTTCAAGTGAAGCTGCTTTAGAGGACTTTCTGGGAGAAATGACAGCTGGGTAGATATGGTTTCCCAAGTCCTTTCACCAAGCTAAACAATATGGCTGTGGTGAAATACAACTCAGCAAAAAAAGCTGTGGACTGGCTTTGTACCGTCCCTGGCCACATTCACCTGTCCACATGTTTGTGGTTAGGCGGTCCTTCCCAGTAAGTGCACTGGGGAGGGCACGGGTAATGTTGTGGGACCCGTGCTTGTGGAAGGCAGAGACGATACCAGGAGAAATAGTGGCGGCTGGTGACCGAGTATGGACACCCAGTCGACGCCGGCATGAGGTTATGAAAAGCTTCCGCCTCCACGAGCATAAAAGGCCACATTTCAAGTGAAAGCAGCTGTCATAAATTTGGCAGTATAGTATTGCAGTCTGTGGGCGAGTGGGTGGCTGGCTGCATACTTGCGCTTTCATTCCAAGGAATGGGGTAGGGACAATTGAACACTGCACTCGGACAAGGACGTGGACGGTGATTGTTGCAAGTCTACGACAGGTGCATGGCGGGTGGCATCTTCACATGCGCCAAGGATCACTTATGATGGGCACACTTTTAGGCAGTGACCTGGGAGTCAGAGATGCTTCCAGAGGTCTTCCCCATGCTGTTCCCATGTCTTTTCAGCACTGTATGCATGTGTCTGATGATGTGTTACACACCACATGGCCAGATAAGGTTGTAAAATGTTAAAATGACATTTCCCAGTGAATGCATTTGTCATGGTTGAAAGCAATGCAAAAGTGCAAAACACATCAAAAACGCTACGTGCCAACATAGCCCAAAGTGTGGAGGAGTATTTTTGGTTTTGGTTAATTATTTTGCCTTATATACAAGTCATTACCCTGGAAAGGATGTTCCTTAACATATTTCCCAGGAAAATCCATTTTGGTTTCTTTTTTGTATGTTTTATTGTGAGTCCGTAAAAGTGACGTAATACCTCTGACAACGTTGTTGACAGCAGTTACCTGGGAGTCAGAAATGCTTCCAGGGGTCTTCCCCATGCTGTTTCCATGTCATGTGAGCACTGTTCCCATCGATTTGGGCAATTTTTAGGCCCTCTGCAGACCGCCGGGGGGAGCCGCCTGATAAATGCTCGAATTTCCCATAGACTTACATTGGGCTCGTTGCTCGAGTCGAGCACCCGAGTATTCCAATTTCCTCGACCCGAGCATCGAGCACCCGACCATTTTAGTGCTCGCCCATCATTACACCACAGTCGTACCATGAATGACAGACTAATTTTTTTTATATGTACCAGTTTGGTTTTGCTTTTTTTTGTCTGTCTTTATAAGTGTGAATGTGTATGCCTGCGCCTTGTCTTTAACGGGAACGTGACAGTTGATTCTTGCTGACCAAATCAAGGTCGGAGATCAGCTTCATTATTGCAACCATGTTTGTAATACTCAGATGCGCTGCCGCATGTCAGGGAAAATCTTCCTTGGTTCTGGAAGCATGAATTAGCTTAAAGGGATTATGTCACCAGGTTTTTTCTACGTAATTTAAGAGCATCATAATGAAGGGGCAGAGACCCTGATTGCAGTGATGTGTCACTTACTGGGTGCTTAGAGTAGTCTTTGTGAAACCAAAGTTTTATTAGATTGATATTATGACTAGAGGACCATTTGGCCTGCTGGAAGATAGTCCAACCACGACCATGCCACTGATTGGCAACTCTCTGCTTATGCACAGTACACTGAAAACTACCAATCAGTAGTGTGGGGCGGCGTTATACAGAGCTCAGCATTCAGAGCTAACTGCTAGATCTACAGCATATAAAACTGTTTTAATCAAAATGCAGCAAGTAGCCCAGTAAGTGACACATTACTGGAATTAGGGGTCTCTTCCTCTACATCACGCTGCTCTCAGATGGGGTAGCAAAAACTTGGTGACAGATGCCCTCTAAGAGTGGCAGCCTTACCCTCTTTATTTGGGCGAATGAGTGAGCCACTGGCTTTGGTTATTTGAGCGAGCAAGGGAAAACTTAGCTCTGAGTAAAACCTCATTTTGGCATCTGTTTTTAGAGGGAGCCTGTCAGGCGATTCATGCTGCCCAAACACCTACAAAAGAGGGTAATAGCATAAATTATAGACTAGTAAATAAGTCAGCTGGAAATATAAAGAACCATAACAACACCTACACAAATCCAGCACAAGACCAATAGTGAAATATTAAAATAATCTTTATTAAAAACAAAGTCAACAAGACGCATAAATTAAGCCATATACGACAAAACAGAAAAAATAAAATAAATGAAGGTGGAGGAATAGAGTGCAAAAGTTGTGATGTAAATATATAGTAAAGAGTCACCCAGACAAAATCAGATAGAAGATCCTATAGACCTTGTTAATGATCAAAAAGTGCTTATTTCTTGATATCCCTATTTATAAATATAGTAGTCAAAGAAAGTGCAAAGTTCAAAAATATGAATGTATAAATACAACAAATAAAGTGAATGAATGAATGATGGAACATAAGGAATAATAAATACAATCAATACAGAGTTCATATATGAGGGTTCACATCAATGTAACAATAATTAAAGGATTAACAAACCCATAGAGTCAAAGTGCACTGCTTGTCCTCCACCTCAGCCTCCAACACGCGTTTCGCAATGCTTCCTCAGGGAGGAAGTCTCCTGTTCTCTGAAAGGCTCTGGCGTTTCAAAACATATATACTTTAAAGATCCTAGTCTGGTTCTTCCCAACATGACTGCAAGTGATTGACAGATCTGTTCCGTGCGTGTACATAGTGAAAGAGCTAGTCTCTAGAGGGACTATTAAATACAGTAAAAAAGAAAAGTTTAAAATATGAAAAAAATATGTAAAAGTTCAAATAAAAAATACACATATTTGGTATCTCTGCATTCATAAAAGTCCGATCTATCAAAATAAAAAATAAATTAATCTGATCAGTAAATGGCGTAATGAGGAAAAAAATTCAAAACACCAGAATTAAATTTTTTGTCTGCCCCAAGATGTGAACAAAACATCCTATCTACCCCAAAATGGTATCGGTAAAAATGTCAGCTCAGGGTGAAAAAAAAATGAGCCCTCTCACAGCCCCATATCCTGAAAATTGAAAGCTTATGGGTCTTGGAAAATGGCGACCCAAGCATTTCCGAATTTTTTTTCACCACTTGAAAAATAAACTATACATGTTTGGTATCTGTGTAATCATACTGACCTGTAGAGTTACTGTATACTGGCTGGTCAGTTTTACCGTATAGAGAACATGGTAAATAAAGAAAAGCCCAAAATGTTCTGAAATTTCACCTTTTTTGATATTTCAAACCACTTGGAATCCCCCCCCCCCCCACTTTCCAGTGCATCATATGATAAAATGAATGGTGTAATTCAAAAGTACAACTCATCTCGCAAAAAATCAAGTCCTCAAAAGGCTGAGTGGATAGAAAAATAAAAAAGTTATGCCTCTTGGAAGGAAGAATGGGAGGACAAAACTAAACTAAAAAACAGAAAATAGCCCGAGGTGATGGGGTTGAATACAATTTGTTATTGATATTATTATTTGGTCATTATTTACCACTTATTTTTGCAAATTGTATGGCACTACTATTTGCACACTATGTGGTATTTCTTTATTTTTGTCAAGTGGATAGTATTTGCACATATTGTGGCACAGTTATTTGTGCATTATTTTGCACTTTTATTTATATACTTTCCCCCGAATACGGGATATGATTTTTTTCTTGTTCCATGCTATTGTTTGCTAATTGTTTCTCAATATGGATCTCATGTATGAAAAAGAAAGCAAACAAAATATAGCAAATAGCAAACAACCATATTACAGCTTTTAGCTTTGATTGTTTTATTTTGGCAATGTAACCCCTTTTTATTTATTTTATTATTTCCGTGAATTCCCCAAAAATTGGGTCCCTGTGTAAAATGTAAACCAAACAAGAATGCAATGATTTGGAAATCTCTTACTGCCATATTTTATTCACAACAGAACATAGATCACAGATCAGAAGTTGAACGTTGGACATTTTCCCGTTTCATTTGAAAAATTAACAAATTTAGAAATTGATGGCAGCAACACATCTCAGAAAAGTCACAACAGGGTTAACAAAAGGCAGGAAAAGTAACTGATACTAATGAAAACAGATGGAGGGTCAATTTTCAACTAAGTCAAATGACTGTGTATAAAAAGAGCATGTTAGAAAGGCAGAGTCTCTTAGAAGCAAAGATGGTCAGAGGCAGACCAATCTGTGAACAACTGGTCTAAAAATTGCAGAATAATTTCAGAAAAATATTTCTCAACTTAAAATTCAAAATACTTTGAATATCCCAGAATCTATAGTACATAATATCATCAAACGATTCAGAGATTCTGGAGAAATCCATGTGCACAAGGGACAATATTGGATGCTTGTGATCTACAGGCTGTCAGGTGGCACTGCATTAAAAACAGGCATGATTTGGTCTTGCAATTCACTGCATGGGCTCAGGAATACTTCCAGGTATCATTGTCTATTAACAAAGTCCTCTGTACAATCCACAAATGCAAGTGAAAGCTCGATCATGCAAAATGGACTGAGGTAAAATGGAAAACTGTTCTGTGGTCAGATTAATTAAAATTTGAAATTGTTTCTGGAAACCATGGACATCGTGCCCTGCAGACTCAAGAGGAGCAAGAGCATCAACCTTGTTATCATCACCACACAGTTCAAAAGCCACATCTCTGATGGTATAGGGTGGCATGTGCAGCTTACACGTCTTGAAAGGCACTATTAATGATGAGCATTATATAGAGGTTTTAGAACAGCATATGCTCCCTCCAGACAATGTCTATTTCAGGGAAGGCTTTGAATATTTCAGTAAGACAATGCTAAACCACATACGGGGTCCATAACAGCAGTATGGCTTTGCAGAAGAAGAGTTTGGGTGATAAACTGATTGCCTGCAACCTGCAGATTCTCATGCAGATCAGTGTGCGGCCCATAGCTAATTTACATATAAGAAAAACGTGGATATCAAGTTATCATTTTATTCATCTTCCTATGACCTACATGTCCATATGTATAGGATAAGGATACAACTTATTTGCAAGAAACAGACTTGATAAACGAGGAGGAGGTGTTGCATTGTATGTTAGAAAAGCGTATATCTGCACAGAGATTGAAGCTTCAGAGACTGGGAGTTCTGTGGAAACTGTTTGGGTAAGAATACAAGGAGAGAACAACGGAAAGGACACCATTGTAGGCATTTACTACAGGCCACCTGGGCAAGCTGAAGATATGGATGAACTCTTTATGTATCAAATGACCAAGTTCTCCAAAAAATATGACGTAGTGGTCATGGGAGATTTCAACTATCCAGACATTTGTTGGGAATCTCTCTCAAGTAAAACTAACAGGTCAAGCAAATTCTTATCCTCTCTTGCTGACAACTTTATCTTCCAAAAGGTAGGGGAGAAAACAAGGGGATCTGCTACTTTGGATCTAATCCTTATAAACAGGGAGGAAATGGTTGAGGAGGTAAAGGTGGCTGGGACCCTAGGAGGCAGCGATCATGCTATTATAGAATTTTGGATAACTAGAGGAGGAAGACATGTGAAGACTCAAACTTCAAGGTTAGATTTTAGAAAGGCAGATTTTAAGAGACTCAGAAAGAGAATAGGAGGGATCCAATGGCTGGATGTCCTTAAGGACAAAAATGTCCAGGAAGGATGGGAAATTTTTAAAAATGAGATTCTCAAAGCACAATCGTTAACAATCCCGAAAAGTAGGAAGAATGGGAAGCATTTAAGGAAACCAGGATGGATGAACACAGAACTTGAACACATGCTAAGAAGAAAGAAAGAAATGTTTATTAAATGGAAAGAGGGAGGCATATCTAAAGAAGATTATAATGCAGTCTGCAGATCCTGCAGGGCACGTATCAGGTTAGCTAAAGCTGACAATGAATTAAGGCTTGCAAGAGATGTCAAAAGCAATAAAAAAGGATTTTGGGGGTATGTCAAAAGTAAAAGAAAAGTCAAAGATGCTATAGGATTTTTACAGGATGAAAATGGAGAAATGGTAAGAGAGGATGTTGAGAAGGCCGAACTTTTTAATTCCTATTTTGCATCTGTTTTCTCTCAGAAAGAAAATGTAACATCAACTGATCTTCACTGTCCTTTTAAAGGAATAGAGGAATCCAAGTTATCTGTAAACAGAAAGATTGTGAGGGAATATTTAGCTAACATAAATGAGTTCAAGTCTCCAGGTCCAGATGAATTACACCCCAGAGTACTGAAGGAGATCGTAGAAGAAATTTTAGAACCACTCTCCATAATCTTTGAAAATTCTTGGAGAACAGGAGAAGTCCCAGAAGACTGGAGAAGAGCAAATGTTGTTCCTATCTTCAAAAAGGGGAAGAAGGTGGACCCAGGGAACTATAGGCCGGTGAGTCTGACTTCTATACCAGGAAAGATCTTTGAACAAATTATTAAACAACATGTATGTAAGTACATGGATAAGAATGAAGTGATTAACCAGAGTCAGCATGGGCTTGTAACTAACAAGTCATGTCAGACTAACTTAATTTCCTTCTATGACAGAATCACTGACTGGGTGGATCAGGGAAATGCTGTAGATATAGTATATCTTGACTTCAGCAAAGCATTTGACAAAGTATCTCACACCATCCTTATTGAAAAAATGACCAAGTATGCAATGGACCAGGCAACTGTTAGGTGGATTCATAACTGGCTTAGTGATCGGACTCAAAGGGTGGTTGTAAATGGCTTCACATCCAGCTGGATGAATGTCTCAAGTGGGGTACCACAGGGCTCCGTCCTGGGACCTGTATTGTTCAACATCTTTATCAATGATTTAGATGAAGTAATTGAGGGTAAACTGATTAAATTTGCTGATGACACAAAGCTAGGAGGGATAGCTAATACTAGAGAAGAGAGAGAGGATTCAAAAAGACCTAAATAAACTGGATCAGTGGGCAGCAACCAACAGAATGGTTTTTAACAGGGAAAATGCAAAGTACTACATCTGGGCAATAAAAATGAAAAAAGCATATACAGAATGGGAGGAATAGAGCTAAGCAACAGTACATGTGAAAAAGACTTAGGTATACTAATAGATCATAGACTGAACATGAGTCAACAGTGTGATGCAGCAGCAAAAAAGGCAACTACAATTCTGGGATGTATTAACAGAAGCATACAGTCTAGATCACGTGAAGTCATTATCGGTCTTTACTCCTCTTTGGTCAGACCTCATCTGGAATACTGTGTACAGTTTTGGGCACCACATTTTAAAAAAGACATAGACAAACTGGAGCAAGTTCAGAGAAGAGCGACCAGAATGGTGACTGGTCTGCAAACCATGTCCTATGAGGAACGGTTGCAGGATTTGGGAATGTTTAGCTTGCAAAAAAGAAGACTGAGAGGAGACTTAATAGCTGTCCACAAATATGTCAAGGGCTGTCACATTGTAGAAGGATCATCTTTATTCTCATTTGCACAAGGAAAGACTAGAAGCAATGGGATGAAACTAAATGGGAGGAGACACAGATTAGATATTAGAAAAAAACTTTTTGACAGTTAGGGTGATTAATGAGTGGAACAGGCTGCCACGAGAGGTGGTGAGTTCCCCTTCAATGGACGTCTTCAAACAGAGGCTGGACAAACATCTGTCTGAGATGATCTAGTGAATCCTGCTTTGAGCAGGAGGTTGGACCAGATGACCCAGGAGGTCCCTTCCAACTCTACCATTCTATGATTCTATATAGGAGGGTTGATCCTACTGACAGATGGACTTTCAGTTTATGCGCGACTCACGTAAGTAACTGCCATAGCATTTCTTTCGGGATGAGGTCTTTATTTTGGGCTATTGCATCATCTTGAATCTTTTCTTTTTCAGTCGTTCTAATGTATATTTGCTGGTATTCTTGCTAACAATTTTCCTGTTGTACAACCCAGCCTTGGCCAAGCTCTAGCTTTTGAATTGATAACCTCACATTTGACTCTAGAATAATTTTGTTACGCAGGACTCACGCACGCCTTCTAAGCACCACCCTATTCCCCCTGTGATTTGCTCTGCTTCACCCAGTACCTGACCATCGCTCTGAGTTGCCTTGTGCTGGTTGTCAGTCATAGAGGACGCGACCGAACTTTGCAGTAATTTGTATCCACTCTGTCCTGCTGAGATTGGCTTATCCTCCATTTCTCTCTTGAATGTTGGTTCCTAGCCTGCTAGTTCTTGTTCTATGCTTACCTTTGTATTCTGTCTGATTCTTACACATTCCTCACATGTATTAAAGCTGTCAAACAGTCACAAATCATGCACACGGGAGCGATTCAAACATATCACCGAGCACGCTGTAAATACTCGGTGCTCGCCCGAGTATAGTCGGCGAAAGGGTTAACAAGACATACTCGCTCATCACTAATTATGGCCAAACATCTCCAATTTGATCTTGACTGTCCAAAGGGCATTGTTATTGAGGTCTTGATGTTTGTTGAGATGCAACTTTCCAAACTTTAGCCGTGCTACCAAGTTCTTTTTAGTAAAAAGAGGCTTTCTCCTTCCAAACAAACAATACTTGTTCAATGTCTTTCTAATTGTTCTTTCATGAACTTGAACATTTACCATACTAAATGAGGCCTTTAAGATTTGAGCTGTAGCCTTTGGGTTTTTTACAATTTCTATGAGCATTGCACGACCTGACATTGAAGTGAATTTGCTGGCACGTCATCTCCTGGAAAGATTGTTAAGTGTCTTGAATGGTTTCAACTTCTGAATAATCTTTCTTACTGTAGATTACTGGACTCCAATTTGTTTGGAAATGTAACGCTTCACAAATTGATGACCAGCAGCTAATTATTGTCTATGATCATAGACAATATGATCATTCCTCACATGTATTAAAGCTGTCAAACAGTCACAAATCATGCGCACGGAGTGACTCAAACATAACACCCGAGTACGCTGAAGATACTCGGAAAACACCCGAGCATGTTCGTAAATCTCGAGTAACAAGCATGCCTGAATGCTACAGACCAGAAAACTGCCAAAACTGCTGCTTTTATACAGGTGGTCATAATTGCTGATGAACAATTAATTAGGGTCATTTGATTAGCAGTACCTGGCTGCTACTTACCCTTCTTATTCCTATGGAAGCCGTGTATGTTGTTTTTCACATGCTGCTTCTGCACTTTTCCTACCTAGTTTTTGATTAATTAGTAGTGTTGAGCGATACCTTCCGATATCAGGAAATATCGGATCGGATTGGATCGGGCCGATACCCAAAAAGTATCGGATATCGCCGATTCCGATACCGGAAACCAATGCAAGTGAATGGGACACAAATATCGGAATGAAAATGAACCCTTTCTTTCCTTGTAGGTTAATTCTATATGAAGGAAAACAACTAACAATAATGTAGAATGTATTGGGGGAGGTGGTTGCCCAAATCGATGGGAACAGTGCTCACAGTGAAACATGAAAAGCCGGCAATTCAGCAGCGGCATACACCGGTACCCAACAATTTAGAACAGAAAGATAGAGCATCACACATAGATTAGATACATAGAAACATGTCAGTCACATATATAAGAAGTACAGTGACAGTGTTGCTTACTGTACTTGTCATTTAGTGTAAAGGATTTATTTAAAAAAATATTAGTGTTTTCATGCACCGTCTCTTTAAAAAAGCCGGCCGGCAATTCAGCAGCGGTACCCGACAATTTACAACAGAAATAATAGAGCATCACACATAGATTAGATAGATATAAACATGTCAGTCACATATATAAGAAGTACAGTGATAGTGTTGGTTACTGTACTTGTCATTTAGTGTTAAAATAAAGGATTTATTAAAAAAAAAATTTGCGTGGGGTTCCCCGTAATTTTAGTCTCTAGCGAAGGTTAAGCAGACAGCTGGGGCAGATATTTGAAGCCTGGGAAGGGGGTAATACCCACGGAGCTTCCCAGGCTACTAATATCAGCCCCCAGCTGAATACCTAGCCTTTACTAGCTATTAAAATGGGGGACCCCCCCAAAAAAAATGACGTGGGGTCCCCCCTATTTTAATAGCTAGCAAAGGCTAGGCAGACAGCTGGGGGCTGATATTAATAGCCCAGGAAGGGTGCCATGAATATTGGCCCCCTCCCAGGCTAGAAACACCAGCCGTCAGCCGCCCCAGAAATGGCGCATCCATAGGATGCGCCAATTCTGACACTTAGCCTCGCTCTTCCCACTGCCCTGTAGCGGTGGCAGTGGGGTAATAGGGTTGGGGTTGATGTCAGCTTATAATGCCAGCTGACATCAAGCCCAGGTTAGTAATGGAGAGGCATCTATAAGACACCCCCATTACTAACCCCATAGTCAAAGTAAAAAAAAACACAAACACCCAGAATAAAGTCCTTTAATTGAAATAAACACACAATTCTTTATTGTTCTAAATTAAACCATACTTACCGTCACGCCCATTCCAGCTGAAGCCAACGATCTCCTGCAATAAAAGAAAAATAATAAAGCAGCCTTATCCTTACCTTTCGATGGTTCCCAGGACAACTCCAGCTCTGCTACATCGAGATGACAGGCTGGACCGCAGCAGAAAGCTGCCATCCAGCCTGTCATCCCGCAGACACTGAGAAGCACAGGCATGCTTGCGCTCCTCAGTGTCTGGCTGTGACGGCATCCAGATGAGCCGACAATGAACTCAGCTCACCTCATGCACGTCACTGACAGCGTGGGAGAATTCTCCTGCGCATGCGGTGAGAGTGAGAGACTCGGCTCATCTGGATGCCGTCACAGCCTGACACTGAGGAGCGCAAGCATGCCTGCGCTTCTCAGTGTCTGCGGGATGACAGGCTGGATGGCAGCTTTCTGCTGCGGTCCAGCCTGTCATCTCGATGTAGCAGAGCTGAAGCTGTCCTGGGAACCATGGAAAGGTAAGGATGATGTTGGTTTATTATTTTACTTTTATTGCAGGAGATCGTTGGCTTCAGCTGGAATGGGCGTGATGGTAAGTAGAGTTTAATTTAGAACAATAAAGAATTGTGTGTTTATTTCAATTAAAGGACTTTATTCTGGGTGTTGTGTTTTTTTTAAATACTTTACTAGAAATTCATGGCGGTCATGTCTAATATTGGCGTGACCCCATGAATTTCGGGCTTAGGGCCAGCGGATAATACAAAGTTGGCCCTAACCCCTTTATTATCCAGTGAGCCACCGCACCAGGGCCCTGGATGAGCTGGATACAGCGCCAGAAGATGGCGCTTCTATGAACGCAACATTTTCTGGGGTGGCTGCGGACTGCAGTTCGTAGCAGGGGGGGCCCACAAAGCTTGGGCCACCCTGCGCTGTGGATTCCAGCCCCCAGCTGCTTAGTTGTACCTGGCTGGACACAAAAATAGGGCGAAGCCCCACATATTTTTTTCTTTAAACTTATTTCATGAAATTCATGAAATAATAAAAAAAAGGGCTTCCCTATATTGTTGTGTCCGGCCAGGTACAAATAGGCAGCTGGGAGTTGGGGGCAGCCCGTTCCTGGATTCTGTACCTGGCTGGCATACAAAAATATGGCAAAGCCCACGTCAAAATTTTTGGGAAAAATTTATTAAAAAATAAATAATAATTTAGGGACTGCATCTTTATTAACCCCTCAAGTGTCATTTAGTGTTAAAATAAAGGATTTATTAAAAAAAAAATTGGCGTGGGATCCCCCATAATTTTAGTCTCTAGCGGAGGTTAAGCAGACAGCTGGGGCAGATGTTTGAAGCCTGGGAAGGGGGTAATACCCACAGAGCTTCCCAGGCTACTAATATCAGCCCCCAGCTGATTACCTAGCCTTTACTAGCTATTAAAATGGGAGACCCCCCAAATAAAATGACGTGGGGTCCCCCCTATTTTAATAGCTAGCAAAGGCTAGGCAGACAGCTGGGGGCTGATATTAATAGCCCAGGAAGGGTGCCATGAATATTGGCCCCCTCCCAGGCTAGAAACACCAGCCGTCAGCCGCCCCAGAAATGGCGCATCCATAGGATGCGGCAATTCTGGCACTTAGCCTCGCTCTTCCACACTGCCCTGGTGCGGTGGCAGGGGGTAATAGGGTTGGGGTTCATGTCAGCACCAGCTGCCATGAAGCCCAGGTTAGTAATGATGGGCATCTATAAGACACCCCCATTACTAACCTACAAAGTGTTAAAAAGAAAAAACACACTACACCCAGTAAAAAATAATTTATTTGAAATAAAACACACCATTTTATTCTTAGTCTACTAAAAAAAAATAGTTACCTGTCCACGTTCCTGCGTTGATATCCCATGCACAGCTGTCACATCTGGAGATGGTGACAGCTGTGCATGGCTGCTGTAAGCTCACGCTGCCGGGAACACGTCCGCTCCCGGCAGCGTGAGCCCTGACTGAGGTCACCGGAGTGCATTCAGTCAGCGCAGCTCCGGAGACCTCTTTTACGGCACTGCTGTACCGTGGGAATTTCTCACGGTACAGCAGGGCCGTAAAGTAGCTGACCGGAGCAGCGCTGCCTGAACTCCGGCGAACCCGCTTATGCATTCTAGCGGCGGCAGCGGTTCAGAGCGGTCACATTCTATGTGGCTGCTCTAAACTGGAGATCATCGTGGGACACTCGTGGACTACTACGGAGGGGTAAGGATAAGGTTGTGGTTTATTATTTTATATTTTATTACAGGAGATCGATGGCTTCGGGGAATTAGGTTTCTAGGTGAGTATAGGTGTATTTTTTTTATTTTTTACTTTATTTTAGGTGGCGATCGGCGGGGACAGGTAATGTATAAACTAATTTATTTTAGGTAACCACTGGCCACCAATGAAATGTATTTAAAGTTAATTGGGGACACAGTAGGGCAATTTAAATAGCAGGATCAGGCTGATGGGAACTACTGCTCCCATCGAGCTGATCCTGCTGGCACGAGTGGACGGGGGACAGACATAGGCCGATGGGAGTAGTAGTGTCACATCGGCCTATGTCTGCCTGCACGCACACACCCGCAGACATCGCACAGACACCCGCACACACCAATCATGACGGGCTGATGGTCTGCGAGGTGTGGCTGACCTGTGCAGCCGTGGGAAAGTTCATGTGAGTTCATGCAATGCAGTGAAGCATGAACTCACATGAACCCTCTGAGGGCACCGCGGCGACTTCAAATGAACAGCTGATCAGCATCACCTGATACCTCAGCTGTTCATTTGAAATAACCGGCAGGAAAGCACAGCACAGAACGGGAAAGCCGGCTGTCAAGTCTTTTCATTGCCGGCTTCCCCGCCCGGCTCCTTCGCTTCCCACTCCTTGGTGCTGTGCTCCCCGCCCGAACCTATCTTACGATCGGGATGGGAGGTGGCGAGGGGAGCGGAGGATCGGGGTGGGAGGCTGCGGGGAAGCGAGTATGGGGCTGAGTGATTGTTTAAAAGCCGGCGGGCGGTAAAAAGCCGCCGGCTTTTAAACAATCAGGAGAATTCTCCCACGCTGGGATGGCATTCTGATGACAGGCTGGATCGCAGCTGAGCGCTGCCATCCAGCTTGTCATCCTTCAGAGACACTGCAGAGCGCAGGCATTATGGGAACTTCCAATTCCGGTATCCGATATTGTAAAAATATCAGAACTCAGTATCGGAACTCCGATACCGCGAATATCGGCCGATACACGATATTACAGTATCGGAATGCTCAACACTATTAATTAGTAATGACAGTATAATTTGTTATGTGTTGTTGTTCATCTGAGGTTGTAGTTACCTTGTTTTAAAGACCTTCTAAGGACCTGATGTTTTTTTTTTATTATGTCCTGATATTTAAAAACATTCATTTCACGGGAAGCCCTAGAATGACATCCTGTATATCCAGGAGAGCACAAAGTACTGGACTAGTAGTTAGACTGGACATCACATAATGAAAAGTTCAAAATATATGCATGTAACTGAGCTGAGACGAAATAAATGATTTTACTATAATATTGCTGGTGAGTTATTATTATAAACTGTATGGACAAAAATATTTGGACACACCTCTTAACCCCTTCACCACCTTGGGTTTTTCCGTTTTTGCGTTTTCGTTTTTGCTCCCCTTATTCCCTGAGCCATAACTTTTTTATTTTTCTGTCAATATGGCCATGTGAGGGCTTGTTTTTTGCAGGATGAGTTGTACTTTTGAACGACAACAATGGTTTTACCATATTGTGTACTGGAAAACGGGAAAAAAAATCCACAATTGTTTTTTTTTTTTTTTACCATGTTCACGAAATGGTAAAATTGACCTGACATTCTTATTCTCCAGGTCATTACGAGTTTGCAGATACTAAACATGTACAGTTATATGAAAAAGTTTGGGCACCCCTATTAATCTTAAGCTTAATGTTTTCTTAAAATTGGTGTTTTTGCAACAGCTATTTCAGTTTGATATATGTAATAACTGTTGGACACAGTAATGTTTCTGCCTTGAAATGAGGTTTATTGTACTAACAGAAAATGTGCAATCTGCATTCAAACAAAATTTGACAGGTGCATAAGTATGGGCACCCTTATCATTTTCTTGTTTTAAATACTCCTACCTACTTTTTACTGACTTACTAAAGCAATTTTTTTGGTTTTGGAACCTCATTGAGCTTTGAACTTCATAGCCAGGTGTATGCAATCATGAGAAAAGCTACTTAAAGTGGCCACTTGCAAGTTTTTCTCCTGTTTGAATCTCCTCTGAAGAGTGGCATCATGGGCTTCTCAAAACAACTGTCAAATAATCTGAAAACAAAGATTATTCAACATAGTTGTTCAGGGGAAGGATACAAAAAGCTGTCCCAGAGATTTAACCTGTCAGTTTCCACTGTGAGGAACATAGTAAGGAAATAGAAGAACACAGGGACAGTTCTTGTTAAGGCCAGAAGTGGCAGGCCAAGAAAAACAACAGAAAGGCAGAGAAGAAGAATGGTGAGATCAGTCAACGACAATCCTCAGACCACCTCCAGAGAGCTGCAACATCAACTTGCTGCAGATTTCACTGTGCATCGGTCAACTATACAACGCACTTTGCACAAGGAGAAGCTGTATGGGAGAGTGATGCGAAAGAAGCCGTTTCTGCAAGCACGCCACAAGCAGAGTCAGCTGAGGTATGCAAAAGCACATTTGGAGAAGCCAATGTCTTTTTGGAAGAAGGTCCTGTGGACTGATGAAACCAAGATTGAGTTGCTTGATCATACAAAAAGGCGTTATGCATGGCGGCAAAAAAACACAGCATTCCAAGAAAAACACTTGCTACCCACAGTAAAATTTGGTGGAGGTTCCATCATGCTTTGGGGCTGTGTGGCCAATGCCGGCACCGGGAATCTTGTTAAAGTTGAGGTGCGCATGGATTCCACTCAGTATCAGCAGATTCTTGACAATAATGTTCAAGAATCAGTGATAAAGTTGAAGTTACGCAGGGGATGGATCTTTCAGCAAGACAATGATCCAAAACACCGCTCCAAATCTACTCAGGCATTCATGCAGAGGAAAAATTACAATTTTCTTGAATGGCCATCCCAGTCCCCAGACCTGCAAATCATTGAACATCTGTGGGATCATTTGAAGAGGGCTGTCCATGCTTGGCGACCATCAAACTTAACTGAACTGGAATTGTTTTGTAAAGAGGAATGGTCAAAAATACCTTCATCTAGGATCCAGGAACTCATTAAAAGCTACAGGAAGCGACTAGAGGCTGTTATTTTTGCAAAAGGAGGATCTACTAAATATTAATGTCACTTTTCTGGTGAGGTGCCCATACTTATGCACCTGTCAAATTTTGTTTGAATGCAGATTGCACATTTTCTGTTAGTACAATAAACCTCATTTCAAGGCAGAAACATTACTGTGTGCAACAGTTATTACATATATCAAACTGAAATAGCTGTTGCAAAAACACCAATTTTTATAAAACATTAAGCTTAAGATTAATAGGGGTGCACAAACTTTTTCATACAACTGTATAGGTTCTTTTTTATTTAAGTGATGAAAAAAAATCTAAAATTTGATAAAAAAAAAAAGTTGCCCCATATTCCAAGACCCATAGCGTCTGCCGTTATCGGGATCTGTGGCTGGGTGAGGGCTTATTTTTTGTGCGCCGAGCTGATGTTGTTATTGATACCATTTTGGGATATATACAATGTTTTGCTCGCCTGTTATTGCATTTTATTTAAACGTAATTCTGGCGTTTAGATTTTTTTCTCGTTACGCCGTTTACCAATCGGATTAATCCTTTTTATATATTGATAGATTGGGCGATACCAAACATGTGTATTTTTTATATATTTTTAATTGTTTTATTTTGAATGGGGCGAAAGGGGGGTGATTTAAACTTTTTATACTTTTTTTTTTTTAATTTTTTTACTTGCTTCAATAGTCTCCATGGGAGACTAACAACAAGTAGAAAATCACCGAACATGAAGTCCAAAAATCAAACGGGCAGAAATTATTAAGAAGATGAAAAACCTTTATTTCATAATTGGTTTGATGGCACTACATTTAAAAAAAGTGCTTGCACAACAACAAAAATCACAACAATAATTTTAAGAATTGGAAATAAACAATCACAATGAGGACCACATAAAGGCAAATCGTGTCTATGTCCTAGGATGAATAAATAGTGGAAAATACATACTGCATAATAACCAACATTAAATAATGTGTAGCAGGAACATCAACCACATAAAGAGGGCAATATGTATTATAATATTTCAGAAGCTAAGATGGTATATAACAGTAAATAAATGCCTAGATGGTGTATAGCAGAGGAGTATATAACAGAAGCAATAAGCAGTAGAATTGCAGCAGCTAGAATGGTGTATAGCAAAAGAAATATATAAATGCATACATGGTATGTAGCAAAGTAGTATATAGCAGAAGCCACAGGCACATGTAATATCTGTTAACACCGCGGCAATGTGCAATATGCCGTGTTGGTAAGTCATAGGATAAACTACAGTATATAGAGGTATATCCCAAGTAAGATACCAAGTGCCACAGAATATACAGGGTTGTCCAAAAGTAGGTGGACAGAAAGTGTAATAAGGTTATGAAGAGGGAGATTTATCAAACATGGTGTAAAGTGAAACTGGCTCAGTTGCCCTTAGCAACCAATCAGATTCCACTTTTCATTCCTCACAGACTCTTTGGAAAATGAAAGGTGGAATCTGATTGGTTGCTAAGGGCAACTGAGCCAGTTTCACAGATCTAGTTTTCACAGATAGATCTCCCCAAAATCTGTTTTCTTTTCAGATAATTCAGATAACACATAATGGCAAATAATTTAAATACAGATCAAAGAAAATGAATTTTAACAGAGTATTGGAAATCTCAAAATGCTGAAACCGTTAGAGCAAATTGGGTTGAAACATTTGGTACTCAAGCCCCAAAGAGACAAACCATTTACCGCATTCGTGACAAGTTCAATGCCACTGGCTCAATCCTTAATGCTCCAAAAACTGGTCGACCCAAAACAGTCTGTACAGAAGATAATAAACAACTTGTTGCTGAAACATTTGTTCAGAGTCCAAAAAAGTCCACCTGAAGAGCCTCTTTGGAATTGGGAATTTCACGAGCTTCTATCATGCGAATCCTGAAATCTATTGGGTGGAAAGCTTATCGTCCACGTCTAATTCATGGTTTATTGGAGGATGATCCAGACAGGCGGCTGCAATTTAGTGAGATTATACTTAACGAAATTGAAGAAAATCCAGTAATTTTAGAGTGGAGTGATGAAGCTTCTTTCAAATTATCCGGCCATATTAACAGACATAATTGTATTTACTGGTATAATGAGAACATGCATTTAACATTAGAGCAACAACTAAATGAGCCTGGTGTCAATGTTTGGGGTGGTATTTCAAGTTTTGGTGCTTTAGGACCAATATTTTTTGATGGAACAGTCAAAGGAGATAAGTATCTCGAAATTCTAATGAATCAAGTTGTTCCCCAGTTACAGCAACAGCCTAATTCAAATTACCTTTATTTCTAACAAGATGGGGCCCTTCCACATTATTCAAGAGTAGTGCGCGAGTATCTTGATGAAACATTTCCTAATAAATGGATTGGCCGAAGAGGCCCACTTGATTGGCCGGCACGTTCACCAGACTTGACACCAGTGGATTTTTTCTTTTGGGGAGCACTCAAGGGCAAAGTTTATAGTCGGAAACCAAAAAGTGTCAGTGATTTGAAAAATTACATAAGATATGCATTTCAAGAAATTAATACCCAAAGAGACTTGTGCTAAAAAGTTTGTTGAAGCGTAAGAGGCAGACTTCAAAGCTGTGCAAATTGTAATGGAAAACAGTTTGAGCACCTGCATTGATAAAATTTAAGTTCTTTTGTATTATTGTTCAGAATAAAATTTAATTGTCAATGTTTTGCTTGTGTTAGTAAATATAATTTTATATATAAATCAAAATAAATGTTATTTTCTGGCCACCTACTTTTGGACCACCCTGTATGATACCATATAGTATATATTAAATAGTTAGGGGGCCATGTTCAATATTTTGTGGCAATATGTAAGAAAGTGGACTGCAATGTATAGTAAAAGTACACAGGGGTTATTCCCAAGTAGGGTGCCAAATGACACTAAATATACTACACTGCCACAAAGCATATGTGTTGCCCATAGGTAGTCACTAGGATACAGTGGGGAAAAAAAGTCAGCCGCCAATTGTGCAAGTTCTCCCACTTAAAAAGATGAGAAAGGCCTGTAATTGACATCATAGGTAGACCTCAACTATGAGAAACAAAATGAGAAAACAAATCCTGAAAATCACATTGTCTGATTTGGAAATAATTTTTTTAAAAATTTTGATGGATAATAAGTATTTGGTCAATTACAAAAGTTCATCTCAAAACTTTGTTATATATCCTTTGTTGGCAATGACAGAGGTCAAAAGTTTTCTGCAAGTCTTCACAAGGTTGGCACACACTGTTGTTGTTATGTTGGCCCATTCTTCCATGCAGATCTCCTCTAGAGCAGTGATGTTTTGGGGCTGTTGCTGGGCAACACGGAAATTCAACTCCCTGCAAAGGTTTTCTATAGGGTTTAGATCTGGAGACTGGCTAGGCCACTCCAGGACCTTGAAATGGTTCTTACGAAGCCACTCCTTCGTTGCCCTGGCGGTGTGCTTGGGATCATTGTCATGCTGAAAGACCCATCTACGTTTCATCTTCAATGCCCTTGCTGATGGAAGGAGGTTTGCACTCAAAATCTAACGATACATGGGCCCATTCATTCTTTCATTTACAAGATTCAGTCGTACTGGTCCCTTGGCAGAGAAACAGTCCCAAAGCATGATGTTGCCACCCCCATGCTTCACAGTAGGTATTGTGTTCTTTGGATGCAACTCAGCATTCTTTCTCCTCCAAACACGACGAGTTGTGTTTCTACCAAACAGTTCTACTTTGGTTTTATCTGACCATATAAAATTCTCCCAATACTCTTCTGGATAATCCAAATGCTCTCTAACAAACTTCAGACGGGCCCGGACATGCAATGGCTTAAGCAGGGGGACACATCTGGCACTGCAGGATCTGTGTCCCTGGTGGCGTAGTGTGTTACTGATGGTAGCCTGTGTAACGTTGGTCCCAGCTCCCTGCAGGTCATTCACTAGGTTCCCCCGTGTGGTTCTGGGATTTTTGCTCACCATCCTTGAGATCATTTTGACCCCACTGGGTGAGATCTTGTGTGGAGCCCCAGATCGATGGAGATTATCAGTGGACTTGTATGTCTTCCATTTTCTAATTATTGCTCCCACAGTTTATTTCTTCACACAAAGCTGCTTGCCAATTGCAGATTCAGTTTTCCCAGCCTGGTGCAGGGCTACAATTTTGTTTCTGGTGTCCTTCGATAGGTCTTTGGTCTTCACAGTAGTGGAGTTTGGAGTGTAACTGTTTGAGGTTGCGGACAGGTGTCTTTTATACTGATAACAAGTCCAAACAGATGCCAGTACTTCAGGTAATGAGTGGAGGACAGAGGAGCCTCATAAAGAAGAAGTTACAGGTCTGTGAGAGCCAGAAATCTTGCTTGTCTGTAATTGACCAAATACTTATTTTCCATCAAAATTTGAAAAAAAATTCTTTCCAAATCAGACAATGTGATTTTCAGGATTTGTTTTCTCATTTTGTCTCTCATAGTTGAGGTCGACCTATGATGTCAATTACAGGCCTCTTTCATCTTTTTAAGTGGGAGAACTTGCTCAATTGGTGGCTGACTAAATACTTTTTCACCACTGTACATGTTTCTTTACATATAATCATCAGATTACTTTCTCATTCTGATTTCGTAATATTAGGTGGAACATTCTCAAATAATTATATTCAATAGGGAAGTTATATAATATTGATTCTATAAGAGTAAATATGTGCATGTATCCATCTTATATTACCAAATACTGTCATTTTTTGGTTTTGTTTTGATGGGATGGTATTTTTTACATCAAGGGTCTTTATTATTATACCCAATATATGTTTTCAGTGTCTTAATATAATATTAAGGATTCTAACTTTTTATTGTTTTGTTTATATATATGGTATTTAGTTTGCTCCATTGAATTAATTTGTCCTTTGTTTTCTGTAATGCATTTATTTTTTCTCTTTTTTGGGGGGTTCTTAATTACAGTTAAGTTATATCATACTTTTTTTTATTCTGTTTATTCATAATGCACATTAAAGTATTCACACACAAGGATTTTATAGACAATGCTGTACTGCTTTGCAGTTAACATTCTTTGGAGTCATATCTTCCAGTTTGTCCACACATGCTAACAATTAATTGATTGGAAACTCCACCTCAAAATGTTGGCAACTTTGTCTATTTGAGCAGGAAATGTATTGTTATTGTTATTATCGATATCCATGAAGGACTGAGTCGCAGTCTGAAACGCGTAGGAAAGTTGAATATCTCTATTGGATGATGTAATTTTCCTTTAATGTTATTGGGATAAAGGCAATCGTTATACCTGAAACACAGCTAGAAGATTATCTTACCTTGGCTCTAAATGGTAGCCCAGCCTAATGATGAAAATGAATGTAGTGCCAGATGGAGGGAGAAACGAAAGGGCACAGAAAGAATAAGTACGCTTGTTGTGCACAGTGACAAATTGTTTTTTTTTCATTACATTAGCATCAGAAACACTGTGCTCCTGTACAAGCATATGCTGAGGTCATATTAATTATACCCATATAAATAGGATATCACTCCCACCTTTGCGTATGCAGAATAGTGTTTCGTACTGACTTTCGGCCTGATGTTCTTCTCTCGAGCTTGTCGCAGAACAGATTTTGAATACTTATGAGAAAACATTGCTGAACTGAAACCTCTGTACTCATGATCTCTTCTACTCTTCTAGTACCTGGGGTTGTAAGAGGTAGTTCAGGGTGGGTCTCTTGTATTCAGCCGCTCTGTGTCCTGGTCTTCAGTCTTCTATCAGGTAGTTTGTTGTGTAGGTATGATATATACTATTTTAGTGCCCAGCCCCCCATCACAGAGATCGGCCCCCATAACAGTTGTAATGTAACTTGGGACAGGAGCTGACATTATGATACCACAATGGGTGGAGATACTGTATATGTGGTCTGCCGTCTGTAAATGGTGCCCCCATAATTCCTGGTTCTACTTGAGGAATACTAAGGGTAGTAATGATCACTCCCATCATTGTAACTGTGTTAAAAAAAACCTCACATGACACTTGTATTTTCTTTCTTTTTATCGTTTATTAGAATAGCAATAAGCAACATTGTAATAAAAATATTACCGGCCCTTTAAGAAATTAAGCTATGATCGCAATGACTCTCAGGTCAGACCCCATGGAGACCACAGAACTGGCTGTGGTCATTGAGGACCGGCTGAGAGCCACTGGACCCAAAGATCCAGAGGAAGGCGAAGAAACCCCCCGGAGAGTTCTGCCTCAGGGGGGGAAAAAATTCCTTCCTGACCCCAGTTATGGCGATCGGATATTTCCCTGGATCACGTCTGTCCTGCTGCATATTGCTGTATATCTGCATGTATTATAAGCTCTGGAGAGCCGACCCTGGGAAGGAAAAGACAAATATACCCTGATCAAGAGGAACTTACAATCTAATATATAATATACAGACTGCTCCTGAGGGCTTACAGAATAATGTACACCCTGTCCTAGGAGCTTACAATCTAATATATAATATACATACTGCTCCTGAGGGCATGCAGAATAATGTACACCCTGTCCTAGGAGCTTACAATCTAATATATAATATACAGACTGCTCCTGAGAGCATGCATAATAATGTACACCCTGTCATAGGAGCTTAGAATCTAATATATAATTTACATACTGCTCCTGAGGGCATGCAGAATAATGTACACCCTGTCCTAGGAGCTTATAATCTAATATATAATATACAGACTGCTCCTGAGGGCATGCAGAATAATGTACACCCTGTCATAGGAGCTTACAATCTAATATATAATATACAGACTGCTCCTGAGGACATGCAGAATAATGTACACCCTGTCCTAGGAGCTTACAATCTAATATACAATATACAGGCTGCTCCTGAGGGTATACAGAATAATGTACACCCTTTCCTAGGAGCTTACAATCTAATATACAATATACAGGCTGCTCCTGAGGGCTTACAGAATAATGTACACCCTGTCCTAGGAGCTTACAATCTAATATATAATATACAGGCTGCTCCTGTGGGCATGCAGAATAATGTACACCCTGTCCTAGGAGCTTACAATCTAATATATAATATACAGACTGCTCCTGAGGGCATGCAGAATAATGTACACCCTGTCCTAGGAGCTTACAATCTAATATATAATATACAGACTGCTCCTGAGGGCATGCAGAATAATGTACACCCTGTCCTAGGAGCTTACAATCTAGTATACAATATACAGGCTGCCCCTGAGGGCTTACAGAATAATGTACACCCTGTCCTAGGAGCTTACAATCTAATATATAATATACAGGCTGCTCGTGAGGGCTTACAGAATAATGTATACCCTGTCCTAGGAGCTTGCAATCTAATATAAAATATACAGACTGCTCCTGGGAGCATACAGAATAATGTACACCCTGTCCTAGGAGCTTACAATCTAATATACAATGTACAGGCTATTCCTGAGTGCTTACAGAATAATGTACACCCTGTCCTAGGAGCTTACAATCTAATATATAATATACAGACTGCTCCTGAGGGCATGCAGAATAATGTACACCCTGTCCTAGGAGCTTACAATCTAATATACAATATACAGGCTGCTCCTGAGGGCATACAGAATAATGCACACTCTGTCCTAGGAGCTTACAATGTAATATATAATATACAGGTTGCTCCTGAGAGCATACAGAATAATGCACACCCTGTCCTAGGAGCTTACAATCTAATATATAATATACAGACTTCTCCTGAGGGCATGCAGAATAATGTACACCCTGTCATAGGAGCTTACAATCTAATATATAATATACAGACTGCTCCTGAGGGCATGCAGAATAATGCACACCCTGTCCTAGGAGCTTACAATCTTATATACAATATACAGGCTGCTCCTGAGGGCATGCAGAATAATGTACACCCTGTCCTAGGAGCTTACAATCTAATATACAATATACAGGCTGCTCCTGAGGGCTTACAGAATAATGCACACCCTGTCCTAGGAGCTTATAATCTAATATATAATATACAGACTGCTCCTGAGGGCATGCAGAATAATGTACACCCTGTCATAGGAGCTTACAATCTAATATATAATATACAGACTGCTCCTGAGGGCTTACAGAATAATGTACACCCTGTCCTAGGAGCTTATAATCTAACTAGATGGTGGCCCAATTCTAACGCATCGGGTATTCTAGAATATGTATGCGTCCGACCAGGCGTGACTAATCAGCGAAGCAGTGTTTAAATGGGTTGTGCACTACTTTAAATTAACTGCCAAATGTATCCCCCCGGGGCCCCTAATGAATTTTGGAGGACCGGGGAGCGAGGCCGCCGGTCGGGGTACTTCTGCTGCGAGCAGCCAGGAGATGACCGGCTAGCACAGGGTGAGCGTGTGAGGGTGAGCGTGTGAGGGTGAGCGTGGGAGCGTGTGAGGGTGAGCGTGGGAGCGGGTGAGCGTGGGAGGGTGAGAATGTGAGGGTGTGAGGGTGAGCGTGGGAGCGGGTGAGGGTGAGCGTGGGAGCGTGTGAGGGTGAGCGTGGGAGTGTGTGAGGGTGAGCGTGGGAGCATGTGAGGGTGAGCGTGGGAGCGGGTGAGGGTGAGCGTGGGAGCGTGTGAGGGTGAGCGTGGGAGTGTGTGAGGGTGAGCGTGGGAGCGTGTGAGGGTGAGTGTGGGAGCGTGAGAATGTGAGCGTGAGAAGGTGAGCGTGTGAGGGTGAGCGTGTGAGGGTGAGCGTCTGAGGGTGAGCGTCTGAGGGTGAGCGGGTGAGGGTGAGCATCCGAGGGTGAGCGTCCGAGGATGAGCATCAAAGCATGAGCGTCCGAGCGTGAGCGTCAGAGCGTGAGCGTCAGAGCGTGAGCGTCAGAGCCTGAGCGTGAGCGTCTGAGCAAGAGCGTCAGAGCGTGAGTGTCAGAGCGTGACCGTGAGCGTCAGAGCGTGAGCGTCCGAGCGTGAGCGTCAGAGCGTGAGCCTGAGCGTCCGAGCATGAGCGTCTGAGCGTGAGCGTCTGAGCGTGAGCGTCAGAGCATGAGCGTGAGCGTCAGAGCGTGAGAGTCCAAGCGTGAGCGTCAGAGCATGAGTGTGAGCGTCAGAGCCTGAGCGTGAGCGTCAGAGCATGGGCGTCAGAGCGTGAGCATCAGAGCGTGAGCGTCAGAGCGTGAGCGTCTGAGCGTGAGCGTCAGAGCATGAGTGTGAGCGTCCGAGCGTAAGCGTCAGAAGGTGAGCGTGAGTGTCCGAGCGTGAGCGTCAGAACGTGAGCGTGAGCGTCCGAGCGTGAGCGTCAGAGCATGAGCGTCAGAGCGTGAGCGTGGGAGCATGAGAATGTGAGCATGTGAGGGTGAGCGTGTGAAGGTGAGCATGTGAGGGTGAGCGTGTGAGGGTGAGCGTCTGAGGGTGAGCGTCTGAGGGTGAGCGGGTGAGGGTGAGCGTCCGAGGGTGAGCGTCAAAGCGTGAGCGTCCGAGCGTGAGCGTGAGCGTGAGCGTCAGAGCATGAGCGTCCGAGCGTGAGCGTCAGAACGTGAGCGTCCGAGCGTGAGCGTCAGAGCGTCAGCATCAGAGCGTGAGCATGGGAGCATGAGAATGTGAGCGTGTGAGGGTGAGCGTGTGAGGGTGAGCGTCTGAGGGTGAGCGTCTGAGGGTGAGCGTGTGAGGGTGAGCGTGTGAGGGTGAGCGGGTGAGGGTGAGTGTCCGAGGGTGAGCGTCCGAGGGTGAGCGTCAAAGCGTCAGCGTCAGAGCGTGAGCATCTGAACGTGAGCGTCAGAGCGTGAGCGTCCGAGCATGAGCGTCAGAGCGTGAGCGTCCGAGCGTGAGCGTCCGAGGGTGAGCATCAAAGCGTGAGCGTCCGAGCGTGAGCGTGAGCGTCCGAGCGTGAGTGTCAGAGCGTGAGCGTCAGAGCCTGAGCGTCAGAGCGTGAGCGTCAGAGCGTGAGCGTTAGCGTCTGAGCGTGAGCGTCCGAGCGTGAGCGTCCGAGCATGAGCGTCAGAGCGTGTGCGTGATCGTCCGAGGGTGAGCATCAAAGCGTGAGCGTCAGAGCGTGAGCGTCCGAGCGTGAGCGTCAGAGCGTGAGCGTCAGAGCCTGAGCGTCAGAGCGTGAGCGTGAGCGTCCGAGCATGCGCGTCCGAGCGTGAGCGTCAGAGCGTCAGAGCCTGAGCGTGAGCGTCAGAGCGTGAGCGTCAGAGCGTGAGTGTCCGAGGGTGAGCGTCCGAGGGTGAGCGTCAAAGCGTGAGCGTCAGAGCGTGAGCATCTGAACGTGAGCGTCAGAGCGTGAGCGTCCGAGCATGAGCGTCAGAGCGTGAGCCTCCGAGGGTGAGCATCAAAGCGTGAGCGTCCGAGCGTGAGCGTCCGAGCGTGAGTGTCAGAGCATGAGCGTCAGAGCCTGAGCGTCAGAGCGTGAGCGTTAGCGTCTGAGCGTGAGCGTCCGAGCGTGAGCCTCCGAGCATGAGCGTCAGAGCGTGTGCGTGAGCGTCCGAGGGTGAGCATCAAAGCGTGAGCGTCAGAGCGTGAGCGTCAGAGCCTGAGCGTGAGCGTCTGAGCAAGAGCGTCAGAGCGTGAGTGTCAGAGCGTGACCGTGAGCGGCAGAGCGTGAGCGTCCGAGCGTGAGCGTCAGAGCGTGAGCCTGAGCGTCCGAGCATGAGCGTCTGAGCGTGAGCCTGAGCGTCCGAGCATGAGCGTCTGAGCGTGAGCGTCAGAGCATGAGCGTGAGCGTCAGAGCGTGAGAGTCCAAGCGTGAGCGTCAGAGCATGAGCGTGAGCGTCAGAGCCTGAGCGTGAGCGTCAGAGCATGGGCGTCAGAGCGTGAGCATCAGAGCGTGAGCGTCAGAGCGTGAGCGTCTGAGCGTGAGCGTCAGAGCATGAGTGTGAGCGTCCGAGCGTAAGCGTCAGAAGGTGAGCGTGAGTGTCCGAGCGTGAGCGTCAGAACGTGAGCGTGAGCGTCCGAGCGTGAGCGTCAGAGCGTGAGCGTCAGAGCGTAAGCGTGGGAGCATGAGAATGTGAGCATGTGAGGGTGAGCGTGTGAAGGTGAGCATGTGAGGGTGAGCGTGTGAGGGTGAGCGTCTGAGGGTGAGCGTCTGAGGGTGAGCGGGTGAGGGTGAGCGTCCGAGGGTGAGCGTCCGAGGGTGAGCGTCAAAGCGTGAGCGTCCGAGCGTGAGCGTCAGAGCGTGAGCGTGAGCGTCAGAGCATGAGCGTCCGAGCGTGAGCGTCAGAACGTGAGCGTGAGCGTCCGAGCGTGAGCGTCAGAGTGTGAGCATCAGAGCGTGAGCATGGGAGCATGAGAATGTGAGCGTGTGAGGGTGAGCGTGTGAGGATGAGCGTCTGAGGGTGAGCGTGTGAGGGTGAGCGTCTGAGGGTGAGCGTGTGAGGGTGAGCGTGTGAGGGTGAGCGGGTGAGGGTGAGTGTCCGAGGGTGAGCGTCTGAGGGTGAGCGTGTGAGGGTGAGCGTGTGAGGGTGAGCGGGTGAGGGTGAGTGTCCGAGGGTGAGCGTCCGAGGGTGAGCGTCAAAGCGTGAGCGTCAGAGCGTGAGCATCTGAACGTGAGCGTCAGAGCGTGAGCGTCCGAGCGTGAGCGTCCGAGGGTGAGCATCAAAGCGTGAGCGTCCGAGCGTGAGCGTGAGCGTCCGAGCGTGAGTGTCAGAGCGTGAGCGTCAGAGCCTGAGCGTCAGAGCGTGAGCGTCAGAGCGTGAGCGTTAGCGTTTGAGCGTGAGCGTCCGAGCGTGAGCCTCCGAGCATGAGCGTCAGAGCGTGTGCGTGATCGTCCGAGGGTGAGCATCAAAGCGTGAGCGTCAGAGCGTCCGAGCGTGAGCGTCAGAGCGTGAGCGTCAGAGCCTGAGCGTCAGAGCGTGAGCGTCCGAGCGTGAGCGTCAGAGCGTCAGAGCCTGAGCGTGAGCGTCAGAGCGTGAGCGTCAGAGCGTGAGTGTCCGAGGGTGAGCGTCCGAGGGTGAGCGTCAAAGCGTGAGCGTCAGAGCGTGAGCATCTGAACGTGAGCGTCAGAGCGTGAGCGTCCGAGCATGAGCGTCAGAGCGTGAGCCTCCGAGGGTGAGCATCAAAGCGTGAGCGTCCGAGCGTGAGCGTCCGAGCGTGAGTGTCAGAGCATGAGCGTCAGAGCCTGAGCGTCAGAGCGTGAGCGTTAGCGTCTGAGCGTGAGCCTCCGAGCATGAGCGTCAGAGCGTGTGTGTGAGCGTCCGAGGGTGAGCATCAAAGCGTGAGCGTCAGAGCGTGAGCGTCCGATCGTGAGCGTCAGAGCGTGAGCGTGAGCGTCAGAGCCTGAGCGTCAGAGCGTGAGCGTCCGAGCGTGAGCGTCAGAGCGTGAGCGTCAGAGCGTCAGAGCCTGAGTGTGAGCGTCAGAGCGTGAGCGTCAGAACGTGAGCGTCTGAGCGTGAGCGTCCGAGCGTGAGCGTCATAGCGTGAGTGTCTGAGCGTGAGCGTCAGCGTGAGCGTCAGAGTGTGAGTGTCAGAGCGTGAGCGTATGAGCGTGAGCGTCAGAGCATGAGCGTGAGCGTCCGAGCGTGAGCGTCAGAGCGTGAGCGTCCGAGCGTGAGCGTCAGAGCGTGAGCGTCAGAGCCTGAGCGTGAACGTCAGAGCGTGAGCGTCACAGCGTTAGCGTCTGAGCGTGAGCATCAGAGCGTGAGCGTCAGAGCATGAGCGTCCGAGCGTGAGCGTCAGAACGTGAGCGTCCGAGCGTGAGCGTCAGAGCGTGAGCGTCAGAGCGTGAGCATGGGAGCATGAGAATGTGAGCATGTGAGGGTGAGCGTGTGAAGGTGAGCATGTGAGGGTGAGCGTGTGAGGGTGAGCGTCTGAGGGTGAGCGTCTGAGGGTGAGCGGGTGAGGGTGAGCGTCCGAGGGTGAGCGTCCGAGGGTGAGCGTCAAAGCGTGAGCGTCCGAGCGTGAGCGTCAGAGCGTGAGCGTGAGCGTCAGAGCATGAGCGTCCGAGCGTGAGCGTCAGAACGTGAGCGTGAGCGTCCGAGCGTGAGCGTCAGAGCGTGAGCATGGGAGCATGAGAATGTGAGCGTGTGAGGGTGAGCGTGTGAGGGTGAGCGTCTGAGGGTGAGCGTGTGAGGGTGAGCGTCTGAGGGTGAGCGTGTGAGGGTGAGCGTGTGAGGGTGAGCGGGTGAGGGTGAGTGTCCGAGGGTGAGCGTCTGAGGGTGAGCGTCTGAGGGTGAGCGTGTGAGGGTGAGCGTGTGAGGGTGAGCGGGTGAGGGTGAGTGTCCGAGGGTGAGCGTCCGAGGGTGAGCGTCAAAGCGTGAGCGTCAGAGCGTGAGCATCTGAACGTGAGCGTCAGAGCGTGAGCGTCCGAGCATAAGCGTCAGAGCGTGAGCGTCCGAGCGTGAGCGTCCGAGGGTGAGCATCAAAGCGTGAGCGTCCGAGCGTGAGCGTGAGCGTCCGAGCGTGAGTGTCAGAGCGTGAGCGTCAGAGCCTGAGCGTCAGAGCGTGAGCGTCAGAGCGTGAGCGTTAGCGTTTGAGCGTGAGCGTCCGAGCGTGAGCCTCCGAGCATGAGCGTCAGAGCGTGTGCGTGATCGTCCGAGGGTGAGCATCAAAGCGTGAGCGTCAGAGCGTCCGAGCGTGAGCGTCAGAGCGTGAGCGTCAGAGCCTGAGCGTCAGAGCGTGAGCGTCCGAGCGTGAGCGTCAGAGCGTCAGAGCCTGAGCGTGAGCGTCAGAGCGTGAGCGTCAGAGCGTGAGTGTCCGAGGGTGAGCGTCCGAGGGTGAGCGTCAAAGCGTGAGCGTCAGAGCGTGAGCATCTGAACGTGAGCGTCAGAGCGTGAGCGTCCGAGCATGAGCGTCAGAGCGTGAGCCTCCGAGGGTGAGCATCAAAGCGTGAGCGTCCGAGCGTGAGCGTCCGAGCGTGAGTGTCAGAGCATGAGCGTCAGAGCCTGAGCGTCAGAGCGTGAGCGTTAGCGTCTGAGCGTGAGCCTCCGAGCATGAGCGTCAGAGCGTGTGTGTGAGCGTCCGAGGGTGAGCATCAAAGCGTGAGCGTCAGAGCGTGAGCGTCCGAGCGTGAGCGTCAGAGCGTGAGCGTGAGCGTCAGAGCCTGAGCGTCAGAGCGTGAGCGTCCGAGCGTGAGCGTCAGAGCGTGAGCGTCAGAGCGTCAGAGCCTGAGTGTGAGCGTCAGAGCGTGAGCGTCAGAACGTGAGCGTCTGAGCGTGAGCGTCCGAGCGTGAGCGTCATAGCGTGAGTGTCTGAGCGTGAGCGTCAGCGTGAGCGTCAGAGTGTGAGTGTCAGAGCGTGAGCGTATGAGCGTGAGCGTCAGAGCATGAGCGTGAGCGTCCGAGCGTGAGCGTCAGAGCGTGAGCGTCCGAGCGTGAGCGTCAGAGCGTGAGCGTCAGAGCCTGAGCGTGAACGTCAGAGCGTGAGCGTCACAGCGTTAGCGTCTGAGCGTGAGCATCAGAGCGTGAGCGTCAGAGCATGAGCGTCCGAGCGTGAGCGTCAGAACGTGAGCGTCCGAGCGTGAGCGTCAGAGCGTGAGCGTCAGAGCGTGAGCATGGGAGCATGAGAATGTGAGCATGTGAGGGTGAGCGTGTGAAGGTGAGCATGTGAGGGTGAGCGTGTGAGGGTGAGCGTCTGAGGGTGAGCGTCTGAGGGTGAGCGGGTGAGGGTGAGCGTCCGAGGGTGAGCGTCCGAGGGTGAGCGTCAAAGCGTGAGCGTCCGAGCGTGAGCGTCAGAGCGTGAGCGTGAGCGTCAGAGCATGAGCGTCCGAGCGTGAGCGTCAGAACGTGAGCGTGAGCGTCCGAGCGTGAGCGTCAGAGCGTGAGCATGGGAGCATGAGAATGTGAGCGTGTGAGGGTGAGCGTGTGAGGGTGAGCGTCTGAGGGTGAGCGTGTGAGGGTGAGCGTCTGAGGGTGAGCGTGTGAGGGTGAGCGTGTGAGGGTGAGCGGGTGAGGGTGAGTGTCCGAGGGTGAGCGTCCGAGGGTGAGCGTCAAAGCGTGAGCGTCAGAGCGTGAGCATCTGAACGTGAGCGTCAGAGCGTGAGCGTCCGAGCATGAGCGTCAGAGCGTGAGCGTCCGAGCGTGAGCGTCCGAGGGTGAGCATCAAAGCATGAGCGTCCGAGCGTGAGCGTCCGAGCGTGAGTATCAGAGCGTGAGCGTCAGAGCCTGAGCGTCAGAGCGTGAGCGTCAGAGCGTGAGCGTTAGCGTCTGAGCGTGAGCGTCCGAGCGTGAGCCTCCGAGCATGAGCGTCAGAGCGTTTGCGTGATCGTCCGAGGGTGAGCATCAAAGCGTGAGCGTCAGAGCGTGAGCGTCCGAGCGTGAGCGTCAGAGCGTGAGCGTCAGAGCGTGAGCGTCCGAGCGTGAGCGTCAGAGCGTGAGCGTCAGAGCCTGAGCGTCAGAGCGTGAGCGTCAGAGCGTGAGCGTGAGCGTCCGAGCGTGAGCGTCCGAGCGTGAGCGTCAGAGCGTCAGAGCCTGAGCGTGAGCGTCAGAGCGTGAGCGTCAGAGCGTGAGCGTCTGAGCGTGAGCGTCCGAGCGTGAGCGTCAGAGCATGAGTGTCTGAGCGTGAGCGTCAGCGTGAGCGTCAGAGTGTGAGTGTCAGAGCGTGAGCGTCTGAGCGTGAGCGTCCGAGCGTGAGCGTCCGAGCGTGAGCGTCAGAGCGTGAGCGTCAGAGCCTGAGCGTGAACGTCAGAGCGTGAGCGTCAGAGCGTGAGCGTCACAGCATGAGCGTCTGAGCGTGAGCATCAGAGCGTGAGCGTCAGAGCATGAGCGTCCGAGCGTGAGCGTCCGAGCGTGAGCATCCGAGCGTGAGCGTCAGAGCGTGAGCGTCTGAGCGTGAGCGTCAGAGCGTGAGCATCCGAGCGTGAGCGTCAGAGCATGAGCGTGAGCATCCAAGCGTGAGAATCAGAGCGTGAGCGTGAGCGTCAGAGCGTGAGTGTCCGAGCGTGAGCGTCAGAGTGTGAGCGTCCGAGCGTGAGCGTCACAGCGTGAGAGTCAGAGCGGGAGCGTCCGAGCGTGAACGTGAGCGTCAGAGCGTGAGCGTCAGAGCCTGAGTGTGAGCGTCAAGCGTGAGTGTCCGAGCGTGAGCGTCCGAGCGTGAGCGTCAGCGTCCGAGCGTGAGCATCAGAGCGTGAGCGTCAGAGCGTGAGCATCCAAGCGTGAGCGTCAGAGCGTGAGCGTCAGTGCGTGAGCATCAGAGCCTGAGCGTGAGCGTCAGAGTGTCAGCGTCAGAGCGTGAGCGTCTGAGGGTGAGCGTCAGAGCGTGAGCGTCCGAGCGTGAGCGTCCGAGCGTGAGCGTCTGAGGGTGAGCGTCTGAGCGTGAGCGTCTGAGGGTGAGCGCCTGAGCGTGAGCGTCACAGCGTGAGCGTCAGAGCGTGAGCTTCCAAGCGTGAGCATAAGCGTCAGAGCGTGAGCGTCCGAGCGTCCGAGCGTGAGCGTCAGAGCATGAGCGTGAGCATCCGAGCGTGAGTGTCAGAGCATGAGCGTGAGCGTCCGAGCGTGAGCATCAGAGCGTGAGCATCAGAGCGTGAGCGTCCGAGCGTGAACGTCAGAGCCTGAGCGTGAGCGTCAGAGCGTGAGCGTCCGAGCGTGAGCGTCAGAGCGTGAGCGTCTGAGCGTGAGCGTCAGAGCGTGAGAGTCAGAGCGTGAGCGTCCGAGCGTGAACGTGAGCGTCAGAGCGTGAGCGTCAGAGCCTGAGTGTGAGCGTCAAGCGTGAGCGATCGAGCATGAGCGTCAGAGCGTGAGCGTCCGAGCGTGAGCGTCAGAGCGTGAGCGTCCAAGCGTGAGCGTCAGAGCGTGAGCGTCAGAGCGTGAGCATCAGAGCCTGAGCGTGAGCGTCAGAGTGTCAGCGTCAGAGCGTGAGCGTCCGAGCGTCTGAGCGTGAGCGTCTGAGCGTGAGCATCAGAGCGTGAGCGTCCGAGCGTGAGCATCAGAGCGTGAGCGTGAGGGTCAGAGTGTCAGCGTCGGAGCGTGAGCGTCTGAGCGTGAGCATCAGAGCGTGAGCGTCAGAGCATGAGCGTGAGCATCCGAGCGTGAGCGTCTGAGCGTGAGCGTCCGAGCGTGAGCGTCAGAGCGTGAGCGTCCGAGCGTGAGCGTCAGAGCCTGAGTGTGAGCGTGAGAGCGTGAGCGTCAGAGCGTGAGAGTCAGAGCGTGAGCGTGAGCGTCAGAGCATGAGCGTGAGCGTCCGAGCGTGAGCGTCAGAGCATGAGCGTGAGCATCCGAGCGTGAGTGTCAGAGCATGAGCGTGAGCGTCCGAGCGTGAGCATCAGAGCGTGAGCATCAGAGCGTGAGCGTCCGAGCGTGAACGTCAGAACCTGAGCGTGAGCGTCAGAGCGTGAGCGTCCGAGCGTCAGAGCGTGAGCGTCTGAGCGTGAGCGTGAGAGCGTGAGAGTCAGAGCGTGAGCGTCCGAGCGTGAACGTGAGCGTCAGAGCGTGAGCGTCAGAGCCTGAGTGTGAGCGTCAAGCGTGAGCGATCGAGCATGAGCGTCAGAGCGTGAGCGTCCGAGCGTGAGCGTCAGAGCGTGAGCGTCCAAGCGTGAGCGTCAGAGCGTGAGCGTCAGAGCGTGAGCATCAGAGCCTGAGCGTGAGCGTCAGAGTGTCAGCGTCAGAGCGTGAGCGTCTGAGCGTGAGCGTCTGAGGGTGAGCGTCAGAGCGTGAGCGTCAGAGCGTGAGCGTCCGAGCGTGAGCGTCTGAGGGTGAGCGTCAGAGCGTGAGCGTCAGAGCCTGAGTGTGAGCGTGAGAGCGTGAGCGTCAGAGCGTGAGAGTCAGAGCGTGAGCGTCAGAGCATGAGCGTGAGCGTCCGAGCGTGAGCGTCTGAGGGTGAGCGTCCGAGCGTGAGCGTCAGAGCCTGAGTGTGAGCGTGAGAGCGTGAGCGTCAGAGCGTGAGAGTCAGAGCGTGAGCGTGAGCGTCAGAGCATGAGCGTGAGCGTCCGAGCGTGAGCGTCAGAGCATGAGCGTGAGCATCCGAGCGTGAGTGTCAGAGCATGAGCGTGAGCGTCCGAGCGTGAGCATCAGAGCGTGAGCATCAGAGCGTGAGCGTCCGAGCGTGAACGTCAGAACCTGAGCGTGAGCGTCAGAGCGTGAGCGTCCGAGCGTCAGAGCGTGAGCGTGAGAGCGTGAGCGTGAGAGCGTGAGAGTCAGAGCGTGAGCGTCCGAGCGTGAACGTGAGCGTCAGAGCGTGAGCGTCAGAGCCTGAGTGTGAGCGTCAAGCGTGAGCGATCGAGCATGAGCGTCAGAGCGTGAGCGTCCGAGCGTGAGCGTCAGAGCGTGAGCGTCCAAGCGTGAGCGTCAGAGCGTGAGCGTCAGAGCGTGAGCATCAGAGCCTGAGCGTGAGCGTCAGAGTGTCAGCGTCAGAGCGTGAGCGTCTGAGCGTGAGCGTCTGAGGGTGAGCGTCAGAGCGTGAGCGTCAGAGCGTGAGCGTCCGAGCGTGAGCGTCTGAGGGTGAGCGTCAGAGCGTGAGCGTCCGAGCGTGAGCGTCTGAGGGTGAGCGTCTGAGCGTGAGCGTCTGAGGGTGAGCGCCTGAGCGTGAGCGTCACAGCGTGAACGTCAGAGCGTGAGCTTCCGAGCGTGAGCGTCAGAGCGTGAGCATAAGCGTCCGAGCGTGAGCGTCCGAGCGTGAGCGTCAGAGCGTGAGTGTCAGAGCGTGAGCGTCTGAGCGTGAGCGTCAGAGAGTGAGCATGAGCGTGTGAGCGTCAGAGCGTGCGCGTGAGAGTCTGAGCGTGAGCGTCTGAGCGTGAGCGTCTGAGGGTGAGCGTCCAAGCGTGAGCGCCCAAGCGTGAGCGTCCAAGCGTGAGCGTCAGAGCGTGAGCATCAGAGCGTGAGCGTGAGCATCAGAGCATGAGCGTGAGCATCAGAGCCTGAGCGTGAGCGTCATAGTGTCAGCGTCAGAGCGTGAGCGTCCGAGCGTCTGAGCGTGAGCGTCCGAGCGTGAGCGTCAGCGCGTGAGCGTCAGAGCTTGAGCGTCAGAGTGTCAGCGTCAGAGCGTGAGCGTCAGAGCGTGAGCGTCAGAGCATGAGCGTGAGCGTCCGAGCTTGAGCGTCTGAGTGTAAGCGTCCGAGCGTGAGCGTCAGAGCGTGAGCGTCCGAGCGTGAGCGTCAGAGCCTGAGTGTGAGCGTGAGAGCGTGAGCGTGAGAGCGTGAGCATCAGAGCATGAGCTTGAGCGTCCGAGCGTGAGCGTCAGAGCGTGAGCGTCAGAACATGAGCGTGAGCGTCCGAGCGTGAGCGTCAGAGCGTGAGCGTCAGAGCGTGAGCGTCCGAGCGTGAGCGTCAGAGCCTGAGTGTGAGCGTGAGAGCGTGAGCGTGAGAGCGTGAGAGTCAGAGCGTGAGAGTCAGAGCGTGAGCGTCAGAGCATGAGCGTGAGCGTCAGAGCATGAGCTTGAGCGTCCGAGCGTGAGCGTCAGAGCATGAGCGTGAGCGTGAGCGTCAGAGCATGAGCGTGAGCGTCAGAGCATGAGCTTGAGCGTCCGAGCGTGAGCGTCAGAGCGTGAGCGTCAGGACATGAGCGTGAGCGTCCGAGCGTGAGCGTCCGAGCGTGAGCTTGAGCGTCAGAGCGTGAGCATCAGAGCGTGAGCGTCCGAGCGTGAACGTCAGAGCCTGAGCGTGAGCGTCAGAGCGTGAGCGTCCAAGCATGAGCGTCAGAGCGTGAGCGTGAGCATCCAAGCGTGAGCATAAGCGTCCGAGCGTGAGCGTCAGAGCGTGAGCGTCTGAGCGTGAGCGTCAGAGCGTGAGCGTGAGCGTCCGAGCGTGAGCATAAGCGTCCGAGCGTGAGCGTCAGAGCGTGAGCGTCTGAGCGTGAGCGTCAGAGAGTGAGCATGAGCGTCTGAGCGTGAGCGTCAGAGCGTGCGCGTGAGCGTCTGAGCGTGAGCGTCTGAGGGTGAGCGTCCAAGCGTGAGCGTCCAAGCGTGAGCGTCAGAGCATGAGCTTGAGCGTCCGAGCGTGAGCGTCAGAGCGTGAGCGTCAGAACATGAGCGTGAGCGTCCGAGCGTGAGTGTCAGAGCATGAGCGTGAGCGTCCGAGCGTGAGCATCCGAGCGTGAGCGTCAGAGCGTGAGCATCAGAGCGTGAGCGTCCGAGCGTGAACGTCAGAGCCTGAGCGTGAGCGTCAGAGCGTGAGCGTTCGAGCGTGAGCGTCCGAGCGTGAGCGTCAGAGCGTGAGCGTCAGAGCCTGAGCGTGAGCGTCAGAGCGTGAGCGTCTGAGCGTAAGCGTCAGAGCGTGAGTGTCAGTGCGTGAGCGTCCGAGCGTTAGCGTGAGCGTCCGAGCGTGAGCGTCCGAGCGTGAGTGTCAGAGCATGAGCGTCTGAGCGTGAGCGTCAGAGCGTGAGCGTCTGAGGTTGAGCGTCCGAGCGTGAGTGTCAGAGCGTGAGCGTCAGAGCGTGAGCGTCTGAGGGTGAGCGTCTGAGCGTGAGCGTCTGAGGGTGAGCACCTGAGCGTGAGCGTCAGAGCGTAAGCTTACGAGCGTAAGCGTCAGAGCGTGAGCGTCAGGGCGTGAGCATGAGCGTCAGAGCGTGAGTGTCAGAGCGTGAGCATCTGAATGTGAGCGTCAGAGCGTGAGCATGAGCGTCTGAGCGTGAGAGTGAGAGTCTGAGCGTGAGCGTCTGAGTGTGAGCGTCTGAGGGTGTGAGCGTGTGAGGGTGAGCGTGTGAGGGTGAGCCGCCATCTTGACCAATCAGCGACGTGGGATTTCCTGGACAGACAGACAGACAGACAGATAGACAGACAGACAGATAGACAGACAGACAGACGGGATAAGACAATTATATATATTAGACATATAATATACAGACTGCTCCTGAGGGCATGCAGAATAATGTACACCCTGTCACAGGAGCTTACAATCTAATATATAATATACAGACTGCTCCTGAGGGCTTGCAGAATAATGTACACCCTGTCCTAGGAGCTTACAATCTAATATACAATATACAGGCTGCTCCTGAGGGCATGCAGAATAAAGTACACCCTGTCCTAGGAGCTTATAATCTGATATACAATATACAGACTGCTCCTGAGGGCATGCAGAATAATGTACACACTGTCCTAGGAGCTTATAATCTGATATACAATATACAGACTGCTCCTGAGGGCATGCAGAATAATGTACACACTGTCCTAGGAGCTTACAGTTTAATATACAATATCTGAAGGTAGCTTACCGTGGGGTGGCTGCTTTGGAGCGGGGTCACAGGAGGCAGTGTCTCTGCTTCAGGAGGCTAGTGTCGGCGTGCCCTGAGCTCTCATAAGATGTCGGCACTGGTGAGCAGAGTCCCTTTTCCGATTGATTGCCCTGCAGTGGGCTTTGGGAAAATGGACGCTGTAGGAGGCACATGCATCTCCCGAGATCTCAATCTACGCATGCGTCGCCTCCAGAGGCCAATTTCCCAGAGCCCACTGTAGGGCAATCAATAGGAAAGGGGACTCTACTCACCAGCGCCGACATCTTATGAGTGCCCAGGGCCCGCAGCATCGCCCCATTCCTGCCGCCACCAGCCCCCTGAAGCAGCGGCCCTGCCTCCTGTGACCCCGCTCCACCGCCACCCCCCCTCGGAACCCTACTGTTAAACGGACTATAAGAGGCACCGCCATTTTATTTTAAAAAATTATTTTCCACCCCAAAATTTGAGGTGCATCTTATGGTCCTGTGCGTTCTATAGTCCGCAAAATATGGTAATGGCAAGTCTATAGCTCTGTGAAAATATTGGACCACACTTTGATGACATTTGAGTGTAGTCCAGTTTTCACCGACTGACATAGGGGAGAAGGTGAGAAACCTTTTGTTTCTCCTCTCCACTTCCGAGAAAAACCGATGCCACTCTGATCAAAGTCTGATCAGAGTCTGTAACTCTATTACGCCAGTTGCCGTTGCTTCAATTATGCTCATGATATCCTGTGCATCCAGTTCTGGTCCTCTGGTCAAGTTAGTACGCTCTTCGTTGTTTCTGCTCGGCCATCCTGCTGCGCCACCATCATCTGTCCGTGCTTCATTACAGCTGCTCATCTGAACTAGATGAGACATAACACCTATCATTACAAAAAAGAGGATTAAATGATAGGCTCTATTTAAGGAATCATCCTGATACACAAGAGAGAACACGTCACTCAGAGATGTTTGCTGAGATTTTTTAGGGGTAAATGGTGCAGTTCTAAGTTTCACCACAAACACCCCACAGCTACACAAGGTGTGAATGGGGCCTTAGTGTTCAGTGAACGAGTACCTACCTTGACTTGTATTCCTGAAGCTGCTGCCTCTGGGATACAAGATGGTTCAGGATTAGAACTTTACACATTCTGTGCCAATTGTGATGTCATGTGATATCTATGATGTCATGTGCCATGTGATGTCATGTGCCCTGTGATGTCATGTCCCCTGTGATGTCATAATAACTGCCACTACTGTGTTATGTATCAAGTTTCCAGCATCAAGGAAGAGTTGAATTCATAAAACAAAATCACAGGCTGCAAATAACCACCAGCCTCATTTTTAATTGAGTTATGAAGCACATTAAAACCTAAACATTTCCCCCTTTTATTCTAATCCGCATCACCTACTATTCTATGATCTAAAAAAAACACAGGACGCTATACTGCAATTCCTGATCACGATAAACCACCAGTTTCTGGTCACCCCTGATCCAACAGGACCAAGAGATGACAATGGAGATCTGTAGCAGACTGCAATTAAATGTATGTTATGAAAGCGCTATGTTTTGACAACAGTAATGATAAAGCTACCCAAAAATGGAACCAAATGGAGTCGTCTCAACTGGCCCACCCCTTTCTATATGCTTTTATTAGAGCACATGGGTGTCATAGAAGGCAAAACCAGCCGATTGCTGAGGGTCCTCAACAGGGCCGGCGTCAGCACCCGGCGCACCCGAGCAAGTGCCGGGGACCTGAGCAGGCGGGGGGCCCACTCGCGGTCGGTCACCCCGCCGGGCTATGGGCGGAGGAGAGCGGTGCCAGCACCCGCCCTTCTCCCCCGCTTGCTCAGGGCCCTGGCAGCTGGATACTTACCTCTCCCCATGCCTCCGCAGCAGCTCCGGTCTCTTCCTGCTGTGCGCTCCCTGTGACGTCTCAGGTCACAGGGTGCAGTGACGTTTTTCCACCGCGCCCTCCCCTGAGCCATCACAGGCAGCGCAGAGTGGGACGACGCCAGTGACGCTGGAGTCCGGACCTGACCAACGTTTTTTTTTATAAAGAGGGGGGGTGACATCCTGCATGGGGCATTTTAAAGGGAGGGGGGTGATATCCTGCATAGGACATTATAAAGAGGGGGGGTGACATCCTGCATGGGGCATTATATGGGGGGGGGGATGGACATCCTGCATGGGGCATTATATGGGGGGGAAAGGGACATCCTGGATGGGGCATTATATAGGGGGGAAGGACATCCTGCATTGGGCATTATATGGGGGGAAGGGACATCCTGCATGGGGCATTATATGGGGGAGAGACAAGTGACATCCTGCATGGGGCATTATATGGGGGGGGACAAGTGACATCCTGCATGGGGCATTATATGGGAAGGGGAAGAAGTGACATCCTGCATGGGGCATTATATGAGGGGTGACATCCGGCATGGGGCATTATATGGGGGGGAGGGACATCCTGCATAGGGCATTATATGGGGGGGAGAAGTGACATCCTGCATGGGGCATTATATGGGGGGGTGACATCCTGCATGGGGCATTATATGGGGGGTGACATCCTGCATGGGGCATTATATGGTGGGGAGAAGTAATATCCTGCATGGGCATTATACGGGGGGAATGACATCCTCAATGGGGCATTATAAGGGGGGTGACATCCTGCATGGGGCATTATATGGGGGATGACATCCTTCATGGGGCATTATAAGGGGGGAGCACAGCCTGCATGGGGCATTATAAGGGGGGAACAGCCTGCATGGAGCAATATATGGGGGCCAGTATCCTGTATGGAGCGTTATAAGGGGACCAGTATCCTGTACGGAGCGTTATATGGGGGCCAGTATCCTGTATGGAGCATTTTATGGGGGCCAGTATTCTGTAAGGAGCGTTATATGGGGACCAGTTTTCTGTATGGAGCGTTATATGGGGGCCAGTATTCCACGTGGAGAGTTATATGGGGGCCAGTATACTGTGTGAAACGATTCGCCGGTTTCTGAGCTATTGTGGAATTTACAATAGATATCACTCATGTAATGTAAAAAGTGACATCTTGGCATTGTATTATACCTATACTGCTCTGCGGTATCTGTGCATCATGAATCGTGGTATGTGTTAAAGGGGCCCAATGAGACTCTTTCGCCCGGTGCCCAGAAAAACCTGGAGCCGGCCCTGGTCTTCAAGACCTCTGACAGATGATCAGTTGATCAACCAGCAAGTCCTCATTTAAGGAAGGGGTTGTCCAAATTGGTAACCCCTGTTAGGCCGGGCTCACACTGGCTTTCTAAAGCACCCAAAGGTGCAGATCTTCCTTGGAATCTGGTCAATAACATTTTTTTTAAATCACAGAATCCTTATAACAATCACAACACGTGACACATGATCCATTTGCTGAGATTTCAGGTTAATGATGCAGTTCTGAATTCCACTACTACCCCCCATCTATGGGTGAAGAGTTCCCTACCTGGACTTGTTCCCTTCAAGCTGTCAGGCTCTAATGAAACAAGATGGCTCAGGTGTTACACTCTGTACATTCTATTCCAATTGTGATGTCACATGATGTCTGTGATTTTTATGTACTTTGTGATGTCATCAAAACTACCTATTTAACCCCTTCTAACCCAATGACATACTTTGATTTTGTAAACAGGTTATTTGGATGCAAGGGAGCAGACGATGAAGGACAATGGTAATCATCCAAAACTATAACCATAGGGACACACACACATACACACGTATATATATATATATATATATATATATATATATATATATATATGTTCAGATTGGCCCACCGGGGGACCGGAGGATCACCCGGTGGCCCCACGTGCTGGCACTGTCAGCTGTCTACTGTCTACAGCCTTCAGGTACAGGCACAGCGGTGATAAAATGCCGGCTGATCGGAACAGTGTTTCGTTCAGTACACATGAGCTGCAGAAGAGAGAGATTCACCCCTGACTGAGCCTCCCCTGTATCACCCCTGACTGACTGAGCCTCCCCTGTATCACCCCTGACTGGGCATCACCTGTATAACCTCTGTTTGTGCCTCCCCTGTATGACCCCTGACTGAGCCTCCCCTGTATGACCCCTGATTGAGCCTCCCCAGTATTACCCCTGACTGAGCTTCCCCTGCATCACCCCTGACTGACTGAGCCTCCCCTGTATCACCCCTGACTGAACCTCCCATCACACCCCTGACTGACTGAACCTCCCCTGTATCACCGCTGACTGAGCCTCACCTGTATCACCCCTGACTGAGCCTCCCCTGTATCACCCCTGACTGAGTCTCCCCTATATCACCCCTGACTGATATAATGTCCGCATTGCGGAGAACATTATACCAGGATGGAGACATTATATCAGGTTGAAGGACATTATACCAGGATGGAGACATTATGTTTCCATCCTGGTATAATGTCCTCCATCCTGATAATGATATCACCCATCCTGATATAATATCTCCATCCTGATGTAATGTCTCCATCCTGTTATAATGTCCTCCATCCTGATATAATATCACCCATCCTGATATAATGTCTCCATTCTGGTATAATGTCCTCCATCCTGATATAATATCACCCATCTTGATATAATGATATAATGTCCTCCATCCTGGTATAATGTCCTCCATCCTGATATAATGTCCTCCATCCTGGTACATTGTACTCCATCCTGATATAATGTCTCCATCCTGATATAATGTCCTCCATCCTGATATAATATCACCCATCCTGATAAAATGTCTTCATCCTGATATAATGTCTCCATCCTGGTATAATGTCCTCAATCCTGATATAATATTATCCATCCTGATATAATGTCCTCCATCCTGGTATAATGTCCTCCATGCTGGTATAATGTCCTCCATCCTGATATAATATCACCCATCCTGATATAATGACCTCCATTCTGGTATAATGTCCTCCATCCTGTTATAATATCACCCATCCTGATATAATGTCCTCCATCCTGGTATAATGTCCTCCATCCTGATATAATATCACCCATCCTGATATAATGTCCTCCATCCTGGTATAATGTCCGCCATCCTGGTATAATGTTCCCACAGCCGGGACCTGACTTCTGCGGGCCGCCAAGGGCAATGATGACATCACTGCCATGTGCAACCCATCTGCTGCCTTTGATTGTCCGGCAGCGTGTATTGCAGTGCAGGGAGCGTGGGTCTCTGCGTCACAATACATTTCTGTAGAATGTGCATCAGAGGATGCACATCCAGGTGAAATTGGTGTCGGTAGGCCACGCTTCAGTATTGGTCTGGTCTCGGTTGCACCTTCTATGACCACAATCATTACACCCCTGCTTGTTTTGTGTGTTTTAATATAACAGTAACAGTATTGCAGTATATAGTGGAAATAATGATCTCATATGAATCCAGCCTAATGCTGGATTTCACAGGAGTCTCAAGATGGGGGCGCACAGCTGCATGGTAATCATACCGGCACATGCCCACTGTATGTTGCGTGTGAAGCAGGCTCTACTCCTGAGCCAACTCCACACATGCGGATCTCGCCGTGGACGTACTGGTACTGTATGTTCATCTGTGCCAAGGGATTAATATTTTTAATTGGTTTTATGTATGTGCATGTGGAGAGTAGCACCCTTATCCCGGCCCTGGCGGTCTTAAAAAAAGGAACAGAACAAATTCATTTATATTAAAACCATTTTTACATGCATAAAAAGTTGCAATTTGTACAAAAGCAAAGCACCCCCACGCCATCACACCTCCTCCTCCATGCTTCACGGTGGGAACCAGGCATGTAGAGTCCATCCGTTCACCTTTTCTGCGTCGCAGAAAGACACGGTGGTTGGAACCAATGATCTAAAATTTGGACTCATCAGACCAAAGCACAGATTTCCACTGGTCTAATGTCCATTCCTTGTGTTCTTTAGCCCAAACAACTCTCTTCTGCTTGTTGCCTGTCCTTAGCAGTGGCTTCCTAGCAGCTATTTTACCATGAAGGTGTGCTGCACAAAGTCTCCTCTTAACAGCTGTTGAAGAGATGTGTCTGCTGCTAGAACTCTGTGTGGCATTGATCTGGTCTCTAATCTGAGCTGCTGTTAATCTGCGATTTCTGAGGCTGGTGACTTATCCTCAGAAGCAGAGGTGACTCTTGGTCTTCCTTTCCTGGGGCGGTCCTCATGTGAGCCAGTTTCTTTGTAGCGCTTGATGGTTTTTGCAACTGCTCTTGGGGACACTTTCAAAGTTTTCCCAATTTTTCAGACTGACTGACCTTCATTTCTTAAAGTAATGATGTCCACTCGTTTTTCTTTACTTAGCTGCTTTTTTCTTGCCATAATACAAATTCTAACAGTCTATTCAGTAGGACTATCAGCTGTGTATCCACCTGACTTCTGCACAACGCAACTGATGGTCCCAATCCCATTTATAAGGCAAGAAATCCCACTTATTAAACCTGACAGGGCACACCTGTGAAGTGAAAACCATTTCCGGTGACTACCTCTTGAAGCTCATCAAGAGAATGTCAAGAGTGTGCAAAGCAGTCATCAAAGCAAAAGGTGGCTACTTTGAAGAACCTAGAATATAAGACATATTTTCAGTTGTTTCACACTTTTTTGTTAAGTATATAATTCCACATGTGTTAATTCATAGTTTTGATGCCTTCAGTGTGAATGTACAATTTTCATAGTCATGAAAATATAGAAAAATCTTTAAATGAGAAGGTGTGTCCAAACTTTTGGTCTGTACTGTATATTTCAGGCTGGGGGTCACATTATGCTTGCTTGTTGCATTTTGCCACACGTTTTTAGAAATCCCCCATACCTTTTGGAACCTAGTTTAGGAGAAATGCCCAGGATGCCAGCAGGTAGGAGGAAGATTGCAATGCTCTTGCTTTGCTCTTAAAGGATACCGATAAGACCGCTTTATCAGGGTCCTGAGAATTGTTTTATTCAATTTTAGTGTATATATAGATCTTTTCGGTCATTGCAATTCTACCTGTATCCATGATAAAACAATCTCAGAGTGTTTAGAAACGTTTTAAAGGGATCTTTCTGCAGGTTTTTGCTATGTGATCAGAGCAGCATATTGTGGGGGCTGAAACCCTGATTCCCGCAATGTCACTTACTAGGTTGTGTGCCATTGTTTCAATAAAATCATTATTTTATCAGCAGGAGATTATGACGCGCCCCCTGGGCCGTGGAGTACCCGGAGCAGGGCCGGTAGATGCTGGAGGTTGTAGTCACAGTGGCAGTGAACCGGTCCGTGACCCAGGCGGTCAATCCAAGGGTAGTATAGGTGTGTAGGTTATATATAATGTCCGACTATGCCACCTGTGAAGTGCGGCTAATGAGGCCGCCGCTGCGGAACAGTCCTCTGAAGCTGGTGGTTTGGCAGCAAGGGTGGTATAACTCCCCACAGGAAGAGTGTAGCTTCAGGGCAGTGTGTGTGGATGATGGTGGTTGTGCAGGGGGTCGCGGTGCAGAAATAACCACAGAGTCCGTATAGTGCAGTCCCAGGGTCTTTACTGGTAGCAATTAGACAGGCCTGGACTGGAGTACTGGCTAGAGATAAGAGTCTGGTCAGTCTGGGAGCAAGCATAGGGTCCTCCTGGACAGGTGGAGTTGTAGGCCTGCCGTTCTCACTATACTCTTTTGGCTATTCTGCTTGTAGCTGTGTTGTAGCCCACGTCCCTGAGTTTAACGTGTTGTGCTCACCCGTATGGCTGGCAGCTCGGGCCTTGTGGATGCCTCGCTCCTCCTTGGCGGTACTGGTCCCTCGGTGCTGCTGAGCCTCCGGGCGTCTGATGGGTCCAGGAGACCTGCAATCTTCAGCCCTGCGGTATCTGCTGCTGGGCCTGAAGGGTCCCACAGCCTCGGACTCCGGTGTCCGGTTCTCTGTGTAGTCCATCTAGGACGAGCTATCTCCAGCTCCAGTCCCTAGCTCCTCTCTCTTCAATGTCCTAAACTCATCACCTCACACTAGACTGAACTAACCCCGCCTCCAGATCCAGTTGCCAAGGAGAGGGGCCTCCCCTTGTTGGTCTGAAGCCAGGAAGTGTTGCATGTATTGTGTTCCTGACCAGGAAACCCCTGCTCGCCTCCAGACATGGCATTACCTCTTTTGAGGGAAGCAATACCACTGTGGCAACCAGACCCTTGGGATGCCACAATTATCACTATAGGACTAGGTGTAACGTTCCTCCTAGTCAACTTGCTCTGTGTATCTCCGCCCCCACCACTGCCAATCAGTGGTGTGGGCGGGTTACACAAGGCTCAGCAGGGTAGTAAAGTAACATTTCTACCATAATAAAATGCCTCCATTATTGATGAATATGATGGGCAGGTGAAGCCACACTGACATCGGATACCGCCAGGGCTGTATTTGGAGATTCTGCTGCCCTATGCACTGTCAGTGGTCGCCCCCCCCCCGGGTCACGCCCACCCTCACCCTCCGTCACGTCCCCCACACGTCGTGCCCCCCTCGCCTCCAATATCTTCCCCCTCGTCGCGGCCGTTTCCCCAAGTTTCATGTAGCTTCTCCCCACCCATTCCATGTAGCACATATAAAAGGTTTGTAGGGGTAAATTCCTGCAGACAAACTGCCTTGAAATAAGACCACAGGGCTGCAGCAGGCACTGCAGCATTGCATATGGGGGTGGGGGGATGGGAGCGGCCCACACAGACCACAGGGCTGCAGCATTGTATATGGGGGGGATGGGAGCGGCCCACACAGACCACAGGGCTGCAGCATTGCATATGGGGGTGTGGGGGATGGGAGCGGCCCACTCAGACCACAGGGCTGCAGCATTGTATATGGGGGGGGGATGGGAGCGGCCCACACAGACCACAGGGCTGCAGCATTGCATATGGGGGTGGGGGGGATGGGAGAGGCCCACTCAGACCACAGGGCTGCAGCATTGTATATGGGGGGGGGATGGGAGCGGCCCACACAGACCACAGGGCTGCAGCATTGTATATGGGGGTGGGGGGGTGGGAGCGACCCACACAGACCACAGGGCTGCAGCATTGCATATGGGGGTGGGGGGGATGGGAGCGGCCCACTCAGACCACAGGGCTGCAGCATTGTATATGGGGGGGGGGATGGGAGCGGCCCACACAGACCACAGGGCTGCAGCATTGCTTATGGGGGTGGGGGGGATGGGAGCGGCCCACACAGACCACAGGGCTGCAGCATTGCATATGGGGGTGGGGGGGGAGCGGCCCACACAGACTACAGGGCTGCAGCATTGTATATAGGGGTGGAGGGTGATGGGAGCGGCCCACACAGAACTGGGCTGCAGCAGGCACTGCAGCATTGCATATGGCCCATATGCAATGCTGCAGTGCCTGATGCAGCCCATGTCTGGGATTCAGACCCCACTGTGTCCCTCCCTGCTGCAACCTGCCATCATGTCTGACCAGTGACAACAGTCACAGACTAGTCAGACTCCTCCTGAGACTAGTCAGAGACTCAGGCAGTCTGGGCTCTGTCAGGCTGGCACTGCTGCCCGCAGGCTGTACTGTCTGTGCACAGCACAGAACACAGTAACGGCGGCAGCTGCTGACTGCGCGTCTGCGCCTAAACTATGATCCCCCCGCACGCCTCGCCGCCTGCCGCCTGCCATCATCAATTATGCTGCAGTCTAGAGCAAACTGCAGAAGCGGCAGCTCCTCAGCCAGCATCATGCAACGGCACCACGGCCCGGGTGGCAGTGTCGGCGCAATGGCACATCACAACAGGACACAATTACCGGCGCTGCCTGCTGAGATGAGCCGCCGCCAGCGATGTGCTGCCCGGGCCTCCGCGGGAACCTCAAGTGCCCGGCAGGGGCGTACATAGAAATCATGGGGCCCCATAGCAGAAGTTCCAATTGGACCCCCCCCCCCCTCCGAAAAAAGAAAAAAACAAAAATTAAATAATTGTCGGGGTCACAGAAGAGCAAATCTCACAACTTTCCAGGCTTTACATAGTAACTTTCCTCCTGCTGAAGTCCTAGATTCCTCTTTCATTGCCCCCATAAAAAGTATGATGCCAACAAAAGTACCCCCATAGTGAATTCCTCCACATGCACAGTATAATGACCCTACTGTACCCCACCTCAACTCCCAAGGCAAAGTATGGTGACCCCAACACAGTATGATCCCCCCGACTGTGACTCCCTCACAGCCCTCCATGCACATTAAAGGGCCAAGTACATTGTAATGGCCCGCACTACCCCTCCAAACAGTAAGATGGCCCCCACACAAACCTTCATACTGTATAATTCCTTTCACACAGTATAATGGTCCCACATAACCCTCCAAATATTATAATGGCCCCACATAGCGTTCCATGTAGTATAATGCTCCCCCATAATCCTCCATATAGTATAATGCGCCCACCATAATCCTCCATATAGTATAATGCGCCCACCATAATCCTCCATGCAATAAAATACACTCCCCATGGTCTTCCATGCAATGAAATGCACCCCATGGTCCTCCATATAGTATATTGCACTCCTCATAGTCCTCCACACAATATATTGCAGCCCCCATGGTCCTCCATACAGTATAATGCGGCCCCATAGGGCATAGTGTGGCCACAGTCCTCCAGTAATATGGGCACCACATTTAAATAAATACACACTCACCGCTCCTCGTTCCCCCGCTGCTTCAGTCTCTCAGCTCCACTGCCTGACCCGCGGTGAAGTGACGTCATCGCGCCGCTGCGTCAAAGCAGAGTGGGAATGATGGGAGAGGCAGGGCCGGTTTTAGATAAAGTGGGGCCCTAGGCAAAAGTTTAAAGTGGGGCCACAAATGCTCACATATTGCACCATCACACTCAAAGATTTTGGTTGTATTTACATGCTCTGAGCACAGGCCATTAAATGAGCGTGATTGACAACACTGAAGTTGTTCTACAGTTTTTCCCCGGCCTCTTTACATCGGCTGAGAAAGAATGATGGAGACAGAATGATCAATCTGTCCCCATACAGTATCATATTATCAGCAGCAGATCTGCAGGTTACACCGGGCGATATGCTGCTGAGAACAATGATGTTTGTTCTTCCATAAACAATCCAGTCACCCAATGAATGAACAGAATTTTGCTCGTTCGTTGGATGATTGCCGATATGTTTACACCTATGATCTCTCATCTGTGCAGTCAGGATTTAGAAGTGTGGAAGCTACACACACACTGTGTGTCACATAATGCCACTGTGTCTATATCTGGCCATCTACATATACAGTTTAGAATAATGCAATAAAATATATAAACATACATATTTAAACACGTACGTACACGGCACACAAACGTACAAGGCACACACACACAAGTACAAGGCACACACACACGTACAAGGCACACATGGCACACACACACGTACAATGCACACACACAAGTACAAGGCACACACACATACAAGGCACACACATATACAAGGCACATACACATGTACAAGGCACACACACGGCATACACGTACAAGGCACACACAAGTACACAATGCACACACACACGTACAAGGCACATATACGTACAATGCACACACACGGCACACACGTACAAGGTACACATGCACAATGAACACACACAAGGCACACACGTACAATGCACACACACGGAATACATACCCGCTGAACAACTAATGCTCAGTAGATACACACATTAGACATAGCACATGTATGCAGGACAACACATGTTCATATAAAAACATACAGATATCTCACAGACAGCACACACTGCACACACACTGCTTTACACTGCAGGAGCAGCACAGCACACAGATGGACACAGACTTATCTGGCAGCTCAGGTTGGTAGATGCCGGTCTCTGGCTCCCCCTCTGTGCAGGAGGACAGGAGCACGCTCCTCTTTCAATGCAAGGCCCTCATCAAAGGTCCTGAAGCTCTCCAGACTTCAAGACCTGAGGTGACATCATGGTCACATGACAAGTCGCATGATCGTGATGTCACTACAGGTCCTAAACCAGTCTCTACATCAGAAGTTTCACTGACAATGCTATTATCAGTGAAGCTCCTGCTGTAGACAGTGGGGGTCCGATGCGAGGTGTGGCTCCGATGCGGATGCTGGGGGGGGCGGAGCCACCCGGCCGGCTCGGGGCACGAACCAAAAAAAAAAACACAAAAAAAAACAACCACGCTCAGGCGCCGCCCTCCCCGAATTCCGGTGCCCTAGGCAGGAGACTGTTTCTTGTAGTTTGTGTGCACATTCTCATACTCTCCTATTTGGTTTATCCTTCCTTTAACTCCCTTGTGTCCCACTTTGTTGTTTTGGGAGTGTATTTTGTATGGTTAGTATTTTCATTTATCCCTGTCCGTCTTTCCTTGTTTGTCTGGTTGTTGTGTTCCTATACACTTCAGCCTTCCACTTCTTTGGGTGGGGGAGGGAACAGATAAGGGTTGATATAGGAGCATAGCAAGGCACGTGAACCTGGTGTCTCCACCTTCAGGAGTAATCCGGGGGACAGGGATAGAGAAGGTCACCCATAGTACCACAGCTCTACATGACATTAACACTGGCCCATACCTTTTTTAAGCCATCGTGGTTCTGGTGGCTGCTCTGGCTGGGCAACTGCAGCAACTCAGCCTGGAGGTGGCAGATTTACACACCGTTGTTTTGCAGCACCAAAACACCTCAGGTTTAGGGCCCGCGGCTCTCGGGCAACTCCTGGTGGAGCCTAAGATCGCTCTACTGAATAGGTACTGGATTGGGATCGTTCTGAGGACTTAAAGGCTTTACTAATGTTTTTAGGTTTCGCTAACTACTACTGTAAGTTCGTTAAGAACTTTTCGGTAGTGGCCAAACCTATGACGGATATCACCAGGAAAGGGACGGATTTCTAAATGGCCCAGTCCGGCCAGTGAGGCATTTGATACTTTAAAGAAATGTTTTGCTTCCGCGCCGATTTTTATACAGCCTGCCGTCACTCAGCCATTCATTGTAGAGGTAGATGCGTCTGAAGTGGAAGTGGGGGCTGTATTGTCGCAGGGCGCATCCCCAAGTAAATGGCGTCTGTGTGCTTAGTTTTCAAAGAAACTGTTGTCTATTAAGAAAAATTATGACATGTTAATAAGGAACTCTTGCCAGTAAAGTGGGCTTTTGAAAAATGGTTATTACAACTATATGTTGTGATCTGGAGAGGGAGGTCGTAGAGGCTCAGGTGGACACCCCTGCTGCCTGTCCTTTAGGTAAACTGTTTGTTCCTGGAGGTCTTAAAGTTTTAAGCGAACATCATAATTCGGTCTTAGCTGGTCATCCTAGCGCACCAGCTCCACCCATCCTGGCTGAGCTGCATGAAACTTGCGTTAAAATGCCAAAAGTTGCTAATATTTTGACAGCACTGCACACAAATTTACCAACTTTTCAAAGCATTTTACTCTAGTTTTCTAGCTGTGTCCTCAGTGAAAGGGTTAACCAAGCACACTTGCGCAACACTAATAGGTATCTATTATCTGATAACTCATTGAGCGGGGAATTCCATCTTGTTTTGACCAAGAAATATTTTAGCAGTTTTTCTGAGTGAATAATGAATTGAGGAGAAGTGGCTTTTAAAAGGTTATTCCCATCTTCATAAATGGATGTTGTCAAATAGTGCTTGTAAATACAAGCAATTTTGTAATTTACAGGTTATTAACCCCTTAGTGACGGAGCCAATTTTGACCTTAATGACCAGGCCAAATTTTACAATTCTGACCAGTGTCACTTTATGAGGTAATAACTCTGGAACGCTTCAACGGATCCCAGTGGAAAATTTGTTCGCTATGACTTGCGTTTATCTGTGGAAAAAAAACCCTGAAATTTGGTGAAAATTTTTACATTTTCAAACTTAATTTTTAGTTCAACCAGAGAGTTATGTTAAACGAAATAGTTAATAAATAACATTTCCCACATGTCTACTTTATATTAGTACAATTTTTGAAACATTTTTTTTTTTAAGGGTTAAAAGTTAACCAGCGATTTCTCATTTTTCCAACAAAATTTACAAAACCATTTTTTTTTAGGGACTACAACACATTTGAAATGACTTTGGGGGGGGGCTATATGACAGAAAATACCCAAAAGTGACACCAGTCTAAAAAATGCACCCCTCAAGCTGCTCAAAACCACATTCAAGAAGTTTATAAACCATTCAGGTGTTTCACAAGAACTGAAGCAAAGTAGAAGGAAAAATGTGAACATTTATCTTTTTTTTCACAAAAATGTTACTTTAGACCAAAATTTTTTCTTTCCACAAGGATAGCAAGAATCCACAAAATTGATTGTGCAATTTCTCCTGAGCATGCCGATACCCCATATGTGGGGGGAAACGACTGTTTGGGCATATGGCAAGGCTCGGAAGGGAAGGAGCACTGTTTGACTTTTTGAACGCAAAATTGGCTGGAATCAAGAGTGGACGCCATGTCACGTTTGGAGAGCCACTGACATGCCTAAACAGTGGAAAACCCCCAAAAGTGACCCCATTTTGGAAACTACACCGCTAAATGATTTTATCCAGGGTTATAGTAAGCATTTTGAACCCACAGGTACAACACAGAATTTGATAACATTAGGTCATCAATATTGAATACGTCGTCATTAGTGCTGAGCGCAAGTGCTCGCTACTTTAGTTTGCATCGGGTGGTCGAATGCCACCGTTTGATGCCATTTTTAATGGGTATCGTTAGTCGCTAAGGGGTTAATATTTTCAGCAATTCTTGAGATATTAAAATTTTTGTTTTCTTTTGTTTACAGCTCATTGCCTTGGAGACCAACCACTGCTACTACACAGCTTACAAAATCTTTTCTTTTGATCTGAGTGTAAGCACTGTTTTGAAGCTGGCCAGGACCGCTGGAGCGCGCTGTTACCGTCTAATCCTGGCTAGCTTCAGCGCAGTACTTACAAGCTAGACAGCAGCAGTGGTTGGTCTTCAAGGCAACAAGCTGTAAAAGAAACAATAATATCTCAAAAACGGCTGCAAATTTTAATAAGCAATAAATTGTAAAAGTACTTGCTTTTCTGAGCACCATCCGTCAATATCCATCTAAAGATGGGAATATCCCATTAAAGTGGAGGACGAAGGGAAAATGTTCATTTATTTCACTGATAAGGTATGCTACAGAGTTTCTTATACAGTATTTGCTTGTACTATATTTATTTATCTAAATTTGTTGAATTGTGAACTCCATTTAATTGTACCTTAAGGCTGTGTGCCCACGTAGCATTTTTCAAGCGTATATATGCTGCGGAATTTCCGCAGCGTAAACGCTTGAAAAACGCATGTATATCCGCACCCCATGGTCCCCAATGGGATTCCGCAAGTTCTATGCACATGCTGCGGATTTTTCCGCAGCGTTTATGCCGCGTTCAAAAATCCGCAGCATGTCATTTAATTTTGCGTTTCCGCAAGCGGAATTGCCTTTGTCCAATGCATAAAAAACGCAAGGCAATTCCGCATGTGGAAAACGCGTGATAAACGCGCGAAAAATGCGCGATAAACGCGTGCGGAATTCCGCATGCGTTTTTCCGGGAGAGGACTTGCATTTATGCAGCAGAAATTTTCTGCTTCATAAATGCAACGTGGGCACATAGCCTTAATGTGCACGTGATTTACATTTGTCCTTTCTCAGGACCATTTGTGATTAGACAAAGTTGTGATTAGAAAATCATGTGGTTTTTTTTTCACACCTTCCAGATACACAGCCATTGCAGTATCTGTGGACTGATCATCGAATTAACTTCTTGTTTTACAAGCATTTTACTATATAAACATATCCTGGAAGGATACTTATTCACAGTTTGTAGTTTATACAAGGGGTTATCTGCTTGCATTCAGTATTTTGTTGGCTCTATGTTGCTGTGCATAGCTCTACAAATACTGAGGTAAAAAACTCCCCAAATACTCAACGTGTGCACGTGGCCTTAGTACAGTAGTGTTCAAAATAATAGCAGTACAATATGACTAACCACATTAATCACTGTTTCTGGTATAAATTATATTACCACATGTCAAACAATTTACCAGTTGGTGCAGTAGATTCTAAGAAAACCAACAGTCTCAGCATTCATGATCTGCATGTTTTTGAGTCTGTGTATTTGAATAATTAATTGAAAGTGCGTGTGTTCAAAATAATTGCAGGGAGGAGGTCAATTAGTGAGGTCAATCATTCTGTGAAGAAACCAGTGTGAATCAGGTGGCCCTTATTTAAGGGGGAAGCCAGCACATGTTGTACATGCATTTCTCCTTGAAAGCCTGAGAAATATGGGCTGTTCGAGACATTGTTCAGAAGAACAGCGTACTTTGATCAAAAAGTTGATTGGAGAGGGTAAAACTTATAAAGAAGTGCAGACAATGCTAGGCTGTTCATCTAAAATGATCTCCAATGCTTTAAAATGGAAAGCAAAACCAGAGAGACGTGGAAGAAAACGGAAGACTACCATTCGAATGGATCAAACAATAGCCAGAATGTCAAAGGCTCAGCCAAAGATCAGCACCAGGATGATCAAAGACAGTCTCAAGTTACATGTGAGTGTTGTGACAGTTAGAAGATGCCTGTGTAAAGCTAATCTCTTAGCAAGAAGTCCCCGCAAAGTCCCACTGTGTTCTGAAGCGGATACAATTTGCCAAAGAGCACATCAACTGGCCTAAAGAGAAATGGAGAAACATTTTGTTGACTGATGAAAGTAAAATTGTTCTTCTTGGGTCCAAGGGCCACAAACATTTCTTCAGACGACCCCCAAACTCTGCATTCAAGCCACAGTACACTCTGAAGACAGTGAAGCATGGTGGTGCAAGATGATATGGGCATGTTTTTCTTACTATGGTGCCGGAACTATTTACTGCATACCAGGGATTATGGACCAGTTTGCATATATTAAAATACTTGAAGAGGTCATGTTACCTTACGCTGAAGAGGATATGCCCTTGAAATGGGTGTTCCAACAAGACAACGACCCTAAACACACCAGTAAATGAGCAAAATCTTGGTTTCAGTCCAACAAAATTGAGGTTAAGGAGTGGCCATCCCAATCCCCGGACCATAATCCAATAGAACACTTGTGGGGTGACATCAAAAATCACGTTTCTGAGGCAAAGCCATCAAATGCCATAGAATTGTGGGATGTAGTCAAAGCATCCTGGGCTGGAATAACAGTTGACAGATGCCAGAAGTTGGTTGACTCTATGCAACATAGATGTGAAGCAGTTCTAAAAAACTGTGGGTATACAACTAAATATTAGGTTAGTGATTCACAGGAATGCTAAATCATAAAAAAAAAAGAAAACAAAATTGTTTGTTTGTAAAGACAAATGCAGACACTGATATTTTTTAGAACAGCCCAATGTTCATTTTTTGTTATTTTCTGTTAAGTAGTTAAAATTTATATACATTTCTCTTCATGTTTTGAATTAGAAAACAGTGTGCAATTTTCCCACTACATGGAAATAAAAACTAGTGTAAAGATTTTGTGCTTAACTCATGTTGCATAACACACTGCTATTATTTTCAACACTGCTGTATAGTGTTTTTCCACATTATTCTCCTGACTGGAAACCAATTGTTTTTTAGGTCATGATTTTTTGGGGGGCTGACGTATGATACTGTATTTTAATTGATATAGTATAGTGAATGCTTAATATATGTGATTATAGTGTGCATTAAACTTTCATTTGTAGAGAAGCATACCTATGGCATTCTGATTCCGAATGATAAACACACAATGAATTGTTTTTGACCCTATTTAGATTGTCAAATAACAGCTATGAGGATACTCTCTTAAAATATAACCTTTAATGACATATGTATAAAATCTATCATATCCTCAGTCTGTTTCAAGTAGATGAGTATAAATCTATCAAAGCACCCCTCATAACATCAGGACACAATGATATCTACAGATATTGATATCTCTGCAAATAAATTCTCTACATTTGAACTGCAAGGTCTATAACAAACACAAAAAATCCTGAATGTTAATAATAAATTATAACAACAAAGTGCTAAAGTGCAATATAAATAAAAAGAAAACCATGTGGACCTTACCCATTTCACATGTAGATAACGTCAGTGGTTTTAATCCATCCAAATAGATATTGCTGAAAACTAGGTCTGCCCTGTTGTGCCCTTAGTGTTAGCTCCTGCCCCAACAAGGGCAGTAACAAAGTATACCTTTCATAATACCTCAGAAAAAAATCCTTCCTGACGCGTTTCTTCGTTATGAGAAATCATCAGGGGAGTATACTTGCTGTTTTGGGGACGCACAAGTCAGGAGATACCCAAATTGCTACATCAGAATTGCAACATAAACGTGGCTCCGTGTTTATAAAGTGCCAAGTGTCTTAAAACGAACCTATCTAGTCAACAAGTACCTCACAGTGGTATCCTCATAGCTGTTATTTGTCATATTAATACTGAGGAATTTATCCTGCCAATTGGTAAAATAGGAACTTGTTGCTATTTACCCTGTTTAGATTGATGTTGGTCAGGATTCTTAGATGCGCATCAATCGTTCAAAAGATCACCAAGACGAGCGCCGTTCAGTAGACAGGTGCACACAGCTCCAGCCTGAAAGAATAGAAAGTCTATGCCATCTATTGAATCTGTACTCCTCTCTATGCACGTTCAGAAAGGAGCTGTGCACTCCTGTCTTCTGAGGTGTGCACTCCTGTCTCCTGAGGTGTACACATTCAGAAAGGAGCTGTGCACTCCAGTCTTCTGAGGTGTGCACTCCTGTCTCCTGAGGTGTACACATTCAGAAAGAAGCTGTGCACTCCTGTCTCCTGAGGTGTGCACTCCTGTCTCCTGAGCTGTGCACTCCTGTCTCCTGAGCTGTGCACTCCAGTCTCCTGAGGTGTGTACTCCTGTCTCCTGAGCTGTGCACTCCTGTCTCCTGAGCTGTGCACTCCAGTCTCCTGAGGTGTGTACTCCTGTCTCCTGAGGTGTGTACTCCTGTCTCCTGAGGTGTGCACTCCTGTCTCCTGAGCTGTGCACTCCAGTCTCCTGAGGTGTGTACTCCTGTCTCCAGAGGTGTGTACTCCTGTCTCCTGAGGTGTGCACTCCTGTCTCCTGAGCTGTGCACTCCTGTCTCCTGAGGTGTGCACTCCTGTCTCCTGAGATATGCACTCCTGTCTCCTGAGGTATGCACTCCTATCTCCTGAGGTGTGCACATTCAGAAAGGAGCTGTGCACTCCAGTCTTCTGAGGTGTGCACTCCTGTCTCCTGAGGTGTGCACTCCTGTCTCCTGAGATATGCACTCCTGTCTCCTGAGGTATGCACTCCTATCTCCTGAGGTGTGCACATTCAGAAAGGAGCTGTGCACTCCAGTCTTCTGAGGTGTGCACTCCTGTCTCCTGAGGTGTGCACTCCTGTCTCCTGAGGTGTGCACATTCAGAAAGGAGCTGTGCACCCCAGTCTTCTGAGGTGTGCACTCCTGTCTCCTGAGGTGTGCTTATTCAGAAAGAAGCTGTGCACTCCTGTCTCCTGAGGTGTGCACTCCTGTCTCCGGAGCTGTGCACTCCTGTCTCCTGAGTTGTGCACTCCTGTCTCCTGAGCTGTGCACTCCTGTCTCCTGAGCTGTGCACTTCAGTCTCCTGAGGTGTGTACTCCTGTCTCCTGAGCTGTGCACTCCTGTCTCCTGAGCTGTGCACTCCTGTCTCCTGAGGTGTGCACTCCTGTCTCCTGAGGTGTGCACTCCTGTCTCCTGAGGTGCGCACTCTTGTCCCCTGAGCTGTGCACTCCTGTCTCCTGAGCTGTTCACTTGCCAGGGGATTTTGAGTGATCGTTGGGTATCTAAGAACCTGGACACTACCTATCTGAAGGGAATTAGACAAAAAAATATAAAAATTTTGCAAACATTTAGTTACAATTTTAGAAAATTTTACATATGTTCTGTGGCTACAACTAAAACATATTATCAATATAAAGGTTTTATAATTCAAATATTTCTGAGCATTTTGACAGTTTTTACCTTGGATATTAAAGGGGTTTTCTCACTAAGTTAATTTTAATCAATACATCTTTTAATAATAATAACTTCCACAATTTTACAAGTGCTTCTCACTAAATTAGAATATCATCAAGAAGTTAATTTATTTCAGTTCTTCAATACAAAAAGTGAAACTCATATATTATATAGAGTCATTACAAACAGAGTGATCTATTTCAAGTGATTATTTCATTTAATGTTGATGATTATGGCTTACAGCCAATGAAAACACAATATAACAACAGCTTGAAAAATGTTTTTAAAATCCGAAATGTTGGCCTACTGAAATGTATGTTCAGTAAATGCACTCAATACTTGGTCAGGGCTCCTTTTGCATCAATTACTGCATCAATGCAGCGCGGCATGGCATGGAGGCGATCAGCCTGTGGCACTGCTGAGGTGTTATGGAAGCCCAGGTTGCTTTGACAGCAGCCTTCAGCACGTCTGCATTGTTGGGTCTGGTGTCTTTCATCTTCCTTTGACAATATCCCATAGATACTCCATGGGGTTAAGATCAGGCGAATTTGCTGGCCAATCAAGCACAGTGATACTGTTGTTTTTAAACCAGGTATTGGTACTTTTGGCAGCGTGGACAGGTGCCAAGTCCTGCTGGAGAATGAATTTTCCATCTCCAAAAAGCATGTCGGCAGAGGGAAGCATGAAGTGCTCTAAAATTTCCTGGTAGACGACTGCGCCGACTTTAGTCTTGATAAAACACAGTGGACCTACACCAGCAGATGACATGGCTCCCCAAACCGTCACTGATTGTGGAAACTTCACACTAGACCTCAAGCAGCTTGGATTGTATGCCTCTCCACTCTTCCTCCAGACTCTGGGACCTTGATTTCCAAATGAAATGCAAAATTTACTTTCATCTGAAAATAACACCTTGGACCTCTGAGCAACAGTCCAGGTCTTTTTCTCCTTGGCTCAGGTAAGAAGCTTCTGGCATTGTCTATTGGTCATGAGTGGCTTGACACAAGGAATGCTACACTTCTGCCTCAGGTCTATGCTTATACTAGGGATTCAGTCTCTCTGCCCTTATCCATATGTACGTCACTTGACAAATGGTAAGGTTTTTAATATTAGCGTTAGGACTGTCCTATAAGGGTTGCCTTGATGTGGTGGCATAGCTTTTACATTATTTTGATCAAAATTATGTTGACCAAATACTCTTTATTATTTATTATTATTTTTGCACTGTGCGATCTATCCATTTACTTCCAGTTGTTTGGGTATTTTGCTTGTTTTTGGTTTTTCTCTGTCTGGTGACCTTGTGTGAACATACATTTACATTTTGCATGTACATAAATTTACGTTTCAGTTCAGACTTCCAGGTTTTTTCTTTGTAGTTCAGTGTGCTTCAGTGCATATAAAAGGGTGTGGCCGCCCTCTGTCTGAGCTGAAAGGCTCATTCTGCCTCATGTCTATGCTTATACTAGGGATTCAGTCTCTCTGCCCTTATCCATATGTACGTCACTTGACAAATGGTAAGGTTTTTAATATTAGAGTTAGGACTGTCCCATAAGGGTTGCCTTGATGTGGTGGGATAGCTTTTACATTATTTTGATCAAAATTATGTTAACCAAATACCCTTTATTATTTATTATTATTTTTGCACTGTGCGATCTATCCATTTACTTCCAGTTATATGGGTATTTTGCGTGTTTTTGGTTTTTCTCTGTCTGGCGACCTTGTGTGAACATACATTAACGTTTTGCATGCACATAAATTTACGTTTCAGTTCAGACTTCCAGGTTTTTTCTTTGTAGTTCAGTGGGCTTCAGTGCATATAAAAGGGTGTGGCCGCCCTCTGTCTGAGCTGAAAGGCTCATTCTGCCTCAGGTCTATGCTTATACTAGGGATTCAGTCTCTCCGCCCTTATCCATATGTACGTCACTTGACAAATGGTAAGGTTTTTAATATTAGAGTTAGGACTGTCCCATAAGGGTTGCCTTGACGTGGCGGTATAGCTTTTACATTATTTTGATCAAAATTATGTTAACAAAAATACCCTTTATTATTTATTATTATTTTTGCACTGTGCGATCTATCCATTTACTTCCAGTTATTTGGGTATTTTGCTTGTTTTTGTTTTTTCCTAGACCTCAAGCAGCTTGGATTGAAAACACAATATAACAACAGCTTGAAAAATGTTTTTAAAATCCGAAATGTTGGCCTACTGAAAGGTATGTTCAGTAAATGCACTCAATACTTGGTCGGGGCTCCTTTTGCAACAATTACTGCATCAATGCGGCGTGGCATCTTCCTCTTGACAATATCCCATAGATTCTCCATGGGGTTAAGATCAGGCGAATTCGCTGGCCAATCAAGCACAGTGATACTGTTGTTTTTAAACCAGGTATTGGTACTTTTGGCATTGTGGACAGATGCCAAGTCCTGCTGGAGAATGAAATTTCCATCTCCAAAAAGCTTGTCGGCAGAGGGAAGCATGAAGTGCTCTAAAATTTCCTGGTAGACGACTGCGCCGACTTTAGTCTTGATAAAACACAGTGGACCTACACCAGCAGATGACATGGCTCCCCAAACAGTCACTGATAGTGGAAAATTCACACTAGACCTCAAGCAGCTTGGATTGTATGCCTCTCCACTCTTCCTCCAGACTCTGGGACCTTGATTTCCAAATGAAATGCAAAATTTACTTTCATCTGAAAATAACACCTTGGACCTCTGAGCAACAGTCCAGGTCTTTTTCTCCTTGGCTCAGGTAAGAAGCTTCTGGCGTTGTCTATTGGTCATGAGTGGCTTGACACAAGGAATGAGACACTTGTGGGCAATGTCCTGGATACATCTGTGCGTGGTGACTCTTGAAGCAATGACTCCATCAGCAGTCCACTCCTTGTGAATCTCCCCCAAATTTTTGAATGGCCTTTTCTTAACAATCCTTTCAAGGCTGCTGTTATCCCGGTTGCTTGTGCACCTTTTTCTACCACATTTTTTCCTTCCACTCAACTTTTCATTAATATGCTTGGATACAGCACTCCGAACAGTCAGATTCTTTAGCAATGACCTTTTGTGGCTTACCCTCCTTGTGGAGTGTGTCAACGACTGCCTTTTGGACATCTGTCAAGTCAACAGTATTCCCCATGATTGTGGCGCCTACTGAAACAGACTAAGGGATCTTTTTAAATGCATCAGAAACCTGTGCAGGTGTTTTTTTAAATTATTCTAATTTATTGAGATAATGACTTTTGTGTTTTCATTGGCTGTAAGCCATAATCATCAACATTAACAGAAACAAACACTTGAAATAGATCACTCTGTTTGTCATGACTCTATATAATATATACGTTTCACTTTTTATATTGAAGGACTGAAATAAATTAACTTTTTTGTTGATATTCTAATGTAGTGAGAAACACTTGTATGTGTTTAAAAAAAAGTTCCTGTGCTGAGATAATCTTATAAATGTGCCCCTGCTGTGTACTGTGTAATGGCTGTGTCTGACCGTGCTGGAAGATGGTCTGATCATACCACAGCACCTGGGCAGGGGGGGAAGCAAAAAATTATACAGATAGCACAGCACCGGATCACAGCTGATGCTTTCTGAGAGGTAAAAAAAATGCTTAAAAACAGGCAGTGCAATGTTTTACCCACAGAAATAATAAACTACGATCTCATGCTGTCCAGTCTTCATGCTCTCTTTTGCTTCCTCCCAGGAGCTGTGGTATGATCAGACCATGTCCCTGCATGGTCAGACACGACCATTACACAGTACACAGTAGAAGCACATTTATAAGATTATCTCAGCACAGGAACATTTATTTTAATCACATCCAATTGTGGAAATTATTATTCAAAGATCTATTGCTTAAAATTTGCTTGGTTCATGTGAAAACCCCTTTAAGCTTTTATTGTGATTTGGCTGTTTAGCCAACAGCTATCTGTGAGCTATGTGTATGAGCAACCTTTAGTAGGTGATATGCCTGCTACTTCTGTAGGCCATGCTGTCAGTGGCTGCTCTCTGCTATTCAAGGGAGTGCATATGTTGGCATATAGTGTCTATTCATATTTTTTTTATTAGACAAGACCTGGTTGAATGGCCACAATGGTCACCAGACCTTGCCCAGATAGACTTTTTTTTATTTTGGAGGTGTGGGAGTATCAAAGATTATGTATTTTCAAGAAAAAATTACATAATTGATAATATGATTAGAATTCAACTATTAAACTGTATTTACCTTTATTTAGACAAATGTTTATAAATTAAAATCACAGATCACTTTAAATATCAGCATCTGCTAAAGTACTATTACAGCTTTCATCGCTCCAAACCAGTGCTCTCATAAAAAAGCCATTGTGCTATGTTGAGCTTGTGGTATTCTTTCATCCAGGACATCTGCATAGAGCTTGTTTGTCCTCTGCGACTGAGTAGCTTCCTCTGATTAGTCAGATTATTTCTTTTCTTCTAAAAATAATATTGGCAAGTTTACTGGCCTTCCATTAATTTGGCGCCTTTGTTGTTGTGTAATAGTAGTAGAGAAATGATGTTATAAATATAAATGGGCCAGCTTACTCAGATGGAAATTATTACAGTCCCTGTACAGTATTGCATAATACATTGCAAAATAAGCTATTAATAATGGTAATACTTGACGAGGACGATTTTTATTGGAAAGTCACATTCTAAAAGGATAAGGTATTGATCATGATCATATGAAGCAGTTTCAAGGACATAGAGAACTATCTTACTACTCCTTATACAGCTCAACCCTTATTTAGTATGTCCCCATTATTATGGTTCTGTAGATGTCACATTTATTTAATCACTTTCCAGAAAAGTGACTGACTATACATAATAAATGAAGAACACTTTTTTCGTATATATAGTTGAATTAAAAAGCATATATTGAATCCCAGGGTTTTATAACCAGCACCGGTAGTTTAAAATCCAAAAACTTTATTAAAGGGGTTATCCAAAACCTAAATTGCCCTTTATCTATCTTTGAGCCCTAACCACCTCTATTATTTGCTTTATTACATTTCCTACCATTCTCTCTATCCCGCTAATCACTATGTGTTTTTTTTCTTTGCCTCCTGTGATGTTTCTTTTGAGGGGAGTCTCAAACAGGACGTCACAGGAGGATGTCCATGCAGTCACTTCTCTGCAATCCTGCAGACCACATTTCAGTCACCGCTGCTCACATCTTCAGTTGCCACTGCCACACTTCTGTCACCGCTGCCACAGTCCCTGCTTCTGACATGGTTGCCTCTTTCCCTGATATCAATCATCATCAGGGGCGGTGATAGAGGCAGGGTAAGTGACTGCAGCCCCGTCCTCTGATGATGATCAAAACTGTAGCAAGTAACCCAGAAACTGATACCTCTCTAGAATCAGGGTCTCTGCCCCTACACCATGCTGCTCTCAATAGGGACAGCAAAAACCTAGTGACAGATTCCTTTTAAGGCTAAGATGTAAAAACTACAACAAACATAACATAGACCATGATTGCATGTTTATGTGTTTATAGATTTGTCTTTGTTATTGATTTTTTACGGATGATTCAGATTTCGCGGCTGACATTATAGTCTTGAAATCAGTTGTTTGCAGAAGGAAATCTAAAAATAGCAGTGCTAATACAATCTCCTGGACAAAAGATGCCGTGTCAGCTGTTTCATAGCATCAGCCTAGAACTCTGCCAAACAAAACATTCACTCTCTGCAGGGAAAAATCTTGTAATTAAAAGGGTTTTTTTTGTTTCTTTTTTAAATGTCTGTATGTACAAACAATCATCATGTGGAAATAATAAATTCATTACGTTACTGTCTTGTATCATTCTGACGTTTGGCACGTTTTTCCATCAGCTGTTTACTTTCTGTAGTTTATTTCCTCCTCTAACATTTAAACATATGTCGTTCTGTGAAGACCAGAGTAGGAGGAAGAGGCTTAGTACTCAATGGGAGAGATTTATTCATATTGGCCTGCTAGTCAGTCTGCAGGATATGTCATGTCTCTAAAAAGGTGACTCGGATAAACTTATCCTCAGAAGCAGAGGTGACTCTTGGTCTTCCTTTCCTGGGGCGGTCCTCATGTGAGCCAGTTTCTTTGTAGCGCTTGATGGTTTTTGCTACTGCACTTGGGGACACTTTCAAAGCTTTCTCAATTTTTCGGACTGACTGACCTTCATTTCTTAAAGTAATGATGGCCACTAATTTTTCTTTACTTAGCTGCTTTTTTTCTTGCCATAATACAAATTCTAACAGTCTATTCAGTAGGACTATCAGCTGTGTATCCACTAGACTTCTGCACAACACAACTGATGGTCCCAACCCCATTTATAAGGCAAGAAATCCCACTTATTAAACCTGACAGGGCACACCTGTGAAGTGAAAACCATTTCCGGTGACTACCACTTGAAGCTCATCAAGAGAATGCCAAGAGTGTGCAAAGCAGTCATCAAAGTAAAAGGTGGCTACTTTGAAGAACCGAGAATATAAGACATATTTTCAGTTGTTTCACACTTTTTTGTTAAGTATATAATTCCACATGTGTTAATTCATAGTTTTGATGCCTTCAGTGTGAATGTACAATTTTCATAGTCATGAAAATACAGAAAAATCATTAAATGAGAAGGTGTGTCCAAACTTTTGGTCTGTACTGTATGTTTCACTACGGCTGCTAGCCTTAGTGAACTGAACCTATAACTTTCCTCAGCATGTTATATGTTGGGGGTTAAATCACCATTGTGAAGGGAGTGGTTTTGGGTGAATGACATAGAGACGGGAGGGAAGTCATTCACCATACCTCCACCTCAGCGTGTGGCTGAGCAAGGTTAAATGCTCAGTCACTGTTTTTTTTTCTGTTGTTGGGAGTTTGAAGAGTGAAGTCTCCAGACCGTGGAGTTTCAGCTCAGGAGGAGCTGAAGTTTGCTGCAAGGTGGTGCAGGCGAACCCGCACACATATGGACTGTGTTATCCTTTGTCTTTTGTTTTACCTTTATGCCAGCAAGGCTGAGTTTTATTTTGCTGAAGTCTGCAGTTATGCTGTTAAAATAAACCTGCAGCCAAAACCGTTCCTGTGTCTACTTCCGACTGCAGCCAAGTGAGTCGTCTTGCCACACTGTATATAATGAAAAGAGTAGAGAAAATTGCACGTCCTGATTGCTTGTATAAAAACATCCAAATTTTATACCATCTTGATTTAAAAAAAACTGCATATCTTAGTATTGCATACACTCAATAGCATACACTGCTGCATTTCTGGCGTGTAGCCGCCCTTCGTCATAGTGAACATTAAAAAGCAAAACTAGAAACAATTTAAAACCCATAACAGCCTGTCCACTGCGAGTAAATCATGATGATGACAACTGGAAGCACAAATGTCACAACCATTGCACCACCCAAAAATCACTAAAAGCATACCTCCCAACTTTTGAAGAACAGAAAGAGGAACACATCATGGGGTGCGCGTAGCGCGTCGCTTCAAATTTTGGCCACGCCCCTGACCACACCCCATTTACCATTTCTTTCTCCCCTGGCAGGAAGCGTTGTCAGAGGGGCGCTGGTAATGATTGGCATTCAGCAGACGTGTGGGTGTAGACCCAAATCCAGGACTGTCCACGGTATCCGGGACAGTTGGGACTAGAGATGAGTAGATGGATACCCGGGTCTCTGGTCCAGCGTCCAGGTCAGTGCTACCTGGCGGCTGGACGGGAGGTCGTGAATCTCTAACCATCCGGCGTCCCTGGCGGCTTTTGATCACCCAGGACAGAGGGACGTCATCTGTGCGTCCTGCTCATCTCTAGTTGGGACCTGTGGATTATTTTTTGTTCCTTCATTCACAGTCGGAACCGCCAGAACTTTCTCATCTTTACGTTGCTTCACAATACGACATCTGGCTTTTTTGGGTCTGTAATGCCGTGTTCACACGTTGCAGAAATACTGTGTTTTTTGTCTTCTGCAGATGTCCGCACCAAAGCTCCACAATAAGAATCAAAGCTTTTCTGTACTGATAAAAACGTTCAAAACTCTGCTTCATATCTTCCCCAAAATAGCATCAAATAGGCAGGAAAACGTATAAAAGAAACGCAGCAAACACACAATAGTCATAGAAGATTGTTACTGGTGCGGACACCTGCAGAAAAAAGCAGTAGAAAGAACGCAGCATTTACGCTACGTGTGAACATGGCCTCAGCATTACCGTTTTTTTTAAATTTTTATGGATTTAATAGATAAAAACATAAATTACGCCATTTTTTTTTACGTCCTTTACCGATCCTCGTAAATAATCTGATTGCTGTGTTGTGCGGGTCGTTACGATTACAGGAACACCAAATATGTCCATGTTATTTGCTGATTTGTGATGCTTATTATTTAAAAATAAACGCATTAAAAATAACTTTTTTTTCATTATCAAGTGTTTTTCATTATTATTTTTTTATTAATTTTATAAGATGAAAAAATCTCTTAGGGTATGTGCACATGATTCGGAGCTGCTGCATGTTATGCAGTGTCAAACCCGCAGCGGCCAGATGTTACAGCATAGTGGATGGATTTCTAGAAATCCCATGTCCACTATGTGTCTCCATGCACCTGCAGATCACCCGCGGAAACTGACATGCAGTGCGTCTTTCCAGACCGCAGCATGTTAATTTCTCTTACGGGTCCGCATGCGGGCTTTCTCCATAGACCTAACCTCTATGAGGAAAGTCCGCAGGTGAAAAAAAAAAAAAAAATGGTGCCGCTCATTTGCATATTGAGCGTCGCGGCCACAGGACGGTACACATCGTGGGCACATACCCTGATTCTCCCTGTAGAATAAAAATACACAGCAGTGTATTTCTATCAGCCTAGTCATATTCTGCAGTACAGATCAAGTACATGAAATGCTCTTCACTGCACCACTAGAGCTTGTGGTTCAGCCCACTAAAGCTCCCATTAATCTGTAATATGAAGGTTGTGCGTTCAAGACCTGAGGAGACACTATAAAAACAAAAATAAAAAAAAAATTAATTGCTTCTTATTTTTAATTTTAATACTTTTAGGCTGCATTACACTGATAAGGAACAGCAGCGCTTTGGACTTAGCGTATTCTCGCTGCGTCCAAAACGCTGCGTTATAATCAAGCAGGTGAATCCGCATGTGATCACTGAACCATGCGGAGTTACTGCATCTAATGACATTCTAGTGTGCAAATTTCATAGTAGAGACCAGCGTCTCCGCAACAGAAACTGACATGCTGCAGCTTGTAAATCTGCACCGCTAGCGAGTTTACGCAGCGTCAGATAGAAGCAGAGTGGGCGCGGGATTTCTATAAATCCATCCATTGTGCTTGTAATGTAGAACGCAGCGTTTTGGACACAGGTGAGCTGCGTCCAAAATGCTGCTATTCCTGTTCAAGGGCTCATAGCCTTATAGGAACAAGATAAATATTATCTTCACCTCAGTATACAGCCACCATAAAAATACATTGTTATATATACAATGTATTTATATGGAGCTGTATACTCTGCTACTGGATTCATAGCAATGTAGAGTCAAGATAACCAAAATCTCCTGTCTTTATCATTACGGGCTGTAGCTCAGTGGTTAGAGCACACAGCCTGTGAGCATTGGGAAGCATAATAATAATAATAATGTTTTTTATTTATATAGCGCCAACATATTCCGCAGCACTTTACAATTAAGTAGGGACATATACAGACAATATAAACAATACAATGTATCATATTTCAACATTTACAGGAGGATTGAGGGCCCTGCTCGCAAGCTTACAATCTATATGGAAATGGGGGGACACAATAGGTAGAACATGGTCATCAGCCAGTATCTGTGTAAGTGCAGTTACCGTGTGCTATTTGGTGCAGATGAATAGGCAGGGGCAGATTAAGATTAACATTTAGGAGGGGACAGAGGAGAGTTAGGTTGGTGAGTTGAGGTGATAGACTTGTCTAAACAGATGTGTTTTTAAAGCACGTTTGAAGACATGGGGGCTAGACATTAGTCGGATCATTTGGGGCAGTGTATTCCAGAAAACTGGTGCGGCACGAGTGAAGTCTTGGAGACGGAGGTGTGAGGTTCGGATTAAGGAGGATGTCAGTCTTATATCAGTTGCAGAACGGAGGGCATAGGAGGGGCGATAGACTGAAATGAGGGATGAGATGTAGGGTGGTGCAGAACTGTGGAGAGCTTTGTGGGTGAGAGAGATGAGTTTGTATTGTATTCTGTAATGAATGGGTAACCAGTGCAATGACTGGCACAGAGTAGAGGCGTCGGTGAAACGTCTTAATAGAAATACGACCCTGGCTGCTGCATTCAGAATGGATTGGGGAAGAGAAAATTTGTTTAGAGGGAGACCGATCAGTGGAGAGTTGCAGTAGTCCAGAAAGAGTGAATAAGAGCGACAGTAAGAGTTTTTGCAGTATCAAAGGTGAGAAAATGTCAGATTTTGGAGATGTTTTTAAGGTGCAGGTGACATGAGCGAGTGAGTGATTGAATATGTGGAATAAAGGAAAGTTATGTGTGAAATATGACTCCAAGGCAGCAAGCTTGTTGCTTGGGAGTTATGGTGGCATCACCCAAGGAAATTGAAAAGTCAGGTATTGGTAGGCTAGTAGAGGGAGGAAAAATAAGGAGTTCAGTTTTGGAGAGATTCAGTTTCAGACACAGGGAGGACATGATGTTAGAGACAGCGGACAGACAATCACTGGTATTTTGTATTAGAGTGGGGGTGATGTCAAGTGAAGAGGTGTATAGTTGGGTGTCATCAGCATAGAGATGATACTGGAAACCAAATCTGCTGATGGTTTGTCCAATAGGGGCAGTATACAAGGAGAAGAGGAGGGGGCCTAGGACTGATCCTTGTGGAACCCCGACAGTAAGTGGAAGATTAGAGGAAGAAGAGACAGCAAAAGATACTGTGAAGAAGCGGTCAGAGAGATAGGAGGAGAACCAGGAGAGAGTGGTGTCCTTGAGGCCTATAGAGTGAAGCACAGTGAGGAGGAGCTGGTGATCCACAGTGTCAAAAGTGGCAGAGAGATCCAGGAGAAACAGCAGGGAGTAGTGACCATTAGATTTAGCTGTTAGTAGATCATTAGAGACTTTAGTGAGGGCAGTTTCAGTAGAGTGTGAGGAGCGGAAACAGGATTGTAAAGGGTCGAGAAGAGAGTTATCTGAGAGATAGTGGATTAGACGGGAGTGGACTAGGCGTTCTAGGAGTTTAGAGATGAAGGGAAGATTAGAGACCGGTCTGTAGTTAGCAGTGCAGTTCTCTTCCAGGGATGGCTTTTTAGGTAAAGGGGTTATGATGGCATGTTTGAATGAAGAGGGAAAGATACCCGAATAAAGAGAGAGGTTAAATATTTTAGTTAGGTGGGTAGTGACAGCTGGGGAAAGGGACTGAAGGAGATGTGAGGGAATAGGATAATTGTTACAGGTTGTAGAGCGAGAAGAAGTGAGGAGTCTGGTCACTTCTTCAGTGACCGGCTCGAAGATAGAAAGTGAACTTGAGGTGCGGGAGGGAAGGGGATCCAAACTCTGAGGGGATTGTGCAAGAATGTCTTGACGGATATGATTGATTTTTTGTTGGAAATAAGTGGCCAGATTGTCAGCACTTAGGTTGGTGACAGGGGTCTGTACTTTAGGGCTCAGGAGGAAGTGGAAGGTTTCAAAGCGTCATTGAGGATTGTTGGCTAGAGTTGTGATGAGAGTGGTAAAGTGGCTACGTGGTAAAGCATGTTGTGATACTGTGATTGTGAGTTTGCGTCCCAGGCGAGACTGATAACAAGCATGATAGGAAGTAAATATATAATTTAATTTATGCACTAAGAAGAAATTATTGGCCCCACCCCCGAGTAGGAGGAGCTACTGAGCGATGAGAACGTCGGAGAGAGGTAAGTGGCTCATTGTTAGTGTTTCTGCCTTCTACACTACAGGTACTGGAAAGACCAGTGGTAAGAAAAAGCAAAGAATTGATTACATTTATCATGAAATCTGGTGAGCACATTTACATTAATGGAGCCCCTCCCCTATGACTTCAGAGGTGAAGAATCCACATGGGGAAATGACGGTAATGTCCTGTATCAGAAACCGTAAACACAGCAATACAACTCAGAGAAGCAGGAGCAGACACAGACAGAAGAGGGTGCCTGTGCAAAAACAATGCATGGGTTCTTTGCAGTCCAATAGCACCTCATAATGTACAATTCCATCTTTTTGGAGATGGCAGTGGGCCCCCTTTACTACTTGGGCTCCTGTGCGGCTGCACAGGTTGCACCAATAGTATGTCCGCCCCTGCAGAGAAGCCAGTGTAAGGGTGTTTTCACATTGCGCTTGTAACATACCTGGCGGCGTCCTTGCATAGTGGTCCATCTCCCACTGTGCAAGAGCGCGCTCTTGATTTCCAGTCCAGACTGCCACTCTGGCTTCTTTCCATACTGTCTGCTTTGCTCTGCTCTGGCTGCTTAGGGCGACGCCCGCTGAACTTCCTGTTTCTTGTAGCTGCTGCAGACACACCCCTAATGCATCCTCAGCCTATTGCTGCCTGTCGCCTGGTATTTAAACCAGCTCCTCCTTGGATTCCTTGCCTGAGCATCTTGTTCTTTCAGTTGGCTTCTAGTCACTGTTGTACCAGGTCCTGTCTATGTTTCCTGCCTTGCGGTATCAGTTCCCATGTCTGAACTGTGTCCTGTCTGTGCACTCTAGCCAGCTGTCTTTCTGCCTTTCCTGGAGGCTGTAATTCCAGGCCCATGTGAACACTCTCTTAGCCTGTTCCTTCTGCCCTCTAGGGGCCGCATACCTAGATCTGTTGTCTGTGTCTTTTCCCAGTGTCTGTTCCTGCCCTAATTATCTTCCAGCCTGTTTCCCGTTTCTCTCTATGCCCATATCTTCCCTTTTTCTGCAGAGTCTGAACTCGTACCTAACTCCTGCTCGTTGTCACTGTACTTCTGTTTGTGAGTTTGTGGTCCACTCGCTACTTCTCTGCAAGTACCCTGTGGGTATCTGGTTCTGCCTTTCCCTTCCAGTCTGTTCCGTGTGAACAGAGCCCTGTCCCCTCTGCTCTGCCTTGCACGCCGCTCCGGCAGTTTCTGCCCGCTCTGCCTTGTTCGCCGCTCCGGCGGTTTCTGCTTGTTCGCCGCTCCAGCGGTTCTTGCCTGCTCTGCCTTGCTCTCCGCTCTGGCGGTTCTTGCCTGCTCTGCCTTGCTCTCCGCTCCGGCGATTCTTGCCTGCTCTGCCTTGCTCTCCGCTCCGGCGGTTCTTGCCTGCTCTGCCTTTGCTCACCACTCCGGTGGTTCTTGCCTGCTCTGCCTTTGCTCACTGCTCCGGCGGTTCTTGCTTGCTCTGTCTTTGCTCACCGCTCCGGCGGTTCTTTCCTGCTCTGCCTTTGCTCACTGCTCCGGCAGTCTCGCTCTGCTCTGACCCTTTGCTCACTGCTCCGGCAGTCTCGCTCTGCTCTGACCCTTTGCTCACTGCTCCGGCAGTCTCGCTCTGCTCTGACCCTTTTCTCACTGCTCCGGCAGTCTCGCTCAGCTCTGACCCTTTTCTCACTGCTCCGGCAGTCTCGCTCTGCTCTGACCCTTTGCTCACTGTTCCGGCAGTCTCGCTCTGCTCTGACCCTTTGCTCACTGCTCCGGCAGTCTCGCTCTGCTCTGACCCTTTGCTCACTGCTCCGGCAGTCTCGCTCTGCTCTGACCCTTTGCTCACTGCTCCGGCAGTCCCGCTCTGCTCTGACCCTTTGCTCACTGCTCCGGCAGTCCCGCTCTGCTCTGACCCTTTGCTCACTTCTCCGGCAGTCTTGTCCTGCTCCACTCTTGCTCACCACTCCAGGCGGCCTCGTCCTGCTCTACTCTCGCTCACCGCTCCAGGCGGTCTCGTCTTGCTTTGCTCTTGTTCGCCGCTCCGGGCGGCCTCACTCTGCTGTGTTTGTCCACCGCATCTGCGGTTCTGTTCCTGAGTACCTCCCTGTTTGCATACCTGTCGTGCTTGCCAGTATCCACCCGTCTGCATACCAGCCGTGTCTGCCTATACCCACCAGTCTGTGTGCCAGCCTAACCTGCCTGTTCCTGTATTCCCCAGTGTGGGTCAACAGCCGTGTCCGGGGTCTGACCTGGAGTAGCACCTGGTCCCTCTGCTCGGTTCCTCCTTGGTGCACTGGCGTCGTATGCCGTCGTGCGACCTTGGTCGGATCGGGTGGATACTTAGTTACGCCCCTCCAGGCATTCACTCTCCGGTACGGTCCAGTGGAATCACTACATATAAACGCACACGCCAGTCAGTCCGGGCGTGTGCATTACAGCGCTTATCTTCACATTCGTGGGTCCCATTGAGGCTTGCATATGAACACCCCCCCAAAAAATGGGATTCGGACGTATACGCCAACGGTTCCATAAACTATAATGGTGCCGGCAGAGCATGGACACCCAGATGCAGTCTACTACGTCTGGGTGTCCACATCCAGTAAGTGTAAGCGCCTAAAAATGATGCACATCAGACTGCACATTTGCTCTGTCGGCCCTATTATAGTCTATGGCTCTATTGGCACATATGTCCGAATCCTGCTTTGCGGGGGTGAAGGGGTTTGGACATAAGCCTCAACAAGGCAAATGAACGGGTGTTTGAACGCAGTGTGAAAGCAGGAGACTGAATGCAACTCATAGAAATCTCGAGGCAGAAACAGTCAATGAGCGGTTTAATCCTTTCGGATACAGTAGTTAAGTGACAATTAATGATATTAAACAATGCAAATCACCAATGAACCATACAACAATACAATTATAGTAACAGGGAAAGTTTCTCAATATATTATGCTAATGTGCTACTTACAAGGGTGGTACGCCCGTTCATGGGAACTACGTTAGTTCTTCCTGAAATCCTAGCCCTAGTGAGGGAGGGGGCACCAGGTTTTCCCACTAGGCCGCAAGTCCTGCTGACAAAATTTATCAAGGTGCGTTGAGCCTCCTGTGCACCAATCCGCCTCCTCTCCACTTGTTGTCCTAACCCAGGCCAACCCCAGTACCATATGTTATAGCTGGAAATGATGGCCCTGCTCACTTGTGCCTCCCTCTGTAACCACAGGCGTGCTCTTCTGGTCATTGTCTCCTCGCGGATCTTCGGTGCTTGACTGTCTGTGGATATTTCTCAGGCCTGGTGCAGAAAGGACTGGGTCCTGACTCTCGATGGGTGTTGTGTGGCCTGAGGGACTTGACCAGTATAAGGTGAAGGTTCTGGTCTTGACTGACGCAGTTTGAACTCTGGGTGTTGACCGGCGTAGTTCGGGACTCCGAGTCTTAACCGGCTTAATTGGGTCTCTAGGTCTCACCGAACATTGTCTGGACCTTGTCTGGTGATGACTAGTGCATTGCGTTACACTGCGACCTGTCATGCTGGCCTCAGCGCCATCCCTGGTCTGTGTCCACTCCTCTCTTCTCCTTGGTGCCAAATCCTCCTGCCGTTTGGCGCTAAGGGCTTTTATATCCAGGAGCTCTGTCATGCGAGGCACCTGACCAGGTCCCGCCCAATAACTGACCTCCTCTGCAATTCTTGTTGTGCCAATTGGTTCCGATTGATTTCATGCTGCCAATAGTTAGCAGTCTTTCCACACTAATGTCACATCATGCAGGGGCTCTTCAGGGCCACCAACGCTTACTCTTACAAAAGCACCCTTATGGAATAGACCAGTTCCTGGCTGGTATGTGGTACAGTATGTCTGGTCCTGGCTCAAATCTTGTTCACTCTTTACACTAATGTATACAGTTTGTCTATCATACAGGGTCTCATCTATCAAAACTATCTCATAGGAAAAACTGACTTGTCCAGAGTAATAAATCAGGGGCTAGTTTCATATTTTCAAAACAGCTGTGATAAAATGAAATCTGCTCTGTGATTGGTTTCTACAGGCTACAAAAGCAGTTTTTGTTTTGTACACTTTCATTAAATCTGTCCCATTATGTAAAAATGCTATTAGACTTAATCTAGTAGTAGAAGAAGCTGTCTCCCAAGAAGAGGGTAACCTCTTTTTTTAAACATTAAATGACAGTGCTATTTTTGTTATAGTAAACTCCATTCAAATATTAAAGCACCACTCCAGCATTTTTTTATTGGAGTACTAGAGTGGTACTACTAATGTAAGGTCCCTGGCTGTCGTATGATACTCACCAGCCACCATCTTCAGTTTTTCCCAGCACTGCTCCGATTCCGCGGTGACATTTTATGACTGCAACATCTGACTGACCGGAAGTCAGAGGTAATGGTCACAAGCTCTCAATGCAAGTCTATGAGGGCCAGAACAATGCTCTCATGGACTTGCATTGAAAAGTGGACACAGGAATAATGGATCAGCACTTCTTTAGCAATTTGTTGAAAAAAGCCTGGGACAGGCTGAAACCTCCTTTGGAGCAATGAAATAAAAGAGCAATTATTCACTGAACACGCAAATGCCGGGAATTACTTCCTTTTTGCATTGAAAAGTGACCTTCAGCTCGCCCAGAAAAACTGGAGCGATCCGACAGATCATAAACTGCTGGAGACCAACAGGAGCGGCACCGATTAAAGATGAAGAAGGCAGCTAGTAAGTATAAGACTGAGGGCAGGAAATTTACATCAGTAACACCACTTCACTTTTTTTAGAAGTTGTAAGTGATTTTCCAAAACACCATTAAATTAGGAATATTTATCCAGTGAGATTATTTGTCACAGAATTTTGCATTCATAACGATAGCAAAAATCGAGTAACAGATATTAAAATTTTACATTGCCTTCAAGGGAACCTACACATATACCAAGGAATTTCTACTCTAAACGAATTCTGTGGCCGTATAGATTCTGTTAACCTGATTAAATTGCTACCTTTTTGTTGCTATCTGTCCAGCCATTAATGAGAAATCTGACTTTGAATTTATATGCAAATTAGCTGTAATTGGTCTCGGTGTGTGAAAGCACTTCCATCTCTCCAGCCTTCACTTATTCATCTGCATGGGCTTGCCCTGCAGCTATCACATCACATGGACTAGCCCAGCAAATCAGGAAGGTCAGAACCCACAGCTTGTTACACCAAGGGACAGAAAAAGGCCTAATCTGATTGTGGAGTACTACTGAAGCACATTGAAATGGGAATGGTAGTGTAAGGCTAGTCACTACTCAATGTGATACTAGTCACCACTCACGGACTTGCCATAAGGCGGGATAGTCAGGAGATCTGGGGTCAGTACCAAGAGGGCTTGTAATAGACATAGGGAAAATCCCATAGGGCGGCAGAGCTGTAATTCACAGCATCCATAGGACACCGTGAGTGATGGAATCGTGAAAGGTACTCTCAGTCTTTGAATGATTAGTAAGAGATTCAAGTGGTATAGGGAGGTGCGGTACCTGCATAGTCACTCAGTGTGACTGTGAATTGATTTATCTGTGATATACTGCAATAACAGCACCTTAGTAACAGCACTTTGTTTTTTAATTTTTACACATTGCAAACCGGGACATTTTAATACTCCTCTGTTCCAATTTTGCTACTAAACCCAAATCTTAAACCAAAATCCAGAAAGCAAGGCCTGTGTATCACAGAAGGTGTGCTTCCTGGATTGTTAGATGAACAAGCTATCATTTATCATTTATAGACAAAATATTCCATAATTCATTTATAACACATCTGTATACCTCATAAAGTGTAGATGTTGTAAAATAATTTTACTAGGGCACTTTAGTGGGGATTCAGCAAACCACTGGGTGAAGTCTACTGCAACCAGGAGGCTGACACTAAGAACACACACATGAAAAATAAGAGGCTTCTCCCTTGGAGGCTATTGGTACCAAGCTATTCAGTTTAGCTTGGTGTTCCATAGAAGGCGGAAAAAGGTCTGAGATCCAGACCTGTTTCTACCTACCGTATGTTTTATCCTTCAATATGCTAACCACTCTTTCTTTTCTCATACACTTAATTTGGGGACACAGGAAACTATCGTACTTTGCACCAACATGACATATCACATAGGTGGTCAAAACAGCCTCGGGTAAGTTCATCTTCCAGATCTCTGCATATCCCTTAATGCATTATCTAAGTCACTCCCCCACCAGTCAGGTCCAGTCCCCTCAAATATCAGACTCTAGCTCTGACTTGGACTCTGATCTCGACTCGGACCAGGTGGCAAAGGTAAGCGAGATGGTCGACATTCTCATTCAGGTGGTGAACTAATCCCTGAACATTACTGAGGCTGACCCTCATAGAGACAAGTTTGTTCAGGAGACTCAGACACGCAGCTAAATGTTTCTCTAACCATGAGCACCCAGACAAATGCTTCCACAGACAGAAGCACATGTAGATATTGTACCCAGCAAAACGTGTTTCAACCTAGTCCAGCTTCCTCTCAATGGAGCCCCAAGTCTCTTGGTTATCCAGAACCCCTAAATTACACTCTCTGAGGTGCATCTCTAAAGGACCCTACAGACAGACGTGTATAGTGTTTGGTCAAGTGCGCATTTAAAGCTGCAGGCTTGAACCTGTGGCCAGCTGCCACTTATGTCACCAAGAAGCATGCTACCTGAAACAAACACCTCCGACCGGGCATTCTTACAGGAGCCACGACCGTAGAGTTATCGGACCTTGTTGATGAAATTGGCCACACAGACTAGTATTTCTGCTGTACTTTTCTAAAAGTCGCTGGCTGCTTTGAACAATCCTCAAGCAACATCATGACTATACTATGAATTCTGTAGCTTAAGACTTGGAATGGGGACCCACATCCAAAAGGTCTCTTATGGACCTTCCTTTTTGGGGCTCTCTCCTCTTCGGGCTCAAGCTAGATAAGATCAATTAGGATGCCAAAATTGGCAAGAGCACCTTCCTTTCACAGTACAAGCCCAACCGTTTGTATAGCAAGCTCATGATGCATCAGTTTCATCCTTTTCATTAGTTGTCCTTGGGGGTGACCTTAAAACCCCCAAGATATACCCCTCAGGTAAAAAAGAGGCCATCCTTCAAGCCAACCCCATTCTGGCGGACAAGTACTTTCTTCAGGAGAGCGGCCATCTTCTTTTCTTCTGAGACAGGTGGTTCCCCACGGTTGATGACACTAGAATCAGAGAGGTCATCTCCTCAGCTTTGTAATAGACTGTGCATAGAAGCAGAAGCTAGGCCTCAGGAGTCACTGCACCGTTTGTGTATATACATTATCACACTGGAAAGTAACTGTGCTTGCTGCATTGGAATTGAAACTCTGCTGAATCATCGTTTGTCTGGATTTACCTGTGTTTGTATGCAACATGTAAAGTTTATCAATCGTCTATTGGCCTCTCTGTTTTTCTGGATTATCGGGTGCACTACATACCATCACACCATGAAACAAAAGTTAATAGAGTGCACCCTGGCGTCACGAACTACATTTTCTTTTCCTTTAATTCCTGCCTTAGTGAAGTGGTAATATCAGTCAGCACACTACATGGTGTGTGACCTATGGCAGAGTAGTGCATCACTGGCATTACATGTGGAAAAGTCCACACTTTACATGTGGTTTTGGCTTTGCAGCAGATTTCACCCGAAGAGCAGGTGGAGACGGCTGTAGGTTCTATCACCTGAGAGAATCGGGTCTATTATGCAAATCACACTCTGATCCAATTCTGATCCAAGTGTGATCATAGAGTGATCCGATTCTCTCCGATGAAGAGAAGCTGGAGAAAAAAATGTCTCCATCTTCTCCATTCTGTCAGTTCATGGAAATCGGACCGCATTCAGATGTCATCCGAGTGCAATCCAATGGTTTCCACGCACTCAATGACTTGCATGGCTGAGTGTATCATGGTTCAGTGAATATTGGATCAAATATTGGATCAAACTAACAGTCTGAATGCGATGCCATGTTTTGTCGGATCACACTTGGACCAATAATCCTCTTGTGTGAACCCTCGCTTACATGGACATTATTTGCAAGCAATGATTGTATGACTACCTATGAGACTCGCTCACGGCCTCCAGCACTCTTCACTGGTAGTGAGTGTTACCTACAAATGTGTCACGCCAGGTGTGGGAAAGACTTAGTGCAACACAGAGGGAAGAGGGAAAGGGAGCCCAGACACCAGGGAAAAGGGGAAGCGGAGATCTCCTAGACTGGTCCAGTGTCACCCTGTCTCAACTACCGTCTCTATATTGCCTCTTTAACAATTGCTGCACGTGTGCCTCGCCCTGTCTCTCCCTGGCGCATGGCCAAGGCCAGGGACGGGAGGAGATGAGCACCAGTCGATCTCCACCAAACTCTATAGACAACAAGGGTAGACAAACAGGGGGAGAATGCCCAGCCTTAGACGACTCCAGACAAATACGAACTCGGCCTCAAGCTCCAGAGAGGACGAAGTACTGCTCTTGCTAAGCCTTCACAAGTAGAAATGAATATAGGCGGCACCTCCCTCTCAGACACACCAGGCATATATACACCCAGGCCAGGGAGCCAATTACCAGAGGGAGGTAGCCGCTAGGTCCCAGAGACAGTCTCTCATCTAAGAATTTGTCTGCAATTCCAAACTCAGAGATCTCCTGCAACCAACTGCAGGGCGACTGTCTGTCACCTCTGATACACCCGTGACAAAATGTTAGTCTTTCCTTGTCTGCTGAATGTGACATTTGACAGTGATATTGTTGAAAGTCAGTCATTCTCCATTTTAGTGTAGGGACTTCATATGTGATGACAGGTTCTTTTTGATAAAAAATTTGTGACCCCATTTATGCTGCATGAAATAGTGACATGCGGCCTGGTTTCAGCAGCATCGGTTATGTGTTAATTATATCCAATCAGTGAGCTCATCGCCTGTGAGCTGGGTTCCATTAATACGGGCAGAGCAGCTGAGCGAACTGATCCGCTGCGGCGCTGTCACCGTGATGGCCATGTCACAGCCAATATCGAATAGCAGGAGCAGCGTAGGAGACTCAGCGGTGACTCGTGGATGGTGAGTAACGTGCGGTTTGTTTTTTAGAACAAACTGCCCCTCTGTACCAAGATTTTCTGGAAGGGGACAAGATCTTTAATCTCACTCTTTAAGGCTGAGTTCACACGATGCGTTTTTCATGCGTTTCCGCGGCGTTTTTGCAGTTGCGTAAACGCCGCGGAAACGCATGAAAAACGCATGGTAGAAGGGAAGCAATGTTCCCCAATGGAAATCCGCATGTGCTGTGCCCATGATGCGGATTTTTCCGCAGCGTAAACGCTGCGGTCAAAAATCCGCAGCATGTCAATTAATTTTGCGGAAACGCTGCTCTTTTGCCGCCATTGACTTGCATTAGACCGCATGGAATCCGCATCACTGTATATGTTGATGCGCTTTTCATGCGGTCTAATGTGCGGATGGTACACGGGTGTGGATGAGAGGACTCTCATCCAGACCCAGGTACCATTAAAAAAAAAAAGAATAAAATAAAAAATATATATATTCTCACCTTCTGACGGCCCGCGCTGCGTCCTGCCGGCTTCCCGGGCACTTCGCGGTTGAATGAAGAAGGACCTTCGCTGACGTCAGAGTCATGTGACGGGTCACGTGACGCTGACGTCGGAAGGTCCTAAAGTCTTCACTGCCGGCAGCCGGGACCGATGAAGCAGGACACCGGGGGCCATCAGAGGGTAAAGTATAGATTTATTTTTTATTTTTTTACATTCACACACTATATAAATCCATGCCGGTTGCATGGATTTATATAGTGTGAAGTTGACAAGCACTTTCCAAGTGATGCTAAAATCGCTTGGGAAGCGCTTGTCAACCCGCATGCGGAAATGAAAGTGAAGACCGCTTCATTTCCGCATGTCCCTGGCAGGAAACCGCATGTACAATCCGCATGCGTTTTTTCCTGCCAGAGAGATGCAGAAACGCTCAGGAAAAAATCCTGAGCATTTCTGCATCGTGTGCACATACCCTAATAGTTTTGTGCAATGTTAGATGTGCTCATTCGGTGCTTGCTTCCCTTCCCCCACTGCAGATTGACACTTTCCTTCCTATTGCTGTACATAGAGAGAACACTGCCAATGGCTCTGTGCACACAGTGTCTTTTAAACACAGGCAAACCTGATGAGTTTTTCAGGCAGAAGATGCCTCAGGAAACTGGAGTTTTTATTTAAAGCATTTTTTGTGTCATTTTTTCAGTCGTTTCCTGAGCATTTTTTGGACAGTTTTGGGTGTCTGTGTTTTTTTGGGAGGGTTTTTTCATGATTTCTGTGAAGTCTTTTTTAGAGCATATAACACAGCCAAGTGCTATGCGATGTTTTATCAGATAGTACTCATAGGCTATGTGCCCACGTTGCATTTATGAAGCAGAAAATTTCTGCTGCATAAATGCAAGTCCTCTCCCGGAAAAACGCATGCGGAATTCCGCACGCGTTTATCGCGCATTTTTCGCGCGTTTATCACGCGTTTTCCACATGCGGAATTGCCTTGCGTTTTTTATGCATTGGACCAAGGCAATTCCGCTTGCGGAAACGCAAAATTAAATGACATGCTGCGGATTTTTGAACGCGGCATAAACGCTGCGGAAAAATCCGCAACATGTGCATAGAACTTGCGGAATCCCATTGGGGACCATGGGGTGCGGATATACATGCGTTTTTCAAGCGTTTACGCTGCGGAAATTCCGCAGCATATACGCTTGAAAAATGCTACGTGGGCACACAGCCATACTAGTGTTATTGTATGTGGCAGCTCAGATTGGCGATTATTTTCTCATGCCGAGAATCAGATTACACGTAATCCATGCATGTCTATGGGTGCGTGTGAAACATCGGACTGCATTCAGATGTCATCCAAGTGCAGTCCGATTACTGCGAATGCCAGCAATGGAAGAGATGGAGAAATGACTTTCTCCGTCTCCTCCGCACCTGGGCTGTGATTCTCTCATACGACGGAGTTTGAACCGAGTGTCATTAGTATAACGGGCCCCAATTCTCTCGCATGAGACAACATACGCTCATGTGACCCCGGCCTTACCGTTGCTCTCTGGTCAATTGTTTTTACTCTATTGAATAATGAAGACACCACTGGCATTTTTTTAATGAAAAAAGACAACAAGTCCCCCAAAAAACGTTAGTTTGTCTTCAGGGCTTCTTTTGAGCTTTAATATTGACTTGTATTGTAAAGTAACAGAGTCTTCCCAGCAGCAAATTCCAGAACAACACTCAGGTCATTTCTTTTATGCTCTTTCCATTTTTAGAAATTTGAAGTGGTTAAAAGATGTTCAAAAGCCTGAATATGTGCAAAGCAAGTCGCTTTACATAGAAATGAAGATGGTCAGTCTTTTGAACATTTGTTGAGAGGTTTCTCAGGCAGTTTCTGCAGTGGAATCTGCCTGAAAAGTTGTTGTGTGCACAGAGCCACTCAGTAACATTTCCTGCATTGTCAGTACTCCCATAGTATTTTTTTTAATTTGGCAACAATATGGCGGTATTATTCAGTCTTTGTTCGGCCGTGTTAATCAGTCACAGTATGATGGTAATATAGTGGTAATATTCAGTCTTTGTATGATGGTTGTCCAATCCTAGCACATGATGGGACTATTAAGTCATGGTATGTGTGTGTTACTCACAGTATGGTGGTGTTATTAGGAAATGATATACTGGTATTATTCAGTCTCTGTATAGGGATAATATTTAGTCTCAGCATTTATTACTATGTGCTCAAGAAGACCAGACGATTGGGGACACAATCCACACGACTGGCAACCACGACCAGGCTGCTCGCTGGGCAGATCAGACTTCTGGAAATAGTGCAACTGGTACCAATTATTTTTGCATTATCATAACCAGTGATCAATTATAAACAGTAGTTTTATTATTGAGGTTTTTCCTTTGTTATCACAGACTGATTAGTATTGCGTTTTACTAGACATGACCTTACCATACGAATCATTGGTATAAATGGGCCTTTAATCTGGGTGCATTTATGACCAGTGCTTAGGGCAGCATGAACTGTAAATACAGCCCTGCATATCACGGCATTCAGGAGAAATTACATAATATTTGGGGTCCATTTTATCCTACCTATTATCCCTTGTGGAAATTGAAAACTTGGGGCTAACACAGTATTTCTGTGGAATTTATTTACTTTTCTGTTTTCATATCTAATTGTTATTACATTTGGTGAATCACCCGTGGGTTAAAAATACTCACGCACAGCTAGATGAATTCCTTGATGGGTCTAGTTTCCAAAATGGGTCATTTGGGGAGAGTTTCTGCTGTTTTGGCATGTCAGGGAGTATACACATGCGACATGGCATTCACAATTTATTCCAGCCAAATTTATTCTCCAAAAATCAAATAGTGCTCTTTCCTCTCCAAGCTCTGACGTGTGCTCCCATAGCAGTATTTGACCACACAGGGGGCATCATTACGTTCAGGAGAAAATGCGTAACAAATTATAGGGCAATTTTCTCCTATTATTCCTTGTGAAAATTACAAATTTGGTACTAAAACAACATTACAGTCACCACTCACATTGCTGAGAGTGGCGGTTGTGAGCACGGCCTGGTACTAACTGCACTGCATAGCCGGCTATCAGTCAGTGCCGGGGTATGCTTACAGCCACCACTCTCAGTCCTGTGAGCAGTGACTATAATTGCTCTGGGCCGTGCCTGCATGACTGAAAGACGACGGCTCCCCGGAACAATAAAGTAAATTTTTTCCCAGGTGCCGCACTTACGGTACGGCGGTTGGGAACCTTCTTAACTCTATTAACCTGCAGATTAACGCTATATGTTCAGATTTGTAGTGTTATCAGACAAAAAAGGTTCCCTTTAAGAATAATTTTGAGACTGCCCCTTAGGATGGAAGTGCAGCTCCCATGGGTTGGCAGGGATGACCCTGCCCTCACCTATCAAGATAAAGAAGATTCTGTCTAGCCTCTGTTCCCACAGACCATCTTGCATGCAACCTTTTCCTTTGAAGACAGTGGGAATTACAGGAAAAGACTAGATAATCTGCTTATAATACTGGTGTAATACAATTCTTTATTCCTTCCAATGATGAAAGCACATGTCCAGGAGTTGTGCTGTAATGCTTGTCTCCTCTTCTCCATCTTCATCATCAGAGGAGGAGCAACCCCTGGGGCAAAATGTGCTTACTGGGTTCTGTACGGCTAACAGATGTCCAGTGGTATGTAATGGACACTGACCCCCAAACAAAATGAATCAGACAGAAGCACACAAAATAAATATATAAAGAAGGTAAAATCCGGTGCCACATGCGATAAATCCTTTTATTCCAAAATTAAAAGTCACAACATGTCCCTAGGAGGGGAACAAATTGACGCGCTTCGAGGACGCAGCACCGTATTCGTCAGTATACAAATAAATTAAAAAACAACACATTTATAATAAAAACTGTGACCACCCCTAAACATGTGTGATAGATTAGAATACAAATTAGGATATTAACTCCTACTTAGACAAGAATTATATAGGCTGTACTATCAGAGCCCTTATAGCATTGAATATCAGAACATATTACAGGAGCAAATCCTGCCTCAAAATCAATCAGGTTATCAGGTCTCTCCAAACATTTCTGGGAGGTACATGCGGGCAATATAAGTACATTAAATATTAGAGGCATAGAGAGAGTACCACGTCCCCATCGTGGCGGTAATTGGGAAAAAATGCTCCATAACAAAGAAAAATTATGGATATTGAAATTAAATTCACGGATAACGCAAGGTATGAATTATAGATCAGATCTAATGTTTTTTTTATTAAATTATACATATATGCTTGCATTTACAATATTATATGCATGTTCTGTTCTGTGCATTTATATGGCAAATCTATTACATATTTATTTTCCCTTTTTCCCTTTTTTTTTTCCTAAGTTTATATCTGAATATTTATGAGAATTTGTTGCACGCAAATCTTGTCTAAGTAGGAGTTAAAATCCTAATTTGTATACTAATCTATCACACATGTTTAGTGGTGGTCACAGTTTTTATTATAAATGTGTTGTTTTTTAATTTATTTGTATACTGACAAATAAGGGGCTGTGTCCTCGAAACGCGTCCAGTTGTTCCCCTCCTAGGGACATGTTGTGACTTTTAATTTTGGAATAAAAGGATTTATCGCATGTGGCACTGGATTTTACCTTCTTTATATATCCTTGCAAGTGTATGCTGGACACTAATCCGTGAGCCTGGGATTCCTGTGAGTATCAGGTGATATGAGCTAATTATCTTTCTTCGGTACAGAAAATAAATACATAAAGCATTGCAATTAGTTGTCAAATGGTCACAATTTTATTTCAATTTCCATGACACCGAAAATAGCACAACCCCCGACTCACGAAAAGTCACCCTCCAACACTCAGGAGAGGAAAACCCCCTGAGGAGGAAACCTCTAGGGAACCATGGCTGGAGAACTGCCCTTCCCTTGGGCTTAGAGAGTTAGTGCCGATATATAACAGATGTAACTACAGAATTTTACAATTTGTACATTTTACAAGATTTACAAAGAACGACATAACACATGTAGACTATAAATGTGACAAAGTAGATGTGGGTGAGATCTGGCTGGGATATCTGCCACCACATTGACTGCTAGAACGAATTTGTTTGATCTGATTGCCCAGGTGGATCTACCATCTCTCTGACAGGAGAATTTTACCTACCAAGTGAGATAGGACAACACCTGGATTCAGGAAGTAGATCTCTGCTTATTTACTTGATATTCTATGTGTTTCCACCAATGTCCAATGAAGGCCTCTAAAGGACGAATATGACAACACAGTGAAATTAGTCAGAAAGGCCCCCAAGGAGCGGGGTCTTGATGAAAAATGTAGTCACTTATATGATAGAGGTAAATACGTTCACAGGGACTTGTGACTAGGATAATAGTACAAAGACACAATTCACAACAATTTTCACATTCAGCGTTTTTACAAACACGCATGCACAGGCGGATTATAATGAGGACAATCTGGGCTACCGCCCGGGGCCCTGAGCTCCGTGGGGGGCCCATGGCCAGATCGCCCTCATTATAATGTTTTCTGTAGAGGCAGGGGGACCGCACTGTACCATTAGACGCTGGCCGGCCTCATCAGGGAGACAGACACGCCCCCTGCATGCTGTGTGCTGCGTCTCCAGGACTGACATCACACAGCGGCGCCTGGAGCTGCTTCTCTTCAGCCTGCCGGAGAGGAGCTCCTGCATCAGTGGATGACGGTAAATAGTAAATACGAGGTCGGGTCTAGGGCAGGATGTCTGGAGTCACAGTGAGGTGGGGGCTGCAGGACGCTGTTCCCCTCCTGATCAGTTCACAGGGATCCCTTAGTGTCAGGTTGGCGGCTGCTCTGCTGGGGCTCTGTGTGACTTATTGCCAGAGTCTGACCTTTTCTGCAGATCAGGTCGCGCTGTCAGTGCCAGGTCATCGGCTCCAGTGTCACCAGATCTGCAGGAAAATTCAGAGTCCTGCAATAAATCACACTGAGCCCCAGCAGAGACCACAGACATCAGCATAGAGGATCCTGCACTGACTGATCAACCCTGACCCTGCAGGACGTCACATACTATACTGCTGCATATATAATATGTGAGGTCCTGTGTGCAGGTTCAGTTGTGATCAGTACAGTGTATATCCCTGTACAAAAAATGTCATCCAGTATACAGATTAATGTACGGTATACTGTGGTACAGACATCAGATGGGATATAACAATGTGTATAGTATATAATATCTGATATCTGTATCACAGTATTTCGTACTAGCTATTGAACCCATTCTTCGCCCGGGTGGCGAGCTTTTCTATTGGTATATGCTCTCCCATCTTGGCCCCATATCCTGGTATATGCTTCCCCATCCTGGTATATGCGCCCTTGTCCTGGTATATGCTCCCCCATCCTGGTATATGCTCCCCTATCTTGGTATATGCTTCCCCATCCTGGTCCCCCATCCTGGTATATGCTCCCACATCCTGGTCCATGCTTCCCCCCCCATCCTGGTATATGCTTCCCCATCCTGGTCCATGCCCCCCGCCCATCCTGGAATATGCTCCCCTATCCTGGTATATGCTTCCCCATCCTGGTCCCCTATCCTGGTATATGCTCCCCCATCCTAGTCCCCTATCCTGGTATATGCTCCCCCCTCTCCCTGGTCCATGCTCCCCATGTCCGCATAGCGCGATATCCAGTTTCATTTGAATGAATACAAATGTGCAGAGTGTATTCAACAAAAAGGCGCCAAAGTACGCGCATGCGCATACCACGCTGTCCATTTTGTTGAAGACACTGTTCATATTTGTCTTCACTAAAATAGCGCCGGAAATCGCAGTATGCGCAGGCGCCACACTCCTTCCCCGGCCTCTCCAGAGATGACAGGACTGAACAGGTATGTGTTTATGGTGCCGGAGATCGCGGTATGCGCTCAGTGCTTATGCATACCGCAATCTCCGGCGCCACACTCCTCATCCCTGTCTGGGATGTGGATATGTTTTTCGGTCTGCGGCCAGACTGTGCAGGTATTGCGCTTGCGCAGTCTATAGAGGCTTCTGACAGAAGGACACATCCCTGATTATACTATAGATACCAGTCATGTATTGTCATATAGACTGTACAGGGCCATACCTAGGGGAATCAGGGGGGGCATGTGACTGGGGTACAGCCATCAGAGGGGTGCCTTCGGGCCACCTCATGCGGTGGTCAGAGGTGTCTTCCAGGTAGCTGCATTTTTCATTCGACCATTCTCTGAACTGGCTGTGGAACCGACAGTCGATCAGAGAAGGGAGCTATGTACAGGCTCATATTGTATATAGGGAGCTATGTGGGTGCTCATACTGTATATAGGGAGCTATGTACGGGCTCATATTGTATATAGGGAGCTATGTGCAGGGCCGGCGTCAGCACCCGGCGCACCCGGGCAAATGCCGGGGCCCTGAGCAGGCAGAGGGGCCCACTGGCGGTCGCGCACCCCGCTGGGCTATGGGCGGAGGAGAGCGGTGTCAGCGCCTGCCCTTCTCCCCCGCTTGCTCAGGGCCCCGGCAGCTGGATACTTACCTCTCCCCGTGCCTCCGCAGATCCGCTGTCTTCCTGCTCTGCGCTCCCTGTGACGTCTCAGGTCAGAGGGCGCGGTGACGTCTTTACACCGCGCCCTCCCCTGAGCCGTCACAGGGAGCGCTGAGCGGGAAGACGCCGACAACGCTGGAGTTCGGAGCCGAGCAGCGAGCGGCGGGCAGCAGGCAGCGGGCAGCAGGTAGCAGGTGAGGAGAAGGGAGGTGAGTATTTGATTTTTTTTTTTTTTTAATGTATGGAGGCATGGGGCATTATAAAGAGGGGAGGGGGGGGCATCCTGCATGGGGCATTATAAGGTGGGGAACAGCCTGCATGGGGCATTATAAAGAGGGGGGGATTCCTGCTTGGGGCATTATAATGAGGAGGGGTGACAGCCTGCATGGGGCATTATAAGGTGGGGAACAGCCTGCACGGGGCATTATAAAGAGAGGGGGGGCATCCTGCATGGGGCATTATAAAGAGGAGGGGTGACAGCCTGCATGGGGCATTATAAGGTGGGGAACAGCCTGCATGGGGCATTATAAAGAGGGGGGGATTCCTGCTTGGGGCATTATAATGAGGAGGGGTGACAGCCTGCATGGGGCATTATAAGGTGGGGAACAGCCTGCACGGGGCATTATAAAGAGAGGGGGGGCATCCTGCATGGGGCATTATAAAGAGGAGGGGTGACAGCCTGCATGGGGCATTATAAGGTGGGGAACAGCCTGCATGGGGCATTATAAAGAGGGGGGGATTCCTGCTTGGGGCATTATAATGAGGAGGGGTGACAGCCTGCATGGGGCATTATAAGGTGGGGACAAGCCTGCATGGGGCATTATAAGGTGGGGACAAGCCTGGACGGGGCATTATAAAGAGAGGGGGGGACATCCTGCATGGGGCATTATAAAGAGGAGGGGTGACAGCCTGCATGGGGCAGTATAAAGAGGAGGGGTGACAGCCTGCATGGGGCATTATAAGGTGGGGAACAGCCTGCATGGGGCATTATAAGGTGGGGAACAGCCTGCATGGGGCATTATAAGGTGGGGAACAGCCTGCACGGGGCATTATAAAGAGAGGGGGGGACATCCTGCATGGGGCAGTATAAAGAGGAGGGGTGACAGCCTGCATGGAGCATTATAAAGAGGAGGGGTGACAGCCTGCATGGGGCATTATAAAGAGGGGGGGCCTGTATGGGGCATTATGTGGGGGGTAACAGCCTGCATGGAGCATTAAAAGGGGGGGGCCTGTATGGGGCATTATGTGGGGGGGAACAGCCTGCATGGAGCATTATAAGGGGGGGGGGGCAGCCTGTATGGGGCATTATGTGGGGGGTAACAGTCTGCATGGAGCATTAAAAGGGGGGGCCTGTATGGGGCATTATGTGGGGGGTAACAGCCTGCATGGAGCATTATAAGGGGGGGCAGCCTGTATGGGGCATTATGTGGGGGGTAACAGCCTGCATGGAGCATTAAAAGGGAGGGGCCTGTATGGGGCATTATGTGGGGGGTAACAGCCTGCATGGAGCATTATAAGGGGGGGACAGCCTGTATGGGGCATTATGTGGGGGGTAACAGCCTGCATGCAGCATTATATGGGGACCGGTATCCTGTATGGAGCGTTATATGGGGGCCAGTATTCTGTATGGAGCGTTATATGGGGGCCAGTATTCTGTATGGAGCCTTATATGGGGGCCAGTATTCTGTATGGAGCCTTATATGGGGGCCAGTATTCCGTATGGAGCCTTATATGGAAGCCAGTATTCCGTATAGAGCCTTATATGGGGGCCAGTATTCCATATGGGGGCCAGTATTCCGTATGGAGCCTTATATGGGGGCCAGTATTCCGTATGGAGCCTTATATGGGGGCCAGTATTCCGTATGGAGCCTTATATGGGGGCCAGTATTCCGTATGGAGCCTTATATAGGGGCCAGTATTCCATATGGGGCCTTATATAGGGGCCAGTATTCCATATGGGGCCTTATATGGGGGCCAGTATTCCGTATGGAGCCTTATATGGGGGCCAGTATTCCGTATGGAGCCTTATATGGGGGCCAGTATTCCGTATGGAGCCTTATATGGGGGCCAGTATTCCGCATGGAGCCTTATATGGGGGTCAGTATTCCGCATGGAGCCTTATATGGGGGTCAGTATTCCGCATGGAGCCTTATATGGGGGTCAGTATTCCACATGGAGCCTTATATGGGGGTCAGTATTCCGTATGGGGCCTTATATGGGGGTCAGTATTCCGTATGGGGCCTTATATGGGGGCCAGTATTCCGTATGGGGCCTTATATGGGGGCCCGTATTCCGTATGGGGCCTTATATGGGGGCCAGTATTCCGTATGGGGTCTTATATGGGGGCCAGTATTCCGTATGGGGTCTTATATGGGGGCCAGTATTCCGTATGGGGCCTTATATGGGGGCCAGTATTCCGTATGGGGCCTTATATGGGGGCCAGTATTCCGTATGGGGCCTTATATGGGGGCCAGTATTCCGTATGGGGCCTTATATGGGGGCCAGTATTCCGTATGGGGCCTTATATGGGGGCCAGTATTCCGTATGGGGCCTTATATGGGGGCCAGTATTCCGTATGGGGCCTTATATGGGGGCCAGTATTCCGTATGGGGGCAAGTATTCCGTATGGGGCCTTATATGGGGGCCAGTATTCCGTATGAAGCGTTATATGGGGGCCAGTATTCCGTATGGGCGTTATATGGGGACCAGTATTCCGTATGGAGCCTTATATGGGGGCCACTATTCTGTGTGGAGCGATTCACCGGTTTCTGAGCTATTGTGGAATTTACAATAGATATCACTCATGAAGTGAAATCTTTGCATTGTACTATATATATATATATTTCTCCGCCGTATCTCTGCATCATGAATCGTGGTATGTGTTAAAGGGGCCCACTGAGACTCTTTCGCCCGGGGCCCAGAAAAACCTGGAGCCGGCCCTGGCTATGTGGGTGCTCATACTGTATATAGGGAGCTATGTGGGGCTCATACTGTATATAGGGAGCTAAGTACGGGCTCATACTGTATATAGGGAGCTATGTACGGGCTCATACTGTATATAGGGAGCTACAGTACATACCAAAAGTTTGGACACACCTTCTCATTTAAAGATTTTTCTGTATTTTCATGACTATGAAAATTGTACATTCACACTGAAGGCATCAAAACTATGAATTATCACATGTGAATCATATACTTAACAAAAAAGTGTGAAACAACTGAAAATATGTCTTATATTCTAGGTTCTTCAAATTAGCCACCTTTTGCTTTGATGACTGCTTTGCACACTCTTCGCATTCTCTTGATGAGCTTCAAGAGGTCGTCACCGGAAATGATCTTCCAACAATCTTGAAGGAGTTCCCAGTGATGCTTAGCACTTGTTGGCCCTTTTGCCTTCACTCTGCGGTCCAGCTCACCCCAAACCATCTCAATTGGGTTCAGGTCTGGTGACTGTGGAGGCTAGGTCATCTGGCGTAGCACCCCATCACTCTCCTTCTTGGTCAAATAGCCCTTACACAGCCTGGAGGTGTGTTTGGGGTCATTGTCCTGTTGAAAAATAAATGATGGTCCAACTAAACGCAAACCGGATGGAATAGCATGCCGCTGCAAGATGCTGTGGTAGCCATGCTGGTTCAGTATGCCTTCAATTTTGAATAAATCCCCAACAGTGCCACCAGCAAAGCACCCCCACACCATCACACCTCCTCCTGCATGCTTCACGGTGGGAACCAGGCATGTAAAGTCCATCCGTTCACCTTTTCTGCGTCGCACAAAGACACGGTGGTTGGAATCTCAAATTTGGACTCATCAGACCAAAGCACAGATTTCCACTGGTCTAATGTCCATTCCTTGTGTTCTTTAGCCCAAACAAGTCTCTTCTGCTTGTTGCCTGTCCTTAGCAGTGGTTTCCTAGCAGCTATTTTACCATGAAGGCCTGCTGCACAAAGTCTCTTCTTAACAGTTGTTGAAGAGATGTGTCTGCTGCTAGAACTCTGTGTGGCATTGACTTGGTCTCTAATCTGAGCTGCTGTTAACCTGTGATTTCTGAGGCTGGTGACTTATCCTCAGAAGCAGAGGTGACTCTTGGTCTTCCTTTCCTGGGGTGGTCCTGATGTGAGCCAGTTTCTTTGTAGCACTTGATGGTTTTTGCAACTGTACTTGGGGACACTTTCAAAGTTTTCCCAATTTTTCAGACTGACTGACCTTCATTTCTTAAAGTAATGATGGCCACTCGTCTATTCAGTAGGACTATCAGCTATGTAGCCACCAGACTTCTGCACAACACAACTGATGGTCCCAACCTCATTTATAAGGCAAGAAATCCCACTTGTTAAACCTCACTGGGAAATGTAATTTTAACATTTTACTACCTTATCCAGCCATGTGGAGCGTGAGACATGATCAGACACATCCTGTTTCATTTATGAAGGAGGGACTCTGAAACTCACAAAGCCTATTTTTGCAAGGCAAGAAATCCCACTTATTAAACCTGACAGGGCACACCTGTGAAGTGAAAACCATTTCCGGTGACTACCTCTTGAAGCTCATCAAGAGAATGGCAAGAGTGTGCAAAGCAGTCATCAAAGCAAAAGGTGGCTACTTTGAAGAACCTAGAATATAAGACATATTATCAGTTGTTTCACACTTTTTTGTTAAGTATGTAATTCCACATGTGTTAATTCATAGTTTTGATGCCTTCAGTGTGAATGTACAATTTTCATAGTCATGAAAATACAGAAAAATCTTTAAATGAGAAGGTGTGTCCAAACTTTTGGTCTGTACTGTATATATATATATATATATATATATATATATATATGTCCCTCATCCTGGTATTTATGTCCCTCATCCTGGCCCTCATTCTGTCACTGTTCTTTAATGTATAGAAAAAAATATACCATTATACTCGCCAGGGGCAAACATAGAAATCATGTCCGGGAGCGTGTTTTGCCGCGCACGGACCTGAGGGGTCTGTCCGCTGCAATACACTTCAGCAGAATGTGCATCCGAGGACGCACATCCAGCTGGAGTGTTTGTTGGTGTCAGCAGGCCTTTCACCTGCCGGGCCCAGTCGCAGCGGCGACTGCTGCAACCGCAGTCATTATGTCCCTAGTTATGGGTCTCGGAAAATGATGACAAAAGTAAAAAAAAAAGTCTTACTAATTTTCATTTTTTTCAACTATGAGAGACAAAATGAGAAAACAAATCCTTAAAATCACATTGTCTGATTTGGAAAGAATTTTTTTTCAAATTTTGGTGGAAAATAAGTATTTGTTCAATTACAAAAGTTCATCTCAATACTTAGTTATATATCCTTTGTTGGCAATGACAGAGGTCAAACGTTTTCTGTAATTCTTCACAAGGTTGGCACACACTGTTGATGGTATGTTGGCCTATTCCTCCATGCAGATCTCCTCTAGAGCAGTAATGTTTTGGGGCTGTCGCTGGGCAACACGGACTTTCAACTCCCTTCAAAGGTTTTCTATAGGGTTTAGATCTGGAGACTGGCTAGGCCACTCCAGGACCTTGAAATGGTTCTTACGAAGCCACTCCTTCGTTGCCCTGGCGGTGTGCTTAGGATCATTGTCATGCTGAAAGACCCAGTCACGTTTCATCTTCAATGCCCTTGCTGATGGAAGGAGGTTTGCACTCAAAATCTCACGATACATGGCCCCATTTCATGTACACGGATCAGTCGTCCTGGTCCCTTGGCAGAGAAACAGTCCCAAAGCATGATGTTGCCACCCCCATGCTTCACAGTAGGTATAGTGTTCTTTGGATGCAACTTCGCATTCCTTCTCCTCCAAACATGACGAGTTGTGTTTCTATCAAACAGTTCTACTTCCGTTTCATCTGACCATATGACATTCTCCCAATACTCTTCTGTATCATCCAAATGCTCTCTAGCAAACTTCAGACAGGCCCAGACATGTAATGTCTTAAGCAGGGGGACACGTCTGGCACTGCAGGATCTGAGTCCCTGGCGGCGTAGTGTGTTACTGATGGTAGCCTGTGTAACGTTGGTCCCAGCTCTCTGCAGGTCATTCACTAGGTCCCCTTGTGTGGTTCTGGAATTTTTGCTCACCGTTCTTGAGATCATTTTCACCCCACCGGATGTGATCTTGTGTGTGGCCCCAGATCGAGGGAGATTATCAGTGGTCTTGTATGTCTTCCATTTTCTAATTATTGCTTCCACAGTTGATTTCTTCACACCAAGATGCTTGCCTATTGCAGATTCAGTCTTCCCAGCCAGGTGCAGGGCTACAATTTTGTTTCTGGTGTCCTTCGACAGCTGTTTGGTCTTCACCATAGTGGAGTTTGGAGTGTGACTGTTTGAGGTTGCGGGCAGGTGTCTTTTATACTGATAACAAGTTCAAACAGGTGCCAGTACTACAGGTAATTAGTGGAGGACAGAGGAGCCTCTTAAATAAGAAGTTACAGGTCTTTGAGAGCCAGAAATCTTGCTTGTTTGTAATTGACCAAATAGTTTTTTTCCACCAAAATTTGAAAAAAAATTCTTTCCAAATCAGACAATGTGATTTTCAGGATTTGTCTTCTCATTTTGTCTCTCATCGTTGAGGTCTACCTATGATGTCAATTACAGGCCTCTCACATCTTTTTAAGTGGGAGAACTTGCACAATTAGTGGCTGACTAAATACTTTTTTCACCACTGTATGTAAGGCAAAATAACCAAAAACAAAAATGCTTCTCCACACCTTGGGCTATGTTCACACATAGCGTTTTTGATGCGGTTTTGCACTTTTGCATTGCTTTAACCGGTGAAAAATACATTCACCGGGAAATGTAATTTTAACATTTTACTACCTTATCTGGCCATGTGGTGTGTGAGACATGATCAGACACATCCTGTTTCATTTATGAAGGAGGGACTCTGAAACACACAAAGCCTATTTTTGCATGGCAAGAAATCCCACTTACTAAACCTGACAGGGTACACCTCTGAAGTGAAAACCTTTTCCGGTGACTACCTCTTGAAGCTCATCAAGAGAATGCCAAGAGTGTGCAAAGCAGTCATCAAAGCAAAAGGTGGCTACTTTGAAGAACCTAGAATATAAGACATATTTTCAGTTGTTTCACACCTTTTTGTTAAGTATATAATTCCACATGTGTTAATTCATAGTTGTGATGCCTTCAGTGTGAATGTACAATTTTCATAGTCATGAAAATACAGAAAAATCTTTAAATGAGAAGGTGTGTCCAAACTTTTGGTCTGTACTGTATATATATATATACATATACATACATGTCCAACATCCTGATATATATATATATATATATATATATATATATATATATATGTCTCTCATCCTGGTATTTATTTCCCTCATCCTGGCCCTCATTCTGTCACTGTTCTTTGATGTATAGAAAAAAATATACCATTATACTCGCCAGGGGCAACCATAGAAATCATGGCCGGGAGCGTGTTTTGCCGCGCACGGACCTGAGGGGTCTGTCCGCTGCAATACACTTCAGCAGAACGTGCGTCCGAGGACGCACATCCAGCTGGAGTGTTTGTTGGTGTCAGCAGGCCTTTCACCCTCCGGGCCCAGTCGCAGCGGCGACTGCTGCAACCGCAGTCATTATGTCCCTAGTTATGGGTCTCGGAAAATGATGACAAAAGTAAAAAAAAAAAGTCTTACTAATTTTCAATTTTTTTTTCACCACTTAAATTTAAAAAAGCTATACATGTCTGGTATCTGCGTACTCGTTCTGTCTTGGAGAATCATATTGCCAGGTCAGTTTTACCATATTGTGAACATGATAAATAAAAAAAACAATTGTGGAATTGCACTTTTTTTTTTTGCAGTTTCACAGCGCTTGGATTTTTTTTCCCGTTTTCCAGTGCACTGTATGGTAGAATGCATGGTGTCATTCAAAAGTAAAACTGATTCCGCAAAAAACAAACCATCATACGACTAAATTGACAGAAAAATAAAAAACGTATGGCTCTTGGAAGAAGGGGTGGAAAAAGCAAAAATGAAAAAATGGATATCAATAAAACAACAGTGTCGTGCAGGCACTTTAGTAATCGTCTACTCGGAGCAGTTTTCAAAGTGTCTCTTACAGAAGAGGCCTTTTCGCCTAACTAACTGGACTTGTATAAGACTATTTATATATGTTCATTGTAAGATGGCTGCTGGACAGGTCCTTGATGGGAGATATGTATCACCCAGGTTGGTAGCTTCGGTGATGTAAAACCGGGAAAGCATGCTCCAGCATGTTTTGTGCTGAGAGGGTTAATAGGGCATGTCAGGGCCATTTTTTACGAGCAGTCATAAGAGTTGGGCGGGATTGGCTGCTCAAATGTCCCCACCCCAGGGCCTGTGTATAAAATGGAGACCGAGTGTCTCATTCAGTGTCTGTGGCTGGAGGTGTGGAGACTTCCAGCGTGTCTGTGCTACAGGACACTGACTGTGAGCCGGCGAACCTGCAGCACTGTATGGACTGTTTTCTTGTTTTGCTAATTTGTGCCAGACAAGGCGGTGTTTTGTTACTTTGTGCCTGACAAGGCTATGTTTCATTTACTTGGAGAGTGCGGTTTATGAAGTCTGAATAAACCCACCTTGGACATTTTAAAGAAACTGACTCCTGTGACTACCTCAAGAGCCACTGAGGGAGTACCAAACCCCTTACAGCATATATATTCAGATGTAACATGGTGCCAGTACGTCCTGAGACTGGAGGGTCCTTGCTGGGCTGAGTGCTGAATAATCAGAAACGCTGTCTTAAAGCTCTTAGGCAATGCCGACCTCTCCAAGCAGGGCTTCCCTAAGTCCTTAGAGACTGGATCCTCACGTGGCCAAGCCCAAGGTGTTGTGTACTTGGTTGTCCTCACCGAGTCAGCTCATGTCAAACTGAACAACGCGTCCCAGAATCAAAAACAACAGATCCAGAGTTGCACTGCTCTATCCAGACTTTTCCCAAGGAAGCGCAGCTTCACTTCCACCCAGACTCCCTTTCAACTCTTCCCAACCGCTAAACCCCCCATGCTCATACTCCAGCCTCTCGCTGCTGCACTCTGCTGGCTAGATCATATATGACATCACAAATTTCCAACAATACAGTAAACTGTGATTAACCCTTAAATGTTCACTTGTGATTTCTTAAAAATGGTCCAAGTCTCACGTATTCTGTGTAGGTTATGAAAAACAAAAAATTATTTTTAAGGAAATGATAGTCCTTAGACATAAAGAAGAATCTATTTTGTAATGGACAAATTATGATCATTAATGGATGTAATAGAACGTTGTGGACTGATAATGAATATGTACAACATTGGTGGCCACGTATAACTTAAAATGTATTAGTTTTAGTAATGATCTCTATTAGCATAAATCAGTGTAAGATCATGGTGCTACATGAGAACATCTTTGGATTGGCGTGAACATGTATTGCATCTATCAGAGATAGAGCAGTGTAGAAGCGTGGAACGGATACATTGGAGCATCTGTTGCTAATCTGAGATTATTGAGAAATGTATCATCTGTAATCCATCTGGATAATTTGTAATAGGTTTTTATAGATGATCTGAAAGCAGAGATAAGAGGACAATATATCAAACGGAAGCCACAATTGTGTCATAACGTGGCGGTTATGTGATTCTTCATCACCAACAGTTCACAGTTCTGCCAATTAATATCTGAGCAAACATTGCCATATTTGAAATCCAACAGACTTTTGTCATTCTTATGCGGCTATTAAAGAGATTTGTAAAACGATGAAAGTTTCTTGTTTGGGACTCATGCACACATCCGCTCCACATGTGATAAGCTTGTACTGTGGCACATGGATTTCATATGATCCATAGAGATATTTTCCAAAATAGGCAATGCTTGCAATAATAGCTGCTGTAACTCTCCCTCCCCCAATTTATTACCTGTCTTGTGCCCTCTCTTCCACCTATCTGAATTCATTACAAGTCTCTTTCCTGTCATTTCTCACCCCAATTTTGTATAAGTCCCTGTCTTGTGTGTTCTCTACCCCAACCAATATCATGTTCTTCCCTACTGTGTAAAAAATGGAATCATTTACCTTTCCTGTATGCTGCTTCTGTCCTCTTCTTGCAGGATACAGTGCTGGCCAAAAGTATTGGCACCCCTGCAATTCTGTCAGATAATACTCAGTTTCTTCCTGAAAATGATTGCCGTCACAAATTCTTTGGTATTATTCTCTTCATTTAATTTGTCTTCAATGAAAAAAACACAAAAAGAATTGTCCTAAAGCCAAATTGGATATAATTCCACACCAAACCTAAAAAAGGGGGTGGACAAAAGTATTGGCACCCTTTGAAAAATAATGTGATGCTTCTCTAATTCGTGTAATTAACAGCACCTGTAACTTACCTGTGGCACCTAACAGGTGTTGGCAATAACTAAATCACACTTGCAGCCAGTTAACATGGATTAAAGTTGACTCAACCTCTGTCCTGTGTCCTTGTGTGTACCACATTGAGCATGGAGAAAAGAAAGAAGACCAAAGAACTGTCTGAGGACTTGAGAAACCAAATTGTGAGGAAGCATGAGCAATCTCAAGGCTACAAGTCCATCTCCAAAGACCTGAATGTTCCTGTGTCTTCCGTGCGCAGTGTCATCAAGAAGTTTAAAGCCCATGGCACTGTGGCTAACCTCCCTAGATGTGGACGGAAAAGAAAAATTGACGAGAGATTTCAATGCAAGATTGTGCGGATGGTGGATAAAGAACCTCGACTAACATCCAAACAAGTTCAAGCTGCCCTGCAGTCTAAGGGTACAACAGTGTCAACCCGTACTATCCGTCGGCTTCTGAATAAAAAGAGACTGTATGGTAGGATACCCAGGAAGACCCCATTTCTTACCCCGAGACATAAAAAAGCCCGGCTGGAGTTTGCCAAAACTTACCTGAGAAAGCCTAAAACGTTTTGGAAGAATGTTCTCTGGTCAGATGAGACAAAAGTAGAACTTTTTGGGAAAAAGCATCAGCATAGAGTGTACAGGAAAAAAAAAGAGGCATTCAAAGAAAAGAACACGGTCCCTACAGTCAAACATGGCGGAGGTTCCCTGATGTTTTGGGGTTGCTTTGCTCCCTCTGGCACTGGACTGCTTGACCGTGTGCATGGCATTATGAAGTCTGAAGACTACCAACAAATTTTGCAGCATAATGTAGGGCCTAGTGTGAGAAAGCTGGGTCTCCCTCAGAGGTCATGGGTCTTCCAGCAGGACAATGACCCAAAACACAGTTCCAAAAGCACTATAAAATGGTTTGAGAGAAAGCACTGGAGACTTCTAAAGTGGCCAGCAATGAGTCCTGACCTGAATCCCATAGAACACCTGTGGAGAGATCTCAAAATGGCAGTTTGAAGAAGGCACCCTTCAAATATCAGGGACCTGGAGCAGTTTGCCAAAAAAGAATGGTCTACAATTCCAGCAGAGCATTGTAAGAAACTCATTGATGGTTACCGGAAACGGTTGTTCGCAGTTATTTTGGCTAAAGGTTGTGCAACCAAGTATTAGGCTGAAGGTGCCAATACTTTTGTCCGGCCCTTTTTTGGAGTTTTGTGTGAAATGATCAATGATTTGATTTTGCTTCATTCTCTTTTGTGTTTTTTCCTTGCAAGCAAATTAAATGAAGAGAATAATACCAAAGAATTTGTGATTGCAATCATTTTCAGGAAGAAACTGAGTATTATCTGACAGAATTGCAAGAGTGCCAATACTTTTGGCCAGCACTGTACTTGGCAAATGACATACTTGACACAGACTTTCTGGCAGGGCCGCCTGAGTCATAGAAGAAGTGCTGGGGAGGACTCTGAGAATAGCTTCCTGCAGCTGCATTGCTATCAGTCGAACTGCTGGAACACTCCATGTCTGGTAATGCGATTTGCTAATGGTTCAACAAGACTATGAGAGCTATCTGGTCATGAGCCCAACAGAGATTGGTCTTCGGGCGGTTACCCAGATTGCCCTCATTACCATCCATGACTGCTTCTCTAGGTACTGTTTTATGGCTCTGTACAGTTTACTTGTACAATGTACTTGTATAATGTGTAATGCAGCGGCTTGCTTGGCATTACTGTAATAGTCCAGGGTGTGTTCTGGGCCGACCATGTACCTCCCACTCAGGTGACTGGTCACATGACTGTGACATAGCACAGGTCCTGTATGCACAGAATGTCTGATCACATGACTGTGACATCAGCACAGGTCCTGTGGGTGTGTAATACAGGATATAAACACTTGTAGTCTTGACAGAGTGTGTGTGTAAGGCGTGAGGCCTGTTCCCGTGTGGGAAACCGCTGGAGTGTGAGGCCTATTGAAGCCTGGAGAGTCCTGGAGGGCAAAAGGCTGGATCCTTGTGGGTGAGGGATGCCAGCAGCCTTGGACGACAAAAGGGCCAGAGGCTTGGAAGATAAGAGTCCTGGAGGGCAAGAGGCTGGATTCTTGTGTGTGAGAGATGCCAGCAGCCTTGGACGACAAAAGGGCTGGAGACCACGCTTGGTAAGCCTTAGAGCCACAGTGGTGGCCGAACAAAGCGGACTGACACAGCTACGACCCGGCAAAGGTAAAAACACTGCGTTGATGTGGACATTGATATAAGTGACTTTGCTGAGGGATGTAACTGGAGCCAAGAGGGCCTGTCTGCCATTTGAAAGGCTCCCGAATGTTATGTGTGTAATATGGCGGTGAGCCACTAAAATGGACTGTGTGATCAGCAGTTTATGAAGTATAATAAACTGCTGGAATGTGAAAACTGGAAAAACGTGGCTGGTGTGCTTTAATTGACCCGGTGCAGTGAGTATCCCCCAGTATGATGACTAGCGCTGCCTTACAGATGACATAGTGTATAAGTGTATACCCAATAGTAAAACATGTAATCATACAGAGAGGTCATAACAGATTGTATTATGACAGGAATAGACTGGGTACCTCAATAGCAAAGCAATACCTAAACTTAAGTAAGAACGTAGAGGTAAAATATCATGTAAATTTTAGTGACAGCATTTTGCACAAAATCTAAAAATCATTGACTGTCTTATACTATTAGGACACATTCACATGTTCAGTGTTTGGTCAGTATTTTATATCAGTATATGTAAGCCAAAATCAGGAGTGGAACAATTAGAGGAAAAGTATAATAGAAACACCTCACCACTTCTGTATTTATCACCCACTCCTGGTTTTGGCTTACAAATACTGAGGTAAAATACTGACCAAATACTGACTGTGTGAACATGGCCTTAAAGGGGATCTCCACTATTATAAAAAAGTTAGACTTTTTTTACTTTAACCATTTTTATTGGGTTTTAACAACATTGATAGGAAAAGAAAACATTCCAATTACGTTCAATAATAACATCACTAAAAGAGTTGACAGTTGTTAATATTAAGCTATCGTAAATCATTAGAACATAAGCTTAGCCAGCTTCATGAGGTATTAATATAGGCTCTTACATGAACCAAATAATTGTGAGCTAGAGGAATGTAAAGAAGAAAGGAGGATGGAAAGAGAAAGAAAGGGAATGAAAAGGAAGTGAAGCGGGAAACAAACAAAAAAACAACCCACAACTAAAGGCCCCGTCACACTTAGCGACGCTACAGCGATCCCGACAACGATACGACCTGTCAGGGATCATTGCTGCGTCGCTATGTGATCGCTGGTGAGCTGTCAAACAGGCAGGCTCACCAGTAATCAGGGGAGCAGCGACATCATGGAAAGAATCTTTCCACGATGTCCTGCTCCTGGTTACCAGCCTGCTGAAGCAGGAGCAGGCTGGTAACCATGATAAACATCGGGTTACTAGGGGCACACGCGCACCTAGTAACCCGCTGTTTATCATGGTTACCACTCTGCTACGGTGAGCGGGAGGTTACCGCTCACCGTAGCAGAGTGGTAACCATGATAAACAGCGGGTTACTAAGTGCACGTGTGCCCCTAGTAACCCGCTGTTTATCATGGTTACCAGCCTGATCGCTGCTCCCGCTGGTCACACACAGCGATGTGTGCTGACCAGCGGGAGGGCAAAGACCAAAAAATGGTCCAGGACATTCTGCAGCGATCAGCGACCTCACAGCAGGGGCCTGATCGCTGCAAAGTGTCACACATAGCGACATCGCTGGTGAGGTCGCTGTTGCGTCACCAAAACCGTGACTCAGCAGCGATCTCGCTAGCGATCTCACTATGTGAGACAGGGGCTTTACTGAAACCAGCACTTCAGAGGAGACCACATCTACCACAGCATTCTATTTTAAGTATTACCTTCTGACAACCATATTGCCAGGTCATTCCCCTCACTGAATAATATCCAACATGTCCATTGGCGACAAAAAGCTTTGAGGCAATTGTTATCATGTGCAATCATGTTTTCCATTTTCATAATATTGTTAACTTCTTTCACACAAAGTGGGGGTTTTAGTGGATTTACAGTGAAGTAGAATAATTACCTTAACAGCTGTTAGAAAGTGCCTAAGGATATCTTTCTTTGCCTTTGAAATTTTATCTGGAGTAATGGAGAGTAGGCCTATTTGGGGGGAGGGTGTGACTCTGCCACTAGTGAGACTATTGTACTGTGAAATAATTGAATTCCATAACCCACAAATTAATGGGCATTCCCACTATATATGTAACATAGACCCGTCTGCACCACCACACCACCAGCACAAGTCTGACACAGATGGGAGATTTAGCATAGCACTATTTAGCGTAGTGGGACAACAGTACCATCTCGATAGAATCTTATAGTTTTTCTCCTGAGCAGGCAAGTAATGCAGTAGGTGATTTGTAGGAGAGTATGAAAGGAGGGGGCTGGAAACAGCAGAGCTAGGGGGGAGCCACCCATGACCGGGGTTAGCCTGGAGGTTTCATTCCCCTCCCAGGTCTGGTAGTTTGAATAGAGCAGGTTGGGGATTGGGTAATGGGAAGCAGGGGGGCGGGTAGTGGAAAAGGGGGTATATATAAAGAAAAGTGCGGGAAAACCGCCATTCCCTTAGGAACAGCGGAGAGAGTTACCTGCAATGGCGTCCATTCAATCCCTGGTGGGCCAGCTTCAAGTTGCAGCACGATCACGGAGAGAGGGATGGCTGGAGGCCCAGCTATCTGCCTTGCTGGGAACAGCCGCGGACGCAGAAGCACAGTCTGGAGCAGTAAGAAGGAGCAGGAGGAGGAGGCCACGGCCCCCGGAGAGACTGTCACCTGAGGTACCACGCGGAACAGGCGCAGGCTCCGGAGCCCCTCCGGGGACCCTGCGGGGGGAGAGCAAGATAGGGTGGTTCCTGCCCGATGCTCTCACCCCGGCAGGAATCCACCTAGCCGGCCTGTTGCCGCCGTTCAGCACGGAGTGGGGCCCACACAGGAGGCGAGGGACGCACCAGATACACAGCCGATGGGGCAAGCATCACGAGACACGGGAGTTCGGGCCGTAGCTGGGGTGCGCGGCGCATATGCAGTGCGTGGCGCGTCTGCGGTGCGTAACGCATCTGCGACGCGCGGCGCATTAGCGTCGCGCGACGCGCCTGCGGCTCGTAGCGCACCTGCGTCGCGCAGCGCGCCTGGCGGCAGCGGCAGGGCCCAGCAGGACTGGAGAAGAACCGGAACCATCGAGGGAACAGTGCGGAGGACGGCAGGCACCACTGGCGATGCTCCTGTCGGGGTGCCTGCTGGGACAAACACGAGGAAGATGGGGAGGCAAGCACCCACGGGCAGGCAGCAGTCATGGGATCCACTGCCGCGTGGCTCAAGTGGACGACGTGAAAGGGAAGGAGCGGCGGGCAGCATCGAGCTGCCTGGCAGCGCCGGTTCGGGAAGCACGGAGGAGGATCAGAGCGACATCCAGGATTCCAAGGCGGGATGGTGGAAGACGGTCGCCGAGACGACAACGGCCAGCTGTATCCGTTCAGGTCCCCCCTGGTGACGAGGAGGCCAGGGGCGCGGGCCTGGAGGAGTGAATGGACACCAATGGATCCGACTACAGTAGCGACCGCGATGGAAGGAGCGAGCATCTGGATTCAGGATTTCCGGCTGGCGGGGACACAGCACCTGCGCAGCGGCGTGAGTATGATCGTACAGTGTGTTTGGGGCCCGCGGGGGCGGTTTTGCTTGATGAAGGTAGTGATCGGGAGGTAGCATTGAGGGGGAGGGGTTTAGCCGGTCCAGATGGGGCAGGGGCATCCGGAATTAGAGATATATTATATAGCATGTCACAGGTTTTGATGAGAATGGAGAGTGCGGCAGCGGGTGGATCAAGAGGATCCCCCGTGGATGCCTGGTTACCAGGGCAAGGGTTGTCGCCGCAACCTACTGGGGTAAAGGTAGGATCAGCGGCAGGTGTCAAGGGAGTAGCGACTGGGGTTTCAGTCTCGGTACAGACGGAAAAGGACAAGGGTGATACTGTGAAGCTTGATGACAGGGCAAAAGGGGAGGTTTATGTGTGCTTCGAGGGGCCGCTGGGGGCACACTTAAAGAAAGAAGAGAAGGAGAAAATTTGGCGTGATGAATACGTGGAAATTTTCTCCCTTCTTCCCCTGGAGAAGTTTAATTTAGACAAGGGGAAGAAGGATGATAGCAAGAAGGAGGAGGAGGAGAAGCGGAGGTGGCGCTTGATTCCTCAGACTTTTGCGAATTGGCTTCAAGCTTTGGCTATATTGGCCGGGGTCATTGGGGAGAAGTTTCCTGAGAATTGCTCGGGTTTATTCTGCTATTTAGATGCGATTGGGGAAGCGCATCGTACTTACGGGGGACAAACATGGCTTAGGTATGATGAGCAATTCAGACAGAGGAAGGCGGTACGGCCGGAAATCAGGTGAGACCAAAAAGATATTGGGCTTTGGTTAAAAGTAATGGCTCCCGCTAGATACGGGCAGTCCTTTCACGGGAGCTGGGGGAGCGGGAGTTACTCGTCAGGAACGGGCGGAGGCAGCCAGGGAGCACAGGGAGGAAAAGATAAGTCAGGAACGTGCTGGCAGTTTAATGACGGCCAGTGTAAATTTGGGAATGGCTGTAAGTTCAAGCATGTTTGCTTACATTGTAACGGGAGCTCCCACGGGGCGGCAAAATGTTTCAAGAAAGGAAAGGGATGAACGTCGGCGGGTTCTGGTCAAGGGGGCGACTCCGGTGAATCTTCCAAGGATGGCCCCCTTTCTAAATAGATACCCTGATCAAGCAAAGGCCAGAATTATTAGTGATGGGTTTTTAGAAGATTTCAGGATCCCGCCTCCTGAGCATACAGTCCCCTTTTCGGTTAAGAATCTTAGGTCTGCTTTGTTGCATCCAGAGGTTGTTAGTGTTAAGTTGGCAAAAGAAGTTGAGTTGGGTCGCATGGCGGGGCCTTTTGATAGTTTACCAGTGGAAGGCGTGATCATTTCTCCGTTGGGGGTTGTGCCTAAGAAGGAGCCGAACAAATTTTGTCTGATTCAGCATCTCTCATACCCAAAAGGTTGTTCGGTCAACGATGGTATAGCCCCAGAATTATGTTCTGTGGAATATACTTCATTTGATGCGGCTGTGCCTTGGGTTCGCAGGTACGGGCATGGGCCACTGTTGGCAAAAACGGATGTTGAGTCAACTTTGTGGCTCCTTCCGGTTCACCCGGACAGCATTCCAATGTTGGGTTGTTTTTGGAACAATGGTTACTACTTGGATAGGTGCTTGCTCATGGGCTGCTCTATTTCATGTTCATTATTTGAAACGTTCAGTACTTTTCTCGAATGGGCCGTCAGGGATGTTGCAGGTGTCCAGTCTGTTATCCACTACCTGGATGATTTTTTGTTCATAGGCCCACCTAATTCGTTGGTTTGTAATAATTTGTTAGCAGCCATGGTGTGGGTTGCGGAACGTTTCGGGGTTCCTCTGGCAAAAGAAAAGACCGAAGGTCCTTGTACGGTATTGACTTTTTTGGGCATTTTGATTGATTCGGAACATATGGAGTGTCGACTGCCCGAAGAAAAGTTGCTGTTACTTAGACAGGAGGTTGTAAGAATGGTAAATTTGCTTAAGACGACTTTGAAGGAGCTTCAATCACTGCTGGGGAGACTGAACTTCGCCTGTAGGATCATGCCTATGGGTAGAATATTTTGTCGTAGGTTGTCAAGGGCAACGGCGGGAGTGCAGGCATCGCATCACTTTATTCATTTGAATAGAGAGCATAGAGAGGACTTGTTGGTGTGGAAGCTTTTTTTGGACACGTACAATGGCAGGTCGTTGATTCAGCAGGATTTCATGAACAGCTTTGATTGCGAGATTTATACTGACGCTGCTGGTGGAGCAGGATATTGAGTTTTCTGTAAGAGAAAGTGGAGAGTAGGCAAATGGCCCAATTCCTGGAAAGAGAGGGGTTTCACAAAAAATCTGGTTCTTTTGGAACTGTTCCCAATTGTAGTCGCGGTCTGGATTTGGGGCGAGTCTTTTTCGAATCGGAGAGTTAGGTTCCATTGCGACAATATGGGCATGGTGGAAGTGATTAATAGCCTATCGGCCTCGTCTCCTCCAGTCATCAAGTTGGTCAGGGAATTGGTGCTCCGCTGCTTGGAGCTTAATGCATGGATTTCGGCTGTACATGTGTCAGGTGTCAAAAACTCTATAGCGGATGCTTTGTCTCGTTTCCAGTGGGAGCGTTTCCGTTCATTGGCACCAGAGGCAGAAGTCGCAGGAGTAGAATGCCCTTCGCAGTTGTGGCAGCTGGTTTTGTACGAGCCGGAAGATTGATCCAAGAGTCGGTGGCGAGTTCAACCTGGGCTGCTTATGAGGCATCGTGGAACATATGGCAAAGTTGGGTGTCACAGTGGGGGGCACTAGAGAGTGACAGGGATAGGACTTTGGCGATATTGTTTTTTGTTGGTAAAGCAGCGGACTCAGGGTGGTCAGCATCCAGAGTGAGTAAATTTATAGCTGGGCTTGCTTTTGGTTTTAAGTTACAGGGTTTGACCGACGTTACGAAATCCTTCTTGGTCAAGCAGGCTCTCAGGGGTTTTCAAAAAGGAAACAAGAGTTTGGATAAGCGTAGGCCAGTCACGTTTAGCATATTGGAAAGGTTGGGTCTGGTTTTGGAAACCATTTGTTGTTCCAATTTCGAGGCGGCATTGTTTAAGTTGGCATTTGCTCTAGCCTTTTTCGGGGCTATGAGAGTGGGTGAGTTGGTAGCCCCTAGTAGGAATAGAGAGGGAGGTCTATTAGCCGAAGACATGAGCTGCTGGGCCTGGGGGATCGATTTTTGGATCAGACGGTCTAAAACGGATCAGTTTGGAAAAGGGAAGCGTGTCGTGTTAGGTAGAGTGGAAGGGGCTCTCATGTGCCCTAGAAGGTGTTTAGAGGCCTACTGGCAATTGTGGTCAAATAGATCGGGCCCACTATTACGGCATCGCGACGGGTCATTTCTTTCCCGTTTTCAATTTATAGCGGTCTTAAAAAAGGGGGTTCAGGAGTTGGGTCTCAGTCCCGAGATTTACGGTTCGCATACCTTAAGGATCGGTGCAGCGTCAGAGGCTAATAGACGCGGTTTAGGGGCTGAGACGATAAAACGGATCAGAACATGGAGTTCGGACTGTTATTTGTCATATGTTCGTAGTTAATTGCCGCAAAAACTTTGTTAGATGTGGAAAGGTTGCTAACCTGCTTGTTTATTATTCTTTTAGGTGATGTTCCCTCGTTAGTCTGGATCATTGGACACTCATATGTGCATTGGGGGGCGCTGCGCGCCGACGTAAGGAGGGATGGTAGGCAATTAGGTTTTCCAAGGGCACAAGCGGTCATAAGGTGGCTCGGTTTTAGGGGCATGGTATGGGGGCGCCTTTTGTCGGAATTTCATAAAGCGGCGAGGTTAGATCGAACACCGGATATTTTAGTGGTGCATTTGGGAGGAAATGATTCGGGGGCACGTCCAGTGAGGGAGTTGATTAGGGATATTCGTTTTGATCTATTGAGATTGTGGACCTCGTTTCCGGGGATTTTGACGGTCTGGTCGGATATAGTGCCCAGGAAAAAATGGCGGGCGGTTCGATCGAAAAAAGGCATAAACAGGGCACGAATAAAATTGAATAGGGCAGTGTCTGGCTTCGTGGTAAGGAATGGGGGCATAAGTATTAGGCATTTGGAGTAGGAAGCAGGGGTTGGAAATTTGTGGCGGAATGACGGGGTGCATCTCAATGATATAGGTATGGATATTTGGGCCCTTTCAATACAGGAAGGAATTGAAAGGGCGTTGGTGGCTTTGGGGCACTCACGAGCCTAAGGTTTCAGGGCTGTTCGTGGTGGCGGGGGGGTGGGGTTCTTGGAGTTGGTTTAAATTGAGTGGGGGTGATCTGGCAGTCGGTTATGGGCTCTGGACGGGGTTTTACCTCGGGAGAAATTTGTTGGTTGGGCTTCCACGGAATGTGGAAGTTTTGGTGCCCTCGAGCTGGTGCTGAACGGCTGAGGGTAAAATGGCGGATTAATTTTGAGTTATTTAAAGCCAGATCTATTAGCTCCAAGAACCCTCCCTCCATTTATTCCTATATATATATTTATGTTATTGTTATTTGTTGTTTGTTAATAAACGACTGCTGTGGCCAAAATATTTCCAACAGATAACTTGTGGTGGAGTTTTTATTTCATGGAAGGGATCAGGGGGATCTCTGGTTACGTTGGATTGAGAAAAAAAGGTATCAATTAAGAAACCGTATTGGCCGTAACAGGTCATGCTTTTTGCCAATCCTCTGAAATTTGACTACCCATTTCCTTCTCCCAAGCCCCAGTAAAGGGTAGAGGGTCAATGCATTTGTCCCTTTGTGTTGCTTTGTATATACAACATAGAACATTAGTGCAAGGACCTACTTGAGTGATTAAGGGTTCAAATGGAAAGAGTTCATCCTTTATACTAGTCAGAGATATGTGAGAATTTATAAATGACATGAGCTGGAAATATGCCAGCCAGGATAGATGCCTACATGGACAAGAGTCACCAAGTTCTGTAAAGGCAGGAAAAGAGCCTGATTCCATGAGAACGTATCTCAATCTAACCCCAGCGCATCTGTCCCAGATTAGAAATGAGTCCACACCTGAAGCAGGGGGAAATCTCGGTTGCCAAACAAGGGTGTTAATGTATCTAACCTACGTGATATAGTTGATGAGATTAAGACTTTCTCCCATGTTTGCAAAAAATGTTGAGTGTTGGTAATTGTTTAGTTTATACGTGTATTTTATTGTTTCAAGGTAGAGATGTGAGTGTCCAGGGAGAGAGGTCCCCTTCCAGTTTCACCCATTGCTTATGTTCCACAGACTTGAATCAGTCCACTGTTCTCATAAGAATCGCAGACTAATGGTATTTTTATTTTAGATCAGGCAGACTAGTACCCCCATTATTCTTGGGACAACACAATATTTTAAAATGTATCCTAGGCCTCAACGTTCCCCATACAAACTTGCTGATAGCCTTGTTGAGACGGGAGAAAAAGGACTGAGGAACGCAGACAGGAACGGTCTGGAATATACAAAGAAGCTTTGGAAAAATGTCCATTTTGATCACATTAATACGACCAAACCGGGACAAAGGTTTCAAGTTAAAATTCATTAGATTTTGAAGAGTTTATTCAAGAATGGAGATTTAATTTAAACAATACTGATCATCCAAGTTCCCCAGAATTTGTGTACCCAGGTACTTAATTGCGTCTGTCTGCCACTCAAAGGGAAAGTTAAAAATTAGTTGTTTTGTCAGTTCAGCATTAAAAATTATGTTGATTGCTTCTGTTTTAGAGTAGTTTACTTTAAAATGGCTTACATGGCCGAATTCTTTGAATTCCTTTATTATAGAGGGAAATTAGATCATTGGGTTTGAAGCATAAAGCAACGAGTCATCTGCGTATAGAGTTAGTTTATAGTGATGTGAAACTATAGTAACTCCACTAATATCTGGATCTTTACGTAATGCTACCGCTAAATGTTCCATCACCAATGAGTGATAAGGGGTGATAAGGGACACCCTTGCCTCATCTCATTTTTTTATAGAAAATGTGTCAGAAGGCTGTTTATCCTAACTCTCGCTTTAGGGTCAGTGTATAAGGATAGAATTTTAGATAGAAAGAAAGGGTCCAACCCAATTTGTCACAGGGTGCTCTTCAAAACAGTCCACTTTTTCAGCGCCGACAGAAACAAGGCACATTGGGATCCTGTTTTATTGCAAGTGTAATTAACGTTTTATTTGTATTATCACAAGTTTCTCTAACCTTAACAAAGCCAACCTGATCAATACTAACAATTGAGGCTAGGTAGTGGTAGAGCCATGTTGCAATTATATTTTAGAGAATATTTTGACATCTACATTAATTAATGATATTGGACGAAAATTAGGGCAAACTTCTTATAAAATCTATTATTGAATCCATTTGGCCCAGGGCTCTTTCGGATAGGGAATGATTTAATGACCTCTCCTATCTCTTGTTCAGTGAAAGCTTTGTCTAGCACCTCCTGCTCAGGCGTCTGTAAGGAAGGAAGGGCAGTGTTCATAATTAGTGATGAGCGAGCACTAAAATGCTCGGGTACTCGTTGCTTTGGTCGAGCAAATTGGAATGCTCGAGTGCTCCGTCCGAGCAACGAGCCCAATGTAAGTCTATGGGAAACTGTAGCATTTTTCTGGCAGCCCTCCCTTGGCGGTCTGCAGAGGGCCTAAAAATTGCACAAATCGATCGGAACAGTGCTCAAATGACATGGGATCAGCATGGGGAAGACCCCTGGAAGCATCTCTGACTCCCAGGTCACTGCTGTCAACAGTGTTGTCAGAGTATTACGCCACTTTTACGGACTTACAATAAAACATACCAAAACGAAACCAAAATGGATTTTCCTGGGAAAAACGTTAAGGAACATACTTTCCAGGGTAATGACTTGTACAGTGTGGAAAAAAAAGTATTTAGTCAGTCACCAATTGTGCAAGTTCTCGCACTTAAAAAGATGAAAGAGGCCTCTAATTGACATCATAGGTAGACCTCAACTATGAGAGACAAAATGAGAAAACAAATCCTTAAAATCACATTGTCTGATTTGGAAAGAAATTTTTTTCAAATTTTGGTGGAAAATAAGTATTTGGTCAATTACAAACAAGCAAGATTTCTGGCTCTCAAAGTCCTGTAGCTTCTTATTTAAGAGGCTCCTCTGTCCTCCACTCATTACCTGTAGTACTGACACCTGTTTGAACTTGTTAACAATATGAAAGATACCTGTCCGCAACCTCAAACAGTCACACTCCAAACTCCACTATGGTGAAGACCAAACAGAAACAAAATTGTAGCCCTGCACCAGGGCTCTTTCATATTGTTAACAAGTTCAAACAGGTGTCAGTACTACAGGTAATGAGTGGAGGACAGAAGAGCCTCTTAAATAAGAAGTTACAGGACTTTGAGAGCCCAGAAATCTTGCTTGTTTGTAATTGACCAAATACTTATTTTCCACCAAAATTTGAAAAAAATTTCTTTCCAAAGCAGACAATGTGATTTTCAGGATTTGTTTTCTCATTTTGTCTCTCATAGTTGAGGTCTACCTATGATGTCAATTACAGGCCTCTCACATCTTTTTAAGTGGGAGAACTTGCACAATTAGTGGCTGACTAAATACTTTTTTCCCCACTGTATGTAACACAAAATAACCAAAAATAAAAATGCTTCTCCACACCTTGGGCTATGTTCACACGTAGCGTTTTTGATGCGGTTTTGCACTTTGCATTGCTTTCAACGGTGAAAAATGCATTCACCGGGAAATGTAATTTTAACATTTTACTACCTTATCTGGCCATGTGGTGTGTGAGACATGATCAGACACATCCTGTTTCATTTATGAAGGAGGGACTCTGAAACTCACAAAGCCTATTTTTACAAGGCCATCAGGCGGCCCTTACTATTCTTAAAGGGCCAGCAGTCGGCTATGCTTTGTTGTTCCCATTATTAAAGAGTGGGTCTCCTATACTGTTATTGCATATGCAGTGACTGCAAGGGCTGCTAAAAATTTAGATACACCCCAAAACCCCTTTCAAGAGACATAGAGGAGGGTCTCCTATGTTGTTAAAAAAAATTGTTCCCATTATAAAGTAGTGGGTCTCCTATGCTGGTAATGGCCATGCAGTGACTGCATGGGCTGCCAAAATTTGTGAAAAACCCCAATAACAATTTAAAGACCAATAGAGGTGTGGGCCTCAGTAATGAGTATGACATGTTCCCATTAGAAAGGAGCTGGTTTGCTATACAGTTATAGGGTATGCAGTGAGTACAGCGGCTTCCAAAATTTAGGACAAACATCAATAACAATTTATAGACACATAGAGGTGGGCCTCAGTAATGACATGTTCCCATTAGAAAGGAGCGGGTCTGCTATACAGTTATAGGGTATGCAGTGAGTACAGCGGCAACCAAAATTTAGGAAAAACCCCGATAACAATTTAAAGACATATAGAGCTGGGCGACAGTAACGACATGTTCCCATTAGAATGGAGTGGGTCTCCCATACTGTTCTTGTGTATGCAGTGACTGCAACGGCTGCCAAAAATTTGGAGGCACTCCAATGCCCCTTGCAAGAGATGTAGAGGTCGGAAGGCCTTCTGAAAACAATGTTCCCATTATTAGGAAGGGGGTCTCCCATACTGTGTGCCTATGCAGTGAATGAAACGGCTGCCAAAAATGTAGAGACACTCCAATGCCCCTTGCAAAAGATGTAGAGGTTGGAGGGCCTCCTGAAGACAATGTTCCCATTATTAGGAAGTGGGTCTCCCATACTGTTTGCATTGCAGTGAATGCAACGGCTGCCAAAAATTTGGAGGAACTCCAATGCCCCTTGAAAGAGATGTAGATGTAGATATAGTAGATATGGTGGTGGAGGATGAGGATGAGGAGAAAGAGGAGGACAAGATCAAATAGACAAAATCAGAAAGCGTATACCCATGTCTGGGTGTGTAGATAGAGGTGCATAGGAATAGAGTTAGAACTCTCAAAAAAAGACATTGTATTTGAGTTTATGTTACACTGGTATCATTCGGTGGTGTTGAGAAGTCTGGCCCAATCCAGCCTTTGTTCATTTTATAAGAGTCAGCCTGTCAGCATTTTCAGTTGATAGGCGGATGCGCATATCAGTTATAACTCCTTAATTGCAGTAGGATCTTACTTTCCCACACATAAGCGGACGGATGTCCCTTAGAGAGGTATTCACATTGGTAGGGTCTTGACATCGAGAAACGCCTTATCGTGGCTGTCAGGTACACATGAATTGGCCAATTTATGCGCTAAGATTTCTCATTTATTTCTATATTCCACAGCAGTAATGCTATTCATATTTCATACTTCATATTTACATGCACTAAAATTTCTCATTTATTTCTATTTTCCACAGCAGTAATGCTATTCATATTTCATACTTCATAATTATATACTAAGTGTTACAGAGTGCTACTTTGTTTGTTAATTGTATATGGAGGTAGCTCCCCCTAGTAAGAACCTGTTCACACCTATTTCTTGTATTGGAAGTGCCGTCAGTTTTTTCTACTTCTATATTTCAGCTTTGACTGAGCACTCCACCCTGATGCCGCAGGTGGTTTTAATTGCAGTAGGATCTTACACATAAGCAGACTTATGTCCCTTAGAGAGGTATTCACATTGGTAGGGTCCTGACATCGAGAAACGCCTTATCGCGGCTGTCAGGTACACATGAATTGGCCAATAAATGCGATAAAATTTCTCATTTATTTCTATTTTCCACAGCAGTAATGCTATTCATATTTCATACTTCATAATTATATACTAAGCGTTACAGAGTGCTACTTTGTTTGTTAATTGTATATGGAGGTAGCTCCCACTAGTAAGCTCCTGTTCACACCTATTTCTGGTGATGCTAATTATGGTGTCATCGCCGCCCACCATCTTGGTGAAGTCCTCAAAGTTTTGGAGGATGGTACAGATGTCTGACATCCATGTTCACTCCTGAGGTCTTATGTGTAGAGTCTGATCTGAATACCGACGGCCTTGTTGATGCTGCTAATCAACAACTGCCCTCTTCTGCTGACAAATCCTTTCCAACATCTGCAATGTAGAGATCCAATGCGTGGGGACATCGCACACCAATCGGTGAGCTGGAAGCTGCAAACGCTGCTGAAGGATGTGTGAGCTCGCCTCGTCACAGAGCCGCCACCATTTTCCGGCCATTATCAGACATCATGCCTGGCTGTAGGGTCAGAGGTGTCAGCCACAGATCTGCCTGCTCTTTCAGAGCTGTCCACAATTCTTTAGCATTGTGTCACCTAAGCATATTAGCTTCAGCACAGCCTGTTGCCTCATGGCTGAGGCAGTGCTGCAGTGCTTCCAGCTTCCGACTGATGTGGTCATTTCGGAGATGGAGGCTGAACAGCAGGAGGAGGAGTTGCAGGAGCTGTAGAATGTGGGGGCAACCCTGATTGACTCAGGGCCCGCAACCCTCGGCGTCGGGAGGACGTGTTCCGTCCCAAGGTCCGACTGGGTCCCGGCTTCCACTATATTAACCCAGTGTGCCATCAGCGAGATGTATCGTCCCTGCCCACAAGCACTTGTCCACGTGTCCGTGGTTAATTGGACTTTCCCAGTAACTGCACTGTTGAGGGCACAGCTAATGTTGTAGGACACTTGCTCGTGTAATGTGGGGACGGCAAAATAGTGGTGGCTGGGGACTGAGTATCGAGCGATGTCTGCCGCCATCAGGTTGCCGAAAGCCTAAAAGGCAACATTTCGAGTGAAAGCATTTTCGAAATGTGTGAATTTAGTAGTGTGGCCTGTGGGGCGTTGGCTGCATATTTATGCTTGCGTTCCAAGGACTGGGGTAGGGACAACTGAACGCTGCGCTGGGACAAGAACGTGGACATGCTTGCTGATGGTGCTAGTTGAGAGTGTGCAACGACACGTGCAGGCCGGGAGGCATCTTCGTATGCGCCATGAACAGGGCATTGGCGTGCATGCACAACAACAGAAGAAGCAGTGGTGTCACCCGCAGACACTGTTTATGGACCCTGGTTTGGCCCACTTAGTCGGGTGCTTTGGTGCCATGTGCCTGATCATGCTGGTGGTGGTAAGGCTGCTAGTTTTGCTACCCCTGCTGATGCTGGAATGGCAGGTAGTGCAAGTGGTCTTTTTGGAGTTATCTGCAGAGCCTTTAAAAAACAACCAGAATCGGGAAGACCTAACAGTTGTACTAGCAACTTCCGTCGTGTTGGCGTTGCAGGGAATGCTTTCCTGCCTCTTGTCTGTGGCCACCACACTGCTTCTTCCTGCCTGTTGTGGTGCTACGCCTCCCTCCCCCCTGTGTGCTGCTGTCCTCGCTCTGCATGTCCCCCTGCCAGGTTGGGTCAGTTACTATATCATCCACCACCTCGTCTTCCACTTCCGCACCCTGGTCCTCCTCCTGACTTTCTGGCAATTGTGTCTCATCATCATCATCCACCTCTTGCTAGAGTAATTGCACTTTCCCACCGTTGCCTTCGTGTGACCGTGGCTGCTCAAATATTCGAGCATCGCTACACGCGTTCTCCTCTTGACTCGCTTGAAGCTGGCCAGGCGAGAGGCCCGAATCTACAAATGGAAAAGTGAACAGCTCATCGGAGTGTCCAAGTGTGGGATCAGTTGTCTCCGGGCACTTGGCATGGTGGGAGGAAGGAGGATCAGGGTGAGGAGTATGCGTTCCAAACTCACAGCTAATGAGACTTGACTATGTGGAAGACAGGGTGGTGGTGGTGGTGGCAAAGTGACTGGAAGCATTTTCTGCTATCCAACTAACAACCTTTTAACACTGCTCTGTATTCAATAGTTGTGTTCTACGGTCCCCTAGTAATTGGGACAGGAAGGTCAAGCGACAAGATCTGGGTGTTTGTTGTGGCACAATTTCAGCTTGCCCACTGCCACAGCCTGGGCTTCTGAATTCACCATCGCGTCCACTTCCCCATCCCTTGCCATTTTAAATGGAGGACAATATTTTCCACGTTCACTAGAAATGGCTGATATTGGAACGCAGTTATATTTGATACGTCTGACAGAAAACCACGGTTTTAAATAGCGGGCAAGTACTTTACTAATACTATTCTTCACAGGTACCTCGTGTGAATAGCTTGACCGACACACTGCAACAAAATGGAAATGGAAGCCAGAAATGGCTGATTTTAGAATGCAGTTATATGTGATACGTCTGACAGAGAACCACAGTTTTAAATAGCAGGCCTGTAGTTTACTAATACTATTCTTCACAGAGATCTCGTGTGAATAGCTTGACCGACACACTGCAACAAAATGGAAATGGAAGCCAGAATTGGCTGATTTTGGAACGCAATTATATGTGATACGTCTGACAGAGAACCACGGTTTTACATAGCAGGCCTGTAGTTACTAATACTATTCTTCACAGAGACCTCGTGTGAGTAGCTTGACCGACACACTGCAACAAAATGGAAATGGAAGCCAGAAATGGCTGATTTTGAAACGCAATTATATGTGATACGTCTAACAGAGAACCACGGCTTTACATAGCAGGCCTGTAGTTTACTAATACTATTCTTCACAGCAACCTCGTGTGAATAGCTTGACCGACACACTGCAACAAAATGGAAATGGAGACCAATATTTTCCACGTTCAGTTCAAATTTCTGGATTTTTATCGCTGTAATATGGAAAAGATCTGGCTGTATTCTGCAGTGCTAAGAACAAGCAAATGGAGCAGAAAAATGGTGTACTATGGATTGCTTTTTAAGCAAATGATCAGGATTAAGATAAAAAATAAAAATTAGCCCTGGCCCCTGATATCTGGGGCTATGTCTACAAATATTTGTCACAACAGGATCAGTCAGAAGTTGAATGTGTAATGGACCCTCTTGTGCTGTATAATGCACTGCAGTCTGTCACATACCCTGCCTCCCTAACTCCTGCTATCACCTTCACCACTGAATATATATATGCTGCTGGAGTATTCCTCAGAAGGACTGTTAGTTCAGATGGATATATATATATATATGTATGTATGTATGTATGTGTATATATATATATATATATATATATATATATATATATATATATATATATATATATATATATATATATATATATATATATATATATTGTGGAATACCTATACTAACTATAAACAAGAAAATCTCTCCCTAACTCAGCAGCAGCTCTCCCTACTCTACCTGTTTCCGGGGTAGACTGTGACGAGCATAGCGGCGCCAGGTCTTATATAGACCTGATGACGCTGTGCGGCCAGCCAATCACTGTAATGCCCACAACCAACATATCTACGGCATTACAGTGCGTGGCAAGCAATTGCTGCATGTTCATTGTATCTCTAAAGAGCGCCAAACAGCAGCATGATCTCACCATGCAGCAGTTCCTATCTGAGATTTAGGTTGCCATGTAAGCAAGTGGTGGCTAATTAAGAAAAAGGCTATGCATTTTGTGTAAAGGAGAATAATACTAGTGCTCGGGTGCTCGAAGCTCGGGCCGAGCACATCGGGATACTCGGGTGCTCGACCCGAGCAACGAGCCCAATGTAAGTCTATGGGAAACTCAAGCATTTTTCTGGCGGTCCCCCCGGCGGTCTTCAGAAGGTCAAAAATTGCCCAAATTGATGCAAACAGTGCTCAATGAAGCATGGCAGGCAGGCAGTATAGGCAGACAGGCAGGCAGGGTATATAGGAGGGTGCATGAAAAACATAGCAGGGCACTGGGAACACACTAGTCCCCCCTGATTTTCACGCACCCGTCTCTTTAAAAAAGCCGGCAACTCAGCAGCCACGTACAGTTATAACACCGGTACCCGACAATTTAGAACAGAAAGAATAGAGCATCACACATAGATTAGATAGATAGAAACATGTCAGTCACATATATAAGAAGTACAGTGATAGTGTTGGTTACTGTACTTGTCATTTAGTGTTAAAATAAAGGATTTATTAAAAAAAAAAATTGGCGTGGGGTTCCCCGTAATTTTAGTCTCTAGCGGAGGTTAAGCAGACGGCTTGGACAGATGTTTGAAGCCTGGGAAGGGAATAATACCCACGGAGCTTCCCAGGCTACTAATATCTATAAGATGCCCCCATTACTAACCCCATAGTGTAAGGCAAATGTAAAATAAATACACCAACACCCAGAATAAAATCTTTTAATTGAAATAAACACACAATACTTTAATATTCTAAATTAAACTCTACTTACCGTCACGCCCATTACAGCTGAAGCCAACGATCTCCTGCAATAAAAGTAAAATAATGAACCAACCTCATCCTTACCTTTCCATGGTTCCCACGACGGCTCCAGCTCTGCTACATCGAGATGGCAGGCTGGATCGCAGCAGAACGCTGCCATCCAGCTTGCCATGCCGCATAGACACTGAGGAGCGCATGCATGCTTGCGCTCCTCAGTGTCTGGCTGTGACGGCATGGGCGTGACGGTAAGTAGAGTTTAATTTAGAATATTAAAGTATTGTCTGTTTATTTCAATTAAAAGATTTTATTCTGGGTGTTGGTGTTTTCATTTTACATTTGCCTTACACTATGGGGTTAGTAATGGGGGCGTCTTATAGACGCCTCCCCATTACTAACCTGGGCTTGATGTCAGCTGTCTGCCTAGCCTTTGCTAGCTATTAAAATAGGGGGACCCCACGTCATTTTTTTTTGGGTCCCCCATTTTAATAGCTAGTAAAGGCTAGGTATTCAGCTGGGGGCTGATATTAGTAGCCTGGGAAGCTCCGTGGGTATTACCCCCTTCCCAGGCTTCAAACATCTGCCGCAGCCGTCTACTTAACCTCCGCTAGAGACTAAAATTACGGGGAACCCCACGCCAATTTTTTTTTAGTAAATCCTTTATTTTAACACTAAATGACAAGTACAGTAACCAACACTGTCACTGTACTTATTATATATGTGACTGACATGTTTCTATCTATCTAATCTATGTGTGATACTCTATTCTTTCTGTTCTAAATTGTCGGGTACCGGTGTTATAACTGTATGTGGCTGCTGAATTGCCGGATTTTCATGTTTCACTGAGCACTGTTCCCATCGATTTGGGCAATCACTGTAATGCCACAACCACCATGGCTGTGGCACTACAGTGAGTGGCAGGCAATCCCTGCATGTTGATTGTCACTCTAAATAGCACCAAACATGTAGGGAGGAGACCCGAGCTCCCGCCCGAGCATCGCGAGCAGTGAGATGCTCGGGTGAGTACCGAGCTGTGGTGAGCATGCTCGCTCATCACTAAATGATACGTATAATCCTTTACCTCTGGGTATTGTATCCTCCATATATCAACCAGTTGGAGAGACCGAAGCACGTTTAGCAAAGCTTTTATTTGTGATTTAGATTGGTGACTCCTGCAAAAGGGACGCATCTAAAGAAGGACCCAAAACAAAATTAAAGTCACCAAAATTTTTTAGCCTAAGCATTAATGGCATGTCCTAATTTGGTCACAATTAGGGAGATAGAATTTTGCCAAAGTCAAAATTTTGGAGTAGATGGAGATCTTAACAAACACATACTATCTCTCTGTGTCAGACAGTGTTTCTAAAATAGTATGTGTGTCACGATTACGCCTATTGTTGTGTCTAGACTCAGTGAATGACTGACTGTTCTGCTGTCCATTCTAAGGCAAGGGCATACTCAGCTGTCGGTATGGTGATTGACAGCTTAGCCGTCCAACCGGGAGCTGGGGCATGCTGAACTGTCAGTGTCTTGAGTGACAGTTTAGCCGTCCAGTCAAACCGTCCAGTCAAGGGCCAGGGCATGCTGAGGCTTCCTCCATATGTCTCCTGTTAGGAGTAATTACCTGGCTATTTAGCTGACTCTCAGCCTTAGATTTCTTTCAATTATAGCTTTGCTCATGAGGTGTGTGTTTGCTCTCTGCTCCTAGTCTTGTATTCTGATCTTTGCTGCTCGACCTTGAATTTGCCTTGACCATCCGTTTGTCTAGCCCTTGTGATCTGTTGTGATCTGCTACCTTCTTGGAATTCTCACCTTGGACTGTTACCTGACTACGCCTTTATCTCACCCCTCTGTCTATGATGTACCCTCCTGGCTTTTGACCACGGACCGCTTGACTACCCATCCTCATGACTTATACGTGAGTAGTGACTTTCGTCACAATGCAGCAGTAATTTGTGTATGCCTATACCCACCCCCTTAAATTTCAACACAGCATTTGTACTGTGGTGCCAAGTTGAATAATATTTGTTAGCAAAACTGAGGTATATGATCATCTCTAAAGTGGGTTTCCTGAAGAAAGAGAAAATGGACGTGTTGTTTATCTATATGATAAAACACTTGAGCTCTTTTCTCTGGAACATTAAGTCCTCTGACATTCAATGAGCCAGTTTTGAGTTGTGCCATATTAAGAGCAAGGAGGAAGTATAGACGTTAGATAGTAATGTCTACCCCTCAATGTCTAATCTAAGAGGTATAGATTATTTATAAATCACTAGGAAACTGTGAAACAAGCAGATCCCAATGCAAGTCCCTAACTGGGGGTTGTCTTTACAGGCGTAAGTCAAACATTCAGATCTAGGGTTCCTATTAGGGGGTGTAAAGTAATACAGCCTATTACTATAATAATATAATATGAATTCAACTTAAATGCCGTTCTAAGATATTATATGAACTGAGACATTCTATATAGTGGAAGAGTGGCACTTAAAACTCTATTTAGCTATATCTAATTATATCCTTAAAGAAAAAAAGTAAACATCTGCACACTGTCTCTCTCATCAGGGAAGACAAGATTAATTTCAGGAGCTCATATGATTGCCAGGTTCCTTTCCTGTCCAGTGTATCACCCTCAAGTTCCTGATCCATTGAACACCTTCTGCAACGTGCTGGAACTCTCCGTGGCAATGGTAGAGCAAGTGGACAGTCAAATATATGGATTCTGGGAATGTCCAGGCCAGGGCAACATAAATGGTCTCATGTCACTTGGATCTTTCAAAGTATATAATGTTCCATTTTTCCGGACCTGCAGCTGGAATGGGAATGTAAGGAGACAACCAGAACAGCATGTAGGCGTAGCAGAGGGGAGGAGTTTGATCAGGACTCTGGGGACAGCGTTGTCAGGGAAATGAGCTGAGGAGAAAAACAGCGCGTGTACAAGTTCTGAGGTGATTTTGACGCCGAAGAGAGAGACGGGAGGAGCGACAGCAGCATCCGGAGATCCTGTCAGGAGGAAAGGTGCCGCGTATCCGTCCAGCCCAGACGTCGACGGTCAAACCCCGAAGACCCGAGCGACGCCAGTCAAGGTTCCCAGCCCAGACGTTGGCGGTCATGCCCCGAAGATCCGAGTGAAGCCAGTCAAGGTTCCTCACCCGGGTGACGTCGGTTGACAGAATGGGAACAGCCTGCGGTGGCACGGTTCTCAACATGTGCACCAGTGACAGGACGCCGCAGAAACTCTGAAGGTGTCAGATCGAAGATTTATGGTCGGGTCGGTGACCAGGAAGGACGCGCGAGATGGGCCGTTACCTCAGCCAGGGACATATGGTACTGGGCACGGATAGAGGGAAAGACAGTAGTCAGACAGGGACCAGCAAACGCCAAAGCGGCTTCGCGAAAGTGAATAGTGATCGGGGAAATGGGCAGTGAGCTGTGATCGGAACAAAGAATTGCCAAAGCTTTAAAAGACTGCCCCTTGCCTGGTATATTTAATGACAATCTAGTTCCCCTTCCCTCCTGTAGATCATTTTAAACTACCAGCCCCTGAATTCTAGTGTATTCTGATATTTTATTCTGTTATGTGATTTGCTACTTATTTTACTGTCAAACATTGTAAAAAAAATTGTTACCATATAATATGTGTTTTACAATTAATATTAGTTGTTAAATAAAATAAATATATTTTTGATCCGCCTGTGTCTCCGCTGTAGCATACTGTTTGCCTGCATTATAGGTACCCCCAGGAGTACATCAGGCCATTTTCCCAGAGGGCATCAGTGGTGTCAATACACTTCTTTTAGCAAGTGTCATTCGGGATAGATCTGTGAGCAATTGTATGCATTTTCCATTGAAATCAACAGGGTCCCTGTTTTCCTCATACATTGAAAAAATGTATGCCACAGATAAAGTCCCTTGGATGCTCAGGATCTGGGCCACAAGAGCCTAGTGTCGATCTCTGGCTCCTTATCAATAGTATCATAATATCAAGGATATTATTAAATAATCTCTGCAGTGTTGGCATAATCGCTTGTGCATTGATACTTTCAGGTCTACCCCTTATCCGGATATTATTGCGGCGATTGCAATTTTCTTGGTCATCAGCCATATTAAATAGACTGTTTATTTGCTGGCTGTGAAGATCCAGTGTTAGTTTATGAGCATTATGATGGCCACAACTTGTATGACATCATCCTCTAGTCTCTGTACCTTGTCAGTAAGCTGTGACAGGCGAGAAGTGAAGGAATATATTTCAGTTTTGTATGTGGTCTCCAGCCTCTGTATATATTGCTCCATATATTGTTTAATAGGGATAGATGCAATATGGTGTTTCTAATCTATGATGGCGTTCCCCATATCAGAATCCCCTGTGGCTGGGGGGAAAAGTCCCTAGTGAAGCAAGCACTGCTGACTATGTGGTCTTCGGTGAGGGTACAGGGAGACTTGTGGAGCTGTTATCTTGTGAGTAGTGTTGAGCGATACCTTCCGATATCAGGAAATATCGTATCGGATTGGATCGGACCGATACTCAAAAAGTATCGGATATCGCTGATTCCGATACCGGAAACCAATGCAAGTCAATGGGACAGAAATATCGGAATGAAAATAAACCCTTTCTTTCCTTGTAGGTTAATTCTACATGAAGTAAAACAACTAAGAATAATGTAGAATGTATTATGCGAAAAGCCGGCAATTCATCAGCGCATACACCGGTACCCGAAAATTTACAACAGAAAGAATAGAGCTTCACACATAGATTAGATAGATAGAAACATGTCAGTCACATATATATGAAGTACAGTGACAGTGTTGCTTAATGTACTTGTCATTTAGTGCAAAGGATTTATTAAAAAAAATATTAGTGTTTTAATGCACCGTCTCTTTAAGAAAGCCGGCCGGCAATTCAGCATCTGTACCCGACAATTTAGAATAGAAGGAATAGAGAATCATACATAGATTAGATAGATAGAAACATGTCAGTCACATATATATGAAGTACAGTGACAGTGTTGCTTACTGTACTTGTCATTTAGTGTTAAAATAAAGGATTTATTTAAAAAAAAATTGGCGTGGGGTTCCCCTTAATTTTAGGCTCTAGCGGAGGTTAAGCAGACGGCTGGGGCAGATGTTTGAAGCCTGGGAAGGGGGTAATACCCACGGAGCTTCCCAGGCTGCTAATATCAGCCCCCAGTGGAATACTTAGCCTTTACTAGCTATTAAAATGGGGGACCCCCCCAAAAAAAATGACGTGGGGTCCCCCCTAATTTAATAGCTAGCAAAGGCTAGGCAGACAGCTGGGGGCTGATATTAATAGCCCAGGAAGGGTGCCATGAATATTGGCCCCCTCCCAGGCTAGAAACACCAGCCGTCAGCCGCCCCAGAAATCCATAGGATGCGCCAATTCTGGCACTTAGCCTCGCTCTTCCCACTGCCCTGTAGCGGTGGCAGTGGGGTAATAGGGTTGGGGTTGATGTCAGCTTATAATACCAGCTGACATCAAGCCCAGGTTAGTAATGGAGAGGCGTCTATAAGACACCCCCATTACTAACCCCATAGTCAAAGTTAAAAAAAAACCCACAAACACCCAGAATAAAGTCCTTTAATTGAAATAAACACACAATTCTTTATTGTTCTAAATTAAACCATACTTACCGTCACGCCCATTCCAGCTGAAGCCAATGATCTCCTGCAATAAAAGAAAAATAATAAAGCAACCTCATCCTTACCTTTCCATGGTTCCCACGATGGCTCCAGCTCTGCTACATCGAGATGACAGGCTGGACCGCAGCAGAACGCTGCCATCCAGCCTGTCATCCCGCAGACACTGAGAAGCGCAGGCATGCTTGCGCTCCTCAGTGTCTCTCTGTGACGGCATCCAGATGAGCCGACAATGAACTCGGCTCACCTCATGCACGTCACTGACAGCGTGGGAGAATTCTCCTGCACTCAGCGCTTCAGCGTGAGAATTTTCCCACGCTGTCAGTGACGTGCATGAGGTGAGGTCATGTCCAATGAACTCAGCTCACCTCATGCATGTCACTGACAGCGTGGGAGAATTCTCACGCTGAAGCGCTGAATGCAGGAGAATTTTCCCACGCTGTCAGTGACGTGCATGAGGTGAGCCGAGTTCATTGGACATGAACTCGGCTCATCTGGATGACGTCACAGAGAGACACTGAGGAGCGCAAGCATGCCTGCGCTTCTCAGTGTCTGCGGGATGACAGGCTGGATGGCAGCGTTCTGCTGCGGTCCAGCCTGTCATCTCGATGTAGCAGAGCTGAAGCTGTTGTGGGAACCATGGAAAGGTAAGGATGATGTTGGTTTATTATTTTTCTTTTATTGCAGGAGATCGTTGGCTTCAGCTGGAATGGGCGTGATGGTAAGTATGGTTTAATTTAGAACAATAAAGAATTGTGTCTTTATTTCAATTAAAGGACTTTATTCTGGGTGTTGTGTTTTTTTTAAATACTTTACTAGAAATTCATGGTGGTCATGTCTAATATTGGCGTGACCCCATGAATTTCGGGCTTAGGGCCAGCTGATAATGCCAAGCTGGCTTTAACCCCTTTATTACCCAGTGAGCCACCTCACCAGGGCCCTGGATGAGTTGGGTACAGCGCCAGAAGATGGCGCTTCTATGAACGCGCCATTTTCCGGGGCGGCTGCGGACTGCAATTTGCAGCGGGTGGGGCCCAGAAAGCTTGGGCCTCCCTGCGCTGCAGATTCCAGCCCCCAGCTGCCTAGTTGTACCTGGCTGGACACAAAAATAGGGCGAAGCTCCACGTATTTTTTTTTTTAATTATTTCATGAAATTCATGAAATAATTAAGAAAAAAAGGGCTTCCCTATATTGTTGTGTCCGGCCAGGTACAAATAGGCAGCTGGTGGTTGGGGGCAGCCCGTTCCTGCCTGCTGTACCTGGCTGGACACAAATATAGTGCGAAGCCCCACGTCAATTTTTTTTTAATTATTTCATGAATTTCTTGAAATAATTAAAAAAAAATTGACGTGGGGCTTCGCACTATATTTGTGTCCAGCCAGGTACAGCAGGCAGGAACGGGCTGCCCCCAACTACGAGCTGCCTATTTGTACCTGGCCGGACACAACAATATCGGGAAGCCCTTTTTTAAAAAAAATATTTCATGAAATAATTTAAAAAAAAAATATGTGGGGCTTCTCCCTATTTTTGTGTCCAGCCAGGTACAACTAGGCAGCTGGGGGATGGAATCTGCAGCGCAGGGAGACCCAAGCTTTCTGGGCCTCCCCCCCACTGCAAATTGCAGTCCGCAGCCACCCCAGAAAATGGCGCGTTCATAGAAGCTGGATGCTGTACCTGGCTGGCATACAAAAATATGGCAAAGCCCACGTCAAAATTTTTGGGAAAAATTAATTGAAAAATAAATAATAATTTAGGGACTGCATCTTTATTAACTCCTCAAATGTCATTTAGTGTTAAAATAAAGGATTTATTTAAAAAAAAATTGGCGTGGGATGCCCCATAATTTTAGTCTTTAGCGGAGGTTAAGCAGACGGCTGGGGCAGATGTTTGAAGCCTGGGAAGGGGGTAATACCCACGGAGCTTCCCAGACTACTAATATCAGCCCCCAGCTGAATACCTAGCCTTTACTAGCTATTAAAATGGGGGACCCCCCAAAAAAAATGACGTGGGGTCCCCCCTATTTTAATAGCTAGCAAAGGCTAGGCAGACAGCTGGGGGCTGATATTAATAGCCCAGGAAGGGTGCCATGAATATTGGCCCCCTCCCAGGCTAGAAACACCAGCCGTCAGCCGCCCCAGAAATGGCGCATCCATAGGATGCGCCAACTCTGGCACTTAGCCTCGCTCTTCCACGCTGCCCTGGTGCGGTGGCAGTGGGGTAATAGGGCTGGGGTTCATGTCAGCGCCAGCTGCCATGAAGCCCAGGTTAGTAATGATGGGCGTCTATAAGACACCCCCATTACTAACCTACAAAGTGTTAAAAATAAAAACCACACTACACCCAGAAAAAAATAATTTATTTGAAATAAAACACACCATTTTATTTAATTCTTAGTTTACTAAAAGAAAATAGTTACCTGTCCACGTTCCTGCGCTGATCTCCCATGCACAGCTGTCACATCTGGAGATGGTGACAGCTGTGCATGGCTGCTGTAAGCTCACGCTGCCGGGAACACGTCCGCTCCCGGCAGCGGGAGCCACTGACTGAGGTCACCGGAGTGCATTCAGGCAGCGCAGCTCCGGAGACCTCCTTTACGGCACTGCTGTACCGTGGGAATTTCTCACGATACAGCAGGGCCGTAAAGGAGCTGACCGGAGCAGCGCTGCCTGAACTCCGGCGAACCCGCTTATGCAATGATGGGGCTGCTTTACGGCCCCATCATTCTAGCGGCGGCAGCGGTTCAGTGCGGTCACATTCTATGTGGCTGCTCTGAACTGGAGATCATCGTGGGACACTCGTGGACTACTACGGAGGGGTAGGGATAAGGTTGTAGTTTATTATTTTATTACAGGAGATCGATGGCTTCGGGGAATTAGGTGTCTAGGTGAGTATAGGTGTAGTTTTTTATTTTTTACTTTATTTTAGGTGGCGATCGGCGGGGACAGGTAATGTATGAACTAATTTATTGTAGGCAACCACTGGCCACCAATGACATGTATTTAACATTTATTGGGGACACAGTAGGGCAATTTAAATAGCAGGATCAGGCTGATGGGAACTACTGCTCCCATCGAGCTGATCCTGCTGGCACGAGTGGACGGGGGACAGACATAGGCCGATGGGAGTAGTAGTGTCACATCGGCCTATGTCAGCCTGCACGCACACACCCGCACACATCGCACACACCCGCAGACATCGCACAGACATCGCACAGACATCGCACAGACATCGCACAGACACCACGCACACCCGCAGACATCGCACAGACACCGCGCACACCCGCAGACATCGCACACACCCGCAGACATCGCACACACACCCGCAGACATCGCGCAGACACCACACAGACACCGCACACACCAGCAAGCACCGCACAGACACCCACACACACACCAATCATGACCGGTCTGGGAGGTGAGGCTGACCTGTGCGGCCGTGGGAAAGTTCATGTGAGTTCATGCAATGCAGTCAAGCATGAACTCACATGAACCCTCCGAGGGCACCGCGGCTACTTCAAATGAACAGCTGATCGGCATCACCTGATACCTCAGCTGTTCATTTGAAATAACCGGCGGGAAAGCGCAGCACAGAACGGGAAAGCCGGCGGTGAAGTCTTTTCACTGCCGGCTTCCCCGCCCGGGTCCTTCGCTCCCCGCTCCTTGGTGCTGCGCTCCCCGCCCGGTCCTAACTTACGATCGGGATGGGAGGTGGCGAGGGGAGCGGAGGATCGGGGTGGGAGGCTGCGGGGAAGCAGTATGGGGCTGTGTGATTGTTTAAAAGCCGGCGGCTTTTTACTGCGCGCCGGCTTTTAAACAATCAGGAGAATTCTCCCACGCTGGGATGGCATTCTGATGACAGGCTGGATCGCAGCTGAGCGCTGCCATCCCGCTTGTCATCCTTCAGAGACACTGCAGAGCGCAGGCATTATGGGAACTTCCGATTCCGGTATTCGATATTGTAAAAGTATCGGAATTAAGTATCGGAATTCCGATACCGCGAATATCGGCCGATACCCGATATTTCAGTATCGGAATGCTCAACACTACTTGTGAGGTCAACATTAAGGCTTTTATCGTGTTTTTGACACTGTATATTTTTGCTGCGTCCAAATGCTGCATTGTACAGTACAAGCAAAGTGGATGGGATTAATAGAAATGTCATGCCCACTGTGCTTCTTTTTTATGCTGCGTAAACAATCCGCAGCATGTGAATTTCTCTTGTGAATTTCCCAATAGACTTGCATTAGATGCGGAAAATCAGCAAGTATAAAAACGCACATGCATTTTCAGTGCGTTTAAGCAGCGTAAACACATCAAAAACGCATCTAATCCACACCTAATAATGTCAATACCAGGAAGTTTAAAAAACAAAAGCAGCTTTATTTAAAGCATGACAAACAAAACAGAAAAAAAAATGCAGTGTGAAAAACGCGATAAAAACGTAGCATCAAAAAACGCACACAAAAATGCAATGAAAAAAATGCAAGTAAACTGAGGTGCAGAAATTCTGCAGTGTCAAAAACTCAACAAACACTAATTGTGGGAACGTAGCCTAAGAGAGGAGAAGGTGGTGCAGGACTTACAGACTTGGGCTGTCTGGCATCATGAGGGTTAAGACTGCTTCTTGTTCCACGCTGAGGTGATGGAGTAATGGCGCTGGCTGCTGCATGGGAATAGCAGCCCTCTGATAAGAAAGCTGCATATCAGACGTGCTGACAGAGGTGGAGGACCTCAGATTAACTTTTGCTCACCACTGCTCGGTACTCGCCAAAGCATCATGGTGCTTGACAAGCTCGGCGCTCGGCGAGTATATCTGGGTTACTCGGGCGGGAACTCGGGTCCCCTCCCTGCATGTTTGGCGCTCTTTATCGAGCCAATGAACATACAAGGATTGCCTGACATGCACTGTAAAGCTATAACCATGTTGGTTGTGGGCATTACAGTGATTGGCTGGCCGCACAGCATTATCAGGTGTATATAAGACCGGGAGCCACCATGCTCGTCACAGTCTACCCTTGAATCAGGCAGAGTAGGGAGAGCTGCTGCTGCGTCAGGGAGAGATTTCCTTCTTCATAGTTAGTATAGGTATTCCACAACATATTTATATCCAACAGAACTAACAGTCCTTCTGAGGTCTAATTCAGCTGCATATATTCAGTGGTGATAGCAGGAGGCAGGCAGGCAGGCAGTGTATGTGGCAGACTGCAGTGCATGATACAGCACAAGAGGGTCCATTGAACGTCCTGTTAATATAGGTTTTCCACAACATATATATATATATATATATATATATATATCTATCTCCATCTGAACTAACAGTCCTTCTGAGGACTTATCCAGCTGCATATATTCAGTGGTGATAGCAGGAATTAGGCAGGCAGGCAGTGTATGTGGCAGACTGCAGAGCATATAGTGCAAGAGGGTCCATTGAACGCTCCTGCTGCTGCTGTTCTTATAGATATTTGTAGACATAGCCCCAGATATCAGGGGCCAGGGAAATTTTTTTTTTATCTTAATCCTGGTTATTTGCTTAAAAAGCAATCCAGAGTACACATTTTTTCTGCTCCATTTCTTGTTCTCACTGCAGAATAAAGCCAGATCTGTTCCATATTTCAGCGATAAAAATCCAGAAATTTAAACTGAATGTGGAAAATATTGGCCTCCTTTTCCATTGTGTTGCAGTGTGTTGGTCAAGCTACTCACACTAGGTGTCTGTGAAGGATAGTATTAGCAAATTACAGGCCTGCTATTTAAAACCGTGGTTCTCTGTCATACATAACACCTATAAGAGTGTTCCAAAATCAGACATTCCTTCTTTTTTCATTCTGTTGCAGTGTGTCGGTCAAGCTATTCACACTAGGTGTCTGTGAAGGATAGTATTAGCACATAAACAGGCCTGCTATTTAAAACTGTGGTTCTCTGTCAGACGTATCACATATAACTGTGTTTCAAAATCAGCCATTTCTCGTGAACGTGGAAAATATTGTCCTTTATTAAAAATAGGAAAGATGCGTGGCAAGGGACGGGGAAGTGGACAAGATGGTGATGGAGTATGCAGAGGCCGAGGACGTGGCCGTAGGCAAGCTGAAATTGTGCCACAACAAACATCCACATCTTGTCGCTCGACCTTCCTGTCCAAATTAATAGGGGACCGCAGAACACCACTATTGAACACAGAGCAGTGTCAAAAGTTTATTGGTTGGATAGCAGATAATGCTTCCAGTCACTTAGCCACAGCCACCACCACCCTGTCTTCCACACGATCAAGTCTCAGTAGCCATGAGTCTGGACCGCATATTCCTCACCCTGATTCTCCTTCCTCCCACCATGCCGAGTGCCCGAGTGTGATCCCACACTTGGACACTCAGAAGAGATGTTCACTTTTCCATTTGTAGATTCGGGCCTCCCGCCCGGCCAGCTTCGAGCGAGTCAAGAGGAGAACGCGTGTAGCAATGCCCAATTATTGGAGCAGCCACGGTCACACAAAGGTGACGGTGGGAAAGTACAATTACTGTTGCAAGAGGTGGATGATGATGATGATGATGATGAGACACAATTGCCAGAAACTCAGGAGAAGGACTAGGGTGCGGAAGTGGAAGACGAGGTGATGGATGATATACTAACTGACCCAACCTGGCAGGGGGACATACAGACCGAGGACAGCAGCACAACGGGGGGAGGGAGGCGTAGCACAACAACAGGCAGGAAGAGGCAGTGTGGTGGCCACAGACACAAGGCGGGAAACCGCTCCTCGTAATGCCAACACGACGGAAGTTGCCAGTACAACTGTTAGGTCTTCCGGAGTCTGGTTATTTTTTAAAGACTCTGCAGATAACCCCAAAAAGACCACTTGCACTACCTGCCATTCCAGCATCAGCAGGGTAGCAAAACTAGCAGCCTGACCACCACCAGCATGTTCAGGCACATGGCAGCAAAGCACCCGACTAAGTGGGCCGAACCCCAGGGTCCAGCAACAGTGTCTGCGGGTGACACCGCTGCTTGTTCTGCTGTTGTGCATGCATGCCAATCCCCTGTCCATGGTGCATGCCAAGATGCCTCCCGTCCTGCACCTGTCGTTGCACACTCTAAACTAGCACCATCAGCAAGCATGTCCATGTCCTTGTCCCAGCACAGCGTTTAGTTGTCCCTACCCAGTCCTTGGAACGCAAGCGCAATAACGCAGCCAACGCCCCATAGGCCACAATACTAAATTCACACATTTCGCGAATGCTGGCGCTCAAAATGTTGCCTTTTAGGCTTGTGGAGACGGAAGCTTTCCGCAACCTGATGGTGGCAGCCGTCCCTCAATACTCAGTCCCCAGCCACCACTATTTCTCCCGGTGAGCCGTCCCCACATTACACGATCACGTGTCCCACAACATTAGACGTGCCCTCAACAACGCAGTTACTGGGAAAGTCCAACTAACCACGGACACGTGGACAAGTGATTGTGGGCAGGGACGGTACATCTCGCTGACAGCACACTGGGTTAATATAGTGGAAGCCGGGACCCAGTCGGACCTTGGGACGGAACACATCCTTCCGACGCCGAGGATTGCGAGCCCTGTGTCAATCAGCGTTGCCTCCACATTCTACAGCTCCCGCACCTTCTCCTTCTCTTCAGCCTCCATCTCCGAAATGACCACATAAGTCGCAAGTTGGAAGCACTGCCTCGGCCAAGCGGTAACAGGCTGTGCTGAAGCTAATATGCTTAGGTGACAAACCGCACAACGCTGAAGAGTTGTGGACAGCACTGAAAGAGCAAGCAGACCTGAGGCAGACACCACTGAACCTACAGCCAGGCATGGTCGTGTGTGACAATGGCCGGAACCTGGTAGCGGCTCTGAGGCGAGGTGAGCTCACACACGTAACATGCCTGGCCCATGTGCTTAACCTTGTGGTTCAGCGGTTTCTCAAAAGCTACCCGGATCTGTCGGATCTGCTTGTCAAAGTACGCTGCCTGTGTGCCAATTTTAGAAAGTCAGCTACAGCTTCCGCCGCCTTTGCCGTGCTTCAGCACCGTATGCAGCTTCCATCTCACCGACTGATCTGCGATGTCCCCATGCATTGGAACTCTACATTGCAGATGTTGGGAAGGATTTGTGAGCAGAAGATGGCAGTTGTTGAGTACCAGCATCAACATGGCCGTCGGTATTCAAGTCAGGCTCCACACATAAGACTTCAGGAGTGGATATGGATGTCAGACATCTGTACCATCCTCCAAAACTTTGAGGACTCCACCAAGATGGTGAGCGGTGATGACGCCATAATTAGCGTCACCATCCCGCTTCTCTGTCTTTTGAAACGCTCTCTGCTCACAATTAAAGAGGATGCATTGCAGGCGGAGCAAGGAACCATACAGGGTGATTCCACAGAGCTAGGCCTCATCTCATCTCAATGTGGATTGGGTGACAATGAGGAAGAGGAGGAGGAGGAGGAAGAACAGGACCTAGTTTCCTGCGCTATAGACGGTACTACCTGCACAACTGTCTTACCGTCTGTTCAGTGGAGATGGCCTGAGGACAGGGAGGAGGAGGATGAGGAGTAGAATGAGGAGGAGAGCATGGTCAGTCATCCTCTTGACCGTGAGGACATGGAAGTCTTGCCTCTTTGCAGTATGGCACACATGGCTGAGTATATGTTACGCTGCCTTTCCCCGTGACCCTCGCGTTGTCCAAATTTTGGGTGACAGTCATTATTGGTTGGTGACACTTCTAGACCCACGCTGTCAACTGAAAATGCTGACTTTTATAAAAATGAACAAGGGCTGGATTGGGCCTGACTTCTCAACACAACCGAATGATAGCAGAGTAGCATAAACTCAAATACAGTGTCTTATTTTTTAGTAGGTCTAACTCTATTCCCATGCACCTCTGTCTTCACACCCAGACATGGGTATACGCTTCCTGATTTTGTCTATTTGCTCTTGTCCTCCTCCTTCTCCGCATCCTCATCCTCCACCATCATATCACCACCATATGTACCATATCAACATATCTACGTCTCTTGCAAGGGACATTGGAGTTCCTCCAAATTTTTGACAGCCGTTGCTTCACTGCATCGGCAAACAGTATGGGAGACCCACTTCCTAATAATGGAAACGTTGTTTTCAGGAGGCCCTCCGACCTCTACGTCTCCTGCAAGGGGCATTGGAGTTCCTCCAAAATTTTGCCCGCCGTTGCTTCACTGCATAGGTAAACAGTATGGGAGACACACTTCCTAATAAAGGGAGCATTTTTTGCAGGAGGCCCTCCGATCTCTACGTCTCTTGCAAGGGGCATTGGAGTTCCTCCAAATTTTTGGCAGCCGTTGCTTCACTGCATAGGCAAACAGTATGGGAGACACACTTCCTAATAATGGGAGCATATTTTGCAGGAGGCCCTCCGACCTCTACGTCTCTTCCAAGGGGCATTTGAGTTTCTCTAAATTTTTGGCAGCCGTTGCTTCACTGCATAGGCAAACAGTATGGGAGACACACTTCCTAATAATGGGAGCATTTTTTGCAGGAGGCCCTCCGACCTCTACATCTCTTGCAAAGGGCATTGGAGTTTCTCCAATTTTCTTGCAGCCGTTACTTCACTTCATAGGCAAACAGTATGGAAGACACACTTCCTAATAATGGGAGCATTTTTTGCAGGAGCCCCCCCCGACCTTTATGTCTCTTGCAAGGGGCATTGGAGTTCCTCCAAATTTTTGGCAGCCATTGCTTCCCTCCATAGGCAAACAGAATGGGAGACACACTTCCTAATAATGGGAACATTTTTTGCAGGAGGCCCTCCGACCTCTACGTCTCTTGCATGGGGCATTTGAGTTGCTCCAAATTTTTGGCAGCTGTTGCTTTACAGCATAGGCAAACAGTATGGGAGACACACTTTCTAATAATGGGAGCATTTTTTGCAGGAAGCCCTCCGACCTCTTTTCTCTTGCAAGGGGCACTGGAGTTCCTCCAAATTTTTGGCAGCCATTGCTTCACTGCATAGGCAAACGGTATAGGAGACACACTTCCTAATAATGGGAACGTTGTTTTCAGGAGGCTCTCCGACCTCTACGCCTCTTGCAAGGAGCATTGGAGTGCCTCCAAATTTTTGGCAGCCGTTGCTTCACTGCATAGGCAAACAGTATGGGAGACACACTTCCTAATAATGGGAACCTTGTTTGCAGGAGGCCCTCCGACCTCCACATCTCTTTCAAGGGGTATTGGAGTTCCTCCAAATTTTTGGCAGCCATTGCTTCACTACATACTATAAGCAAACAGTATGGGAGACACACTTCCTAATAATGGGAGCATTTTTTGCAGGAGGCCCCCCGACCTTTATGTCTCTTGCAAGGGGCATTGGAGTTCCTCCAAATTTTTGGCAGCCGTTGCTTCACTCCATAGGCAAACAGTATGGGAGACACACTTCCTAATAATGGGAGCATTTTTTGCAGGAGGCCCTCCGACCTCTACGTCTCTTGCAAGGGGCATTTGAGTTGCTCCAAATTTTTGGCAGCTGTTGCTTTACTGCATAGGCAAACAGTATGGGAAACACACTTCCTAATAATGGGAGCATTTTTTGCAGTAGGCCCTCCAACCTCTACGTCTCTTGCAAGGGGCATTGGAGTTCCTTCAAATTTTTGGCAGCCGTTGCTTCACTGCATAGGCAAACAGTATGGGAGACACACTTCCTAATAATGGGAGCATTTTTTGCAGGAGGCCCTCCGACCTCTTTTCTCTTGCAAGGGGCACTGGAGTTCCTCCAAATTTTTGGCAGCCGTTGCTTCACTGCATAGGCAAACAGTATAGGAGACTCACTTCCTAATAATGGGAACATTGTTTTCAGGAGGCCCTCCGACCTCTACGTCTCTTGCAAGGGGCATTGGAGTGCCTCCAAATTTTTGGCAGCCGTTGCTTCACTGCATAGGTAAAAAGTATGGAAGACACACTTCCTAATAGTAGGAGCATTTTTTGCATCAGGCCCTCCGACCTCTACATCTCTTTCAAGGGGCATTGGAGTTCCTCCAAATTTTTGGCAGCTGTTGCTTCACTGCATAGGCAAACAGTATGGGAGACACACTTCCTAATAATGGGAGCATTTTTTGCAGGAGGCCCTCCGACCTCTTTTCTCTTGCAAGGGGCATTGGAGTTCCTCCAAATTTTTGGCAGCCGTTGCTTCACTGCATAGGCAAACAGTATAGGAGACCCACTTCCTAATAATGGGAACATTGTTTTCAGGAGGCCCTCCGACCTCTACATCTCTTGCAAGGGGCATTGGAGTTCCTCCAAATTTTTGGCAGCCGTTGCTTCACTGCATAGGCAAACAGTATGGGGACACACTTCCTAATAATGGAAACCTTGTTTGCAGGAGGGCCTCCAACCTCTACATCTCTTTCAAGGGGCATTGGAGTTCCTCCAAATTTTTGGCAGCCATTGCTTCACTGCATAGGCAAACAGTATGGGAGACACACTTACTAATAATGGGAGCATTTTTTGCAGGAGGCCCCCCGACCTTTATGTCTCTTGCAAGGGGCATTGGAGTTCCTCCAAATTTTTGGCAGCCGTTGCTTCACTCCATAGGCAAACAGCATGGGAGACACACTTCCTAATAATGGGAGCATTTTTTGCAGGAGGCCCTCCGACCTCTACGTCTCTTGCAAGGGGCATTAGAGTTCCTCCAAATTTTTGGCAGCCATTGCTTCACTCCATAGGCAAACAGTATGGGAGACACACTTCCTAATAATGGGAGCATTTTTTGCAGGAGGCCCTCCGACCTCTACATCTCTTGCAAGGGGCATTGGAGTTCCTCCAAATTTTTGGCAGCCGTTGTGTGACATGCAGAAGTAGTGCTTTTGCAGAGTGTGACATGCAGAAATAGCACTGGTGATTTAAAGGCATCCAGCAATTAGAGGGGTTAACACTGTCACAGGAGAAGGGGAGTGTTTTAGCAGAGCTGCAGGAGGATTGTGGGGAAGTTGTTTACTGTCTGGCTGGAGCCTCAGAGAAAGGTGGCGTGTGTGTTCTGTATCTCACAGAAGTGCCCCTGCCAGTGAAAAGGATTCAAGTCAGGAGTGAATCTAAGCACAGGTCAGGTAGGGTTCCTGAACTAGCAGTACAGAGTATTAGCAGGCATAAAGACAAGGACTGGAAGAAATAGTGTCACAGGGATCATTTCCCTCAGCAAACCCTCCCTCCTCCTCCATCTCACTGTGCTGTAAAGAATGCTGTGTTCATTAATGTGCCTTTGCATTAGAACTGTGCTGTCCTGTACTACTCGGAAGACTGTGAACTGCTGTGCTGCTAAGGAAACTGTACTGTTTGTCACTGGAACCTGTTGCTCATAAGACTTCACTTGCACTGGCTGTGCAGCTTCTTATTAAATGCTACTGTTCTACCGTTTATGAGGACTCATGTCAAGTGTGTTTGGTCAGCAAGTGAAACAACCTACGTGTCTGGGCCTGAGGGTCAAAACCCCTGTGTGCCTGAGAAGCTGCAGCACACGGTCTATGGTCGCCCTGAGTAATGGTTCCCCCAGGATTCCAAAGAATTCATGTAACCTGTCTCGCCCCTATCTGAATGTACCGGCATGCGTGTAACATTGGTGGCTCGTACGGGAAATCCTGAGTGGGAATTAGCGTGTAGAGGGAAAGTGTCTGGAAAAACACAGCAGCGCAGCATCTCAACTCAACTACACCAGTTAAACTCAACTACACCAGTTAAAGGGGACCAGCCCTAAAGAAAAACTCACTAGCAGCAATGGATGTGGAAATATAAATGGACAAAATTAGTGAGCTGCTTCTTCAGTTAACCTGTGAAGAATTGAGAACAGTAGCAGAACATATAAAGATGTCAATAGAACAGATTTCCAAAGCACACAACCGCAAGCAACTGTTAGCTGCCATTAGTGCAAAAATGGATGAGCTGGGGGAGAAAGAAGCTGAAGACATCATGGGGTCATTCCTCCAGGAACTAACACAGTTTCTAACCAGGTGGAAGTTGGAGGATGGAGGGGTGGCACCAATAACCTAAAGCGGGAATCTCCGTCCACAGACTGAACTACAGGAATTGAAAGAACAATTCAAAGCCCTAACAACAGCCCTGCAGGAATCGACCAAAACCTCTGAATGGGTGATAGACTCAGACAGAACCTTTAACCTGCTCGGGTTAGATAAATCAGGGAGACAGTCCTCTCTAACACCACAAATCACCATAAGGAAATAATTCAAGATCTAGGGACAGATTGGAGAGTGTGAACAGAAAGAGAAACTGTTTTATATGAACTTGTTGCACCAGATCGTTGCAGGATTACAGAAAGGCTACCAGCCAGATGAGATCATTGAGGGAGTGGTGAAAGCGATCAGCCCAGGACTGAACCTCCGTAGTATGCTAGAAATGAAGAGTCAATTTACCTTGCCACAGCTGAAGATGATTTTAAAAGGGCATTATAAAGAAGAGAGTACTTCAGAATTGTTCTAAAATAATGAATCACCCCAAAGTTCAGAGCAATTAAACTAAAATATAGACTGTTGTTTGCATCCAGAGATGTAGACGCGTAAGAGAAGTTTGATGCTGGACTAGTCCAGAAGAAGTTCTTGAGATAATTGGGAATGGGATTAATCAGCAAAGATATCAAGTTGCAGCTGAAATAGTACCTAGAAGATCCTGGCATTTTGGACGAAGTCCTAATTGAAAAAATGAATGAGGCCGCTAGTTTGGAGTCAGAGAGCGAACAGAAGTTAAAGAAAGGCTCTGCTCCTAAAATCACCAAAATAAGTTAGCTGAAATTGGAGACCCCCGGTGGCCAGTCCGAAGATCATCATAGAAACCCTCCAGTACCACCTCTGAGAGGGAACCTTAAATCACCAACAAAAGAGAGGCCTGCCAGCGCTGACTGCGAGGAAGTAATAGGAGAACTGCGAGCCGAGTTGATTGAGGTGAAAAAGTTGATTCATTCCAAGCCAGAACTTGTATCCCTCAGACCCAGGAGTTGGTTCCAAAACAGAAGATACCCGGTATGTGAAGCGTGCCGCTCATCAAATCAGAGTACGATATGTGTCCACTGTCTAAGATGTGGTGAGGAAGGACATTATGGCAAGGACTGCCAATGGTCACGGTCGTTTGGGTTAAAAGACAGGAGGTTGCCAGTGCAGGGCGACTGGTAACCGCAACACGGAGCAGGCCCCAGAAGCAAATCCAAATCTCACCAAACCCCAGAATGGCGCATGAGGTAAAACGGCTGCGTCAGTACTATTCCCCAAGTGTGTTCCTGTCTACAACAGCTGCAAGGGAGAGAGGGGCATCAGTTACTTAATACCCAGGGTGGAGGTTGAACGATGTCCCCTGGGAGGAGAATTTCTCAGTCAGTAAAGATAGCCTCATCAGCCTAATCGGTGAAAGGTGCTTTATACAGTGCCAGCTAGATGGACTCCTAGTAAAAGCACTGTGGGACACAGGAGCCCAAGCGAGCCTTTTAAATGAATAATGGAGAAGGCGCTACAGTGACTTTCCAACTCAGTGCCATGAAGAACAGCAACACCATTGAGCTCTTGGTACCTGTTCTTGTGACCAGTGATCAGAACGTGGCAGAGGATCCTATCCTAGGTTATAATGTAATCAGTGAGGTCATCACGAAACACAAGTCAGGGATACTGGTGGTGGATGCAATTGCCACATCGCTTGCCATACCCAACATCGTGGTAGAAAATGTGATTCATAGAGTAAAGAAAGCACAGAATACAATGGACCTAAAAGAAGTCAAGGTAGGCTGGAACCAAACTATCATCCCTGCAAGCCAAATGGTGGGGGTGAGGTATGAAGTCTGGGTAGAACCGGGAAGAAAAGTGAAGAAAAGACTGTTCGTGCCAAAAGACTCCTCAGAACTTCCGAAATGCCTAGTTCAAGGTGAGACTGTGCTTACGATTCCTACTGGTGGGTTTGCTCAAGTGACAATACCGGTGATGAATACTACGAGACATGAAATTAGACTGGATCCAAAGACTGTGTTAGGTCACATCGAAACTGTTAAAATGGTATATCCAGGCAGTGTGAGACCCGCCCTGGGGTCTACAGTGAATTCAGTCTCCCCACCAAGGTACAGGAGTTGCCCAGGGGAAGAAATTGCGTGACCCACCTCAGAGTCCTAGGATCCCCCAGTACCCCTGGAACACTTGTGTACTGAAGATCTAGCGGTAGCAAAACAAATGCTGAGAGAAGAGTGTCATGCGTTCTCCAAAGATGACTCTGATATAGGCTGTAGCCCCTCGTTGCAGTTGAAAATCAATTTGAAAGACACGACTCCAGTAACCAGAAGTTACATGTCTGTGCCAAAACCATTACACCGTGAAGTGAAAGAATATTTACAAGATCTCATCAACAGAGGTTGGGTCCAAAAGTCGAAGTCATCTTATTCCTCTCCTATTGTCTGTATTAGGAAGAAGGACGGTACATTGAGACTCTGTTGTGATTACAGGGAACTAAACCGAGAGTCAGTACCTGATCGACACCTAATAGCCTACCTGGAAGCATCTGGTTCTCTGTCCTCGATCAGGGTAAGGCATACCACCAAGAGTTTGTCGAAGAGTCCAGTAGACCCTTGACAGCATTCATCACACCGTGGAGATTAAATGAGTGGATCCGCATACCGTTTGGGCTCAGTTCAGCTCCAGCAAAATTCCAGAGGAGCATGGAGACATGTTTAGAAGGATTGAGAGGTGATATCTGCCAGTCGTACTTGGATGACAATGTGGTACACAGCAAAACCTTCCAGGAGCATGTTGAATACGTGAGGACCGTAGTACAACGGTATCAACAACACGGAGTTAAATTGACCCCAAACGAGTGTGAACTTTCAAAAGACAAGTCCGATTTCTAGGGAAAATTGTGTCCGGAGAAGGATATACCATGGACCCAGCAGAAATCGCTCCGGTACTGGCCTTAAAAGACAAGCGGCCCTCTACCGTCGGGGAGTTGAGGCAGATATTAGGATTCCTCTCCTACTATTGTACTTACGTTCGGAACTTCTCCAGGATTGCCGCCCCACTATACCTCCTCTTAGGGGGGACGACAGAGACAACACCCATGGAGAAAAAGAAGAACGCGGGTAGGACTGGGCTTAAAAGAAACAACGCCGTTTCGTCCCAACAGCCCATTCTCTGGACAGCAGACCACCAGGAGGTATCGGAAGAACTAGCTGGTAAAACCACCCATCTTCCGATATCCTGATTTCAATTTACCATTTGTTCTTCATTGTGATGCTTCTCAAGTTGGACTGGGAGCTGCCCTGTATCAGCATCAAGATGGAAAAATAAGAGTCATCGGTTACGGTTCTAGAACGTTGACGGACACCGAGAAGAATTACCATCTACATTCCGGAAAATTGGATTTCCTGGCATTGAAATGGGTTATCTGTGAATGATTTAGAGATTATCTCTACTACAGCAAAGAGTTTGAGGTATACACTGACAACAACCTTTTGACCTATGTCCTTATTACAGCCAAACTGAATGCAACGGGTCAGTGATGGATCGCTGAACTAGCTGACTTCAATTTCAGCATCAAGTACAGGCCAGGAAAATGCAATGCGGATGCTGATGGATTGTCAAGAATGCCACTAGAGCCTGAGGAGTTCATGCAAGAATGCTCAGAGGAAGTCAATCTGGAAGCAATTGAGAGCACTTCCCAAGTAGTACAAGCTTATCAGGAGGAAGACACACCATTGTGGTGTCCGTTGATGGTGAAAACCACCATAAAAGCAAGAGAACAAGATCACCCCCAGTCTATTCAACAACTACCAAAAGGGAAAATCCATAGAGCACAACGGGAAGATCAGATAAATGTTAGAATGCTACTCTATGTGGACCAAAATCGGTTTCCAAGTAAACGGGAGAGAGACAATGATTCACCAGCAGTATCTGTTTTAATTAAAGAATGGACGAAGCTCTACCTCAGTGAAGACGGTTTCTTGTATCGTAAAGGAGGACAAAACCGGCAGTTGGTACTACCCAGAGTATTCCATAGGTTGGTCTTCCATGAACTCCATGAAAACATGGGACACCTGGGAGTGGAAAGGACAACAAATTTGATCCGTGAAAGTTTCTTCTGGCCGTACATGCAGAGAGAAATTGAGAGGTATATGACCAGGGAGTGTGGGTGTCTCAAAGATAAACGTCCCAACACATCAACCCGGGCACCTATGGGCAACATCCAAACTACATATCCGTTTGAGATGGTCTCAATAGACTTCCTACATCTCGAGACGTGCAAGGGTGATTACAAATACATCTTGGTGGTGATGGACGATTTCACTCGATTTGCTCAAGCATATGCCACCCCCAATATATCGGGTCGAACAGCAGCAGAGATAATCTTCAATGATTTTGCTTTGAGGTTTGGGTTCCCTACGAGGTTACATCACGACCAAGGAAGAGAACTTGAGAACCAGCTCTTCGCCAAGCTTGGAAAGTATTGTAGAATTCAGAGATCCCACACAACACCCTATCATCCAGAGGGTAATGGACAAGTGGAAAGTTTTAACCGTTTTAATTGTCGATGTTGCGCACTTTAACAGCTGACGAGAAGAAAGACTGGAAGAGTTCTCTGTCAAAAGTGGTACATGCCTATAACTGTACAAAGAGCGATGAAACGGGTTACTCACCCTTTTTCCTATTGTATGGACGATCGCCAAGACTGCCAATCGACATCATGTTCGATACTCCGGTGTCAGAGACTTACAGAACGTATTCGGAGTACGTTCGGAAATGGAAGGAACGGATGGCAGAGGCATATAACATAGCGTTCAAAGTGGTTATGCAAGGACAGAGCAAGAGTAAGGAGTACTATGATCGAAAATGTTATGGAGCAGAATTGGAACCGGGAAGCCGGGTGCTAGTCAAGAACGTACGTGAGAAAGGCGGTCCAGGAAATCTTGGTTCGTACTGGGAAGACAAGGTGTATGTGGTCGTAAGGAGGAAAACTGATGACAGCCCAGTGTATGAAATCCGATTGGAAATGGGAGACAAGAAAACCAGAATAGTCCATCGGAATTTACTACTACCCTGTGATTATCTCCCACTACAACAAGACTTCCCAGAAGTAGATCGACATCATCTGAGATCGACTAAGGGACTACCACAGACTGAAGCTCTGGAGGTGGATAGTGACCTTGAAAGTTCTGATGAAGAAAAGCACACCATCGTATTTCATGAACCGGCAAGGAGGGGGATGTACCATCCTCAGGAGAGTGAACTAAGTCCTGAGGCTCCAGAGTGTGTAACAGGGAGTACAGATGAAGTCCAATTCAGATCTGATGATCGAACACCGGCCCATGAAGAGACCAATCGACACTCAGGAGGAGCGGAATTACCAGACCATGCGGAAACAAGCGACTGAGGAGAAGTATAGGAACTTACAGAGACAGCTCCAAGAGCATCTGAAGAAGCACGGGAAATGAGTGAGGCGGAAGAAACTTCTGTGACTGAAGAACCCGTGGTCTCTGAGGAACAACCCGCCAGGAGGATGTCGACTCGAGAATTGAGGAGACCCGTGATGCTGACGTATGAGACAAGTGGTGAACCGAGTCAAGTGCCAAGGACTGTCGACTGGAAACAGGTATCTCTGCCTGCGGACCAGGTAAGCCCACTTGAGTGGTATTCACCACCGAGAGACAGTATGGAAGATGTTGCCTCCTGGAAAGACTTGTTTTCATGCTTTGATTTTCCTTAAAAGACTTTGTAGAAACAAAGAACTGTTAAAGCATAGAGAGAGAGAGCTGGCTGAAGACGTACGAAAAGCTCCAGCTGAAGAGATGCTGATTGTTTTAATTGTGTTAATTGTTTATTTCTTACAGGCATCCTACAAGAAAAAGGTCATAGGCTGTGTGCCCACGTAGCGTTTTACAAGCGTTTTTGATGCGGAATTTCCGCAGCGGAAACCCTTGTAAAACGCTTGGTAACCCGCACCCCATGATCCCCAATGGGTTTCCGCAACTTCTATGCACATGCTGCGGATTTTTCCGCAGCGTTTATGCTGCGTTCAAAAATCCGCAGCATGTCATTTAATTTTGCGTTTCCGCAAGCGGAATTGCCTTTGTCCAATGCATAAAAAACGCAAGGCAATTCCGCATGTGGAAAACGCGTGATAAACGCGCGAAAAATGCGCGATAAACGCGTGCGGAATTCCGCATGCGTTTTTCCGGGAGAGGACTTGCATTTATGCAGCAGAAATTTTCTGCTTCATAAATGCAACGTGGGCACATAGCCATAAGATTAGGTTGTTATCAATGTTTATGAACATTATACCAATTTCACAATGCCAATTTGTATATAAAGTTATCCATCTTTCACCACTGTCTCAGAATTGGTCAGATTGACCGATTAAGATGAATGTCGAGGACGACATTCAAAAAGGAGGAAAGAGTGTGACATGCAGAAGTAGTGCTTTTGCAGAGTGTGACATGCAGAAGTAGTACTGGTGCTTTAAAAGCATCCAGCAATTAGAGGGGTTAACACTGTCACAGGAGAATGGGAGTGTTTTAGGAGAGCCCCAGGTGTTATGATCTGCAACAAATACTAAGGAAAGAAAGGGGAAAGCTATCCCTACAGTAAGACTAAGCTGAATCCCTACGATGTAGTGGGCTTGCGAACAAACCTGCCTTAGTCCTCGGCCTAGGTGGTCTGGAGTTGGGACCCGGTCCTATTTGTCTACCCTTTTATATGCATTACTTCAACTTTGATATACAGTAAGGTTTTTAATATAGACAGTATAGGTACCGTCCCAATTTAGGGTCACCTTGCCGCTGGTGGGACGGCTTGTATACTTTTTTTGATCAAAAATAGTTCACTAAGTACCCTATATTTATTATGCAACTTTGCTTTACATTTATATATAATGATGGTAGGGTATGAGATATATTTTTTGTCTTTTGTAGGTTTTGCTTCTTTTTGCTAGTGTGAACATGCTCCTATTTCTTGCATGTCTACCATCTTAGACCTCAGTTCACATTGCTTGGTTTTTTGTCTTGTTTGCATTCTGTGCAATTTAAGGGTGTGGCATCCCCTTTGTTGAGCTGATTAGTATATATGTAGCTTACCACGGGCCTAGGTGGTCTGGAGTTGGGACCCGGTTCTATTTGTCTACCCTTTTATATGCATTACTTCAACTTTGATATACAGTAAGGTTTTTAATATAGACAGTATAGGTACCGTCCCAATTTAGGGTCACCTTGCCGCTGGTGGGACGGCTTGTATACTTTTTTTGATCAAAAATAGTTCACTAAGTACCCTATATTTATTATGCAACTTCGCTTTACATTTATATATAATGATGGTAGGGTATGAGATATATTTTTTGTCTTTTGTAGGTTTTGCTTCTTTTTGCTAGTGTGAACATGCTCCTATTTCTTGCATGTCTACCATCTTAGACCTCAGTTCACATTGCTTGGTTCTTAGTCCTCGGCTAGTCTGAACGAAGACCTATAGCATAAAGGAAGGGGTCCCTTAAAGAACTAAGGACTGGAACAAAAATGGGACACCTCCTGAACAGAGAAGGTTGTTGCAGAACACAAAAAGATAAACTGACAAAAAGGTACTAGAGGTCCCAGAAGGACCAAGCAAACTGACAGAGATAAGCACAGAAGCACCTGGCTAGCAAAACAGTCAAACAACACTGAAGTTCAGCAAAGCCAAAAGGGCGGAGCTGGAATATAAAGGCAGATGGTCACGTGACCGCAAAACACAAGATGGAAAAAACAAACAGGAGGGTTCTAACAGTACCCCCTCTTTTATGAGGATCCTCCGGATCCTCCAGGCCTATCCGGAAACCTCTTGTGGAAAGCTCTAACAAGCCTAGGAGCAGAGACATCATCCGCCCTTACCCGGGACTTATCTTCGGGACCGAAACCCTTCCAGGAGACGAGATACTGTAATCTCCCTCTATGCCATCTAGAATTCAAGATACGAGAAATTTCATATTCGCCGTCTTCCACCACAGGAGGAACTGTGACAGTGGCATACCTATCTGATACATCAGCCTTTTTCAACAAGGAAACATGAAACACAGGATTAATCTTCCAGGAAGTAGGGACATCCAACCTAACCGCAGACGGGTTAACAACCTGAAGCACTTTAAATGGACCCACAAACTTAGGACCCAGTTTTTTAGAGGGAATCCTCAACCGCAAGTTCCTTGAGGACAACCAAACCATGTCACCCACAGTAAACAAAACCTCCTTACGTTTCCTGTCAAAATACTTCTTGGACTTCTTGTTAGCCTCTTGAAGGTTGCAACGTACAATAGTCCAAACTCTCTCCAAATCACCGGAAAAATTCTCCTCCTCCGGCACCGCCGACCCCAATTTGGAGAACGAACCAAAAGACGGATGTCTCCCTGTACAACAAAAAAAAAGAACACCCAGCTGAGGAGGATGTATGATTGTTAAGAGCAAATTCTGCGAGAGGCAGAAACTCAGACCACACCTCTTGATTGTCTGCCACAAAACAACACAAAAACTGTTCTACATCTTCGTTCTTTCTTTCAGTCTGTCCATTAGACTCAGGATGATACCCAGACGAAAATGACAAATGGACTCCCAACCTGTCACAAAAAGCACGCCAAAAGCGAGCCATAAACTGAGGTCCTCTATCAGAAACAATATCCATGGGAACGCCATTAAGATTGACAATCTCCTTAACAAATGCCTTAGCGAGTGTCTTGGCGCAGAGCAACTTAATGAATGGAACCAAATGACACATCTTACTAAAACGGTCCACGACCACCCAGATGACAGTAAATCCCTCGGATACAAGCAGATCAGTAATAAAATCCATTGTGAGATGCATCCAAGGCGCACTAGCAACCTCCAGGGAGCAAAGCAACCCTGCAGCAGGAGTATGTGAAGTCTTTGACCTAGCACACACAGTACATTGACGAACCCACTTGATGACTTCTTTCTGCCATCCAGGCCACCAAAAACTGCGACTGATAAGTCTCTTAGTCTCAGAAATTCCTGGATGACCTGCCACCCGAGACTCATAACACTCTACAAACAAATCTCTCCTAAAGGTTCTAGGCACGAGCAACCTCCCATGGGGAGTGTTAGATGGAGCATCATTTTGAGCTTTCAGAATCCCATTCTCCAAAACGGAGTCCAATGCCGCCACCACAACTCCTTTCTGTAAAATGCTCTCCTCCTCCTCGGCACTGACCATAGGAGAGAAGCTGCGAGATAAAGCATCGGCTTTAACATTCTTAGTACCAGGGATATAGGTAACTGAAAAATGAAACCAAGAAAAAAAAAGTGCCCACCTAGCTTGACGGGCATTCAAGTGCTTGGCAGCATCCAGATAGATCAAATTCTGATGATCTGTGAAAACCTGAATAGGAAATCTAGCGCCTTCCAAAAAATGACACCAATGTTGAAATGCGAGTTTAATAGCCAGCAACTCCCGATTTCCAACATCATAATTCAGTTCGGTTTCCGAAAAATTTTTTGAAAAGAAGGCACAAGGATATACTCCATCCCTGTTCTCCTGAGACAAAACTGCTCCTACCCCCACCGATGAAGCATCGACCTCGACCAAAAAAGGCTTGGTCTCATCAGGCTGCATAAGGATAGGGGCAGAACTGAACCTCTCTTTGAGATACTTAAACGCTTCAATGGCCTCAGTAGTCCACTGGACCGTATTCGCACCTTTCCTGGTGAGATCGGTTAGAGGCTTAACAATTACAGAAAAATTCTTAATGAATTTCCTGTAATAATTGGCAAAACCCCAAAATTTCTGTATAGATTTCAAACCAATAGGCCTAGGCCATTTCTGCACAGCCTGAACCTTCACCGGGTCCATCTCAAAGCCCTCGCTGGAGACACTCTGCCAATGGGACTCCAGATCTGGCGAATAAATCAAAATGTCATCTAAATACACAACCACATTCTTACCAATCAAAGGTCTCAGGATGTCATTAATAAGGTTCTGAAAAAATGCAGGTGCATTGGTAAGACCAAAAGGCATCACCAGATTCTCAAAATGACCTACTGGAGTGTTAAATGCAGTTTTCCATTCATCACCCTCCTTCACTCGTAACAAATTGTATGCCCCCCGGAGATCAATCTTAGAGAACCACTTGGCCCCCACTAACTGGTTAAACAAGTCACGAATTAACGGCAATGGGTAGGAATTGCGTACGGTAATCTTATTAATTTCACGAAAATCCAGACATGGGCGTAAACTCCCGTCCTTTTTTTTAACAAAGAAAAATCCAACTGCCACAGGCGACTTAGAAGGTCTAATGTGACCAGCAGCAAGGCTAGTCTGTATGTACTCCTCCAAGGCCTTTCTTTCAGGGATAGTCAGATTAAACAAGCGACTCTTGGGAAGAGTAGCTCCTGGAACAAACTCAATGGCGCAATCATAATCCCTATGAGGAGGTAAAACTTGCGACTCCTCCTCCGAAAAAACCCTCCAAAAATCTTGAATAGGTACAGGTAATTCCCCTTTTTCCACAGCCGCAATGCGACCATTACAACATTTATCATAGCACTTCGGACTCCAAGATTTTATCATATTAGTAGACCAGTCCAGCAAAGGATTGTGCAGTTTTAACCAAGGCAATCCAAGAACGACCGGAGAGGGTAAATTATTTAATACAACCAAGTCCAAAATTTCTTGGTGAAGTCCATTGATAGTGAGGGGAAATGCAGCAACCTTGTGAGTAATACATTTCAAGGGAGTGTTATTAATTGCAATCACAGAAATAGGTGATGACAAAGGTTTGGAATTTAATTTTAAGTTTTTCCAAAAACCCTTTATCAATCACATTAAGTGTTGAACCACAATCCACAAATACCTGAAATTCAATCAAATTTTCCTGCAAAGTAGTACTCCCTGAAAGAAATACTCCTGCAGAGCGTAAACAAGCTATACAGGCGTACCTGACTTTTTTTTTTCTTTACTTAAACGAAGCTCACAATACTTATTCAAATGGTCAGCTTTACCACAATAAAGACACAATCCCTCGGCGAACCTCCGGTCTCTTTCCTGAGAGCGGAGCGACATCGCCCCAACCTCCATCGATTCTCCGCCGTCTGAGCAGATTTTCTGGGGACTAGGACCTGGCATTACAGGAGTCTTTACCTCATTCTGCCTAGATCTCAGCCTCCTATCCACACGAACAGCTAATTGCATGGCATCCTGCAGAGTCTCAGGTGCGGGGAATGCAATTAGCAAATCCTTAACGATTTCACTCAGACCAGCAAGAAATAAACATTTCAGAGCAGGATCATTCCATTTGACTTCTGAAGCCCATCTTCTAAAGTGTGTGCAATAATTTTCAACATCACCTGACCCCTGATTCAAACGCGAGTTCTGCCTCAGCAGATGAGATTCGATCAGGATCGTCATATAATAGACCAATAGCAGAAAAAAATTCTTCTACCGACCTTAAGCATGGATCATTAGGTTGGAGAGAAAAGGCCCACCCCTGTGGTTCATTGCTCAAAAGTGACATAATAAAACCAATGCACTGTGATTCATTCCCAGAGGACCTTGGTCTCAAACGAAAATATAACAAACAAGCATTTTTAAAGGAAAAAAAATCTTGCTGTTTACCATAAAAAACATCAGGCAGTCCTACCTTGGGTTCCACAAAATGCGCTCCAGAACAGCTACTCACATGTTGCTGGAGCTCGGCCACCTCCAGAGACAATCCCTGCAAGCGTTGAGCCAAATCCTGGACGGAAGCCATACTGATCCCCGAATTTCTTTCCTTTTAGTTTTTTTGGGCTGCACTTACTGTTATGATCTGCAACAAGTACTAAGGAAAGAAAGGGGAAAGCTAACCCTACAGTAAGACTAAGCTGAGTCCCTACGATGTAGCGGGCTGCCTGTTCCTTGCAAACAGACCCGCCTTAGTCCTCGGCTAGTCTGAACGAAGACCTATAGCATAAAGAAAGGGGTCCCTAAAAGAGCTAAGGACTGGAACAAAGATGGGACACCTCCTGAACAGAGAAAGTTGTTGCAGAACACAAAAAGATAAACTGACAAATAGGTACTAGAGGTCCCAGAAGGACCAAGCAAACTGACAGAGATAGGCACAGAAGCACCTGGCTAGCAAAACAGTCAAACAACACTGAAGTCCAGTACAGTCAAAAGGGCGGAGCTGGAATATAAAGGCGGATGGTCACGTGACCGCAAAACACAAGATGGAAAAAACAAACAGGAGGGTTCTAACACCAGGGGGATTGTGGGGAAGTTGTTTACTGTCTGGCTGGAGCCGAAGAGAAAGGTGGTGTGTGTGTTCTGTATCTCACAGAAGTGCCCCTGCCAGTGAAAAGGATTCAAGTCAGGAGTGAAGCTAAGCACAGGTCAGGTAGAGTTCCTGAACTAGCAGTACAGAGTATTGTCAGGCATAAAGACAAGGACTGGAAGAAATAGTGTTACAGGGATCATCTCCCTCAGCAAATCCTCCACCCTCTTCCATCTCACTGTGCTTTAATGAATGCTGTGTTCATTAATGTGCCTTTGCATTAGAACTGTGCTGTCCTGTACTACTGGGAAGACTGTGAACTGCTGTGCTGCTAAGGAAACTGTACTGTTTGTCACTGGAGCCTGTTGCTCATAAGACTTAACTTGCACTGGCTGTTCAGCTTCTTATTAAATGCTACTGTTCTATCGTTTATGAGGACTCATGTCAAGTGTGTCTGGTCAGCAAGTGAAACAACCTACATGTCTGTGCCTGAGGGTCAATACCCCTGTGTGCCTGAGAGAAGCTGCAGCACATGGTCTATGGTCGCCCTGAGTAGCGGTTCCCCCAGGATTCCAAAGAATTCATATAACCTGTCTCGCCCCTATCTGAACGTAGCGTGTAACAGTTGCTTCACTGCATAGGCAAACAGTATGGGAGACACACTTCCTAATAATGGGAGCATTTTTTGCAGAAGGCCCTCCGACCTCTATGTCTCTTACAAGGGGCATTGAAGCTCTTCCAAATTTTTGGCAGCCGTTGCAGTCACTGCATACGCAATAACAGTATAGGAGACCCACTCGTTAATAATGGCAACGACAAAGCTGACTGCTGGCCCTTTAAGAATATTAAGGGCCGACTGATGGCCCTATAAAAATAGTCTTTGTAACTTTCAGAGTCCCTCCATCATAAATGAAACAGGATATGTCTGATGATGTGTCACACACAACATGGCCAGGTAAGGTAGTAAAATGTTAAAATGACATTTCCTGGTGAATGCATTTGTCTTGGTTGAAAGCAATGCAAAAGCACAAAAACGCATCAAAAGCGCTACGTGTGAACATAGCCCAAGGTGTGGAGGAGCATTTTTGTTTTTGGTTATTTATTTTGCCTTATATACAAGTCATTACCCTGGAAAGGATGTTCCTTAACATATTTCCCAGGAAAATCCATTTTGGTTTCGTTTTTGTATGTTTTATTGTGAGTCCGTAAAAGTGGCGCAATACATCTGACAATGTTGTTGACATTTGTGACCTGGGAGTCAGAAATGCTTCCAGGGGTTTTTCTTCCCATTGCTGTTCCTATGTCATTTGAGTACTGTTTCCATCGATTTGGGCAATTTTTAGGCCCTCTTCCGACCTGCCGGGGGAAGCCGCCGGAAAAATGCTCGAGTTTCCAATAGACTTATATTGGGCTCGTTACTCGGTCTGAGCACTCGAGCATTCCAATTTGCTCACCTCGAACTACAAGTACCCGAGCATCTTAGTACTACTTTTGATCTCTCGTCTTTCTTTCAAATTACGGAAGTACGGCATGTGAGAGACTGTAAGTTGCTTATAGTTCCCCTAGTAACATGGTCTGAAGAGAGAGCTCTCGTGTTTGCGTCCTCTCAGTGGCATGTCCAGGCCACGCCTATAAAAGTTAGACTTAATTCTTTACTGGGTTTTCCCACAAACAAAATTTCATTTTAATCAATGGCTGTGTCTGACCGTGTGTGGAACACGGTCTGATCATACCACATCTCCTGGGCAGGGAAGGAAGCAAAAGAGTATACAGATAGCACAACAGGGGATCGTAGCTGATTCTTTCTTTGAAGTAAAACATTGTTTAAAAACAGGCAGGGAAATTTTTTACCTCACAAAAGGAATCAGCTGTGATCCCCTGCTGTAATGTCTGTATAATCTTTTGCCTCCTGTGCCCAGGAGCTGTGGTATGATCAGACCGTGTCCCTGTACGGTCAGACACAACCATTACACAGGGGAACATTTATAAGATTACCTCAACACAGGAACATTTTGTTGAAACACATCCTATTGTGGAAGTTGTTATTTTTACAAGAACTATTGATTAAAATCAACTTTTGTTCGTGGGAAAACCCTTTTAATACTTAAGTCCCGGACTGATGCCGTTTTTCTGCATTCAGTAATGTGTGCCCCACTGGTCTGGCATCAACAGCACCTTGAAGCTTCACTTGCTGCCAATAAGTGGATAGCAGATGAGTGGCGCCTGTCCAGTATGTGAGTATTGTTTTGTTTTTTTTCTGACACCACTCTGGGCCCTTTACGTTTAATTTTTAGAGCAGTGGAGGACCCCTTCAAATATTGCAGGAGAGTTCCTGAGAGTCGATAGACAAATTGAAGTGTATTATGTATGTGAAAGCCATCTAGTGACATTTAATATCCTGATTAACGTAAGAAAGGAGATTATTCTGTGGCTTTAGGATTTTAATTACAGTGTCACAATTTACAAATCTATAATGTTTGAGGAAGATATAATATTAACATTTTGAGAAAACCACTGAGCTATAGTCCATCATGTACACAAGCTTTGCACAATTAATAGAATATTTCATTTTATTTAATAAGTTTGTGTACTATGTAGTTTCAATTTCTATTCTAGCTTCTAAACAAATAAAGGATAAATTACATGGAGTCTTTTATACCCCAGGAAAATGGCTCTAAGAGGTTGAGTAAAAGCCATTTTTATTGTTTGCTTCTTACATATATGTACGAGCGGAAGGACATTATTTACTTTGAAGTCAATATGTATTACTATACTTTGTTGTTTTTACCATCAAGTATAAACAAGGACATTGGAGTCCATTTTTACCTTGCAGGTGCTTTTGGATGTTGTATGGAACAATAGAGGTATGCTGAGTTTATATAAGTTGCTGGCTCTGTGTTTGGAATCTGTCCTCAAACATTCTTTTTACAATTTAATTCAGACCTCATACACATGGCAATGTCAAGAACAAGGATCTATATACTGTAACAGTAAATAATAATCTGTAAGCAGATAATGTCGAGTGGTGTCATCCTTACATTCACACATTTGTGTGAGTGTTACCATCTAAGAGAAACAGTGCGATTTTCTTCCTTAGGTGTCATAATCGTTGCATCCTAGTTGCCTCCGTTTTTTTTTCCCATCTCTTTTTTTCATTGAAGCAGGTAGATTGACTGAACCTTTTTTATTTATTAACTCTCAGGACTCTCTCAGGACTTGTTCACAAGACCATATTTTCGGTCAGAGTGGTGTGTGAAAAAAAACGGACAGCACTCAGACTCCATACATAACAATTCTGTAACATAGGAAACTGTAAATGGTCTTGTAAATGATTAACAGCTGCTGCTGTAAAAAAATTATTGTACAGAAACAGCACACGGATGACAATTGGAAAAAAGTCGTCCCACTTTTCTGTATGAAACTCTGATCAATTTTTATACTCTCATGTAAACTTAACCTTACGGTTAATCGGGGGAGTGCTATTCATGGTTTTGACAGATGGCACTCGTACCCATGTTATTCTATGGGGCTGTGCACATGTCTGATTTTTCCTCAAACCTAGTGGTCTGAAGAAAAAAATCGGTGACATGTCTGATTTTGATCTAAATATTGGATCTATCTGAGTGCAGTCCGATTTTCACAGACTGACTGAATGGAGAAGCAGGGAAACTTTTTATTTCCCTCCACCCCTTAGAAAAATGGATCCCACTATGATCAAACTCTGATCAGAGTCTCATCAGAGTCTAATTGGCATAATCAGACTGTTTTCTCGGATGGAGAGAAAAAGCTTGTGTGCACTGTGAGAAAGTCATTGATAAAATACTGGAGAGGAGATACAGTTATATGAAAAAGTTTGGGCACCCCTATTAATCTTAAGCTTAATGTTTTCTTAAAATTTGTGTTTTTGCAACAGCTATTTCAGTTTGATATATGTAATAACTGTTGGACACAGTAATGTTTCTGCCTTGAAATGAGGTTTATTGTACTAACAGAAAATGTGCAATCTGCATTCAAACAAAATTTGACAGGTGCATAAGTATGGGCACCCTTATCATTTTCTTGTTTTAAATACTCCTACCTACTTTTTGCTGACTTACTAAAGCACTTTTTTTGGTTTTGTAACCTCATTGAGCTTTGAACTTCATAACCAGGTGTATGCAATCATGAGAAAAGCTACTTAAAGTGGCCACTTGCAAGTTGTTCTCCTGTTTGAATCTCCTCTGAAGAGTGGCATCATGGGCTCCTCAAAACAACTGACAAATGATCTGAAAACAAAGATTATTCAACATAGTTGTTCAGGGGAAGGATACAAAAAGCTGTCTCAGAGATTTAACCTGTCAGTTTCCACTGTGAGGAACATAGTAAGGAAATGGAAAAACACAGGGACAGTTCTTGAGACAGGACAGAAGTGTCAGGCCAAGAAAAACATCAGAAAGGCAGTGAAGAAGAATGATGAGATCAGTCAAGGACAATCCTCAGACCACCTCCAGAGAGCTGCAGCATCAACTTGCTGCAGATGGTGTCACTGTGCATCGGTCAACTATACAACGCACTTTGCACAAGGAGAAGCTGTATGGGAGAGTGATGCGAAAGAAGACGTTTCTGCAAGCACGCCACAAACCGAGTCGGCTGAGGTATGCAAAAGCACATTTGGAGAAGCCAATTTCTTTTTGGAAGAAGGTCCTGTGGACTGATGAAACCAAGATTGAGTTGTTTGGTCATACAAAAAGGCGTTATGCATGGCGGCAAAAAAACACAGCATTCCAAGAAAAACACTTGCTACCCAAGGTAAAATTTGGTGGAGGTTCCATCATGCTTTGGGGCTGTGTGGCCAATGCCGGCACCGGGAATCTTGTTAAAGTTGAGGGACGCATGGATTCCACTCAGTATCAGCAGATTCTTGACAATAATGTTCAAGAATCAGTGATAAAGTTGAAGTTACGCAGGGGATGGATCTTTCAGCAAGACAATGATCCAAAACATCTCTACAAATCTACTCAGGCATTCATGCAGAGGAACAATTACAATGTTCTGGAATGGCCATCCCAGTCCCCAGACCTGAATATCATTGAACATCTGTGGGATCATTTGAAGAGGGCTGTCCATGCTCTGCGACCATCAAACTTAACTGAACTGGAATTGTTTTGCAATGAGGAATGGTCAAAAATACCTTCATCCAGGATCCAGGAACTCATTAAAAGCTACAGGAAGCGACTAGAGGCTGTTATTTTTGCAAAAGGAGGATCTACTAAATATTAATGTCACTTTTCTGGTGAGGTGCCCATACTTATGCACCTGTCAAATTTTGTTTGAATGCAGATTGCACATTTTCTGTTAGTACAATAAACCTCATTTCAAGGCAGAAACATTACTGTGTCCAACAGTTATTACATATATCACACTGAAATAGCTGTTGCAAAAACACCAATTTTTAAAAAACAATAAGCTTAAGATTAATAGGGATGCCCACACTTTGTCATATAACTGTATGTGTCACTAAGGATATTAGACTCAGTGATGTGAACCTGGAAAAATACTCCAGCATACGAAGTGCTGAGAGGGGTTAATTGGCCATATTAAGGGCTGGGTTTTTGTGAACAGTAAAGAATGAGTGGGAGGCTGTCAACCATATCTCCACCCCAGGGAGTGGTCCAGAAGGTAAATGTGGAGCCTTTGGACTCATTGAGTATTCCGTGTAACTGGAGATGAGAGCTCCAGAGCTGTGCTCGTGTTAAAGTGAACTGAACCTTGTCTTTGTTCCCCTGAGCTGGCGGATCCCCGCAGCCACGCAGACTGTACTGTATGCTATTTTGTTTTTTTCCATTATGCCAGAAGGGCCATGTTTGTTTACCTAATTTTGGACTGGTTTATGCAGTATAGTTTTTAATAAACCAGTTGAAACCTTAAACGGAAAATGTTCCTGTGACTGCCTCTTTAAGCAGTTGAGTGAGTCAATCTACCACAGCACCTACACTAAATGTATCGTTAAAAAACATATGAAACTCGGATGGGACTCTGGAGAACAGAGTATTTCTTCAGTATGTCATCCGTTTTATGCGACTCCTGATAGACTTTAATGACCATGTCTGATATACACAAAAGATGAGAATAGAACATGTTCTTAGTCTCACAGACCAAACACTGATCCGTTTTATTAATACTGATATGTCTATGGCTGGGTGAAACTCTATGTGTCAGTGTACTGTGGAAAAAATGGACAGCACATGGACATGTCACATGGATGTGGAAATGTAGCCTAAGAGCTCTTCCAGAAGAGCGTATTTTATGGACGTTTGCTGTCCAAGTAGAAATTAGACAGCATACTGACTAATGTAATTCAAAAGGGCTGTTCACATAACAGTTTTTTTACACAAACGGAGAGTATGTGTGAAAAAAATTGCAGCATGCAGTATTATCTTTCGTATTGTAGCGTCAGCATCTCTGCCTCCTGCCGGGCAGAGACACCGTTCCCCTCACCGCCGCGGTCCCGGTCCGGCGTCCTCCAGCTCCCCTGCTGCTGTTGCACGCACCGCGCGCAGCTTCCCAGGCACTGTGCTTAGGGCGCGAGCGCGCTCCCTCCCTCTAAAAGGGGCTGCGCGCGCCATCCTAAAGAGTCCCCGGCCAATGGTCGGTGGACCACTCCTATTTAAAGCACCTCCTCCAATATGGAGGTGCCTGTGCAAGGTTGTTGCTTGTGTGCTAACATTCTCCTCAGCCCTCAGGTTCCAGTGCCCACCAGTCTGTCTGTCAGCCGTGCCCGCCAGTCTGTCTATCTGCCGTGCCCGCCAGCCTGTCTATCTGCCGTGCCCGCCAGCCTGTCTACCTGTCGTGCCCGCCGGCTTGCCTACCCGAATCACCTGTCAGGTTACCTGCTGTGCCCGCCTCCTTGTCTACCCGGATCATCTGTCTGGCTACCAGCCATACCCGCCTGCTTGCCTACCCGGATCACCCGTCATGCTACCTGCCGTTCTCTTCCGCTGTACCTGTCAGCCGCAGCCACCTGACCCGTGGGAGTCGCCTGCTCTCACACAAGGTCGGTCCCAGAGTGGCACCTGGTTCCCCTGCCAGGTCCCTCCTTGGTTCACGGAGTTGACTAAGCCACCTTGTGGCCATGGTCGGTCCGAGTAGGCGCTTAGTTACGCCCCTCTGGTTCATCCTTGCATCCCAGCACAGAGGTTCCATCACACGGACCAGTAACACGTATCTTGGATGAGACTTAGCTATTCAAGTATATAGGGGTGAACAAAAATTTGGATCCCATCCTATTTTTACAGATACATTACCAATGTTAACCTAAGAAACTGTATTTGATCATGTACATTTTAAAATGTTGATGTATAACTACGTATGGTACACAGATGTCACATGGACATAAAATATGGACACATGGATGGCAAAAAGGATCAAAATCTGTGTCTATTTTGTTCATGGTTTCTGACCGTAAAGGGCTGTTCCCATAGTGTCAACATTTTTTCAGTCAACATCCCAGTGCAAGTGGTGCCATGATGTTAAGTGGGGCCCCAAATGCTCACATATTGCACCATCACACAGAAACATTTAGGTTGCATTTATGTACATGCGCTGAGTGAGCGCGATCAACAATATAGTCACATAGCACACACACATAGAACACATACATACAGATACATGTATACACAGAGCACATACATACAGGCACATACGTACATACAGATACATGCATACAGATCACCTACACATGAATTGACGGAGCACATAGATACAGAAACATAGTATAATGGACCCCACACACCCCTCCAAACAGTATAATGGACCCCACACAGCCCTCCAAACAGCATAATAGCCCCCATACAGCCCTCCAAGCAGTATTATGGCCCCCACATAGCCCTTCACACAGTATGATGGACCCCACACAAACCTTCACACTGTACAATTGCTTGCATACAATATAATGGCCCCCACATAGCCCTCCATAAGGTATAAAGACACCCACATAGCCCTTCATATAGTATAATGGCCCCCACATAGCCCTCCAAATATTATAATGGCCCCCACATAGCCCTCCAAATATTATAATGGCCCCTACATAGCCCTCCAAATATTATAATGGCCTCCATATAGCCCTCCATATAGTACAATGTACTTCCCATAGCCCTCCATAAAATATAATTCACCATATAGTCTTCCATATAGTATAATGCACCCCCTATAGTCCTAAATATAGTATATTGCACCCCACATAGTCTTCCATATAGTATAATGCACTCCCCATAGTCCTCCATATACTATAATGCACCCCATTGTCCTCCATATAGTATAATTCACCCTGTGAAGACCCGGGGTCTTCCGTGGACATAATACTACTCAGACAGCACAGGGTGAGGGTAAAACAGTATGGCAATACTTTATTGAACCACCAAACAGACAATAAACACATAGAACAGTCCCAGCAAATACACAATATGGTGCAAAATTACACAGTCTCACCCTTCCACTGGCCTGCCGGGCATTAGAGTCTTGAGATATGTGGCCAGGTGACCTGATTGTCCCAACCTGGATTCTTCACATTGTCTCTGAGAGTTCTGCAATGGTCAATGGAGCAGTTCTGTATCTTTCCAGCCAGGGCTATGGTCCCTTAGGCTGTCATCTTGTAGTGTCTCTTTGAGCAGATGCAGAGACCACCTTTTTATAGTTCACATTTGTCCTTTCAAGCCATTATTCACAGGTCAAGGGTCAGGGATCATGATATTAATTTACAATGCTCGATTATCCACAGTTCATCCCTCCAATGTTGGCTGGCAAACACCCTACAATAGTATTTAACATATCTTAGCAAACATTCATTGTATGGCAGACGATGCATTGTAAGAGCTGATATAAGATGTAGACAACATCCATTCATCAATCACCAATATAAGTGATCAGCATTCAGGTTTATACGCACAATAGTATGTGTTGAGCAACCAAAGAAAAACACAGGTTAAAAAAGTCAACATAAAAATAAAGGTATATTGCTATTGGCCATCAAAAAGTATGTCTGGCATAATTAAGAAGAAAAGCTGTGTCGTCACATACCCACATAGCTCTCCATATAGTATAATGCACTCCATATTCCTCCGTATAGTGTAATGCATCCTCCATAGTCCTCCATAAAGCATAATGCACCCCATAGTCCTCCATATAATATAATGTACTCCATAGTCCTCCACACAGTATTATGGCCAACACAATGTAGCCACTGATTTAAAAAAAATAAATAAATACTCACCTCTCCCCATTCCCCCACTGCTCCAGTCTTTTCAGCATGTCTCCTCAGCAGCTCCAGTGCTCGGCACAGCGGGCATGGTGAAATGGCGTCATCACTCCCGCTGACTGAGACAGATGCCGAGGAAGAATGATGGGGGAGGAAGTGAACGGATTCCCTTTTCCATCATTGCTTTCAACTGCATCGGCATCCTCTATGATGATACAGTTGCCGTGCTGGCACTGGGCAACCCCAACTCACAGGCCCCATAGCGGCCGCATGGCTGCTGCTATCCCACAGTTTGGGTGCCCATGTGGGAGTGGGGGCCCTGGGAAATTGCCCAGTCTCACTTACTAACGCCGACCCTGATGATGTCACTGAATCGTGCCTCTTGCATTGGGCCACTGTTCTCTTAGCTGTGGGCGCAGTAAATGGTACTATCATTACATAGAATGGCAAACCAGAGAGCTGATGGGCTCTGTGAGCTGAAAACATGGAGCTGCGTCCTGAAGACATAGATTCAATAAAAATGGTGCTGCAGCCAGGGACACGGTCCAGGAGCCCTGCTAAGGAGCCCAGTGGGTTATTTTGATAACTGATCCATAGCTATTTCTTTATGCACACTTATAGAAAGAAGGATGTCAATAACTTATAAGACCAATAAAGAATGCAAGGATGCGCTGCAATGCTACTCATATATATATATAAATGTTCCTATCCACAGCAGCATTGTCTGCATGCTCACAGTCCTGAGCAGCTATCCAGGTGGATAGTGCACTGACAGGCCGTGTCAAGTATTGTGTTGCACTCCCAAGCTGTTTGGAGCATTCACTGCAGAGTTTGGAAGGCTCATCACTTTTTCCTGTGCACAGCTATTTCGGGTGACAGGTAGGACCACTTGTCTAACATTTTTATATATACAGTACAGACCAAAAGTTTGGACACACCTTCTCATTTAAAGATTTTTCGGTATTTTCATGACTATGAAAATTGTACATTCACACTGAAGGCATTAAAACTATGAATTAACACATGTGGAATTATATACTTAACAAAAAAGTGTGAAACAACTGAAAATATGTCTTATATTCTAGGTTCTTCAAAGTAGCCACATTTTGCTTTGATGACTGCTTTGCACATTCTTGGCATTCTCTTGATGAGCTTCAAGAGGTAGTTACTGGAAATGGTCTTCTAACAATCTTGAAGGAATTCCCAGAGATGCTTAGCACTTGTTGGCCCTTTTGCCTTCACTCTGCGGTCCAGCTCACCCCAAACCATCTCGATTGGGTTCTGGTCTGGTGACTGTGGAGGCCAGGTCATCTGGCGTAGCACCCCATCACTCTCCTTCTTGGTCAAATAGCCCTTACACAGCCTGGAGGTGTGTTTGGGGTCATTGTCCTGTTGAAAAATAAATGATGGTCCAACTAAACGCAAACCGGATGGAATAGCATGCCGCTGCAAGATGCTGTGGTAGCCATGCTGGTTCAGTATGCCTTCAATTTTGAATAAATCCCCAACAGTGTCACCAGCAAAGCAACCCCACACCATCACACCTCCTCCTTCATGCTTCACGGTGGGAACCAGGCATGCAGAGTCCATCCTTTCACCTTTTCTGCGTCGCACAAAGACATGGTGGTTGGAACCAAAGATCTCAAATTTGGACTCATCAGACCAAAGCACAGATTTCCACTGGTCTAATGTCCATTCCTTGTGTTCTTTAGCCCAAACAAGTCTCTTCTGCTTGTTGCCTGTCCTTAGCAGTGGTTTCCTAGCAGCAATTTTACCATGAAGGCCTGCTGCACAAAGTCTCCTCTTAACAGTTGTTGTAGAGATGTGTCTGCTGCTAGAACTCTGTGTGGCATTGACCTAGTCTCTAATCTGAGCTGCTGTTAACCTGCGATTTCTGAGGCTGGTGACTCGGATAAACTTATCCTCAGAAGCAGAGGTGACTCTTGGTCTTCCTTTCCTGGGGCGGTCCTCATGTGAGACAGTTTCTTTGTAGCGCTTGATGGTTTTTGCAACTGCACTTGGGGACACTTTCAAAGTTAGCCCAATTTTTCGCACTGACTGACCTTCATTTCATAAAGTAATGATGGCCACTCGTTCTTCTTTGCTTAGCTGCTTTTTTCTTGCCATAATACAAATTCTAACAGTCTATGCAGTAGGACTATCAGCTGTGTATCCACCTGACTTCTGCACAACACAACTGATGGTCCCAACCCCATTTATAAGGCAAGAAATCCCACTTATTAAACCTGACAGAGCACACCTGTGAAGTGAAAACCATTTCCGGTGACTACCTCTTGAAGCTCATCAAGAGAATACCAAGAGTGTGCAAAGCAGTCATCAAAGGAAAAGGTGGCTACTTTGAAGAACCTAGAATATAAGACATATTTTCAGTTGTTTCACACTTTTTTGTTAAGTGTATAATTCCAAATGTGTTAATTCATAGTTTTGATGCCTTCAGTGTGAATGTACAATTTTCAAAGTCATGAAAATACAGAAAAATCTTTAAATGAGATGATGTGTCCAAACTTTTGGTCTGTACTGTATATGAGTAGCATTGCAGCGCATCCTTGCATTCTTTATTAGCATTTTGTTTCTTAGCACTGGGTCACATAGTGCTTTAGGATTGCAGCTCTTTTGCTAACTCATTAGCACATTCCTTAAGGCCGCAGAGCTATTGCATTTCATTTACATATCTGTTACAATTTATAAGACCACCCACTGGACACCAAATCACCCCAAACCTAGCAGTAATTTAAGAGATGACTATAGTTTGAAGTAACTTCAAAATAAACTGTCCTGTGTGTACATAAGGAATAACACTATTTCTGGCCATTAAATGACGTGTACCCTGCATTTTTACCAGTGTTTCCTCTCTGCAGGCATTTTTTCTTAATTTGCAATAGACTGTGGCCTACTGGGTGGAGACTAGGTACTATGATTAGTGATGATCGAGCACTAAAATACTCTAGTGTTCGTTACTGGAATTGAGCAGGTTCGACGCTTGACTAGAGTAATGAGTATAATGGAAGGCAATGGGAAAGTGGAGCATTTTCCCGGCAAACCCTAGCAGGAGGGCTGGAGGGCAGAAAAATTGCTGAAATGGATGGAAACAGCTCTGAAATGTAATGGAAACAGCATGGGGTAGTCGCCTTGATGCATCAAAAAGGAAGGTCGCTGCTGGGAAGTAAATAAATCATTTAAAAAAATAACGTGGGGTCCCCATCATTTTTGAAACAAGCCAAGGTAAAGCGGACTGCTGGGGGCTAATATTATCAAGCTGGGAAGATCCATAGATATGGACATGGATATACCAGCCCGCAAGCGTCCCAGAATTGGCACATCCTTTAAATGTGCCAATTCTGGTGCTTTGCCCGGCTCTTCCCAATTGCCCTGGAGCGGTGACAATCGGGTTAATATTTTTGGGGATTGATGTCAGCTGTGTAATGTCAGCTTGCATCAAGCCCAGGGGTTGGTAATTGAGAAGTGTCTATCAGAAACCCCCATTACTACCCCAGTAGTAAAAAGAAATAAACACACACAAAAAATCTTTATTTGAAAAAAAAAAAAACAGACTCTTTCCCTGGTTCACCAATTATTAAAAAAAAAAAAAAAAACTTCCACGCAGGTACGATGTAGTCCATGGATTCCCACTAGGTCCCATGCCGTTGAAGACCTATGAAGCTTTTTGCTGTGAATAAAGCTTCATAGGTTTAGCAGCAGCCACTGCCGGTTCTCAAGCTGCACTCCGCGAGACTCAGATGAACGGTGATGTCAGTAAGGTTACTGCAGTTCACAGCCGCCGGGTCGCACAGAGGGCATATGGTATGTGTGTATTTGCTTGTACATATGAGTGTATGTGTACGTATGTGACTATATGCAGTAATTAGCGAAAGTGTTGGCACCCTTGGAATTGTTCCAGAAAATCAACTATTTCCCCAAGAATTTCTTTGGAACTTGATTGCAGCTGCTTATCCACCATCTGGACTATCCTGCATTGCAACCTTTCATCAATTTTTGTCTGCTGTCCACGTTCAGGGAGATTAGCTACAGTGCCATGGGTTTTTAAACTTCTTGATTATGTTGCGCACCATGGATAAAGGAACATCAAGATCTCTGTAGATGGACTTGTAACCTTGAGATTGTTGATATTTTTCAATAGTTTTGGTTCTCAAGTCCACAGACAGTTCTCTCCTCTTTCTGTCCTCCATGCTTAGTATCTCACACACAGGCACACAATGCAAAGATTGGGTCAAATTCTCCCCTTTTTTTCTGGTTGCCAACACCTGTTACTTGCCACAGGTAAGTTTGAATGAGCATAACATGCTAGAAACAAAGTTGTTTACCCACAATTTTGGAAAGGTGCGAACAATTTTGTCCGGTCATTTTTGGGGTTTAGTGTGAAATTATGTCCAATTATCCTTTTTTTTCTCTTTTTTTCTCTTTTTTTTGTGTTATTCCAATGCACTCAAAGAAAATTAACATGTGCATAACAAAATTTGTCTAATTTCAATAATTTTCTGGGAGAAATACTTCATTTTCTCGAACAATTTCAAGGGTGCCGACACTTTCGGCTATGACTGTATATGGTATGTGTAGATGTGCCTGCATGTGTGTGGATGTTTACAGAGTATATCTGGTATATGTGTATATGCCTATATGTAAGGTATATGTTTATGTGTCTGTATATATAACACTACATCTCAGGGTCATCGTTTCACTGGCCATAGTTTTACTATATGGGGTGTCTTGAGCCAAGTTTCTTGCAATCAGCTGTTATTGGCACTTTAAAGTGACTGTGGGGAGAAAACCCCATTAAATAATTTTATGTCATTATTGTCTATAAAATAAAAATTAAGAACACTATTGAGGATGTGATGAGAATCTAGAGACTTTGGCACAAGCTTCTTCTTCAGAGAATAGTTAATTGCTGCTGTTTAATATCAAAGCCACATTGTACAATCAAGTTTATGTCACTTTATTCTGTGGTACAGAGTTCATTGTAAGGCACAGTTGGCAAGGTTTATTTAGCATTGCCAATCCCCCTCTAAACCGTTCCCTGGTTTCCCTGAAGGACCGTGATATAAGGTAATTAGCAGCAACCTCATTGCTAATCTCTCTGTTTGGAAGGATAGAGTTTGTATCGTCTTTACAGACATTTCAGAAACGAATTACAAGGATCATGCACAACATACAATAGTCCTCTATGTAAAAGCTACAGTTTTCTTAAAGACAATTTTGTTTTTTTATGCATCTAATTTTTGGGGGGCTGGAAACATTTACTTTTTGCAAAATTATTAGTTTATCTGTATACAAAGACCACAGGGGGTGGAGACACACAAACTTCAATTTGGATCCCAAATACAAGTTATTATCACAGCCCGAATCGTGCCTCCATGGACTATCATGCGGTGTGGTATTTTCCCCATCAGAAAATATATCCATTTATGTTTAAAAGCTAAGGCTGCGTGCCCACGTTGCGTATTACAAGCGTATATGCTGCGGAATTTCCGCAGCGTAAATGCTTGTAAAACGCATGTATATCCGCACCCCATGGTCCCCAATGACATTCCGCAATGTCAATGCCCATGCTGCGGATTTTTCCGCAGCGTATATGCTGCGGTCAAAAATCCGCAGCATGTTCATTAATTTTGCGTTTCCGCATGCGGATGGTACCCAAGTCTGGAGGAGAGGAGACTCTCATCCAGACCTGGGTACCAAAGAACCTGTATGTAAAAAAAAGAATAAAATAAAGTTTATACTTATCTTCTGATGTCTTCCCGGTGTTTTCCCGCCGTTGCGAGGTGTGTGAAGGACCTGACACGTCATTGAGTCATGTGACCCATCACATGACTCAATGATGTCACCGAAGGTCCTGCACACAATAGCGTGAGCCGCTCAAGACTCCGGACGGGGCACAGAATGCATCGGAAGGTGAGTATAAACTTTATTTTTTACCATTCTGATTCTTTTTTTTGAACTATTACTTGGTCACACTATATAAATCCATGCCGGTTGCATGGATTTATATAGTGTGAACAAGTTGTCAAGCACTTTTCCAAGTGATGCTTGAATCACTTGGAGAAGTGCTTGATAACCCGCATGCGGAAATGCATGCAAAGACGCTGCAAAGACGCCTCACATACGCTTCTACCTGGCGGGAAAACCGCATGTAAAATCCGCATGCGATTTTCCCGCCAGGGAGAAGCGTAAAAAATATGCTTCATTTCCGCAACGTGGGCACATAGCCTAAGGCTGCTAATGTGTGTGAAATCTAAAGTGTAAATCATATTTGTTTTCTATTTTTTATTTAGTTAATTGTTTTTTTTGTAATAAGCATTATGGTTCCTTTAGATGAGCAACCCTGGACCAGACCTCAATCAGAGGACAATAAAACTTTCACTCTCCTTATCTATGAACTGCTCCAATATTTATTGGCACACCTGTTTTATCCCCTTCCCATATTGATAGTTCTGCTTCACGTCACTTGTCTCATCTATTACATTATTTCTGTGTCTTGTTGTGTATAAATATGTGAGTCTTCAGATTTTGTGCTATTCTATGCCTAATGAAGAGACCTGAGTAGTCTCAAAAGCTTGCAATTTATTGCCATCTTTTTAGCTAGCCATTAAAAGTTATCACCACTGAAGACTGTCCAATTTTAATATTTCGTTGGATGATTGGTCCGTGTACTGTCTGTGTGCACCACAAACTGCACACAGAGGACATACATACCCATTATAGCAAGAGTTTCAATGCACATGGTTGATTTTCCACATGAACCAGTGTGTCAAGTCAATACTCCTTAATGCTATGGAGACCAATGGCATGGGTCAGAGTGAAAACAAACACGGTATATCAAGACTTAATAAGTATATTGTAGCAATCAGGATTTAGTAATAAATGATAAGCAAATACAGTCTCTAGAAACAGATCTGATGTTTGTACAAACAGATAAGTATTCAAGGTCCAGAAATGCAAAGTCCAAAAGATCCAGAGCCCAGACTGGGTTCCTTGCAGAGAACAAGCCACAATGGAGATAGATGCAGGGCAGATCTGAATGAGTCGAATCTTCAGACGAACGGCAGATAAGTAGCAGATGGGGAACCCCGATGATGAGAAGAGGCAAGTAATACAAGTCCTCCAAGCTTGGCAACAAGTGAAGCACGAGATACACAAACAAAGGAAGAGTGGACGGAGTCTCTTTATATATACAGCAAACAGGAAGCAGGAAATGTCAGACAGGAAACAATATGGCCCCCGTGAAGCTGTCAACTCCATCTTAGATAAGGGCAAGACCAGGCAGAACAGGTATATGGTTCAGATCCTTACATTACTCCCCCCTTAAAAGGTGTCCTCCGGACGACCTCAGAGCCAGTTTATTGGGGTATCTGCTGTGGAACTGTTCGATCAGGCGGGTAGTGTGAATATTCTCCTGAGGTTCCCAGGAATTCTCTTCCGATGGGTACCCTTGCCATTTTACCAAATACTGAAGCTGTCTCCTATGGATCCGAGAATCGATGATCCCCTCCACGACAAATTCTTCTTGCCCATCAATAAGAACCGGATCAGGTGGAACAGGTGTATGTCCGGAAAAGGGATTTTGTACTACCGGTTTAAACAGGGAGACATGAAAAACAGGGTGTCTTTTCAGAGATTTTGGCAACTTGAGTCGGCAGCCTACAGAACTTACTATGCTGTTGATTTTGTATGGCCCAACATACTTCCACCCCAGTTTAGACGTTGGAACCCTTAGTTTTAAGTTCTTTGTTGAAAGCCAAACCAGATCTCCTACCTTGTATGTCGGTGCTGGCTCATGGAACCTGTCAGCCGTCCTCTTGTATCTCTCTTGAGCTGTAGCCAGCGTTTTTGTTTCAAAACCTCCAAATTCTGTTGAAGAAGCGAAATCCAGACAGCTACTGTGGGTACGGACGTGTCTATCAGGAATCGAGGGAGAATGCTGGGATGGTACCCCTTGTTAGCAAAGAACGGAGACTGGTGGACGCACTATGTGAATTGTTATACGTGAATTCGGCCAATGGGAGTAAGTCCACCCAATCATCTTGTTAGTGGCATACGTAACAACGCAGGTACTGTTCTAAGGTCTGATTCGTCCGGTCAGTTTGGCCGTTAGACTGCAGATGGAAAGCAGATGACAAATTTACCTTGATATCCAGAGCAGCACAAAAGCTTCGCCAAAATCTTGAGGTAAATTGGACCCCGCGATCCGATACCACTTCATCAGGAACTCCATGTAGCCGAAAAACATTTTGTACGATAAGATCCGCTGTCTGTTTGGCTGTTGGTAAACCGGTACAGGGAATGAAATGAGCAGCCTTGGTTAACCGGTCGACTACTACTAGAATAGTGTTCTTTCCTTTTGATGCAGGCAACTCAACGATAAAATCCATTGAAATAGACCCCCAGGGACGAGACGGAATAGAAAGAGGTTGTAACAGTCCAGTAGGTGAGGAGCGGGAAACTTTTGATCTTGCACATACCTCGCATGATGAAACGTAATGCTGAACGTCTTTCCGATAGGTTGGCCACCAAAAGTAGCGAGACATGAATTCCTGAGTCTTCTGGACACCTCTATGGTCAGCAATCTTAGAGTCATGCATTAATTTTAGCACACTTAATCTAACCATTTCCGGGATATACAGGCGCTGTCCCTGAAACCAAAGTCTATTTTTAAAGGTTAGATTTACCTGACAGGATGGTTGAATCAGAAACGGATCTACAGAGTATGCCTCCTTAATATTCGTTAGTAGATCTTGTTAGTGTAACACGCCTATAAAGTTACTTTCCGAGAGTATAGTTCTCGGAGGTAAAGCCTGAGTTACATCAACTGAGTGAATTCTACACAATGCATCGGCTTTCCCATTGCGAGAGCCTGGCCTATAGGAAATAATAAAATTAAACTGATTGAGAAAAAGATTCCACTGGGCCTGTCTGGGTTTTATACACCTTGCCGACCTCATGAATTCAAGATTACGCTAATCTGTAAGTATGACAATCTATTGGGACGCCCCCTGTAGCAAGTGTCTCCATTCTTTGAATGCAGTTATAATGGCCAACAGCTCTTTGTTTCCAACGTCGTAATTCCTTTCTGCAGGTGATCATTTCTGCGAAAGAAAAGCACAAGGATGTAAAAGCTCTTTCTCACCTGTTCTTTGCGAGAGTATGGCCCCTATAGCACAGTCTGAGGTGTCCACTTCCACTATGAAGACCCGATCCGGATCTGGGTGTATGAGAATAGGAGCGGACGTAAATTTAGACTTAAACCTGGAAAATGCTGACTGCGCTTGTGGCGACCAGACAAACGGCGTCTTCTTCTGAGTCAGTTGAGTAATAGGTGAGACGATCTCAGAAATTTTTTTAATGAACCATCTGTCTTGGGAATTGGTCAGTCCTGGATGGCTTGAGTCTTGCTTGCATCCATGCTGAGATCCTGGGGAGAGATAACATACCCCAAAAATTGGATTTCCGTCTTGTGGAACTCGCATTTCTCCAACTTGATGTACAAATGATTTTGCTGTAAACATTCCAAGACCGTTCTCACATGCTGCTGATGATCCTCGATGTTGCTAGAAAAAAATTAAAATGTCATCCAAATAAACCACAACAAAAATATCGAGTATGTCTCTGAAAATATCGTTCACCAAGTGTTTAAACGTAGCCGGTGCATTACAAAGCCCGAAAGGCATAACGAGATACTCAAAATGTCCGTAGCGTGACCGAAAGGCTGTCTTCCATTCGTCACCAGGTCAAATTCGTACTAGATTGTATGCTCCACGGAGGTCTAACTTTGTGAAAATCTTAGCGTGTCGTACCCTCTCAAGTAATTTGGGAATTAGTGGATGTGGATAAGAGTTTCTAATCGTAATTTTGTTGAGCTCTCGGTAATCAATACATGGTCGGAGTGAACCATCCTTCTTTTTCACAAAGAAGATTGGGGTACCTGCTGGGGAGGAAGATGGGCGTATAAATCCTTTGTCTAAATTGTCATCGAAATACTCCTTGAGGGCTTTTAATTCTGGTCCGGCCAAAGGATAAATGTTACTGAACGGAATCGCGGCGCCAGGTAGCAGTTCCACGGGACGGTCATACGGCCGATGTGGTGGCAGCTTGTCCGCATTCTTCTTGCTACATACATCTACGAAATCTTGGTATTCTGCTGGTAGATTTAAATCAACTGTGCGTGCTGACCTGATTAAAGCTAGTTCTCCGGGTGGTATCTGTCTTCCTGGAAACTGTAATTCCTTTGTCTCCCAGTTGATAGTAGGGTTTTGCAGTTGTAGCCACGGTATCCCTAAGATTATGGGAAAATGAGGAGAAGAAATCAACAAAAACGACAGTCTTTCTGAATGATCCGGCCCCATATGGACCTTCAATAATGTTGTTTCAAGATCTACCGGCCCGGATGCTAACGGGGACCCATCCACGGTCTCCATTAATACTGGTGAGATCTTCTTCTGTGAACGTATACCGTGTTTCTTAGCGAATGTAATGTCCATGAAATTGCCGCTGGCTCCAGAATCAACCATAGCGGAACTAGTAACCCAGCAGGATGAGTCGAATCTTCTGACGAACGGCAGATAAGTAGCAGACGGGGAACACCGATGATGAGAAGAGGCAAGTAATACAAGTCCTCCAAGCTTGGCAACAGGTGAAGCATGAGATACAGAAGCAAAGGTATAGTGGACGGAGTCTCTTTATATATACAGCAAACAGGAAGCAGGAAATGTCAGACAAGAAACAAGATGGCCCCCTTGAAGCTGTCAACTCCATCTTAGATAAGGGCAAGACCAGGCAGAACAGGTATATGGGTCAGATCCTTACATTGTGGTCTACTTGGAAAGAATCCGAGCATGCACTATTCTCATACATTTTACAGACCACAAAAATGCATGCGATGCAAAATCAGTTTCGGCTTCCATCCATTAAGATGATGAGCATACAGAGTCAGTCAAGCCTGAAATTTGTGGACATCGCTAGCCCTACTCATGCTCTCTGTTGTGCTATGATCTAAGGCTACATCTTCTACAATCCAAACCTCCCAAGACTCTCAAGCAGCGCCAGTTCTCTCAAACACACTACTCCAGACAATCCAATTCTTAGTATTCATAGGTTGAAGTGTGCCCTAAAACACATTTTCTTACACAGTTTTGTCAACTCAACTCACTAATCTAACAATATTCCCTGTTTTCCTTTCATACATTTTTCTCAGCAGCTCTTTATATCTGCCTAAATAGAGATATTGGCTCATTTCCAGTTCATGCAGGCTACTTGACTACCCCTATTTATTAAGATGGCTGGACCATATATGACAAGCACTTTTTACGTTTTGTGCCGTCCATACCTCCTTATTGATTGTAAGCTCTTGTGATCAGCGCCCAGACTCCTTTTGTTTAAATTGTTGAATTATGTGTTCTTATGTTTATGTTGGTGCTATAGAAATATTATTTTAATTCAATACATCAATTATTTTTTAGCTAGTGCTCCAATGAAGCCTTTCCAACTCCAGATATTCCCTTTTATCCTGCTGATGGTGGTTATTCTGAAGGTTTAGTGAGAGAAGCAGATGCTGACATTTTTTTACTATGTTCTAATAATTTCTTGTACAATCTTGGACTGGTTATGGTTTTTTTTTTTTTTTTTTGCAAAAACATAACTTCCTTTTTAAAAGGTGACCACAAGCCACAAAACCACAAAAGAGCATCCGGACAGAAACCAAAAGGATACGCAGGTGAAGAAAGATTTCCTAATTTGATTCTATAGAAGTGCTCTCTTCACTTCAATTTAAATCTTTATTCTTTAGAATGTTTATTATGCACATCCATTACCCAATAGTTTCAGTCAGTAAAAATAAACTGTATGCAGAATCACAGATTTACAGTAAATTACATTCATTGATCTTCTCCGGACGTGTCACATATGGTGACAGAATCCTTCTTCTTTGCTAATTGACTTTTCTAAACATCAGTAATGCATCATTTGTGTGTTCACCTATTGTTAGCTGTTTCCAGCACACCTCGTGCCGTCAATATTTCATAAACAATTTTCATTCTTGTCATGCCACTTTGCACTTATTGTTGAAAAGCACCAGGAGGCTTAATAAACTACCTGACAGCAGTTTTGAATATGTTGACTGATGCCCTTTTACAAATGGTAACACTTATGGGTTTTTTCCAAAATATAGGCCCCCAAAGTCACTTCAAAACTGAATAGTTCCCTAAAAATTAAGTTTTGGAAATTTCCTTGAAAAAAATGAAAAATTGGTGCTACATTTTTAAACCTTAACATCCCAACAAAATAAAAGAACATTTTTCAGATGATGCTGTTGTAAAGTAGACATGACGTAAATGTTATTTATTAACTTATTTGTGTGTAATAACTATCTAGATTTAAAGGATAATAATTTAAAGTTTAAAAATTGCAAAAAAAAAATTAAAATTTTGTGAAATTTCTGACATTTTTCTAAATAAATGCAAAACATATTCACCTAAATTTGCTATTAACACAAAGTATAATGTGTCACGAAAAAACATTCTCAAAATCACTTGTCAGGTTTGAAAAATGTTTCGTTATCACTAAAGGAGGTGAGTAGTTGCATCCCTTTGCCTATCTTGCCCCAATTTAAGGTTGGTGAACTATGCTATCGCATTATTACCCCTAAAGACACTAATCGCGTTGTGTTTTATTGTAATGTGTATTATGTCATCCGTCTTTGTATATACTTCCAGATGAGGGTCCTTGGAGAGGATGTCGAGTCACGTACCCCAGAGCTTGTAACGCAGAAGGTTACTGGCCTAAACAGGACTGAGTACGTGGGACTAGTGGGGTTATCAATAGTGTTGAGCGAATTTGTTTGGCATTTCAAATTAGTGTTCGGGGTTCTGGCTTGTTGGCGCCAAAAAATCGCCTCCGCCCATGAACATCCCTGATTTGCCACCCTGTCACGCAGATTTTATCAAGTTATCAAGCGGTAGATCCAGGGTGACAGTAGTGGAAGGATTAGGATGCGGAACCGCTGAGTAAGTAAGGAGACTTGCTTATCAGGACTGTAGCGTTAAAGCTTGGTTTTGGTGAAGTAGGATGAAACAATGTGCCTTTCTAGCTCTGGAGTTGACTACAAAGGAAGGATACTGTGTGAAAGAAAATGCTTCATACTATAGAGGAAATGTCCATAAGACTTTGTACCCGCTATCACTTGTATATAAACCTTACCAAGTTACTGCTTAGTAAAGACTTTATTTTTGAATTGTGGTATCCCTTATTGAACTGTGGAATCTACAGTCCTGGCCAGCCTACACCACCGGCTACATGAGGCCTGCACGGGAGTAATGCCCTCATAGCATAGGGCCACACACCCAGCCGGGACCCACACTTTCATGTAGTGAGACGGGGCATAAAACAAGATGAGCGCCTCGCCTGCGGCTACCGCCCTGCGCTACACCCGCACCAACGACTGAGAGCTGTTGTGTATCTGCACACATATGTATACATGTCACAGCTTTCTTGTATCAGTTAGCTAATATGCTCTATATTTATTATCTCTGGGTTATTATTGCTACTGAACTGTATTCATACTATGCATCTGTAACATAGGTGCTCCTTTCAATCTTATGTACTGTAGGACAGTTAGGGTATGTGCAGACTATCCGGAGCCGGCTGCGGAGGAGCTGCCTCCGGCTTCAGCTCATTATGCAAATGAGCACCGGCCTCTTTTTTTTTTTCTCACATGCAGACTTTCTCCATAGAGAATAGGTCTATGGGGAAAGCCCACATGCGGACCCGCAGGAGAAATTGACATGCTGCATTCTGGAAAGACGCGCCGCATGTCAGTTTCCGCGGGTGTGCCGCAGACGCATAGTGGGCACGGGATTTGTATAAATCCCATCCAATATGGTGTAACATCTGGCCACTTGTGCAATGAACACTGACCGTGTGCACAAACCCTTGGTCCCTGAGTAGTCCAATCTTACTTCATTTGTGTATTTTCATGATCGAGTGCTGTAGCTTTGGAAGTAAGGAGCACAATAATAAGAGCAGCTGGGTTCACAAACTGTATAGTGGTGGTGTGCAGGGCCGGCTCCAGGTTTTTCTGGGCCCCGGGTGAAAGAGTCTCAGTGGGCCCCTTTAACATATACCATGATTCATGATGCACAGATACCGCAGAGAAATATATATATAGTACAATGCAAAGATTTCACTTCTTACATTACATGAGCGATATCTATTGTAAATTCTACCATAGATCAGGAACCGGCGAATCGCTCCACACAGTATACTGGCCCCCATAAAATGCTCCATACAGAATACTGGCCCCCATAAAATGATCCGTACAGGATACTGGCCCCCATATAATGCTCCGTACAGGATACTGATCCCCTTATAACGCTCCATACAGGATACTGGCCCCCATATAATGCTCCATGCAGGCTGTTCCCCCCACATAATGCCCTATTCAGGCTGTTCCCCCCTTATAATGCCCCATGCAGGCTGTTCCCCCCCTTATAATGCCCCATGCAGGATGTCACCCCCCCATATAATGCCCCATTCAGGCTGTGCCCCCACATATAATGCCCCATGCAGGATGTCACTCCCCCCCATATAATGCCCCATACAGGATGTCACTCCCCCCATATAATACCCCATGCAGGATGTCACTCCCCCCCATATAATGCCCCATGCAGGATATCACTTCTCCCCCTCATATACTGCCCCATGCAGGATGTCCCTGCCCCCCATATAATGCCCCATGCAGGATGTCCCCCCCATATAATGCCCCATGTAGGATGTCCCTTCCCCCCATATAATGCCCCATGCAGGATGTCCCATTCCGCCCCATATAATGCCCAAAGCAGGATGTCCCTTTCCCCTTCATATAATGCCCCATGCAGGATGTTCCTTTCCCCACCATATAATGCCCCATGCAGGATATCACCCCCTCTCTTTATAATACCCCATGCAGGATGTCACTCCCCTCTCTTTAAAATGCCCCATGCAGGATGTCACCCCCCCTCTTTATAATGCCCCATGAAGGATGTCACTCCCCCATATAATGCCCCATGAAGGATGTCACTCCCCCATATAATGCCCCATGCAGGATGTCACCCCCCATATAATGCCCCATGCAGGATGTCACCCCCCCCATATAGTGCCCCATGCAGGATGTCACCCCCCCATATAATGCCCCATGCAGGATGTCACCCCCCATATAATGCCACATGCAGGATGTCACCCCCCCATATAATGCCACATGCAGGATGTCACCCCCCCCCATATAATGCCCCATGCAGGATGTCACCCCCCACCATATAATGCCCCATGCAGGATGTCACCTCTCCCCCCCATATAATGCCCCATGCAGGATGTGACCTCTCCCCCCCATATAACGCCCCATGCAGGATGTCCCTTTCCCCCACCATATAATGCCCCATGCAGGATATCACCCCCCTCTCTTTAAAATGCCCTATGCAGGATGTCAATGTCACCCCCCCTCTTTATAATGCCCCATGCAGGATGTCACCCCCCATATAATGCCCCATGAAGGATGTCACTCCCCCATATAATGCCCCATGCAGGATGTCACCCCCCATATAATGCCCCATGCAGGATGTCACCCCCCATATAGTGCCCCATGCAGGATGTCACCCCCCCATATAATGCCCCATGCAGGATGTCACCCCCCCATATAATGCCCCATGCAGGATGTCACCCCCCCTCATATAATGCCACATGCAGGATGTCACCCCCCACCATATAATGCCCCATGCAGGATGTCACCCCCACCATATAATGCCCCATGCAGGATGTCACCTCTCCCCCCATGCAGGATGTGACCTCTCCCCCCCATATAACGCCCCATGCAGGATGTCCCTTTCCCCCACCATATAATGCCCCATGCAGGATATCACCCCCCTCTCTTTAAAATGCCCCATGCAGGATGTCACCCCCCCTCTTTATAATCCCCCATGCAGGATGTCACCCCCCCATATAATGCCCTATGCAGGTTGTCACCCCCCATATAATGCCCCATGCCTCCATACATTAAGAAAAAAAAATCAAATACCTCACTCCTCCTCACCTGCTGTTGCTGCTCAGGTCCGGACTCCAGCGTCGTCGGCGTCGTCCCACTCTGCACTGCCTGTGACGGCTCAGGGGAGGGCACGGTGGAAAGACGTCACTGCACCCTCAGACCTGAGACGTCACAGGGAGCACACAGCAGGAAGACAGCGGATCTGCAGAGGCACAGGGAGAGGTAAGTATCCGGCTGCAAGGGCCCTGAGCAAGCGGGGGAGAAGGGCGGGCGCTGGCACTTGCCTGGGTGCTGATGCCGGCCCTGGTGGTGTGCTACACAGCCAGCTACTTTGTTGCAAAATTGTATGTTTAACCATACATTGCTGTGGTTCTGTGGCCCCTTTACCTCTTGAGTGCAGCTACACAGGTTGCACCAATATTATATTCTCCCCTGATTCCACGTGACAGAAATCATACATTCACATAGGTTTCTGACAACATAACTACACTTCTGTGTGAGATATTCCAAGCCAAACTCCAAAAAGCACTTGGAAAATAATTTTCTAAAAAATTTCTAAAGCTGTGATATTATTTTACCCTGGTATTTAAAATCAGAGTTCCTTTAAATATCACTGGAAGCACAATATTTCCTTGTATTCTCCTTCCATGGTAAGTGAACTGCACATAACAGATTTCTTGCTGCCTGCTCTTTTGAACAGAGCTGCAGGGCACATATTTTTATCTAATAGTTGTACCCACTCACATTATTCTGGGCACAAAATCTCTTATTAATATTACCCAGCAATCTGAGATACATGTAGCATGCCGTTCCTTTTTGATGCAAAACGTGTCCAGCATGAGTACTGCTATGTGGCAGATTATTCTGATCCGGTGGCATATAATTTACCCCACCAGATAACAGATTAGTTACTTAGAATATGGATTCATCACGATGCATTAGTAAACCTCTATTCATTTTATATGCACGTTAATATTTTCTATCATGTTTATTACAGAATTGATTATTTAGCAGTTTTTGTGTTAGAATCTCTCTTTTTATTACTGGGACTAATACCAAACTGGAACGCAACACAAAATCTAATTCTTTGCAGCCCTTATGAAGACGAAAACTATTTTATGACAGATTGTGGCTGCAGTGCCATTAACAGAATTCATGGTGCAATGACAGCTGAGGATTACCATTCTGCTTGTTCATTAGGACATGTTTCTTCATACTTCCATCAATGCTGGCAGGGTCTGAGTGAGTAGGAACGCACCCTGTTGACAAGGAGAATGGTAACACTCAGTTATCGGTTTATTCATACATTTCCAGAAAGAATAACACAGGAAAAACACAATGCACAGTTCTAAAAGAAGTTCCAACATTTTTTTTCATAGAAAATTCAAATGTGTACTAAACACCGCCTGTCTCTCCTTTCTACTTCCAGCGGAGGATCTCCCGTGGCTGCTGCAGCCAATCAGTGTCTATGGATTGGCTGCAGCCTTCACATTCCATCTGAGCCAAAGGAAACAATCTCTCTACTGACTTGGATGAATGTGAAGACTTAAGGATGTAATATTATACTGTATAACTTGAACTTTGATTTGGTTAAAAATAGGTTTAGAAGATTGTGCAGGAGAGTAGATGTACTGGTTACAGACAATGGCATCAGTCACAGTTGAAGGTGTGGTCCTCGTACCTATGATATTCTACGGGGCTCTGCACGTATCTGATTTTTTTGCTCTGATGGAATGGTCCACGGGAAATAACGGAGACATGTCCGATTTTGATCCAGGGGTTGTATCAATATCGACATCGCAAGTCTATGGGTCCGTGATGTCACCCGAGTGGGATCCAACTTTCACAGACTGTCAGAAAGGAGAAGGTGGAAAAATACTGATGTCTGAATGAGCCCTTAGGAGTTTTGATCCTACTGACAGACTCGCTGTAACTAATTCTTCAGCCTGCTCTGGATTCTAAGACTACATGCACATATTAAGTATTTGGTGAGTTTTTTTACCTCAGTATTTGTAAGCCAAAACCAGGAGTGGGTGAAAAATGCAGAAGTGGTGACGTGTTTCTATTATAAAATAAGCAACTTGCACTGGAGACGTAGGGGGGAAAGGGGTGATATCAATGGGGTTGTTAAAGGGGTGATATCAACAGGGTAGTTAAAAAGCCAAGGTAATGGTAATAATTATAATGGTACAGTAGTGAGTAAACACAAACAATTTTATTGGTTCATGAAAAGATCTGAGATTGTGGGTTGTAAGTAATCACCTAGGCAGGTTAACGATGCAACAATATTTTATTGATCACAGCCATGGTAATAAAGAAATTCCAGGTAAATGGCTAAAATACAGTTCTCTCAGTCCTCAAGTTCCCAATCTGGGTTCAATAGTTCCACTGGCTTTGTATCAGGCCATACTCACTGTCTCCCAACTTTTGGTTGGCCAAAAGATTTCGTATCTCCAGCCAGTATAGTCTGTAGCCACAGTCCATGATCCTCTAGACGGCAGATAAAACGATGAAAGCACATGTATCCGGTAGCAGCAGTCCTTTTAAGAAAGTTTAAATCCAAATGACATAATCCATAATGGTAAAATGTTTATCCATCCATCGAAGTCCACGGTCTCCATCCTCTTCCTTCAATCCTTCCACACCACTCTCTAAAACATCTCTCCACTTTCTTCCACTGGGATCAGTCCCATCCCAGAAGTGATCACACCTTCTGCCTTAAACATTCACTGTTCGCTAAAACAATGAAGAATATTCTAGAAGCCTTCACCTGAGACTGCATGTAAGACCCCCTGTGGTGACGGCTCCACTGTGACTCAATCTACACACACATAATGAGATTATTGGCTGTTGAAACAAAGGACTCCTGAGATAAAGATGAGATTAGTGGAATGCTGGACATTTTACAAGTGAATCTTCCATACTGACAAGTCAGCAGAACTATATAAAATATAACAAGCAAATCACTAATAAAACATAATAATAATATTGACAAAAATGGTGGTCCGTTGCTGAAAAAGTATCATAGTCTTTAGTAAGTGGGCAGCTCCTCACAGTTCAGTTAAAACAATTATTAGAGATAAAAGATGGCGTGCGGATAAGATCGGGGGATTTAAAAGATGAAAACCGTTGTAGGCGAGGAGTAAAAGATTTCCTTGCAGCCTTTGGTTTAGTATATAGAATGGTCCTTAGTTTCCAATGGGTATAACATGACTTAGAATGCGGTCATCCCCTGGAGGGTAGGGAACCTTCTCATGGACTGAAGGAAAAATGGACAGGTAAGGTAAAAAGTGGTTAAGACAATACAGAAAATGTTAGGATATGGATATATACCTGTAAGTTACTTCTGAGTGGGAGTCAACGCAGCCCTTGTGGGTGGTACGTAGATGGGCTCTCAGAGGCTGAGAATAAGATGGCACAGTGTGACAGAGGTAATACGACTAAATAAATTGCCACTATGATGAAGCGGCAGGTAGGACTATAAGGTTACCTGTTGAATCAATGGACGTGGTGTAACCTGAAGTCACTGGAGTCTTTTTGTGATAAATGGCTGGATTTTCTGGTCGATATCCTTGGCAGTGACGGTTTACTGGACATAAACACAAACTGCTGAAGATGGAAGCAATAGAAGAATGCCAGTCCACGTTCTCTGTCAAAGGTGGTTAGCGGAGGAGAGTTCACTGCTGATTCAGCGATCCAGTATCCCCTTTGCTCTGTGAGGTGGGTATAGCAAAGCAATGTGGAGAGTCTATCTGCAGCTGATAGCCCCTGTGGTAGAGGAAGATAGGTACTGCAGAGCAGCGTGGATTATGTGTTTGAGATTCCACTCAGGTTCCATATGCACACTTGCAGTTTTCTGCGGAAGCGTTGGTGTTGTGGTGAGCGGCTGCGTGTATAAGCGCTTAACAGAAGAGGTGATGAGACCGCAGGTAAGGTCTTCACTTACGGCACTGGCGGATCCAGAGTGCAGGCGGTCGGTGAGTGGACGAAAATAGCAAGGGGAGGGGGGAGGTGTGTTTCTATTATACTTTTCCTCTGACTGTTCCTCTCCTGGTTTTGTTTTACACATACTGAGGTAAAAAACTCATCAGATACTCAACGTGTGCATGAGGCCTAAGGGTGCTTTAACGTTGCGTTTAGTACACACTTGGTGGCCCCATCTACAACGTCTGAGTGTCCGCCTTCCATAGGCGTACACGATCAAAAATGATGAGCAGCAGAGCTCACATTCGCTCTGCCGGCACCATTGTAGCCTGTGGCCCCATTGGGGCATACGTCCGAATCCCGTTTTTGGAGAGAATGGGGTTCGGACATATGCCCCGATGGGGCGACCGAGCGTGTACTAAACGCAATGTGAAAGCACCCTAATACAGTACCTTGCAAAAGTATTCACCACCTTGGCATTTTTCATGTTTTGTTACCTCACAACCTGGAATTTCACAGTTTTTTTGAGGGTTTGCATCAGTTTGCTTTTCTTTTTATTGTGAAGCAAATAAAAATAGGACAAAATAACTGAAAACTTCAGTGTTCATAACTATTCACTTGCCCTAAGGTCAGTACCTTGTAGAGCCTCCTTTTGCGGCAATTACAGCTGCAAGTCGCTTTGGATAAGTCTCTATGAGCTTTCCACATCTTGCTACTGGGATTTTTGCCCATTCCTTAAGGCAAAACTGCTCCAGCTCCTTCAAGTTAGATGGTTTCCTCTGGTGAACAGCAATCTTCAAGTCTGATCACAGATTCTCAATTGGATTAAGGTCTGGGCTTTGACTAGGCCACTCCAAAACATTTTCATGTTTCCCCATAAACCATTCGAGTGTTGCTTTAGCAGTATGCTTTGGGTAATTGTCTTGTTGGAAGGTGAACCTCCGTCCCAGTCTCAAATCACTGACAGACTGAAACAAGTTTTGCTCAAGAATATCCCTGTATTTTGCACCATCCATCTTCCTCTTGACTCGGCCCATTTTCCCTGTCTCTGCTGCCGAAAAACATCCCCACAGCATGGTGCTGCCACCACGTTTAACTGTGGGGAAGGTGTTTTTGGGGTGATGAGATGTGTTGGTTTGGCTCCAGACATAGCGTTTACATTAGTGGCCAAAAAGTTCAATTTTTGTCTCATCTGACCACAGCACCTTCCTCCAGACATTTGGGCAGTGTCCCACATGTCTTTTGGCAAACTGAAAACTAGCCTTACAGTTTTTGTAAGTAAAGGATTTATTCTGGCCACTCTTCCATAAAGCCCACCTCTATGGAGTGTACAGCTTATTTTGGTCGTATGAACAGATACTCCAGTCTCTGCTTGGAACTCTGCAGCTCCTTCAGGGTTACCTTTGGTCTCTGTGCTGCCTCTCTGATTAATGCCCTCCTTGCCCGGGCTGAGAGTTTTGGTGAGCAGCCCTCTCTTGGCAGGTTTGTTTTGGTACCAATGTTCTTTCCATTTGATGATAGTGAATTTCATGGTGCTACTGGGGATCATCAGACGTTTGGATATTTTTTTATAATCGAACCCTGACTTGTGCTTCTCAACAACTTTGTCCCTGACTTGTTTGGAGATCTCTTTGGTCTTCATGGTGTTGTTTGGTTAATGGTGCCTCATGCTTAATGGTGTTGCAGTCTCCGTGGCCTTTCAGAAAAGTTGTGTATATACTGACAGACCATGTGACACTTAGATTGCACACAGGTGGACTTCCTTTCACTAAGCATGTGACTTATGAAGGTAATTTCTTGCACCAGAAATTTTTATGGGCTTCATAGAAAAAGGGGTGCATATATATGCACATAAATTTCATTTATGTCTATATTTTTCTCACTTCACCAATTTAGACTATTTAGTGCGGATGCATCACACACAAATCAGATTACAAAATTATTTAAACACATGTTGTAATGTAACAAAATAGGCAAAAAGACAGGGGGATGAATACTTTTGCAAACCACTGTACATATAGGCTGCAAAAGTTAAGCTGGTTAAAACTTTTTAATATAACTCTATTGCTAAAAAAAAGCTTTTTAGACAATAATACATGTATTTAGTATTATAAAGGAGCATAATGGCAGTCCTTAAAGGGTTAAGTCTCACCAATTATTCACATAAAAATGTACTAGTACTATGATTTATTCCAATTCCAGTGTCAGCTTCATATACATTGGTGTTATATAGGTTACATAGGTTCTGTTCACACTTGCATTTCAGACTCTGGAGCTAAAGGAACATTAATCATAGTTTCTGTAATTTTTACTGGAAAAAATTAGTGTAACATGTTGCGCTATTTTTTTCCAGTAATATGACTGTCACCATAACGTAAATCTGAGGAACCCCATTATAACTATTGGAGTCCTGCTGGCGTTGTGAATTAACAAATGTATGAAGGTTAAGAGCAATTACCTTATGTTTTCTTCTTACAGATTTAAGTATATTTATAGAGGTGACCTTAAGATTGCTGTTTGCATTTAAAGCAAGTCTGCTTTTTATCTATTTGCTGGTATTATTATCTCAGCTGGTTTATTGTGGTAGAGGAATGTGATGTTTAGAGATTTGCTTTGTCCAGTGCCAATTGGCAGCAGTGGAAATTACTCCATGTCAGGTGGCAATGTTTTCTTTTGCTTAGTGTCATTCTCAGGGGTCAAAACTAGACTTAAAGCAAGACTCAGTTGTGAAGATCCTGAAATGGTGTGGAACTAAGTGAAGCTGGTATACATCTTTAACCCTGCAGGGACAACAAAATTGCTGCATGTTACAGGGCTGACACCCATGTCTTTGACATCACTTCCTGTTCTGTAGTTATTGGGTGTAACTTCACTTCATGGGCTTCATTCTCTGCCCATTCCTGCTCCGCTCATTCCTGCTCTGCTCATTCCTGCTCTGACCATTGCTGCTCAGCCCATTCCTGCTCCGACCATTGCTGCTCCGACCAGTCCTGCTCCGCCCAGTGCTGCTCCGCCCATTCCTGCTCCGCCCATTCCTGCTCCAACCATTGCTGCTCCGCCCATTCCTGCTCCGCCCATTCCTGCTCCGACCATTGCTGCTCCGCCCATTCCTGCTCCGACTATTCCTGCTCCGACTATTCCTGCTCCGACCATTCCTGCTCCGCCCATTGCTGCTCCGACCATTCCTGCTCCGCCCATTGCTGCTCCGCCCTTTCCTGCTCCGATCATTGCTGCCCTGCCCATTCCTGCTCCGACCATTCCTGCTCCAACCATTCCTGCTCCGCCCATTGCTGCTCCGACCATTGCTGCTCCGCCCATTGCTGCTCCGCCCATTCCTGCTCCGACCATTCCTGCTCCAACCATTCCTGCTCCGACCATTGCTGCTCCGCCCATTGCTGCTCCGCCCATTGCTGCTCCGACCATTCCTGCTCAGCCCATTCCTGCTCCACCCATTCCTGCTCCGACCATTCCTGCTCCGACCATTCCTGCTCCACCCATTCCTGCTCCGACCATTGCTGCTCCGACCATTGCTGCTCCGACCATTGCTGCTCCGCCCATTCCTGCTCCGCCCATTCCTGCTTCACCCATTCCTGCATGCATTTTGCACATGATAGGTCAGCATGGTGGCTCAGTGGTTAAAGACAACATCTGCACTCACACTTGAAATATTCCAAATACTGATAGGGAAATTAGACTGTGAGCTTCAAGCTATTATTAATGTAAGGCTTCTTTCATAACTGCGTACTATTATACTTCTGTAATTCAGATCTGCACTACGGATGTTCATTTCAACCAAATGCATCAGTATTTGACCAATTTTTGCAGTGGTGTAGAATGGATTGCTAAGTGCCTGGGGCAAGGCAAATACTTTATGCCCCCTAGCCCATGAACCTTTAGCACTCTCTGAGTCCATTCCAGAAGTCCAGTATTGAACGCTTTATACCCAAACAACAGGTACTATTGGAATATCAGGAAAAATCCAGAGTTAATAGTTTGCTCTTTGACCTCCTATTTTTTTCTGTTTTTATTTTTTTTAAATAAAAAGCTAAACTTTGTTATATTCTTTTTTTTATTACATTTTTGTAATAGTGTTATTGTTTTATCATTATTATTTATCATTGCATCCATTTGCAGTCATTGCTACTTTTTTCCCGTTAGTAAAAACGGATCCTTATTCGCCTTATATAAGACAACAGTAATAGATGCAAAAACTGATCAAATACTGATGGCATACTGATTCAAGCATTCTACAGACTTTGCCATAGACTTAAGTGGGCATATTCCATCAGAAGAATAGATGAAAATAGCACATGCTTAATTTTCCAAAATGGATGTGAAGAAAACTCTCATCTTCATGAATAGCACCATATTTTATTTTGTGAAAAACAAATTAAATATGAATGATGAATAGCCTCCAAGTCCGACAAGGGTAAAGAACAAGAATTTTGTCAGGTTAAACTTCAGTCAATTGCTGCAGAGCTTTTAGTGATGTCACAGAAGGGGCGTGTCATTTTTATAACTTTTATCTAAAGCTCACTACAATATAGAAATGTTGTAATTTCATGTTATCTGTATTTATAATATACTGTATGTTGCACATTGGAAACTTGCATTTCAAAGTCCAGAATGAACAATTTGATATCACTGAGTATGTTACATGACCCTAGAAGATCAGTTTGGCTAATAATTAAAATAAAACTGGAGTTCTACTTTAAGGCAACAGTCAGACTGCCATAGATTCTCTCATCCAAGAGAATCCGGTCGATTATGTAAATGACACTTAGATCAATCACTGATCAAAGTGTCAGCATAGCACAATCTGCTTGTCTCGAATGAAAGAATCAGAGCACGCTGTGAGGAGGAGAACAAAATTTCTCCATTCTATTAGTTCACTGAACTCGGACTTCACTCAAATGTCATCCAAGTGCAGTCCAATATTTTCCAAGCACCCATAGACTTGAATGGGTGAGTGGCATCCAACTTCAAAGTGAAATTGCAGCTTTCTGCATTTTTTTTCACTGACAGATTCTGTCAGTAAAATCAATCGTACATCATCACTGCCCTGTTAAATAATATTGGTCCAAGTGTTATCCGATAAAAAATCGGATAGCACACTGGTGTGAACGAGCCCTAAGAGAAAGATCAGGAGAATTCCTACAGATTCACTTACTAAATACTTTTCATTCATCTTTTTAGATCTTTGCAATGTGAACAGTGTAGCAAAAAAAAGGATAAATAAAGATTTCACTTTTTAGAAACTCAACAAATAAATCAGCAAAATAGACTTGAGAATTATGTAACCTTTGTTCACCAAAATACCTCAACAGAATGGCGATTGTTCAGGAAAAAGTATCACAGCCTATGGTATCACAAAGAGCCGTTTGAGTAGCAGCAGGATTGCGACACCCTCTAATGACAGGTTATTCTGTGGAAGCAAATACACTGAGCTCAGCATAAGACGTTAAGCTTCCTGCCGCTGTACCTATGACGTGACCTCTTTAATTAGAATATTCACACATCCAAGAGTTGCGAGAGAACTGTTGGCACCAGAACAGAGTTGATTCTTTTCACCGCCGCACAAAGAAAATTCTCCTAAATGTTTTCTCGTGATGAGCAGTTAGAGGCACAGAAGGACCCAATGGAGTAAATTAGGCACTGTGGGCTTTCTTTCATATGGGATTTTATTGTCAAGACCGATTTCTGCATTTTACGGAATTTTTTTTAAGGTAATAATCTCCAATTATGGGAAGTATTTGGTTGCTGTCATCAAAGCAAAAGGTGGCTACTTTGAAGAACCTAGAATGTAAGGCATATTTTCAGTTGTTTCACACCTTTTTGTTAAGTATATAATTCCACATGTGTTAATTCATAGTTTTGATGCCTTCAGTGTGAATGTACAATTTTCATAGTCATGAAAATACAGAAAAATCTTTAAATGAGAAGGTGTGTCCAAACTTTCGGTCTGTACTGTATATAAATATACTATCGCTGTAAACGTACTGACCCGAAGAATAAAGCTGTCTTATCAGTTTTATCACACGTGAAACGGCATTAAAAAAAAAAAAACAATTCCTGAATTGTTGGTTTTTGTTTATTCTGCCTACCAAAATTCCGAATAGAAAGCGATCAAAATATGTCATGTGCCCAAAAATGATACCAATAAAAACGTCAACTTGTCTCTCAAAAAACAAGCCCTTACATGACTATGTCGGCCAAAATATGAAAAAATAATTGCAAAAACTAGTCTTTGCAAAAAAAAAGCGTATTTTAGTGTGTGACAGCTGCCAAACCTAAAAACCCGATATAAATGTGGTAACGCTGTAATCGCACCGACCCGAAGAATAAAGTCGTCTAATCACTTATACTGCAAGAGGAACGGCCTAAAAAATAAACTCTAGGGTTAGGGTTGTGCTAGGGTTAGGGTTGGTTTAGGGTTAGGATTGGTTTAGGGTTGTGCTAGGGTTAGGGTTGTGTTAGGGTTAGGATTGGGTTAGGATTGTGCTAGGGTTATTGTTGTGCTAGGGTTGGGTTAGGGTTGTACTAGGGTTAGGGTTGTGTTAGGGTTGTGGTTGTAATAGGGCTGGGGTTGCATTAGGGTTGGGGTTGTATTAAGGTTGGGGCTAGGGTTATGTTGGGGTTGGGATTTTTTCAAAAGTAAAGAAAAAAAATAATGACGATATGGCGACTAGTGTTGAGCGCATGTGCTCGCTTCTTGAGTTTGCATCGGGTGCTCAGGTACACACCGAGTATCGCAGGTCTCTGCCCCATATGTTTAGCGGCTGTTATACAGCCAAAAGAACCACGTGCCTGCCATGCATGAGTGATCCCTGCATGTTTTTTTTGGGTGTCTAACAACCATGAAACATGCAGGGTGGGGACTCAAGCATGTCACTCAAGAACCCGCGATACATGATGCAAACTCAAGTAGCGAGCACTTGCGCTCAAGACTAATGACTACTTATTCAACATGATGACCTAATGTTATCAAATTCTGTGTCGTACCTCTGGTTTCAAAATGCTCACTATACCCCTTGATAAAATCATTGAGGGGTCTAGTTTCCAAAATGGGGTCACTTGTGGGGGGTTTCCACTGTTTAGGCAGTCATACCATTTGTTCAGCATGGATGGCCTAAGGAGAGGGAGAACAAGGAGGAGGACCAGGAGGAGGATGAGGAGGAGGAAGGCATGGACAGTCGTCCTCTTGGTCAGGACAGGGAAGTCTTGGCGGTTGGCAGTCTGGCACACGTGGTTGACTTTATGCACCTCTGCCTTTCCCGTGACCCTTTCGCTGTATGCATTTTTGGCAACAGTAATCACTGGTTGGTCACACTTGTAGACCCATGCTACAAGGAGAACTTTCTATCTCTCCTTCCCGTGGCGGAGAGGTCTAATAAAATGTTGCAGTACCAGAAGGCCCTTGCTGAAGAATTATGAAAAAAATTCCCATCTGAAAATGCTTGCGGCAGAGGTCAGTTTATTGGACAACCAAGGAGTACAGGTGAGGGAGACACAAATGTGATGCAGCAGAGGCAGGGGAACACTGTCAAAGGTGTGGGACAATTTTCTCAAACCCTCCCAGCACCCAGGCTCGATGCGCGGGGTACTTTGACAAGGAGGGAAACGTTTTGGAAGATGCTGAAGGAGTACCTTGACGACCATACATACGTCCTCCGTGTTTCCTCTGTGCCTTATAACTATCCAAGCTGGACACGTGGCATGAACTGGCTCTCTACACCTTGGAGGTCCTGGCCTGCCCTGCCGCTAGCATTTTGTCAGAGCGGGTTTTTAGTGCCACCGGGGGTATTATAACTGATAGGCGCATCCGCCTGTCAACTGAAAATGCTGACAGGCTGACTCTTATCAAAATGAACAAAGGCTGGATTGGGCCACCGGATGATAGCAGTGGAACATAAAGTCAAATCCAGTGGGGTTTTTATGGGGGTCTATTCCCATGCACCTCTTCACACCCAGACATCGGTATACGCTTCCTGATTTTGTCTATTTTATGTCACCCTCCTCCTTCTCCTCATCCTCCACCACCATATCAACAGGGTGACCATCATGCAACACCCACATAATTTTTTTAAGGGTGTTTATGATGCCCGTAGGAATTTTTTTTAGAGGCCCACCTCCAACATTCTGTATGTTATACAGTATGTTCATGTATATCCCCCAGGGGTAAATGCTTTTCAGCCCATGCAGTTAGTGCATGGGCATTACCAGAATAGGAGACCGACTCCTTAATAATGGGAACAATTTTTTTTTAATGAGGACCTCCTGTACATCTCTTCAAAGGTGTATTGGAGTGCGTCCAACATTTTTGGCAGCCCTTGCAGTTACTGCATGGGCATTACCACTATAGGAGACCCACTCCTTAATAATGGGAACAATTTTTTAATAAGGACCTCCTCTACGTTTCTTCAAAGGGGTATTGGAGTGCATTCCAATTTTGGCAGCCCTTGCAGTCACTGCATGGGCATTACCAGTATAGGAGACCCACTCATTAATAATGGGAACTATCATTTTAATGAGGCCCTCCTCTACATCTCTTCAAAGGGGTATTGGAGTGTGTCGAAATTTTGGAAGCCCTTGCAGTCACTGCACACGCAATAACAGTATAGGAGACCCACTCCTTTATAATAGGAACATTATTTTTACTGAGGCCCTCCTCTATGTCTCTTCAAAGGGGTATTGGGGCGCATCCAAATTTTTGGCAGCCCTTGCAGTCACTACATACGCAATAACAGTATAGGAGACCCACTCCTTAATAATGGGAACAACAAAGCATAGCCGGCTAATGGCCCTCTAACAATAGTGAGGGACGACTGCTGGCCCTCTACCAATAGTAAGGGCCGCCTGATGGACTTGTAAAAAGAGGCTTTGTGACTTTCAGAGTTCCTCCTTCATAAATGAAACAATATGTGTCTGATCATGTCTCACACACCATATGGCCAGATAAGGTAGTAAAATGTTAAAATTACATTTACTGGTGAATGTATTTTTCACCATTGAAAGCAATGCAAAAGTGCAAAAACGCATAAAAGCACTACGTGTGAACATAGCCCAAGGTGTGGAGGAGCATTTTGGTTTTCGGTTGTTTATTTCACCTTCTCTACAAGTCAATACCCTGGAAAGAATGTTCCTTAACATTTTTTCCATGAAAATCCATTTTGGCTTCGTTTTTGTATGCTTTATTTTGAGTTCGTAAAAGTGGTGTAATACTCTGACAGCATTGTTCACAGCAGTGACCTGGGAGTCAGAGATGCGTCCAGGGGTCTTCCCCATGTGGTTCCCATATCATTTGAGCACTGTTTTCATCGATTTGGTCAATTTTTAGGCCCCCTCAGGAGCTCTGGGGAGGGGGTGCTGGAAAAATGCTTCCAAAGTTTCCCATTGACTTACATTGGGCTCATTGCTCGGGTCGAGCACCTGAGCATTACGATTTGCTCGACCCGAACAACGAGCACCCGAGCATTTTAGTGCTCGCTCATCACTAGTCAGAAGACCACCATACACATAAGATAGTTGACCACTCTTGCCAAAATTGGCAGGCTTGGTTGACTTTGCTGCTGTGTATAGGAATCTTAAAGGTGTTGTCCAGTACTATTGATAATGCTCCAATGTATTTTTATGGTTAAAAGAAGTTTCTTTGTAAATACCTTGTGCTGCTGTTCTTGCCTGTGAGCAGCGCTATTGCTGGCCGCTCACAGGTATCACGTGACCCCCGGCTGCAGCCGACTCTGACATCCGCTGATGTCACGTCAAGTTCCGGATGCCGCTGGGGGTGACTCACTTCTGCGTTCCACGGTGGATGCTGGGCTGTGGGTGGGGTTACCCCACGCGTCACACCCAGCATCCACCGCACTCTTTTCCTCTCCTCATTCATCAGGAAAGCACGCGATGGATGCTGGGTGTGACTCGCAGGGTAACCCCGCCTACAACCCAGCATCCACCATGTCACGCCTCACTTGACGTGACATCAGCGGGGGGGTCACATGATGCCTGTGAGCATCCAGCTATCTATAGCACCGCTCATAGGCAGAAACAGCAGCACAAGGTATTTACAAAGATACTTCTTTTCACCATAAAAATACACTGGGGCCTTATCAATAGTACTGGACAGAACCTTTAAGTCTCTGGTTCTATACCATCATTCCAGGCAGTTTTTTATGACAGGTAATTTCTAATAGACTTGCATGTAATAATGAAATTATAAGCAGCTAATTAGAGTTTAAATGAATTAAAATCTTTTCTTTGCATTAGCATGATTAATATAATTTTGTTATGAACCACAATGTCATATGTGACCTCAAAGAATTGCAGATCAAGGCATCCTTCTCTTCCGGATAAGCAGTATGTGGTTGCTATATTTAGCTATATCAAGTTCTGTGCTTGACAAAAGCACAGCCGGACGGTTTTGTACCAAATGGTACATTTTCCTTCATTGCATTTAGGTGGTTTAATGATGACTTTATTTAGTTCTTTGGGGAAATTGACTTTTTATTTTCTTTTGCTTTTCCAAATATAGATTTTAGGATACACAGATATTCCTTGTATGCAAAATCCACAGTACATGCTGAAAGGGAAGGATACATATAACAAGTTGTTCCAAAAGTAATGAATCTGCTTTGTAAGTTTTCAGTGTGTTGGGAAAATTATCTGTTGGAAAAACATTTCTGATTATTATAAGGAGCATATTCAGCAATATAAGTGTCCAAGATTACAGACCACTATATTACCTAAACCCTTTCTCCCCACAAAGGGATTAGCAAAGTGTCTAGAAAAGGAGATGTGACGTTATAGCTATGTATTATGTTAATTATTCACTAGAATATACACACACTGCTCCTATGAATATGTAGCGGTGACCTACAACAGGGAAACGCCAAGAGCTGTATTGATGAATAAGGCACACGCTGCATAGGAAGTCAGTACCGGTGCACTACTTAGCTGCATTAGTGTAGCACCCTGAGGATTCGGCTGCTACAGGGGTATTGCACCTCAACCCAGAGGTGTGATATTCCACTCCCGGGTAAGGATGGAGTGTGGTACTGAGCTCGGTAAGCTGCATGCACTACACACATCCCATTTCCGAGGAGCAGACCAACGGTACTCCCACTTAGAAATGTGCAGGTACGACCGAGTCTGTTCCTGGCTGGAGTGGGAGGGGGGTGGTACATCCCAGTAGTGTAGGGGCAGATAGGGGGAGCAGCCTGGGTAAAGTTAGGAGCTCATTGGGTGCTGGTCACCTGAGCTCACACATAGAGGGAGTATTTAAGGTGGGCACCATCTAAGATCAGGGTCAGTCTGAGAGAAGTCAGCCTTTTGCAGAGAAGCCAGAGGAAGAGAGCAGAGGAGAAGAGCAGCCCCAGGCCCAGAGAGAGTGAGAGAGGAGAGCAAGAAAGACCCAGAGGGGGAGACAGAAGGAACTCTGAGAACCCAAGTACAACCCTAGGGTGAAGAGTTGGCAACAGGGTACCGGATCCCAAACTGGTGGGGGCTAAAGCATACCTCAGCCAGAGACCGGAGGCCATGGGCAGGATCTGCCACGGCCACCCACCACATCCACCCTGAAGGCAAACCACGTGTAGGGTCAGGGAACCCAAGGCCAAGGGTCTCCCAACAGAAGGCCCGAGGGAGCTGGACCTAGGTGGATCCCTGGTGGGGACGGCCAGAGGAAAGGACAGAAGGAGAGCTCAGGGCCACGCTCCGGACTTGTTTGGGGGTTTGCTGAATCCAGGACCTGGTGGACGCAGCACGGCTCGGGTGGTCACTCAAGGCCGGAGTGACCGGAATATCTGCAGTAAGTAAACACCCTGAACTGCACAACCCGACTCTGTCTTTAATTATCATCTACGCTGCACCACCACAACCCCCATCCTCTGCACCTGACCCCCTGAGGCCATACCCCTCCCGTTGGGGGTTATACTATCTAAAGCTGCACCAACACCATCAGCCTCAGCGGACCCTGCTGCAGCGGCGGCCGTAGTGACCGCAATCCAACGGGTGGCGTAGTCGACATAACGAACTTTGTAACATCTGTAGGACTGCCACATACTCTGAGCTTGACACCCTGGGCACGGACCGGGTCACAGCCACTCGGAGACTACAACCCCCATCTGATCCGGCTCCGGGTATTCCCCTAAAGAATATGGCCCAGGGGGTGCGTCAACTTTGGCGTAGTCGGCAGGATCACGTGCCCGCAACACCCGGGTACTGCGTGCCTGAAGAAAAGAACGAGTTTACCTCAAAAAGAAGTCTCCCGCCGGTCCCGGAGGGTCCCCGCCATCGGACTCCATCACAGATCGATTCCCGCCGGTTGTCCGCCATTAACAGCTTTTTCCCGCCATCTGCAGAGTTTCCCGCCACTGGGAGACGATTCCCGCCATTTCCAAAGGTTTCCCGCCTTGTCAGAGCGGACGCCATTATGGGCGTGCCAGAGGGTGGCAAGAGGCCGCCTCCCATCGTGGGCCAGGACCGAAAATGGCGCCAAAAGTGGAAACCGCCCCCACCAACAGAGACTGTGATGCTAGAGGTGTCTGTCAGCGTGAAAGAACTGCCCCTGGAGCTGACAATCACCAAGTGGCCCCGGGACCGCCCTCGAAGTGGGAGGACTGAGAACGAGAGAGCAAAGATGGGTGTCGCCTGGAGCAGTCTGGAGAGAGCGCACCCGGAGACAAGAAGCCTAGAGCTGAGTCCAGAAGAAGCTTACCCGGAGATGGAAGAAGAGCAGAGCAGCACCGGCCCGCTGGCCAGGAGCCTGCTGGAGACAACGGGAGGAGAGCAGAGCAGCACCGACCCGTTGGTCAGGAGCCTGCTAGAAGCAACGACCCCACTAGGCTTAGTGGAGGTCCTGGCACAGCTCCCCCGAGATCGGGAGTGTGCGCAGACTGCGCTGGAGGGCCTCGCACGGAGGATGGCCCGGGTGCAGCGAGAGACGTTAGCAGAATGGAGCCGTGAGATGGCCCAGCAGACAAGAACTCGTCAGCGGAGCACGCCACCCGAGACGAGGAGACAGACCGCCTCTGAGGATGGCGCAGGAGGACTGAAGGCCGGAGACGGCGCCGAGAAGGGAGCCGAACGAAAGGAGGCAGGTAAAGGGGACGTCTCTACCCCAAACCGGGAAACCGCGTACCTGCCCCAGCTCCCCGTCGCAGAGCCCGAAGTACCCCCTGCCGTGCCCGTAACCGCAACGTCACCGCCACAGACTAGGCCTCAACCGGAAGCCGCAGCCGCGACCCCTGTGACGTCACACGCCTCGACCCCGAGCGTGACCAAGCAGGAAGTACCACCAGCCTGGTCGCAAGGCCTAGAACCCCCGGGCGCCGCAATACCAACAGCGCCCCCTACCTCCGCGGAGCCACCGGCCTGGTCGCAGGGCCAAGTAGCCCAGGGCGCCGCCGTCCTTACGGTGCCCTTCACTTTCCAGGTGCCCCAGGCCTGGCCGCAAGGCCTGGGCAACCCGGGCGCCACCACCACCGCGCCCATAAAACCAAGAGTGCCGCATCTGGGAGAAGATCTGTTCGCCCAACATACGTGCCCGGATGGGCAGCTCTTTATATGGCCACCGGAGTTTCACAATCCCCGACTCCGGAAAGAGAGACCCCTAGACGAACCCCTGATCCCGGTTCCAAAGCCCATAAAGAGGACCTCGCCCCCGCTAGAGGAGGCACAGTTTGAGTGGGACCCCACCGGAGAAGATCTTATGGGGTTCACTCAGGAGACCCGGGCAGCTGCAGCGGAGCGTGCAGAGTGCTGCCGGCAACAGCTCGAGGTCTTCGAGAGAGAGGCGGGTCCGGGAACAACAAGCCCAAATAAAGAGCGCGGAGCAGAAGAGCCGGGCCAGGAGGAGTCCCCGTGCAGCTCATGGTCCCCCTTCCACCGGGACTGTGATCAAGTTCAATATGCAGCACGGGTGGGGCTTCATCAGAGATCACCGCACCCCAGGCGATGTCTTCGTGACAAGAAGAGACGTTGAGTCCCACCTACCGGAGGGACACAGAGGTCGTGACCTGTATATAGGGGACGAGGTCACCTTCACCCGGCACAAGTGTGCCAAAGGACCCTACGCCCTCCATGTGCATCGCCTGACGGAGGAGGAGCTGCGGTGTGAGGAGGAGCAAGAGGACCCGGACGGGTCTGAAGCTAAAGTGAATCACAAAGAAAGAGCAGGAGGACGTCGTCGTTGAGTACAGCAGAGTAGAAGCTGTATATAGTTGCCCGTCGGGGCACAGTGAACTGTTGCTGTTATTATAGTCCCCGTTGGGACCAGCAAATTGAACTGTTACCCGTATTTCCCTTAACCCCACTGACCGAGGACTGAGAGCGGTCATCCCTTTCCTAAATACCTGGCCGAGGACTGAGAGCGGCCATATCCCCTTGTAAATAGTTGCGCTTCCTAAGGCGCCCCCTACCGGTTTTATAGGAAAACCATTTTTCTAGAGAAACTGTTGCACTTTTCCCGGGCACACGTTGCACAGTGTCCGGAGGAGGAGCTAGAAGCAAGAGAAGTCTACGAGAATGTTATTTATGAAAAAAGTTTTATTGCTGATATATATGTTTTATATGTTTTTATTATGTTGTTTATGCAAAAATTGTATGTTTTGGTGTTTTTATATCTTACAGCCCGAGGACGTGCTGTGATTTACCAGGGGGGAATGTAGCACCCTGAGGATTCGGCTGCTACAGGGGTATTGCACCTCAACCCAGAGGTGTGATATTCCACTCCCGGGTAAGGATGGAGTGTGGGACTGAGCTCGGTAAGCTGCATGCACTACACACATCCCATTTCCGAGGAGCAGACCAACGGTACTCCCACTTAGAAATGTGCAGGTACGACCGAGTCTGTTCCTGGCTGGAGTGGGAGGGGGGTGGTACATCCCAGTAGTGTAGGGGCAGATAGGGGGAGCAGCCTGGGTAAAGTTAGGAGCTCATTGGGTGCTGGTCACCTGAGCTCACACATAGAGGGAGTATTTAAGGTGGGCACCATCTAAGATCAGGGTCAGTCTGAGAGAAGTCAGCCTTTTGCAGAGAAGCCAGAGGAAGAGAGCAGAGGAGAAGAGCAGCCCCAGGCCCAGAGAGAGTGAGAGAGGAGAGCAAGAAAGACCCAGAGGGGGAGACAGAAGGAACTCTGAGAACCCAAGTACAACCCTAGGGTGAAGAGTTGGCAACAGGGTACCGGATCCCAAACTGGTGGGGGCTAAAGCATACCTCAGCCAGAGACCGGAGGCCATGGGCAGGATCTGCCACGGCCACCCACCACATCCACCCTGAAGGCAAACCACGTGTAGGGTCAGGGAACCCAAGGCCAAGGGTCTCCCAACAGAAGGCCCGAGGGAGCTGGACCTAGGTGGATCCCTGGTGGGGACGGCCAGAGGAAAGGACAGAAGGAGAGCTCAGGGCCACGCTCCGGACTTGTTTGGGGGTTTGCTGAATCCAGGACCTGGTGGACGCAGCACGGCTCGGGTGGTCACTCAAGGCCGGAGTGACCGGAATATCTGCAGTAAGTAAACACCCTGAACTGCACAACCCGACTCTGTCTTTAATTATCATCTACGCTGCACCACCACAACCCCCATCCTCTGCACCTGACCCCCTGAGGCCATACCCCTCCCGTTGGGGGTTATACTATCTAAAGCTGCACCAACACCATCAGCCTCAGCGGACCCTGCTGCAGCGGCGGCCGTAGTGACCGCAATCCAACGGGTGGCGTAGTCGACATAACGAACTTTGTAACATCTGTAGGACTGCCACATACTCTGAGCTTGACACCCTGGGCACGGACCGGGTCACAGCCACTCGGAGACTACAACCCCCATCTGATCCGGCTCCGGGTATTCCCCTAAAGAATATGGCCCAGGGGGTGCGTCAACTTTGGCGTAGTCGGCAGGATCACGTGCCCGCAACACCCGGGTACTGCGTGCCTGAAGAAAAGAACGAGTTTACCTCAAAAAGAAGTCTCCCGCCGGTCCCGGAGGGTCCCCGCCATCGGACTCAGTCACAGATCGATTCCCGCCGGTTGTCCGCCATTAACAGCTTTTTCCCGCCATCTGCAGAGTTTCCCGCCACTGGGAGACGATTCCCGCCATTTCCAAAGGTTTCCCGCCTTGTCAGAGCGGACGCCATTATGGGCGTGCCAGAGGGTGGCAAGAGGCCGCCTCCCATCGTGGGCCAGGACCGAAAATGGCGCCAAAAGTGGAAACCGCCCCCACCAACAGAGACTGTGATGCTAGAGGTGTCTGTCAGCGTGAAAGAACTGCCCCTGGAGCTGACAATCACCAAGTGGCCCCGGGACCGCCCTCGAAGTGGGAGGACTGAGAACGAGAGAGCAAAGATGGGTGTCGCCTGGAGCAGTCTGGAGAGAGCGCACCCGGAGACAAGAAGCCTAGAGCTGAGTCCAGAAGAAGCTTACCCGGAGATGGAAGAAGAGCAGAGCAGCACCGGCCCGCTGGCCAGGAGCCTGCTGGAGACAACGGGAGGAGAGCAGAGCAGCACCGACCCGTTGGTCAGGAGCCTGCTAGAAGCAACGACCCCACTAGGCTTAGTGGAGGTCCTGGCACAGCTCCCCCGAGATCGGGAGTGTGCGCAGACTGCGCTGGAGGGCCTCGCACGGAGGATGGCCCGGGTGCAGCGAGAGACGTTAGCAGAATGGAGCCGTGAGATGGCCCAGCAGACAAGAACTCGTCAGCGGAGCACGCCACCCGAGACGAGGAGACAGACCGCCTCTGAGGATGGCGCAGGAGGACTGAAGGCCGGAGACGGCGCCGAGAAGGGAGCCGAACGAAAGGAGGCAGGTAAAGGGGACGTCTCTACCCCAAACCGGGAAACCGCGTACCTGCCCCAGCTCCCCGTCGCAGAGCCCGAAGTACCCCCTGCCGTGCCCGTAACCGCAACGTCACCGCCACAGACTAGGCCTCAACCGGAAGCCGCAGCCGCGACCCCTGTGACGTCACACGCCTCGACCCCGAGCGTGACCAAGCAGGAAGTACCACCAGCCTGGTCGCAAGGCCTAGAACCCCCGGGCGCCGCAATACCAACAGCGCCCCCTACCTCCGCGGAGCCACCGGCCTGGTCGCAGGGCCAAGTAGCCCAGGGCGCCGCCGTCCTTACGGTGCCCTTCACTTTCCAGGTGCCCCAGGCCTGGCCGCAAGGCCTGGGCAACCCGGGCGCCACCACCACCGCGCCCATAAAACCAAGAGTGCCGCATCTGGGAGAAGATCTGTTCGCCCAACATACGTGCCCGGATGGGCAGCTCTTTATATGGCCACCGGAGTTTCACAATCCCCGACTCCGGAAAGAGAGACCCCTAGACGAACCCCTGATCCCGGTTCCAAAGCCCATAAAGAGGACCTCGCCCCCGCTAGAGGAGGCACAGTTTGAGTGGGACCCCACCGGAGAAGATCTTATGGGGTTCACTCAGGAGACCCGGGCAGCTGCAGCGGAGCGTGCAGAGTGCTGCCGGCAACAGCTCGAGGTCTTCGAGAGAGAGGCGGGTCCGGGAACAACAAGCCCAAATAAAGAGCGCGGAGCAGAAGAGCCGGGCCAGGAGGAGTCCCCGTGCAGCTCATGGTCCCCCTTCCACCGGGACTGTGATCAAGTTCAATATGCAGCACGGGTGGGGCTTCATCAGAGATCACCGCACCCCAGGCGACGTCTTCGTGACAAGAAGAGACGTTGAGTCCCACCTACCGGAGGGACACAGAGGTCGTGACCTGTATATAGGGGACGAGGTCACCTTCACCCGGCACAAGTGTGCCAAAGGACCCTACGCCCTCCATGTGCATCGCCTGACGGAGGAGGAGCTGCGGTGTGAGGAGGAGCAAGAGGACCCGGACGGGTCTGAAGCTAAAGTGAATCACAAAGAAAGAGCAGGAGGACGTCGTCGTTGAGTACAGCAGAGTAGAAGCTGTATATAGTTGCCCGTCGGGGCACAGTGAACTGTTGCTGTTATTATAGTCCCCGTTGGGACCAGCAAATTGAACTGTTACCCGTATTTCCCTTAACCCCACTGACCGAGGACTGAGAGCGGTCATCCCTTTCCTAAATACCTGGCCGAGGACTGAGAGCGGCCATATCCCCTTGTAAATAGTTGCGCTTCCTAAGGCGCCCCCTACCGGTTTTATAGGAAAACCATTTTTCTAGAGAAACTGTTGCACTTTTCCCGGGCACACGTTGCACAGTGTCCGGAGGAGGAGCTAGAAGCAAGAGAAGTCTACGAGAATGTTATTTATGAAAAAAGTTTTATTGCTGATATATATGTTTTATATGTTTTTATTATGTTGTTTATGCAAAAATTGTATGTTTTGGTGTTTTTATATCTTACAGCCCGAGGACGTGCTGTGATTTACCAGGGGGGAATGTAGCACCCTGAGGATTCGGCTGCTACAGGGGTATTGCACCTCAACCCAGAGGTGTGATATTCCACTCCCGGGTAAGGATGGAGTGTGGGACTGAGCTCGGTAAGCTGCATGCACTACACACATCCCATTTCCGAGGAGCAGACCAACGGTACTCCCACTTAGAAATGTGCAGGTACGACCGAGTCTGTTCCTGGCTGGAGTGGGAGGGGGGTGGTACATCCCAGTAGTGTAGGGGCAGATAGGGGGAGCAGCCTGGGTAAAGTTAGGAGCTCATTGGGTGCTGGTCACCTGAGCTCACACATAGAGGGAGTATTTAAGGTGGGCACCATCTAAGATCAGGGTCAGTCTGAGAGAAGTCAGCCTTTTGCAGAGAAGCCAGAGGAAGAGAGCAGAGGAGAAGAGCAGCCCCAGGCCCAGAGAGAGTGAGAGAGGAGAGCAAGAAAGACCCAGAGGGGGAGACAGAAGGAACTCTGAGAACCCAAGTACAACCCTAGGGTGAAGAGTTGGCAACAGGGTACCGGATCCCAAACTGGTGGGGGCTAAAGCATACCTCAGCCAGAGACCGGAGGCCATGGGCAGGATCTGCCACGGCCACCCACCACATCCACCCTGAAGGCAAACCACGTGTAGGGTCAGGGAACCCAAGGCCAAGGGTCTCCCAACAGAAGGCCCGAGGGAGCTGGACCTAGGTGGATCCCTGGTGGGGACGGCCAGAGGAAAGGACAGAAGGAGAGCTCAGGGCCACGCTCCGGACTTGTTTGGGGGTTTGCTGAATCCAGGACCTGGTGGACGCAGCACGGCTCGGGTGGTCACTCAAGGCCGGAGTGACCGGAATATCTGCAGTAAGTAAACACCCTGAACTGCACAACCCGACTCTGTCTTTAATTATCATCTACGCTGCACCACCACAACCCCCATCCTCTGCACCTGACCCCCTGAGGCCATACCTCTCCCGTTGGGGGTTATACTATCTAAAGCTGCACCAACACCATCAGCCTCAGCGGACCCTGCTGCAGCGGCGGCCGTAGTGACCGCAATCCAACGGGTGGCGTAGTCGACATAACGAACTTTGTAACATCTGTAGGACTGCCACATACTCTGAGCTTGACACCCTGGGCACGGACCGGGTCACAGCCACTCGGAGACTACAACCCCCATCTGATCCGGCTCCGGGTATTCCCCTAAAGAATATGGCCCAGGGGGTGCGTCATTAGCACATATTACCATCATGTTTACCCTTAAAGGGGTTGTACAGGCTCCATATTTATTTTAACCTAGACTCACTGTCTTCTAAAATAGCAAACACAGTTGTTTCACACCCTCACCAGGACCAACCCCTTTGCCGCTGCCCCAGTCTTTTTTTTTTTATAGACTGCAATGATGAAATCACAACTACAGTGCAAATGACTGCTGCAGCCAATCACTGGGCTCAGTGGCTACAACAGAAGACCTGCTTAACCCAGTGATTGGCTGCAGAAGTCACGTGTGGTGCTGTGTGGTCGTGATGTCACAGCTGCAGCTTGTAAACAAAGACTGAGGCAGCGCAGGACCCGGGGAAGGTGAGTATCAGCTCTGTTTATTATTTTTGATATTTGCAAAGGACACATCCACATCTGCAGCCATTTTTTTTCTCAATGCCGCTAAAATTAAAAATGAGCAATTTAACTTGATTTAAAATTCCTATTGTTTTTGTTCTACAGCTTCTTTGCAAACAATACATCTCTATGGTAAGGCTATGTGCACTCGATGCGGATTCAATGCGTTTCCGAGGCGGTTTTTCCACGCCCATTGACTTGCATTGAATCACAGCAAACCCGCATGTATAATATCTATACATGCGGATTTGCTGCCTTTCAAGCACAGTCAATAGGCGCAAATCCGCTGCAAAATCGCGCTGCGGGTGGTTCCCGGGTCAGTAGAGGAGACTGCTACTCCTCTCATCCGACCGCTGCTCTGGCTGATAACAGTAAGAGCAGCATGGATGGGAGGAGCAGCAGTCTGCTCTTCCCAACCCACGTGCCTGCGATAGTAAAAAAAAAAAGAATAAAAAAGTAAAAATAAAAAAAATAAACCTTTATACTCACTTGTCCGGCAACCCCCGGTGTCCTCTTGATCCCCGGCGGCGATGCTGTTTGTCTGGTGGCCAGCGATACATTGCAAGGTCACGGGCTCGCACCCCGCAGTGTACTACCAGGACCTGCGCTGACGTCACCCATCATGCGATGGTCACGCGACCATCAGCTGATCGGTGACACGTGACCATCAGGTGATCAGTCCCGTGACCATCAGTTGATTGCTGACGCCGGTAATCAGCTGATCAGTCTTGTGACCGATCAGCTAATGCTCACCCTGGGAACATTCACAAGAATGTTGCCAGGGTGTTAAGTTCACCGGGGCTGATCAGCTGACCTTCAGCTGATGAACCCCAGTGACCTCCTGCAGCCTGTATTCTGACAGAGGGTGATTTTACACCCCTGTCAGTTTGCAGTGCTGTATTCTACAGCTGTGACATCAGTGATTTCTGATGTCACGTCTGTAGAAGTGACCCAGAACGTCGTGGGACACTCGGCGGCGATCGTGGACTGCGTCGTTGACGGCGGACAGGTAATGGATACGGTTGTTTGTTATTTTATGTTTTTTTCAGGAGATCGAGGGCTTCACGGAGGCGTGTCATAAAAAAAATTGTAGAACCGTGTGTGTTTTATTTCATTAAAATACTTTATTCTGGCCGTGTTTTTATTGAAAAAGCACCAACCACTTTACTACGCGGTTAGTAATGGGGGCGTCTTATAAACGCTCTCCATTACTAACCTGGGCTTCACGTCAGCCGCCAATACAAGGCTGACGTGACCCCCAACCCAACTGCCACCGCTACAGGGCAATGGGAAAAGTGAGGCTAAGCGCCAGATTTGGCGCATCTTATGGATGCGTCATTTCTGGGACTGCTGAGGGGTGATAATAATATCCACAGAAGGGGCTAGTATCCATGGCCCCTTCCATGGCTATTAATATCAGCCCACAGCTGTCTAGTTTAGCCTTTGCTGGTTAGAGTTTATAGGGGGACCCCACATCAAATTTTTTTCTGGGGTCCCACTGTAATCTAGCCAGTAAAGGCTAAACAAACAGCTGTGGGCTGATATTAATAGCCAGGGAACACTGTTGGCTAATGGCCCCTTCCGTGGCTACTAATATCAACCCCCAGCGGTCGGCTTTCCTTCTGCTGGTTATAAAAATGAAGTGAGAACCCACGCCATTTTTTTTTTCAATTTTAGGCTCTGTGCCCATAATTCTGACGAAGCACCGATTTGGACGCAAATTTTTGCTGCGTCCAAAACGTTGCATTCTATTGAACACAGGTAAATCCATATGTGTTCACTGAACCATGTGGATTTACCACATTCAATACATTCTAGTCGTCAAATTTCTGTTGTGGAGACTAGCGACTCCACAAGAGAATTTGACATGCTGCGGTCCTGAAAAACGTGCTGCATGTCAGTGTCCAGGGGTGATTCGCTGCCTCTGATGCACGCATAGTGGACGTGGGATTTCTAGAGATCCCATCCACTAAAACGTAACATCTGGACGTTGCGGGTTTGGCACTGTATAAACATGCAGCATCAAACATGCAGCGGCTCCTGACTTTGACCATGTACCCAAACTCACCCTCAGCGTATCGATTTCTGTAGCCGACACACTAGTCTCCGCTGCAGATTTTGACCGTCATTATATGCGGTGCATTCACATGTGCCGACAACAAAAATGCAGCATTAGAGCACCGTGTTTTGGACGCAACATAAATACGTTGTGTCCAAAGCGCTGCTGAGTGATTATCGGGGGGACGTAGTGACCAGGGACCATGTTTGCCTAATGGCACCTTCCCAGGCTAAAGTTAACAGCTCACAGCAGTCGCATAAATTGCATGAATAGAAATGCTAATGAAGATTGGGTGAGTGGGACTAGCTGACACCCAGCTCTTTTGTTTGGTGATGTCAAGGAGTCAATCAGACCTTTTCATGACCAAACTTTAATTAAAGTAAAGAAACAAATACACAGACACAGTGTAAGCACTTTATTTGAAATACAACAGACCCATTCTTTAAACATTTAAATGAACCAATATACTCACCCCAGTTCTTATGGTAATCCAAGGGCTTAAGCAATGTCCCACCAAATAACTTTATTTAGCTCAAAAAAGCATTCTTTGATGTACAAAAATGCTTCAAAAACGTTTATAACAAACACATTTAAAAACGCATCAAAAACGCATGTAAATCCGCATGCGTTTTTTTCTACCAGGGAAAGGCTAAAACGCTCAGGAAATTTCTGCTTCAAATCCTGAACATGTGCACATACCCTAAATGGAGAATCAGACAGTGCAGAATTTTGTTTCAGGTTTCCATGGAGACACATAGGTATGTATGGGAGCTATAGGTGCAAAAATGTTGAAAAGTGTTAACCCCTTCATGACATATGACATATATTTGCATCATATGTGGTGTCTCTGACTTTGATGCTGCTCACATGCTCATACCTCCTAACTTTTGAAGAACAGAAAGAGGGACACTTCATGCGGCGCAGTGTGCCATGGCAGATTTTGGCCACACCCATGGCAACTCCCCAATCCATGCTCATTTACCATTTCTTTCTCCCCTGGCAGGAGCTGTTGTCAGAGGGGCGTGGGTAATGAGGGACATTCAGCAGATGTCCTAGACTTCAAGGCATAAACCCAAATCTAGGACTGTCCACTGTCTCCAGGACAGTTGGGACTAGAGATGAGCAAATGGATTCCCAGGTCTCTGGTTCAGCGTCCAGGTCAATGGTACCTGGCGGCTGGACAGGAGGTCGTGAATCTCTAACCATGCGGTGTCCCTGGTGGCTTTTGATCACCCAGGGCAGCGTGACGTCATCTGTGTGTCCTGCTCATCTCTAGTTGGGACCTGTGAATTATTTTTTGTTCTCTCATTCACAATCGTAGCCGCCAGAACTTTCTCATCTTTGTGTAGTTTCATTATACATCTGGCTTTTTTCTGTCTGTAAGGCTGTGTTCACATGTTGCAGAAATACTGTGTTTTTAGTTTTCTGCAGGATCCGCACCAAACTCCACAATAAGGCTGTGATCCCATGATGCGTATTTAATGCGTTTCCGCTGTGGAAACGCATTAAAATCACTTGGTAAGAGGTCTGGTATGTATCCCAATGATAATCCGCATGTGCTGTGCACATGCTGCGGAAATTTCCGCTGCGAATTATCATTGCGGAAAAATCCGCAGCACAACCAATTTCGCAGCGAAATCGCGCCCATTGACTTGCATTGAACAGCATAATATCCGCATGTATATACATGCGGATGTTATGCGGTTCAATGCGCGGATGGTACCCGGGTCTGGAGAAGAGGAGGCTCTCCTCCAACCCGGGTACCATGGTACCTGCAAGTTAAAAAAGAATTATAAAGTAAAAAATAAAAAAAAATATTCATAGTCACCTCTCCGGCAGCCCCCGGTCTCCTCCCGGCCGCATCCTCTCTCCTTGGCGTCCCACAGTGTATGTGCAGGACCTGCGGTGATGTCATTTAGTCAGCTGATAGTCATGCGACCGCAGACGTCAGTGGTCAGGTGATGGTCACGTGACCATCAGCTGACTAAATGACATCACCGCAGGTCCTTCCAGTACACCGCAGGACACCGAGGAGAGAGGATGCTGCCTGGAGAAGACCGGGGACCGCCGGAGAGGTGAATATAAGGTTTTTTATTTCTTTTTACTTTTCAATTCTTTTTTTTACTTTAGATGCAGCATTTGAAGTAGAAATTTCCTCTAAGTTGGTCACACAATATAAATCCATGCCAGTTGCATGGATTTATATTGTGTGACCAACTTGTCAAGCCCTTTTCCAAGTGATGCTCAAAATTGCTTGAAAAAAACGCATGCATAAACGCATGTAAAAACGCTGAAAAAACGCATGTAAAATCCGCATGCTTTTTTTCTGCCAAGGAGATGCAGAAATGCTCAGGAAATTTCTGCTTCAAACCTGCATCGTGGGCACATACCCTTAGGCTATGTGCCCACGTTGCATTTATGAAGCAGAAAATTTCTGCTGCATAAATGCAAGTTCTCTCCTGGAAAAACGCATGCGGAATTCCGCACGCGTTTATCGCGCATTTTTCGCGCGTTTATCACGCGTTTTCCACATGCGGAATTGCCTTGCGTTTTTTATGCATTGGACAAAGGCAATTCCGCTTGCGGAAACGCAAAATTAAATGACATGCTGCGGATTTTTGAACGCGGCATAAACGCTGCGGAAAAATCCGCAGCATGTGCATAGAACTTGCGGAATCCCATTGGGGACCATGGGGTGCGGATATACATGCGTTTTTCAAGCGTTTACGCTGCGGAAATTCCGCAGCATATACGCTTGAAAAATGCTACGTGGGCACACAGCCTTAGGCTATGTGCCCACGTTGCGGAAATGAAGCAGAAAATTTCTGCTTCATTTCCGCATGTCCTCTCCCAGAAAAACGCATGTGGAATTCCGCACGCGTTTATTGCGCGTTTATCGCGCGCTTATCGCGCGTTTACCACATGCGGAATTGCCTTGCGTTTTTAATGCATTGCAGAAGGCAATTCCGCTTGCAGAAATGCAAAATTAATGAACATGCTGCGGATTTTTGAACGCAGCATAAACGCTACGGAAAAATCCGCAGCGTGGGCATAGAACTTGCGGAATCCCCTTGGGGACCATGGGGAGCGGATTACCTAGCGTTTAACAAGCGTTTACGCTGCGGAAATTCCGCAGTGTAAACGCTTGAAAAACGCTACGTGCGCACTCAGCCTAAGAATCAAAGCTTTTCTGAACTGTTAAAAAGCATTCAAAACTCTGCTTCATATCTTCCCAAAAATCGTATCAAGAGGAAAATGCATAAGGCTGGGTGCCCACGTAGCGTTTTTCAAGCGTTTATGCTGCGGAATTTCCGCAGCGTAAACGCTTGTGAAACGCTTGGTAATCCGCACCCCATGGTCTCCAAGGGGATTCCGCATGTTCTATGCACATGCTGCGGATTTTTCCGCAGCGTTTATGCTGCGTACAAAAATCCGCAGCATGTCATTTAATTTTGCGGTAGCGCAGCGGAACTCCCGCCATTGACTTGCATTGAAACGCATAGAAACCGCGACTGTACATTTCTACAAGCGGCTTCTATGCGTCTCTATGTGCGGATGGTACCCAGTTCTGGAGGAGAGGAGACTCTCATCCAGACCTGGGTACCATTGTACCTGTAAAAAAAGAATAAAATAACAAATAAAGTTATATTCACCTGTCCGGCGGCTTCTCTCTGAATGCCGGCATCGCTTGAGGACCTGCGGTGACGTCACAGTCATGTGACCGCAGGCCCTTCACTGCTCTGTCTCGCGATATGCCGGCAGCCGGGAACCAGACAGGAACGAGCGCTGCTGCACACACCGGGACATCGGGGGTGAGTATAGCTTTATTTGTTTAAATTTTTACGGTTCACACTATATAAATCCATGCTGTTTGCATGGATTTATACAGTGTGACCTAGTTGTCAAGCACTTTCCAAGTGATGCTATCGCCTGGAAAGTGCTTGTCAATCCGCATGCAGAAACGCATGTGAATAAGCTTCAAATCCGCATGTATTTGGAAGGAAAAACGCATGCACAATCTGCATGCGTTTTTTCTGCCAGGGAGATGCAGAAATGCTGCAGAAATTTTCTGCTTCATTTCTGCATCGTGGGCACATAGCCTTAAAGAAACGCAGCAAAGACGCCATAATCAGAGAAGATTGTAAGGCTGAGTTCACACGATGCGTTTTTCATGCGTTTCCGCGGCGTTTTTGCAGTTGCGTAAACGCTGCGGAAACGCATGAAAAACGCATGGTAGAAGGGCAGCAATGTTCCCCAATGGAAATCCGCATGTGCTGTGCCCATGATGCAGATTTTTCCGCAGCGTAAACGCTGCAGTCAAAAATCCGCAGCATGTCAATTAATTTTGCGGAAACGCTGCTCTTTTGCCGCCATTGACTTGCATTAGACCGCATGGAATCCGCATCACTGTATATGTTGATGCGCTTTTCATGCGGTCTAATGTGCGGATGGTACCCGGGTGTGGATGAGAGGACTCTCATCCAGACCCAGGTACCATTAAAAAAAAAAGAATAAAATAAAAAATATATATATTCTCACCTTCTGACGGCCCGCGCTGCGTCCTGCCGGCTTCCCGCGCACTTCGCGGTTGAATGAAGGACCTTCGCTGACGTCAGAGTCATGTGACGGGTCACGTGACGCTGACGTCGGAAGGTCCTACAGTCTTCACTGCCGGCAGCCGGGACCGATGAAGCAGGACACCGGGGGCCATCAGATGGTAACGTATAGATTTATTTTTTATTTTTTGACATCACACACTATATAAATCCATGCCGGTTGCATGGATTTATATAGTGTGAAGTTGACAAGCACTTTCCAAGTGATGCTAAAATCGCTTGGGAAGCGCTTGTCAACCCGCATGCGGAAATGAAAGTGAAGACCGCTTCATTTCCGCATGTCCCTGGCAGGAAACCGCATGTACAATCCGCATGCGTTTTTTCCTGCCAGAGAGATGCAGAAACGCTCAGGAAAAAATAGTGAGCATTTCTGCATCGTGTGCACATACCCTTACTGCGTTGTTTGGTGCGGACACCTGCAGAAAAAAAGCAGCAGTCAGAACGCAGCATTTACGCTACATGTGAACACGACCTCAGCATTACCATTTTATTACATTTTTATGGATTTAATAAATAAAAATATAAATTCCGCCATTTTTTTTTCCTTTACCGATCCCCATAAATAATCTGATCGCTGTGTTGTGAGGGTCGTTGCAATTACAGGAACACCAAATATGTCCATGTTATTTGCTGATTTGTGATGTTTATTATTTAAAACTGAAATTTGGTGAAAATTTCAAAAATTTCACAATTTTTAAACTTTGAATTTTCATGCCCTTAAATCAGAGAGATATGTCCCACAAAATAGTTGATAAATAACATTTCCCACATGTCTACTTTACATCAGCACAATTTTGGAAACAAAATGTTAAAAGTTGACCAGCGATTTCTCATTTTTACAACAAAATTTACAAAACCATATTTTTTAGGGTCCACATCACATTTGAAGTCACTTTGAGGGGTCTTTATGACAGAAAATACTCAAAAGTGACACCATTCTAAAAACTTCACCACTCAAGGTGCTCAAAACCACATTCAAGAACTTTATTAACCCTTCACGTGCTTCACAGCAATTAATTGAACGTGAAAGGAAAAAATTAACATTTAACTTTTTGTCACTAAAATTTTACTTTAGACCCAAAATGTTTTATTTTCACAAGGGTATCAGGAGAAATTGGACCCCAAAAGTTGTTGTGCAATTTCTCCTGAGTACACTAATACCCCATATGTGGGGGAAAGCCATTGTTTCAGCGCACGGCAGGGCTCGGAAGGGCAGGAGCGCCATTTGATGTTTTCAATGCAAAACTCGCTGGAGTTGACAGCGGACCCTATGTTGCGTTTGGAGAGCCCCTGATGTGCCTAAACAGTGGAAACGCCACACAAGTGACCCCATTTTGGAAACTAGACCCCTTAAGGAACTTATTTAGATGTGTGGTGAGCACTTTTAACCCCCAAATGTTTCGCAAAATTTTATGACGTAGAGCCGTGAAAAAAAAAATCTTTTTTTTTCCACAAAAACGATCTTTTAGCTGCAATTTTTTTAATTTAACGAGGGTACCAGGGGAAATTGGACCCCAAAAGTTGCTGTGCAATTGCTTCTGAGTACACTGATACCCCATATGTGGAGGAAAACAATTGTTTGGGCGCAAGGCCGGGCTTGGAAAGGCAGGAGCGCCATTTGACGTTTTCAATGCAAAACTCGCTGGAGTTGACAGCGGACCCCATGTTGCGTTTGGAGAGACCCTGATGTGCCTAAACAGTGGAAACCCCCCACAAGTGACCCCATTTTGGAAACTAGACCCCTTAAGGAACTTATTTAGATGTGTGGTGAGCACTTTTAACCCCCAAGTGTTTCGCAAAAGTTTATGACGTAGAGCTGTGAAAAAAAAAATATATTTTTTTCCACAAAAATTATCTTTTAGCCGCAATTTTTTTAATTTAACGAGGGTACCAGGAGAAATTGGACCCCAAAAGTTGTTGTGCAATTTCTGAGTACACTGATACCCCATATATGGGGGAAAGCCATTGTTTGGGCGCACGGCCGGGCTCAGAAAGGAAGGAGTGACACTTTGGAATGCAGACTTTCATGGAATGGTCCTCTGGCTTCATGTCACGTTCTCAGAGCCCCTGATGTGTCTAAACAGTGGAAACCCCCCAAAAGTTACCCCATTTTGGAAACTAGACTCCTCATTGAATTAATCTAGATGTGTGGTGAGCCCATTGAACACCCAGGTGCTTCACAGAAAATTATAATGTTGACTTGTGAAAATAAAAAAAACAAATTTTTTCCACAAAAATGTAAAAAAAAAATATTTTCACAAGGGTAACAGGAGAAAGTGGACCTCAAAATCTGTTGTCCAGTTCCTCCTGAGTACGCTGATACCCCATGTGTTGGAGAAAACTACTGTTTGGGCGCATGTTGGAATGCTTTGGAATGCAGACTTTCATGGAATGGTCTGCGGGCGTCATGTCATGTTCTCAGAGCCCCTGATGTGCCTAAACAGTGGAAATGCCCAATAAGTGCCACCTTTTTGGAACTGATACCCGATTTGTGAATTTTATTATGTAGTGTTATACGTTAGTTGTGTAGGACAACCTGACGAACACTATACAACTGACATATGACAACCTGACGAACACTACGTCAGTTGTGTAGTGTTCGTCAGGTTGTCATACGTCAGAAATTAATTTAGAAGTGCATAGAAGCATGGTATCTTTTGAAGCATTCTTTCATGCACAGGCCAGGTTTGTCGGGGCAGGTGTCGCATTGGTAAGTGGTGTCCTTGCGTATTCCCCTTTTGGAACACACTCGGCACCTCTTTTGTGACTTACCTTTTTTTCCGCTGTGAGGGACCTCTCCCGGGAAATGCTGGCCTGGTGCAATTCGAGGTCCTTCAGTTCCAGAAGTACTGGGGCCCGCTCCGTCACCGCTGCCAAATATCAGGGCCTTGATAACGGTCTCCTGGAAGTGAAGGTACGACGCAGAAGTCTGGCCTGCACATTGTGACAGAAGGAAAGCTTTGTGCATTGCCATCTGAACGATGTGCACGGCCAGCTTCTTATACCATACCTTGGCCTTTCTCAAAGCACTGTACTGCTGGAGGACTTGATCAGAGAGATCAACTCCCCCCATGTACTTGTTGTACCCCACTACACAGTCTGGTTTGGCGACCTGTGTAGCGGAACCTCGTACAGTGCTGAGGGTGCTGCCATCACCATGTATGGTGGTCAAGAGAAGGACATCCCTCTTGTCCTTGTACTTGACCACCAGCAGGTGGTCACTACATTGAGCTCTGCTCTCACCCCTTCTGAGCAGCTGCCCAATTAGCGTCTTTGGGAGGCCTCTCTGATTTTTGCGGACAGTACCGCAAGCTGCGGTACATCGCGCAGAGAGGGACTTGAAGAGCGGGATACTTGTATAAAAGTTATCAACGTACAGGTGATAAACTTTATCCAGCAGTGGGTGCACCAAATCCCACACAATTTTCCCACTCACTCCCAGGACAGGGGGCATTCAGGGGGTTCAATCCGGGAGTCCTTCCCTTCGTAAACTCTAAACTTGTGAGTGTACCCTGAGGTACTCTCACAAAGTTTATACAGCTTGATTCCGTACCTGGACCTTTTACTGGGCAGGTACTGCCGGAATCCAAGCCGCCCCTTAAAATGGATTAAGGACTCATCCACGCAGATGTCCCTTTGGGGCACATACACTTCCACAAACTTATTGTTGAAGTGCTCGATGACCGGCCGAACTTTGAAAAGACGATCAAAGTTTGGGTCATCGTGTGCAGGACACCTTGCATTATCGTTGTAATGCAAGAACTTGTGGGTGGCCTCAAAACGTTTCCGGGTCATGACCATTCGGAACACTGGAGTGTTATACAAAACGTCAACACTCCAGTATTGCCGAAGTTCTGGCTTCTTCAGAATCCCCATATGAAGGACCAGGCCCCAAAACTTCATCATTTCTTCTGCGTCTACAGGAGACCAGTTAGAAAATGATGAAGAGGGGTTTTGTTCCAAAAATTGATGAGTGTACAAATTAGCTTGGCCCACTATGAGGTTTACGAAACCCTCAGACAAAAATACTTTGAAAAAGTCTATTTCTGTGAGGCCGGTGGTGTCAAACTTGATTCCTGATTCCGCCACGAAATCAGGAATCAGTGGCTCATAATTTTTGGGGGGCAAGGTCCATACAGGGTCATCAGTGGGGGCGCTGGTTCATCTTCTATCCTGGGGCGTCTTCGTGGCGGTCCAGCAGCAGCTGAGGAGGAAGAGGAGGAGGAAGAAGAAGAGGAGGAAGACGAGGAATCAGAAAAATAAAGAAATGTGGGATCCTCGCCCTTACTGTCAGTGTCGGAGGCAAGGAAAGCGTATGCCTCCTCCGCTGAATAGCGAGTTTGGGATGAGCGGGACATTTTTTGTTGTGTATGTGGTGCGTGTGTGTCAGTACTTTATTTAGAGTGTGTGTGTCAGTGTGCTTGGTGTGAACTTTTTTTTTTTGGAAAAAAAAAGGAACAACCGTAGGTGGTGAAAACAGCGAGCACGAGTGCGGATCGGTGAACTATTTTACCAATCAACTCTCGGCAGCTGCTGGTTGTGCGCGCGGATGAGGTGCAAATGAGGGGGGAGTGTAAAACTGCGAGCACGAGTGCAGAACAGTGATCTGTGGTCACTAATCAGCGCTCAGCCGCTGCAGAAAGCATGGAAAAAAAAACAGACAAAAGTCGAGCGATCAAGTACTGATCAAGTAATGATCAGCACTTGGTGGCAGAAAGGCAGATGGGAAGGGGGGAAGAGGAGAGGGGAGAGAGGGGGATTGGGGTGGATGAGGACGGATCAAAAAATCCGACTTACAGTTGTCGTCTTTCAGATGTCTTCTGTAAGATGTCTTCTGTATGATGTCTTCTGTAAGATGTCTTCTGTAGCAGGAGTGGCAATTATGGTGTCACAGGCTTCTGTGGCACAGCAAGGTCCAGCACGGCGCACAGCACGGCAGACAGCGCGACCGCCCTCTACAAAAAAAAAAAAGGTTAGGGGGGGGGGGGTGTAAAGTAGCAAGCGTGAGTGCTGATCGGTGATTTGCGTCACCCATCAACGTTCAGCGGCTGCTGGATTCATGCACGGAGGTGGTGCAAAGTGGGAGGGGGGGAGAAAAATGGACAGTGACAAAAAAAAATCCTGGAAAACAGTGAGCACGGACATTGATCAGTGACGTAGTTACTGGTCAGCCCTTGGTTGCTGCAGGACGCACGAAAAAAAACGCGCTCGGTGACAAAAAAAAAGGAAGGCGAGGGCAGTAAAAAGAGAGGGGGGAGGGGGATTGGGGTGGATGAGTTGAGAACAGAAATGGACTTACCAAAAAGTCTTCTCTGTTCTTTTTTCAGCAGGATCAGGAGCAGGCTCAGGAGCAGGAGCAGGAGACCGAAGACCCGAGCAGACCAGAGCAGGAGATCCAGGACACCGCAGCATGACTGGGGCAGGACACCTGAGCAGCAGCAGGACACCTGAGGAGCAGATCCAGAAGACCGAACACTGGAGCAGGTAGGAGAAAAGTCTTGTAGTGTCAGAGAAAATTCTGTGGCACTACAAGGCCCAGCACAGCGCAGATCAGACGTGACCGCTCTGTAGAAATCCTCACCAAGTGTGAGGATCTGCAGGGCGGTCACAGGGGAGTGACAGGGTGGTGACAGGCAGGTCACAGGCCGGTCACCACCCGGTCACCTCCCGGTCAGGTACTCTGATTGGTGCGATCGATGATGACATCAGAGATGGCTGGGGCCTGGGCACGCACCACAGGGGGTCGCAGGGAGGTGACTGGCAGATCACAAGCCGATCACCACCCTGTGACCGCCCTGTCACCTGTGTTCAGGTACTCTGATTGGAGCGATCAATGTCTTAATCGATCGCTCCAATCCGAGCTGGCTGGGGGCTTCTCTGACATCACAGGGGGTCATGAGGCGGAGACAGGCAGGTCACAAGCCGGTCACCGCCCCCGTGACCGCCCTGTTGCCGCGCGGTCGCGCTATGAGCGGTGTGATTGATGTGATCGGCGATCGCACCAATCATAGCGAGTTGGGGCCAGGGCTGGGGTCTCCTAGCAACAGCCTAGGATCGGTGCTCTTAGGAGCACCGATCCTAGGCTGAACATCACTGTGTCAGCCAATCTGATTGCCGGAAACAGTGAGAAATGGTGTGATTGGCTGTTCAGAATTGAACAGCCAATTACAGCGATCGTGGCAGCGGGGGGGGGGGGGGGGGGCAGCGACACCCCCAGGATGACTGCGCCATCTACCCTGAGGTAAGATGGCACCGTAAATTTAATGCGGTCATCGCGACTTCGGTCCGCATTAAAGATCGCGCGTAATAATACATAGCTGGTCAATAAGGCCCAGGGCGCAACTACGTACTATTACTGACAAAGTCGGAAAGGGGTTAAAAATAAACGCATCAAAAATAACTTTTTTTTCATTATTATTTTTTTATAAAATGAAAAAATCTCTGAGGGTATGTGCACGCGATCTGGAGCCGCTGCAGGTTTGAAGCTGCGTGTTTATGCAGCGTCAAACCCGCAGCGGCCAGATGTTACATCATCGTGGATGGATTTGTAGAAATCCCATATCCACTATGCGTCTCTGTGTTCCTGCGGATCACCCGCGGAAACTGACATGCAGCGTGTCTTTCCAGTCAATGCGGACTTTCTCCATAGACCTAACCTCTGTGAGTAAAGTCCGCAGGTGAAAAAAAAATGATGCCGCTCATTTGCATATTGAGCGGAAGCTGCCGGCGGCTATTCTGCAGCGTTGCGGCCGCAGGATGGTACACATCGTGGGCACATACCCTGATTCTCCCTGTAGAATAAAAATACACAGCAGTGTATTTCTATCAGCCTAGTCATATTCTGCAGTACAGATCAAGTACATGAAATGCTCTTCACTGCACCACTAGAGCTTGTGGTTCAGCCCACTAAAGCTCCCATTAATCTGTAATATGAAGGTTGTGCGTTCAAGACCTGAGGAGACACTAAAAAAAAATTTTTTTAGTTGCTTATTATTTTTAATACTTTTAGGCTACATTACCACAATCAGCAACATCAGCACTTTGGACTCAGCGTATTCTCTCTGCATCCAAAACGCTGCGTTATAATCACGCAGGTGAATCCGCATGTGATCACTGAACCATGCAGAGTTACCCCATCTAATGACATTCTAGTGTGCAAATTACATAGTAGAGACCAGCGTCTCCTCAACAGAAACTGACGTGCTGCAGCTTGTAAATCGGCACGGCTGGCGAGTTTACGCAGCGTCACATAGAAGCAGAGTGGGCGCGGGATTTCTATAAATCCATCCATTGTGCTTGTAATGTAGAACGCAGCGTTTTGGACACAGGTGAGCTGCGTCCAAAATGCTGCTATTCCTGATCGTGGGCTCATAGCCTTAAAGGAACAAGATAAATATTTTTCTTCACCTCAGTATACAGCCACCATAAAAATACACTGTTATATATACAATGTATTTTGGAGCTATAAACTCTGCTACTGGATTCATTGCAATGTTGCAAAATCTCATATGTTTATCATTATGGGCTGTAGCTCAGTGGTTAGTGCATACAGCCTGTGAGCATTGGGATGCATGTTGTGATTGTGAGTTTGAGTCCTCTGGTTAAACCAATAGCAAGGAGGTGAATATATAATTTAATTTATGCACTAAGAAGAGATGATCGGCCCCGCCACCCGAGAAGGAGTCGCTACGGTAGGAGAGAGGCAAGTATAGAAGCCGGGAAAACAGCTGAGCAGATGGATTGACGTCATCGCGAGTGGCCAATTGTTGACATGGTGATCTGATGTGGTCATGACAATATCTGGGTCACCAGAGCTAGCAAACTTGCTAGATCATGCGCATAGCATTGCTATGCTTTGTAAGCAATCAGCCTGCAAAAAGTGAAAGTCTCAAACTGGGATAATGTAAAAATATTAAAAAAGTTTAAAAAAAATAATAATAAAAAAATATTGCACCCATTAATAAATATTTCTATGAAAAAAAAAGGACACATATTTGGTATCGCCGCATCCGGAACCTGTCCTACTAGTTTACTAGTGAACACTGTAAAAGAAATAAATAAAAAACGAAGCAAAAAAAGATGCTTTATCATCATACTGCCAAACAAATAGTGGAATAAAACGCAATCAATAACATGTAAATAATGAAAATAAAAATGGTAATATTTTCCCACTAAAAACAAGCCACCAAACAGCTCAATCAGTGGAAAAATAAAAAAGCTATAGCTCTCAGAATAAAGCTATGCAAAAATAATAATAATAATTTTTTCTATAGAATAGTTTTTATTGTGTAAAAGTGCCAAAACATAAAAAAATATATAAATGTGGTATCGCTGTAATCATACTGACCCGAAGAATAAAGCTGCCTTATCAATTTTACCACACGCAAAACGGCATAAAAATAAAAAAAAATCCTGAATGGCTGTTATTTGTTCATTCTGCCTCCCAAAAATCGGAATAGAAAGCAATCAAAAAATGTCATGTGCATGAAAATGGTGCCAATAAAAACGTCAACTTGTCCTGCAAAAAACAAACCCTCACATGACTCTGTTGGACGAAATATGGAAAAATTATAGCTCTCAAAATACGGCGATACAAAAGTTAGTTTTTACAAAAAAACATGTATGTCTCTGAAATATGTGATTCAGACGGAACCCCTTCCTGTCGGAAGATTCCCTATAATGAGGCAGTTGGAGGCACTGTGGATGCTGTCTGGCCTGTGATCCCGCTTTGTTCGTCTTTTTAGGCGTGCATAAAAGTGCTGTCGGCCACAGTTTTGTGCACCTCTGAAAAAAATGAACACCAGTGAACAGAGGCCAGACAGAGTCAAGAGTAACTCTGCTGCCTCATTATAGTGATGGATCCCTCAGGGGTTTCATCTGAATCATGTCACTCGGAGATTTATATGGAAACCCCGATGTAAGTGCTCAGCGCAGAGTGCCAGACAAGTGTTATCCCAAACATTATGTAAAATGTTCTTAACAAAAACTTCAACTCAATCCACAAAAAAAGTAAGTCCCCACTCAGGTCCATCATCTGTTATCAGAACTATATGGGGCTTCCACATTACTAGTAGCACAAAGGCTCTGGAAAAGCGAAATGGTTCCTCGCCCCCCCAAAAGAAATCCAGCTAATTCTGCACTCTCAAATCCAAATGCCCCCTCTTTTCTGAGCCCCAGTGTGCCTAAGCCGCAGTTAGTGTCCACATGTTTGTCATTTCTGTAGCGATGAAATCTTGCCTAAGTTACATGTGCTTGTCTCCAGAAGCATGAGCTGGGCACTACAACCTACTGGTCACTACAATGGCAGTTTGTAATTTTCACTCGGCAATATCCACTGCTGCTTGTTTCTGGAAACACCCATGGAGTCAAAATTGTCATTACACCAGTAGATAAATTCCCAAAGGGGTATAATTTCCAAAATGGGGTCACTTGAGGGGGAATTCTGCCCTTCTAGCATTTAGGAGCTCTGTATATGGAGTCTGCAATCTATTCTAGAAAAATCTGCACTATAGCGCTCTGTCCCTCCTGAGTCTCACCATGTGGCTAAGCAGTACTGTACAGCCACATATGGGGTATTTCTACATTCAGCAAAAATTGATTTGGCTAAAACAAAACTTTGGTGGTAAAATTGTAATTATTTTTTTCTTCACAGCCCAATGGTATAAAATTCTGTCACCCACCTGTGGTGTTAATATGATCACTGCACCCCTAGATGAATTCATTGAGAGGTGTAGTTTGTAAAAGGTCACTTATGGAGGGGGGGGGGGGGTTGCTGTTCTGGCACCTCAGGAGCTCTGCCACTTTGACATGGTGCCCTCAAACCAGTACAGCAAAATCTGAATTCCAATATGGCAGTCCTTCTCTTCTGAGCTTTGCACTATGCTTCAAAAGTAGCTTTCGGACACATATGGGGTATCGGCGTACTCAGGAGAAATTGTACAACAAATTTTAGGGTCCATTTTTCCCTGCTATCCTCATGAAAACCTCATAAGGCGACATTTTTGTGGAAAAAAAAAATAAAATTTTTACATTTTCATAGCTCAATGTTGTAAAATTCTGCAAAGCACCTGTGGGTTCAAGGTGCTCACCACACATCTAGATTTATTCCTGCAGGGGTCTAGTTTCCAAAATTGGATCACTTGTGGATGTTTCCACTGTTTATGCACAACAGGGGCTTTCGAAACACAACATGACACCAACAGACCATTCCATCAAAGTCTGCATCCCAAAATGTCACTCTTTGCTTTCTGAGTCCTGCCGTGTGTCCAAACAGTAGTCTTCCCCTACATATGGGGTTCTGCGTACTCAGGAAAAATTGCACAACAAATTTTGGAGTCGATTGTCTCTTGTTAACCTTGTGAAAATAAAAAATGTGGGGCTAAAAGAACAGTTGTGTGGGAAAAATGTGATTTCTTTATTTTCACGGCTCAATGTTATAAACTTCTGTGAAGCACCTTGGGGTTTAGGATGCTCACCACACATCTACATAAGTTTCCTTAGAGGTCTAGTTTCCATAATGGTGTCACTTGTGGGGGGCTTCCACTGTTTAGGCACATCAGGGGCTCTCCAAATGCGACATGGCATCCTCTAATTATTCCAGCAAATTTTGCATTCAAAAAGTCAAATGGCGCTTCTTCTCTTTCAAGCCCTGCCATGTGCCCAAAAAAGTCGTTTTCCTCCACATATTGGGTATCGGCGTACTCAGGAGACATTGCACAATAAACTGCACGGTGAAATTTCTCCTGTTACCCTAGTGAAAATGCAAAATTTTGGGCTAAAAAAACACTTTTGTGGGAAAAATGTGATTTATTTTCACAGCTCAACCTTATAAACTTCTGTGAAGCACCTGGGGGTTCAAGGTGCTCACAACACATCTAGATCAGTTGCCTGAGGGGTCATTTCATAATGGTGTCACTTGTGGGGGGTTTCCACTGTTTAGGCACATCAGGGTATCTTCAAATGCGACATGGCGTCCGCTAATTATTCCAGCAAATTTTACATTCAAAAGTCAAATGGCGCTCCTTCCCTTCCAAGCCCTGTCGTGCGCCCAAACAGTGCTGAGTAGAAATTGTACAACCAGTTTTGGGGTTAATTTTCTCCTGTTACCCTTGTGAAAGTAAAAAAAATTGGGTCTAAATTAATATGTTTGTGAAAAAAAGTTACGTTTATTTTGTCCTCCCACATTCCATTAATTCCTGTGAAGCACCTGAAGGGTTAATAAACTTCTTGAATGTGGTTTTGAGCACCTTAATGGGTACAGAAATGAATGGTGTCACTTTTTGGTATTTTCTGTCATATAGACCCCTCAAAGTCACAAGACTATGTGCACACGTAGTGTTTTTGATTCGTTTTCGCGGCAGTTTTCCCGGCGCCGAAATGCTGCGAAAATGCTTGTTAATAGGTCTGCCATGAATAGCAATGCTAATCCAGATGTGCTGTGCACATGATACAGAAATTTCCGCTCCGGATTTGCATTGCGTTAAACGCGGCAGGACCATTTCTAGCAGGATTCCACAGTGAATTTGCGCCCACTGAGGTCCATTGAAACGCAGCTAACCAGCAGGTATATGTGGATTTGCTGCATTTCAATTAAAGTCAATGGCCAAAAATTTGCAGCGGAAACGCGGTGCGAGTGTTACCCGGGTTGGAGAGGAGGACTACAACTCCTCTCATCCCGACTGCTGCTCCCACTGATAACAACAGGAATGGCATGACTGGGAGGAGTAGTAGTCTTCCCAGCCAAGTAGGCTACCATGCGCTGTAAAAAACAAAAAAAAACAAAGTAAAAATAAAAAAAACCTTCACTCACCTGTCCAGCGGCCCCCGGTGTCCTCCTGGTCCCCAGCGGCGATCAGCTCCTCCCGGCAGGCAGCGGTATACTGTGGGGAGCGGGCTCGCTCCCCGCAGTGTACTGAGCTGCCAGGACCTGCGGTGACATCACCCTGGGCACTTTCAGAAGAAAGTTCCCAGGGTGATGGCAGTGAGAGCTCACCGGGGCTGATCAGCTGATCTTCAGCTGATGAACCCCAATGACCTCCTGTACAGCTATGTATACTGACGGGGGGTGATTTTACACCCCTGTCAGTATACAATGCTGTCTTCTAAAGCTGTGATAGCTGATGTCACTGCTGTAGAAGTGACACGGATCATCGTGGGACACTCGTTGGCGGTACGTGGACTACGTCATTGACGGCGGATAGGTGAGGAATATGGTTGTTTGTTATTTTACGTTTTTTTCAGGAGATTGATGGCTTCGCGGAGGCATACAATACACATTTTTTAAAACCGTGTGTTTTTTATTTAATTAAAATACTTAAAGACGCACCGCATTTCAGTGTCCATGGGTGATTTGCAGTCTCTGATGCACGTAAAGTGGACATGGGATTTCTAGAGATCCCATTCACTATGCTGTAACATCTGGACGCTGCGAGTTTGCTGCTGCATAAGCACGCAGCATCAAACCTGCAGCTGCTCCTGACCGTGGCCACGTACCCAAACTCACCCACAGCGTGTCAATTTCTGTAGCGGACATGCTAGTCTCTGCTGTAGATTTTGACCGATTGAAGTGTCATTATATGTGGTGGATTCACATGTACTGACAACAAAAGTGCGGCATTAGAACACTGCGTTTTGGACACAACAAAATGCGCTGCGTCCATATCTCTTCTGAGTGCTGATCGGTGGGATGTAGAAGCTAATGAACCAGCTGTGAGATGTTAATTATGGCCAGGGACCATGTTTGCAAATGGCACCTTCCCAGGCTAAAAATACCAGCTCACAGCAGCCGCATAAACTACGTGAATAGAAATGCTAATGAAGATTGGATGAATGGGAATAGCTGACATCTAGCTCTTTTGTTTGGTTATGACAAGGTGTCAATCAGACCTTTTCATGAACAAAATTAATTAAAGTAAAGAGTTAAATAAACACACAGACACAGAGTAAACACTTTATTTGAAATACAACGGACATTCTTTAATCATTCAAATTAACCAATATACTCACCCAAGTTCTGACAGTAATCCTTGGTGTAAGCAATGTCCCACCAAATAACTTTATTTAACTCCAAAAAGCATTCATTGATGAACAAAAACGTTTCAAAAAACGCATCAACAATAAAATCCACATGCGTTTTTCCTGCCAAGGAGAAGCAGAAACGTTCAGGAAATTTCTGCTTCAAATACGCATCTTGCATACATAACTCAAATGTGGTCCCTAAAAAAATAGTTTGGTAAATTTTGTTGAAAAATAAGAAATCACTGCTCAAATTTTAACCCTTATTACTTCCTAATAGTGATGAGCGAACGTGCTCGCCACTACTCGGTGAGAGGTCCCTGCCCTGTATGTTTGGCACTCTTTAGAGAGCCAATGAACATGCAGGGATTGCTTGCCATGCACTGCAATGCATAGCCATGTTGGTTGCGGCATCACAGTGATTGGCTGGCCGCATAGCGTCATCGGTCTATTTAAGACGCGGTGACACTAGGCTTGTCACAGTCTACCCCGGAAAATAGGCAGAGTAGGGAGAGCTGCTGCTGCGTGAGGAAGAGATTTGCTTGTTTATTAGTTAGTGTAGGTATTTCACAACATATCTATATATTCATCTGAACTAGCAGTCCTTCTGAGGACTAATCCAGCTGCATATATTCTGTGGTGATAGCAGGAGTTAGGCAGGCAGGCAGGGTTTGTGGCAGTGTATACAGCACAAGAGGGTCCATTGCATGTTCTGTCTGCTGCTGCTGTTACAGATATCCGTAGACATAGCCCCAGATATCAGGGGCCACGGCTAATTTTTTTTATCTTAATCCTGATTATTTGCTTAAAAAGCAATCCAGAGTACACCATTTTTCTGCTCCATTTGCTTGTTAGCACTACAGAATACAGCCAGATCTTTTCTATATTACAGCGATAAAAATCAAGAAATTTGTAGTGAACGTGGAAAATATTGGCCTCCATTTACAGTTTGTTGCAGTTTGTCAGTGAAGCTATTCACACATCGCTGTGAAGAATAGTAAACTACAAGCCCGCTATTTAAAACCGTGCTTGTCCATCAGATGTATCACATATAACTGCGGTCTAAATTCAGCCATTTCTGTAATCCATTTACATTTTGTTGCAGTGTTTCAGTGAAGCTATTCACACGTGCTCGCTGTGAAGAATAGTAAACTACAAGCCTGCTATTTAAAACCGTGCTTGTCCGTCAGACATATCACATATAACTGCGGACCAAATCCAGCCATTTCTGTCCTCCATTTACAGTTTGCAGCAGTGTGTCAGTGAAGCTATTCACATGTGCTCGCTGTGAAGAATAGTAACCTACAGGGCCGCTATTTAAAACCGTGGTTTCCGTCAGCCGTATCACATATAACTGCGGTCAAAATTCAGCCATTTCTATACTCCATTTACAGTTTGTTGCAGTGTGTCAGTGAAGCTATTCACACGTGCTTGCTGTGAAGAATAGTAAACTACAAGCCCGCTATTCAGTCATTTGCAGTGAACGTGGAAATATTGTCCTCCATTTAAAATGGACAAGGAGCATGGCAAGGGGCGGGGAAGTGTCTGTGATGATGATGGTGCATCCAGAGGCCGTGGGCAAGCTGAAATTGTGCCACAACAAACACCCACATCTTCTTGCCCGACCTTCCTGTTCCAATTACTAGGGGACCGCAGAACACTACTATTGAACACAGAGCGTCAAAAGGTTGTTGGTTGGATAGCAGATAATGATTCCAGTAACTTTGCCACCTCCACCACCACCCTGTCTTCCACACAATCAAGTCTCAGTAGCCATAAGTCTGGACTGCATATTCCTCACCCTGATCCTCCCTCCTCCCACCGTGCTGAGTGCCAAGAAACAACTGATCCCACACTTGGACACTCCGAAGAGATGTTCACTTTTCCATTTATAGATTCGGGTCTCTTGCCCGGCCAGCTTCAAGCAGGGCAAGAGGAGAACGCGTGTAGCAATGCCCAAATATTTGAGCAGCTAAGGTCACAAGAAGGCGACGGTGGGAAAGTGCAATTACTGTCACAAGAGGTGGATGATGATGATGAAACACAATTGCCAGAAACGCTGGCTGCTCACAATTGAAGAGGAGGCATTGCAGGCGGAGCATAAGGAGATAGAGCAAGGAACCATACAGGGTGATTCCATACAGCCCAGCCTCATCTCATACCAACATGGATTGGGTGACAATGAGGAGGAGGGAGGAGGAAGAACAGGAGCTAGTTTCCTGCGCAATAGATGGTACTACCTGAACAACTGTCATATCATCTGTTCAGCGTGGATGGCATGAGGAAAGGGAAGAGGAGGAAGATGTGGAGAGCATGGTCAGTCGTTCTCTTAGTGAGGACATGGAATTCTTGATTGTTAGCAGTCTGGCACACACGGCTGAGTTTATGTTATGCAGTCTTTCCCATGACCGTCGCTTTCTCCAAATTTTGGGTGACAGTCATTACTGGTTGGTGACACTTTTAGACCCACACTACAAGGAGAACTTTCTATCTCTTATTCCCGCAGCGGACAGGTCTGCTAAAATAGGGTAGTACCAGAAGGCCCATGTTGCGGAATTAATAAAAAAAATTCACATCTGAAAACGCTGGCGGCAGAGGTCACAGTTTGTTGGACAACCAAGGAGTACAGGCAAGAGAGACACAAATGCAATCCAGCAGAGGCAGGGGAACACTGTCAAAGTTCTGGAACAGTTTTCTCATACCCTACCATCACACAAGCCTTGATGTGCGGTGTAGTCTCACAAGGAGGGAAAAGTTTGGGAAGATGCTGAATGAGTACCTTTCTGACTGTACTAACGTCCTCCGTGATTCCTGTGCCTTATAATTATTGGGTATCCAAGCTGGATACGTGGAATCAACTGGCTCTCTATGACTTGGAAGTCGTAGCCTGCCCTGCCGCCAGCGTTTTATCAGAGCGGGTTTTTAGTGCCGTCGGGGAAATTAAAACTGATAGGCGCATCCGCCTGTCAACTGAAAATGCTGACAGGCTGACTCTTATAAAAATGAACAAGGGCTGGATTGGGCAAGACTTCTCAACACCACCGAATGATAGCAGCGTAACATAAACTCAAATATGGTGTCTTTTTTTGGGGAGGTATAACTCTATCCCCATGCATGCACCTCTGTCCTCACTCCCAGACATGGGTATACGCTCCCTGATTTTGTCTATTTGTTACTGTCCTCCTCCTTCTCCTCATCCTCCACCACCATATCTACCATATCTATGTCTCTTTTAAAGGGCATTGGAGTGCCTCCAAATTTTTGGCAGCCGTTGCATTCACCGCATAGGCAAACAGTATGGGAAACCCACTTCCTAATAATGGTAACATTTTTTTCATCACATTTAACATCACTAATGCCGCAATGGGTGCAGTTTAGATACTACAAATGACATAATAGGGAACCTGACACCAGTTTTTTGCTATGCCATCTGAGAGCAGCATGATGTAGAGGCAGAAACCCCGATTCCAGCTACAGGTATATATCAATTACTGGGCTGCTTGCTTCAAATTTGATTAAATCCTTGTTTTATCTGCTGCAGATTTACCAGCTATCTGAATGCGGAGCTGTGTCACCTGCCTATTGATTGAGAGTTGTATATACTGTGCATAAACAGAAAGCTGTCAATCAGTAGTTAGGGTGTGGTTATACAGAGCTCATGAATATGGAGGATTACTCTGCAGCAGGTTTACTAGTCCTCTAGTGATAAAATCACCATTTTAAATCAGCAGATTATCAAAACTACAGCTAGCAACTCAGTAAGTGACAAGTCGCTGGAACCAGGGTTTCTTTCTCTACATAATGCTGCTCTCAAATTAGGTAGCAAAAACCTGGTGACTGATTCCTTTTGAAGGGATTATACAGCATTTCAGGCTTCCCCATTGGGAGTTAATGCACAGTGTCTACAGCCTCCTGTATGCATCCTATTCTCATGAGAAGGTGCACAATACCTGGTAAGTTGTAGTCGATGTCATATCAGTAGAGACTCAACTCCCGATAAGAAGTGAGGGAGCTGGATAACTTCTTTAAACAATCTACCTTATAAGATTATTTAATATTCTCACTATATTTCCTTAGAACAAAGGGCACAAAACCAATAGCTGTACCAGGGTATCAGTGGTTGTATAGAGTCACATAATAGCGTCCTTTTGCTATGAAAAGCACCATAGTGCTAAAACATGTAGGGGTACAATACAACAGCAGATGCCACTGCATTAACAAGCTAGTTTATTTCTCAAGCACTCAGCAGCTGTTTTATTCATTTTCTAAACACAGTAAATGTCTTTATTAAATTCTAAAATTATACTGCCACACACAAAACACAGAGCAGGATTGCTTTGTTTCTGCATCACGTTGTTAAATCTTCTGATGGTTAGCAGATGCATGTAAGGCAAAACGTGTGCCCCTCCTGTGGCTTTCTGGATCAATCAGCAGGAGCGAGAATGTTGGGGAGTTTGTTTTTTTTGTAGCTTTTCATATAAACATTTTAAGTGGATGTCCATCTTAAACACCCCCTTTTAACACCACTTGTAGTGTATTTTGCTCCCCGGCTTTTGAGAAGAGTTCTACAACTTGATAGCAAATATAATTCCTTAAAACAAATGTGCATTAGACCTACTGGTAATATTGTTTCCAGGAGTCCATCCTGACAGCACCATGGAGGTTGTCCTTCTATCCTTATAGGGACAGGAAACACACGAGAGGTTGAAAGACCCCTCCACCCACACCTACCAGTGTATTTTCCAAGTACCACACCAGGATGGATGCAACTCTGATTTATTGAAACTCTTAACAATGTTGATTTTCACAATAGTACAGAATTTTTTTTTAAGGGAGGGAAGTAACAGTGCTCTCAGGATGGACTCCTGGAAACAATATTACTGGTAGGTCTAATCCACGTTTTCCAGGATGTCCCTCCTCACAGCACCATGAATACCAAAGCATGAAACATTTAAGGTAGGTCCACTGCCTACAGAACTTTCCTACCAAAGGCCATTTGGTGACCCAACATAGTATCCAACTTCTAATGTCTACAAAATGTGCTACGAGTAGATCAAGTAGCTGCCTGGCAAATCTGTTCCATCGCCCTGGCACTCTCAGCCCAGGATGTATCAACTGCTCTAGTTGAATGGGCTTTTAGACCCACAGGTGTAGGCCTCGTTCCTGATTCATATGCTAGGGGAATAGTGGACATTATCCACCTGGCTAACGTAGGTTTGGAAGCTTTTTTCCGCCTATTTCTGCCCCCATACTGAATGAATAAATTGTTGTCCTGTCTCCACTCATTAGTGGCCTCCACATCTAAAGAATGGAAGAATCTCTCTTTTGGTTCTTAGGCTGTTGGCAGAAGGAGGGTAATATCTCTTGACTTAGATTACAAGAGGAAACCACGTTAGACAGGAATGCTGGATAAAGTCTTCCAACTATACGGTCATCGAAGATCTGTATGTATGGGTTTTGAACTGAAAGGGCCTGAATCTCCCCGAGTCTTTTAGCTGAGGTGATGGCTACCAAAAAAATTGTTTTAAACATGAGCTTAGCAATGTTAATATCATCTTCGGGCTCATAAAGGGTCTTACACAAAGCGTTGAGGACTAGATTCAGATCCCAGGGGGAACAGACTTCCTTATCATGGGTCTTAATCTCTGGATGGTCTTAGAAAATCTTGCCACCCAAGGATGAGCTGCCAGGGGAGAATCGAAAAAGATACTCAGTGCTGCTATCTGTACCCTTAGAGTGCTAGGTTTTAACCCCTTATTAAACCCCGCCTGCAGGAAATCTAAAATCTTTGGAATGTCAGGGTGGGAAGTGTCTATTGAAAAACTGCCACTCTCCAAACAAAACCTTTTCCAAATCTTCTTATAGATGGCTGAAGTAACTGGCTTTTGGCTAGCCTGAAATGTTGAAATCACCTGATCTGACAGACCTCTGGCTCTTAGGATCTTCCTCTCAGAATCCATGCTGACAGGTGAAGGCTTTCAAGGTTCTGGTGAAATGCTGGAAAGTAGGTCCTTCCTCCATGGTAGCAGGATTGGATCCTTCAGGCACATTCTCCTAAGAAAGGGAAACCAACTTCTTCTCAACCAAAACGGGACTATTGGCAGCACCTTCACCCTGTCTTCTTGGATCTTCCTGAGGACTGTCGAGATTAAGGCTATGGGAGGGAAGGCATACAAAAGATCTCTCTTCCAGACCTGATTTAAGGCATCGATCCCTTCTGAATTGTCTCCTGGATTGAGAGAATAAAATCTCTAAACTTTTGCATTTCTTCTGGCTGCAAAAACATCTAATTGGGGGGTTTCCCATTGACAACATAGGAGCTGAAAACACTTCTCCATTGAAATCACTTCTCCATTGAGTTCCCACTCGGTAGACCAGATCCACTGTCTGCTCAGGTAATCTGTCACTGTGTTTCTGGACCCTTCCAGATGGACCGCCGATATTGACAAGACCTTCCTTTCTGCCCAAGAAAATATCATTGCGGCTAAATCTTGTAGCAGATGATGTTTTGGGCCTCCCTGTTGGTGAAGAAATGACACAGTCTCCATGTTGTCCGACAGTCTTTATGTGTCGATTTACTAAACAGGCATGGTTCCGCATTAGAGTTTCCCAAACCACGCATAATTCTCTGTAGTTCCTGGAAGGTGGGTCTGTGACTACGTATCTCTCTAGAGGTTCCCGGATTAACTCTAAAATGTACCCCTGGAAAATAGTATTTAGTACCCACCAATTTTAGAAGAGGAGTCGCCAGGAGTCTGCAAACTCTCAGATGTCCTCCTACTCTTATAGTGTCATTGTCTACCTCCTGAACCTGACCCAAAGGGAGGGGGGGGGGCTCTACCTCTATCCCCCCTTTGGGGTAGCTCCACCGACCAATTTTACCTTTACCCCGATATTCTTTCCTCTGGTAGGGGCGGGACCTCTGAAAGGGAAAATATATTTTTAACTTATCCACAGTAAGCCCTTTCTTTTTGTCAGAGGCACTTTCCAGAATACTACCTAGTACTCGACCAAATACCCTTGACCCCGAAAAAGGTATAGAACAGAGCTTATTCTTAGACTGATTATCTACCGACCAATTCTCCATCCAAATGGCCCTACGAGTGGCATTGGGTAGAGAGTTGTTCCTCGCCGCAAATCTAACAGATTCTGCAGATGCGTCAGCTAAGAAGCCCATCACTAACTTCATTAAGGGGAGACATTCTAACATGTCTTCCCTAGAGGTTTTCCCTTTTAAATGTTCCTCCAGTTGATCGGTCCACAGGTGCATGGATCTAGCAACTGAAGTGGCGGCTATATTAGCTTTCATATCTGCGGCCAATGCCTCCCGGGCTCTCTTCAGGAGGCCGTCAGCCTTTCTGTCCATGGGCTCTCTAAGGCTTGACGAATCTTCAAACGGAATTAAAGTTTTCTTAGCCATTCTGGCAACTGGGACATCGATCTTTGGGATCTCCTCCCAAATCTTTATATCCTCCAGTTCAAATGGCAGCCGAAGTCTGAAATCTCAAGGGATGACCAGAAGTTTTTCAGCATCTCCCCACTCCTCCAGAATCACCACCCGGATGTGGCTGTTTACAGGAAAAATTCGATGCTTCTTTGACCTCAGGCCCACAAACATTTTGTCTTGGATCGACTGTGGTTTCAGGGTTTCTTCAATCTGCAGAGTACCTCTTACTGCCCAAAGTTGTTAGTCGGTGTCTTCTGAGGAAAAGAGATACCTCTTGCCCACTTCCGGGGGTTCAGATGTGATCTCTGCTTCCTCTTCTAGGTCAGAACTTATAGACTGAACCTCCTCCTCTGAAGTCAGCTCCATCTCCCACCTTGGTCTTTTGGCACGAGGACCTGGCTGAGATGTCTGTGCTGACAAGAGACTAGAGATGGAGGCCTCGACCTCTTCTCTAACCATGGTATGCATGTCCGTAAGAAAGGAAGATTGTGCATCCTTAATGACCTTAATGGTGCAACCGTCACACAGCTGTTTCACCCAGGCGTCTGGTAACAATATTACATATAGCACATCTGTCTTCCCAGAGGATTTGCCCGTCCTCCTTGATGAAGATGTCATTGTGGCTGTTACCGCTTTGTCCTAGTGTATAACATAGGACAGTTTGTTTAGCTTTGGATACCAGCGTGAGTGAGGGGTTCAAATAAAGACCACTAACAATCACCAGGGACTGCTCAGCAGGAGTTTCAGCCTTCCCTATATCATCCATGCTGATCTAGAGGTTCTATCACAGTAGTGAATGTGTGGGGGGTATCGGCCTCAGACCTATTGACAGGGAGAAGGAGAGGATGGCCCCCCCAAGGTAATCCGCTCATGAAGCTCTAATGCTCCAACACGTCTTCTCTTGTGTCTGTCCTCACAGGGACAGGAAAGACACTGGTGGGTGTGGGTGTGAGGGGTCTTTTAACCTCTCATGTTTGCTGTCCCTATAGGGATAGAAGGACAACTCCCATGGTGCTGTCAGGAGGGACGTCCTGGAAAGTATTATTTTGGACTTACTGCTAACTAAAAAGGAACTAAATATAGGAAGGAATGGTGTGTAGTTTAAAAAAAAAAACCTTTTTATATACTATATATATATATAATTTTTTTTTATTACACAGACACACTGTATATGTATATATATATTTATTATATATTTTATATTATAATATATATGTTACATGGCCTAAAAGGAGTTGTCAAACATGGGCATTGAGGCTTGTAAAGGCATCTTTGACATCTGGTGGATTTGTTGCAGTTCTTGTGTGAAAGCCACAACTAAAGCACTGTCAAGTGCAAAGCAATGAAATGTTTAATTAGAAACAAATTAATTTGTTGAGGAAAAACAAAATGAGTTGTTGAAGAAATCAATTAAATTTTAAGTTGACAGCATGCTTTGTCTATTGTGGATTCCATTCAGACTTCACCTATATTATTGTATGGCATGAAATGTACCTGCTAACACATACCAATTTAATTTACAACAACTGTATATTGAAAAATACCACAGCAAAAATCTTCAGTAACAAGGCTCACCCTAAGAAAAAAAACTATTTACACTTAGAGTATATTCACACGTGACGAAAAGACGTAGTTACTTACCGGTAACGGGATTTCTCAGAGCCCATGACGGCACCACGGAGAGAGGGGATCCGCCCTTCAAGGACAGGAAACCTACAGAATTTTTAGGGATTCTTCCGACAGGGGTTCAAAAGGGGCCTCTGTTAAAGCTGAAAAGACCAAGTTTAAATCCCAGGGTGTAGTATTTCAGGATGGGATGGGTCGGGATCTAGCTGATGCCTTAATAAACCTAGATACCCATCTATCCCTAGCTAGGTCAAAATTATAGAGCGCTCCCAGGGCCGCAACTTGAACTTTTAAGGTACTTGTGGCCAGGCCCTGCTCCAAACCCCTCTGTAAAAATTCCAGGATGGCTGTCAATGGAACCTCCCCACCCAACCTGGAACCTGAGACTGAAAGGAATTTCTTCCAGGTTTTCCCGTATAGTTTGGTGGTGACTGGTTTTCTACTTTGAAGTAGTGTGGTGATAAGATTTGGGGAGAAACCTTTGTCTTTCAGAAGAGCCCTCTCAAAATCCAGGCTGTCAAGTGTAAGCTTGACGCCCGAGGATGGAGGACCGGACCCTGAGAAAGAAGGTCCGGGAGCTCCGGAAGAACCCATGGGTCGGAGATTGATAACCTCAGCCATGAAAACCATGCCCTCTTTGGCCAAAAGTGGCCTATCAAGATTACCCTCGCTTCCTCTTCTCTGATTTTCCTCAGAACAGCTCGAATCAGAGCAGTCGGAGTAAAAGCGCAAGCTAGAGGGTAATTCCATGGGATCATGAAGGCATCCACGGCTACGGGGTTCCCTTTGGGATCTAGGGAGCAAAAAGAGCGTGTTTTTTTTGTTCTGATTGTTGGCGAACAGATCTATGAAGGGCCGGCCCCACCTTTGCACAATCTGCCGAAAAACTGCCTGACTTAATTCCCACTCGCCCTGCTTCAGCTGTGTCCGACTTATAAAGTCTGCGGTGCGATTTTCTATCCCTTTTATGTTTGGAGCGGATAGGGATTGTAAGTTCTCCTCGGCTAAGCGAAAGATGACCTCTGTCGTCTGCATTAGGGAATGGGACCGTGTACGCCACTACAACTCAGTTGTCTGAAAAGACCCTCACGTGATGTCCTTGTGTATACATGAACTCCTGGAGTGCCCGCTCTACTGCTAGGAGCTCCTTCATGTTTGAGGACATTAGTTTTAGGCGTTCTGTCCAGAACCCCTGAGCTACCAGGTTGTTGAGGTGAGCCCCCAGCCCCCGGGACTTGCATCTGTGGTCAGGATTTGCGGTGTTGGGATTGTCCAAGGAATCCCCCGGGCTAGATTGTCTATGTTCCCCCACCACTCTAGGGAAAGCGTGGTTTTTGCAGATAGCATTAACAGCCCTTCTAAACGCCCTTTTAGGGCTTTTTCTGCCTCCAGGATTTCCCACTGAAGGGTCCTGGTATGTATTTGAGCCCATTGGACAGCCGGAAAGCATGCTGTCAGGGAACCTAGAAGGGACATGGCTTTCCGAAGGGACATAGACGGGTGGGACTTTGCCCGTGATATCTGGCCTAAGATTTTTTTAATTTTCCCTTCGGGGAGACGACACTCCTGACCTTTTGAATCCAGCACGATGGCTAGGTATTCCTGTATTTGGCATGGTTCGGTTTTGGACTTTTCCAGATTCAAAAGCCATCCTAAGCGAGTCAAGGAATCCATGACCTTTTTCAGATGGGATTTGCAGTCTAGGAAGGAGCTGCCTATTATCAGGAAGTCGTCTAGGTATGGGACGACCAGGGTGTTCGGTTCCCTTAGATGAGCCATCACCTCTGCAACAACTTTGGTGAAGACCCTTGGGGCTATGGCGATGCCGAATGGGAGGGCTGTATATTGGTAGTGTTTGACCACTCCACCCATAGGAACTGCTACCCTGAGGAACTTCCGGTAGTCTTTGTGTATCAGGGTGTGATAATAAGCATCTTTTAAGTCCAGGAAGGCCATGAAACAACCGGGAAACAGCATTTTTACGGAAGATTTTATTGTTTCCATTTTGAAAGCTTCTACCTTCAACAGTTTGTTCAGCTTTTTTAGATTCACAATCGTATTGTATGTCCCATCTGTTTTTTTTCTCAGGAATAATGGAGAATAGAAGCCCATGCCTCCCCCCCCCCCGGGACCTCTTGAAGGACTGCCTTCCCTACCAGTCCCTGGATTTGCTGCTCCAAGGCCAGTTGCTCCTCATTTGAAGACCTTTCGGGGGTTATAACAAATTTTGCTGAGGGAATTTGAGGAACTGGAGTTTCAGGCCCGATTGTATTAGGCTCAGAATCCATGAGCTGTTGGATATTAGCTCCCAGGCCGGGAGAAAACTTGATAGCCTTCCCCCCACCCGGGGCAAATCTTCATTGGGGGGGCTTTCTGTTATCACTGGAGGGCTTGTTAAATAGGAATCCCTTGGTCTTCCTTCTCCTTTCTTCCCACCTATCCTGTTCTTTAGGGGGCTTTCTACGTATAAACCTTCTACTCCGAAAAGTTTCCTGTAAGCAGTGTTAGACAGGATAGGAAACCGCTTCTTAATGTCCCCTGCCTTATCCAAGATGTCATCAAGGGCGGACCCAAATAGAAACTCGCCCTCACAGGGGATGGAGCACAACCTAGATTTAGTCTGCAGATCCCCGGGCCAACATTTGAACCAGAGGGCTTGTCTAGCAGCGTTAGCAAGCCCTGCCGCTCTAGCACATAACCTGACGGAGTCCGCCGAGGCGTCAGCCAGGAAGGCCGCTGCCCCTTTCATTATTGGGATAGATTCGAGGATTGCGTCTCGCGATGTTTTTTGCCTCAGTTGTGATTCAAGCTGATCCAGCCAGACCATTAGTGACCTGGCCGTACACGTGGCAGCTACCGCAGGTTTTAACCCCCACCAGCGGCTTCCCAGGAACCCTTTAGGAAGGTGTCTGCCTTTTTATCCATGGGGTCTTTTAAGACGCCCATGTCCTCGAATGGAAGGGAGTATTTCTTTGAGGCTTTAGCTATGGCGACATCCAGTTTTGGTGCTATCTCCCAAAAGGAACATGCCGGGTCCTCAAACGGGTACTTTCGTTTAGGGGAAAGGAAGCCCTTCCTCTCCAGTCTTTTCCACTCTTTCTTAATTAGCGAGTGAACATGTTAATTGAGTGGAAAAGATATTCTTTTTTTGTTCTAAACCACTGAACATCACGTCTTGTATGGATTTTTTGGGCCGGGATCTGATAATCCCATGGTAGACCTAACAGCCTTGAGGAGGCTGTTTCCTCGATAGAGGAGGAAGGAGCCATTTCCCTATCTGTAGACGAGGAAGAAGAGGAAGAGGTGGAAGTGTCCGAATCTCCGCTATCCTCAGAACTGCTACACCTGGACTCAGGGGATATGTTTTTAGTTTACGAAGCTCACTTACCAACCAGACGGAAGAGCGGGTACCGGTTCAGGAGGTGGAGCCATCTTTGTAGACTGAGAGTCCTCCTGGAAGATGCCGAGGTGGAGTCCTTGCTGCGCTGCGACGATCTGCCGGAGCCCCCGCTTCCACTGTTCCGGTCTTGGCGCCCAGTCTCTTCCAGCCTCTTCTTTCGTTAGGTTGGCGGTGGTGGTGGCGACTGAGGATGTAGCTCTTGCTCCTCAGGTAGCTCCTGGTCACTCAATATTATATATATATATATATATATATATATATGTTTTTTTTTTCTTTCACAGCGTGCCAGAGCTCTGATGAGCAACTACTGGCGTCCTTCGTTGTCTTTTAAGGCACTAGGAGTCCTGTAGTGACCCGACGCCCCCTCCTCCCCCACACCTGTAGGACGCCGCCCGCCCAAACTGGCTACCCAGTCATGCATTGCGGCGTTGCGTCATCCAGGGGCGCCCAGCACGCCCGTGCCGACTGGCAACCCAGTCATGCATTGCGGCGCCGCGTCATCTAGGGGCGCCCCGCGCGGCAGACCCGGAAGCTCAAATGCACACCGCCGGGCCGCGCCGCACTCTCACCTCCGCAACCAGGGGGGTCCAGTACAGTCCTCGACAGCCCCAACAGGCCCAGTCCTCTTCGTCTGGACCCCCCTCCGCACACCCTAAAGGCCCACTGACCCCAGCGGTGGTGCATCAGGACACTACACCAGCCGAGGCAGGGGACTCTTGCTGCCTGGATCGGACTGGCCGGGCCTGGCATCCCACGACGTCCATCTTCTGGCACCCCGCAGGTATGCCTCCTCCGGACTGTAGGATCCCGTCAAGGACAGGAAACCAACTGATGCGGGAGAGAGGCACCGCCCTTTTATCTGTAGGTTTCCTGTCCTTGAAGGGCGGATCCCCTCTCTCCGTGGTGCCGTCATGGGGGAAGGAGAAAAACAAAATCCCAAAGTATTACATGTGGATTCAGTACAGGTTTTATTCTATGTACTGTATGTATTGCAATGGGTGAAATTCACAGTAAAAATCTGCATAAGGGAAAGACATGCTGCAAACAGAATAAAATAAAAAAATTATATATCACTGCAGGTCAATTTTCTCATGAGTCATTCCATGTCAAGTGGACCAGTGGTCCCCACTCGACCTTCTCCGATTTTGCTGAAAATTTATAAGGATGTACATGTATGTTTGAAAAGAGGTTCTGTAAATTTTTAGGGCCAGTTCTCAAATACATTGGGCACTGTTGACCTTTCACTGGAGGTTCCACCAAGCCTGCGGCTTCAGCTAAGAGGATTTTGCAAACTTTGGCACATAGCCATTAGAGTTCTCTACTGGCTATGATGCTGAAATTTGGCATACTAGCTCAACTTTTGCTGCTAAACACAATAAAATTATTACCGGCTATGACAAAACAATATTTCGGCCGCAATTTTGTGTCAAAGTAGCTTGTAAAACGCGTCGCATAAAATTTATGCCAAACTTTGCCCATGTATAACTCAAGACCAAAAACCAATAGTAACTGGTGCTTTGCCCTGTACACCAAACATCTACATGACTTTGCATTGCTGCAATACCACGGTCTAATCATATGTATTTGTGGAAATATTCACACCCACATATGAACTTAAAAAAAACAAAACAAACTAATTTTACCTATTTTTAGGTCAAATTTCTCAAAAAGGGTACCCCAAAAATATATTAATTCTGATATTAGAAAGAGCACATTTTTCTCTACAAGGATCATTGTTTTTTTTTTTTTTTTTGGAGTCTCTCAGTTTAAGAAAAGAAAAATGCCACTGAACATGGTGTTATTTATTAATAAGCAATGAATGGTAACTGCACTATTCAAACCCTTGCGTTGGTCCATGGTGGTTATACCACAACCAATTCCCTAAGAATTGGTATTATAATCCTATTAAGAATTGTAATAATGCTGTCTTTCGAGAATTGGCAGCCCCATCGCCTAGGAGCCATGGCCGATAGCCGTGCGGGCGGTCTCTTTATCGCAGGTTCCGAAGCCTGAGGGTGGGTGTCTTTGCCTAGGCTTCCAAGCCTAATATTGGGTATCTTTTGTTGGTTCCCAAGCCATAATGTTCAGTCTAAGTGGTCTGGAATTGTTGCTGAATTTGCAACATAATCGGTTCAGAGAAGCTGTATTGTCGGCCCATTGCTGTTGCAGCTGGTGCAGGAATTATTGCAATGATTGACTGCTCAGGAATCCAGCATGTATCATTTCTCACAGGCCAGTGAAAGAAGCTAGCTGGTCCATGAGGATGCATAAAATTTATTAATGCATCATGGTCGTCGACTGAAATTTCAGAAATATTTCCAATCCACGAGTTCCTATCGTAAATGCAGGCAATGTATTGCCCTGGCTGGAGGTTTGCAATTGGCACAAAAGGCATTTCTGATCTGACAGATCTATCTACATGGGCAATGAAAGATGATGGGTCATTTGACACCCTTGAAATGCAAATCTTTTTGTCATCAATTGGCACAAATTGGTGATTTTCTCTTGTTCCAGCAAAAAAAATTTGATTCCATGCAGTTGCTCGTTGCAAAAGTTGAATAAATCCACCGGGGTCAGTATTTGGTTTTCAGTTGGGTGTTGAAGACTGGCACGAGCTGCCAACCTCTTTGCTGTCCCTCCAATCCCATCACAGGGCGACTTTCCATGACGGGTACCAAAAAAATTCCATTCAGCGCGGATATTGAAATCAGCATTGTGGTGGCACAAGTTGAGAAAATTTTTGAAATTTTTGTACTGGGCTGCAGATCCATCGCTGAAGTAGTGGATATGACGAATCCCATAGATGAGTCTTTAGATACTCCACAATTACTGCTAAGAAAGTGTGGACTGCAACTGTGTCATGTCGTGAGCAATAACTGATTATGCACAAGCTGATGTTCTGCGCAGCTTCACCATTTAACTCCTTGAAGTAAATTACAAATGGGTGTACTGTAGCTTGACTATTTTCCCAGTGGAAACCTTGAATGGCATCTTGAACAATGAGTAATTTTCAGCAAAGTCCATAAGGATCACAAGCTCTCCAGGTCTCAGATTTTCCTTCAACGATTTCAAATAGCTACTTTGATGCTTGGCGATGTAGTGATGGCTACAAAGTTTAGAAATTTTCAAAACCAATTCTTCAATGAAATCTTCTATAGTCAGTTGTTTGGTATCAAGCATGTCTCGATCAGTGTGAATCCATTGTTTGAACTCAATAATATCTTCAGGGTCACTGTTGACAAACACATTGACTAGAAATTCTTTTAAAACTTCAGGACCCGGGCATTTATCACAACGGCCAAGCATACAGTCCTTGGATTCAATTCCACAGACCATTTTGCATATGAGCTCTTTGTAGTCATCATTGATTGGGCATGCTGCAAGCATTAGTTTGACATTTTGGTGAATGGTACACACACAAACGGAATATGTTCCAGCAGATCCAAAGGTTACGCACCACTTTGGCCGAAGCTCACAAAACTTGGAAAATCCAATTTCAGGGCCATTCCGATCCCGATAGGCAACAAACATTTCCCCTCATATTGCTCAGTAATAGTCGCTTTTGCATCTGCTTTTTTTATCCTGCTATTCGCACTGATACATAGTCTTTTTTACCAGGGCACATTCGACTGAATTCATCATCCTCAAAAAATGCCTGCACCTTTTTCTTCACTTGCTCAGAAACTTTCTTGCCACACTTGATTCTAGGTAAGGCTAAGATCCCATGTTCACATTTAAGCTTTCGAGCTTGTTTGACCATTCGTTCAGAGACACCGAATTCGTCTGATATAGTCTTAATGGACCAACTTTTAGGTGCCAATGTCAAGATTTGGACCTTTTCTGCCCGACTGGACACCTGCAGCTTTTGCTTCAAATCTGCCAAAAGGTGATTGTAATCCAGACACATTTTGCACTGTGCTGTTTTTGTTTGATCAATGTCTTTCGGCTCAAGCCCTCCAATTGAAGCAATCTTGCTAGAAAATGCATTTTGTACCTGGCTTATCTTTCTCCTTGCATATCCAAGTGAATCCCGCTGGCTTCCCCGTGGATATTTCAGAGGAGAGATGCCAATGGATGTTAAGCTTGAATTTAGACTTTCAGGAGAACATTCCATTCCATCTGGATCTGAGTCAGACGAAACTGGATCAGCTGATTTTTTCCTGTTAGCAAATTCTTTTCGACATGATGCACACATCTTCGGGCCAGGCTTCACATCATTCTTTTGTAAATTCGTTCAACTGGTCAGCTGCTAACAAATTGATAGCTCGCAAATGCTTTTTGGTGTTATGACCTTTCTTCCCAAAAGGATTGCAACACGATTTTTGCAAATGCTCATATTTGGTCAAGAATGAAGCTTCATGGTGTAAACAGATTTGTGAATGTTCGTCAAAATTTAGTCCCACTCGTCGACGCAGCAATTTCTGTTCATCCAATCCAAAGCTTGTAAACAATTTCAACTCATCCTTGCTATGGGTGAATGTCTTAAGGTGGCACTTCGAATTGTTCGCAAGGCCGATCGATCATTGGGCCGATTCTTCATCAATTTCATTCTCCATCGCTAAAAAATAAATATATGCATTAAAATGTAACAATAGTCAATAACTTTTCATAAACAAAAAGGTTTATAGGTTTTTGATTATAATAGACATTGCTAGCAACAATACAACTCTAACATGTGATAAGAATCTGAAAATCAAACACAATCAATGCATTACGCGCCTAAATAACACCATGGTCAGTGGCATTTTTCTTTTCTTACACTGAGAGACTCCAAAAAAAAAATACAATGATCCTTGTAGAGAAAAATGTGCTGTTTCTAATGATATCAGAATTAATATATTTTAGGGGTACCCTTTTTGAGAAATTTGACCTAAAAATAGGTCAAATTCATTTTTTTCAAGTTTTTCATCATATGTGGGTGTGAATATTTCCACAAATACATATGGTTTGACCGTGATATGGCAGCAATGCAAAGTCATGTAGATGTTTGGTGTACAGGGCAAAAGCACCAGTTACTATTGGTTTTTGGTCTTGAGCTATACATGGGCAAAGTTTGGCAAATTTTATGCGACGCGTTTTACAAGCTACTTTAACACAAAATTGAGGCCGAAATATTGTTTTGTCATAGCCGGTAATAATTTTATCGTGTTTAGCAGCAAAAGTTGAGCTAGTATGCCAAATTTCAGCATCATAGCCAGTATAGAACTCTAATGGCTATGTGCCAAAGTTTGCAAAATCCTCTTAGCTGAAGCCGCAGGCTTGGTGGAAGCTCCAGTGAAAGGTCAACAGTGCCCAATGTATTTGAGATCTGGCCCTAAAAATTTACAGAACCTCTTTTCAAACATACATGTACATCCTTATAAATTTTCAGCAAAATCGGAGAAGGTCCAGTGGGGACGATTTTTAAAACTGGTCCACTTGATGTGGAATGACCCTCATGGAAATTATCCTCTGTGTGTGGATGAGATTTTTCAATCCACAACTTGGGAATAAAATATGTGTATCTGGCTGTCTGGTGAAGATAAATTTAATATTGAGTTTAACTGAAGATATTCACTTTACTGAGACTCTCTCCAGGCCCAATTGTGCACAAAGCGTCTAACTAGGATTACCTAACTAAGATAAATGATACAGGTGCATCTCTCTAAATTAGAATATCATCAAAAAGTTAATTTAAATTTATTTCAGTTCGTCAATATAAAAAGTGAAACTCATTATATAGAGTCATTACAAACAGAGTGATCCATTTCAAGTGTTTATTTCTGTTAATGTTGATGATTATGGCTTACAGCCAATGGAAAAACACAAAAGTCATTATCTCAGTAAATTAGAATAATTAACAAAAAACACATGCAAAGGCTTCCTAAGCATTTCAAAAGGTCCCCAAGTCTGTATCAGTAGGCTCCACAATCATGGGAAAGACTGCTGACTTGACAGATGTCCAGAAGGCAGTCATTGACACACTCCACAAAGTCCCAGAGTTCCAATTTTCATTTGGAAATCAAGGTCCAAGAGTCTGGAGGAAGAGTGTAGAGGCCACAATCCAAGCTGCTTGAGGTCTAGTGTGAAGTTTCCACAATCAGTGATTGTTTGGGGAGCCATGTCTTCTGCTAGTGTAGGTCCACTGTGTTTTATCAAGACCAAAGTCAGCGCAGCCGTCTACCAGGAAATTTTAGAGCACTTCATGCTTCCATCTGCCGACCAGCTTTTTGGAGATGGAAATTTCATTCTCCAGCAGGACTTGGCACCTGTCCACACTGCCAAAAGTACCAATACCTGGTTTAAAAACAACAGTATCATTGTGCTTGATTGGCCAGCAAACTCACCGGTATTGTTAAGAGCAGGGCTGTGGAGTCGGTAAGCCAAACCTCTGACTCAGACTCCCTCATACATGGCTCATGTTTAAGTGATAAATTTACTGTAGCACAGATTCATCTCAGCTAAAAGTCTAGACCCTTAGATCAGGAATAGGACAGACATTTATAGGACATTTCACAACTTTCCCAAATTCTGAAACTATATTCCCCACAAACTGCATTGAACTACTGTACCCAATTTATTATATATTTTAGGAGTCGGTCCATTTTACACCGACTCCACAGCCCTGGTCAAGAGGAAGATGAGACACCAGACCCAACAATGCAGACTAGCTGGAGGCTGCCATCAAAGCAACCTGGGCTTCCATAACACCTCAGCAGTGCCACAGGCTGATCGCCTCCATGCCACATTGATGCAAAAAGGAGCCCCGACCAAGTATTGAGTGCATTTACTGAACATACATTTCAGTAGACATTTCGGATTTTAAAAACATTTTTCAAGCTGTTAAAGTATTCTAATTTACTGAGATAATGACTGTTGTGTTTTCATTGGCTGTAAGCCATAATCATCAACATTAACAGAAATAGATCACTGTTTGTAATGACTATATAATATAAGAGTTTCACTTTTTGTATTGAACTGAAATAAATTAAACTTTTTGATTATATTCTAATTTAGTGAGAGGCACCTGTATCTACATACACAGTGTATAAATATATATATATTACACATCCATACACACACACACACACACACACACACACAGCGTGAGTGAAATAAGTATTGAACACGTCAATTTTCTAACTACATATATTTCTAAAAGGTGCTATTGACGTGAAAAGCTGACCAGATGTCAAGATCCACACAAGCTAAGCAATCAAAGCATTGATGTCCATAAATTAAAGTTGTGGGTAATAATGAGAAATTACACCGGAAAAATTATTAAACACATGAAGAAAGTGGTGCAAAAAGTCATGACACCAGCTGAAATTTATCAGTAATTAGAAAGCGATCCTGCCACTTAGTGAAAAATAATATTTGCTGGTTCAACTGATGGCCTATAAAAAGGTCTCATTACCAAGGCACCACACAAGAAACATCTCATGATGGGTAAAACCAGTGAGCACTGTTGGGACCATAATACGAAAGTGGAAAAATCATTTGACATTAACCAGCCACGATCAGGTGCTCCTCACAAGATTTGAGAGAGGAGAGAAACAAATTATCGGAAGAATTGTTCAAGAGCCTAGGACAACCTATGGAGAGCTACAGAAAGACCTGGAATCTACAGGTACAATGTTTTCAAAGAAAACTGAAAGTAATGTACTCATGTTCAAGAGCGCTTAAAGTTTGCTCAACAACCTTTAGAAAAGACTGTAAAATACTGTGAGAATATAGCCTGGTCAGATGAGACCAAAATTGAACCCTCTGGATATCATAGTACACACAATGTTTGGAGGCCAAAAGACACTGCATATTCAAAAACACCATAACAGTGATGTTTGGAGGTGAGAACATCATGGTGTGGGGCGGTTTTTCAGCATATGGAGCTGGCAAACTTCATGTAATTGAAGGAACAATGAATGGACAAATGTACTGAGACCTTCTTGATAAAAATCTGCTACCATCTAACAGGATAATGATGAAATGAGAGTTGACATTTCAGAAAGACATTGACCCAAACACACAGCCAAGAAAACTCAATTGGCTTCAGAGAAAGAAAATAAAGCGGCTAGAATAGCCCAGGCAATCACCTGACCTGAATCCAATAGAAATTGTATTGAAGGAACTAAAGCTCAGAGTTCATAGAAGGAGACCACAGGACCTTCAGGGTTTGAAGAGTGTGTTGAAGAATGAGCCAAAATCACAATTGAGCAATACATGTGACTAGTTTCTCCATACAGGAGGCATCTTGAAGCTGTTGTCATCAACAACAAAGGCTTTTGTACAAAGTATTAGTTAAATTTCAGTAAGCGTGTTCAATACTTTTTCCTTGTGTCATTTCCCATTATTACACAACTTAAAATTTATGGACACCTATGGTTTAAATTTCTTAGCCTGTGTGGATTGGAGGGATTGTTACCAACATCTGGTGTGAGAATTTCATGTCAACAGCACCTTTGGGAATACATTTACTTAAATTGGTGACGTGTTCAATACTTATTTCACCCACTGTACATGCCCAGGAGGAGGAAGGTGAACCAGAACTGATCAGGTGGGAAATCAAGCTTTTATTTTGAGACTTTACATCATGTGATATAAAAATGTATAACTTTACACAAGTATATTGACTTTCTACATTAATATAATCTTGAGTCAGTGGATAAGCTAATGAATATAAGCTTCTGCCCAAAGTGCATAAATCCAGAGAAATTATACAAAGTTGAAAACCATAAAATATACTCTCTTCCGGAGAGAGATTTTTTTTTTTCCCTAACAGATTGTAAATTTTTTTTATAAGCACTAACTTCTATGTTTTGCTGTAGCAGCAAACAACTAGGCTGCATTATAAATAATTAAAACAAGTCTGACCTATTTATTGTATTGGTAACAATCTATATTGTAAACCCGCGATTTACCTAGAAAATGTCTTGACTTTGTGCCACATGCCGCAGAGAGCTGTGCTCGTCACATACCGCCTTCTGCATACCGAGCTCACAGCCGTTTGAGAGCATGTCCATTGTGCATAGCAAAGCGAATACATTGAAATACCGCCCCTCTGTCTGTGCTTAGGAGCCCATGAGTAGTTCCAGTGCAGAGAAGAAAATTAAAAAATCCACATGCAGATAGTTTGGTCGTGTCCATATCTTATCACTATCGTCCAGTATGAGTACTAAAGCATTGATTACCTAGCAGCTTCTCTTAATTAAATATTCTGTACATTTCTCCTTAAATTTGCCTGCAGCCTCAAGACCTAAGAATAGGCAGCAATGCTTGTGGATGGAAAAAAAAAATTACAGGAGCAAACACAGCAAGCACTTTTCCCAAGTGAAGCCAGTTACTAATCAAACAGTATTTCTCTCTCGAGAATCCAGGTTTTGCTGCAGCTGCACCACGACAGTTCCAGGATTGTGCTCCTCATCACTGCTGTCACTGTCGTCTGCGTCATCATCTGCATAGTCATCGTCGTCATCTTCTTCAGACGACTCTACTATGCTCTGCTGAGAGTGTGATTCCGATATTGCCCCAAATGACTGGGTGCTGGCAGATGGCACAGGTCGCAGTAGTGGTGTGTTTTCGGATACATCATTATCTTCTTGGCTACTGTCTGAATCAGACTCAGAATCTCCTTGGGATGGGACAACCTTTTGCTTGCAGACAGGGCAGGTTTTCTTTGTTTTGGTTAACCATGGATCCACACACTTGCAGTGATAGGCTGAAAAGAGAAAAAATATTAGATATCTGTCCAAATAAAGCAGATTTGTATCACAAATTTATATTTAGCCCAAAAATATATACAATTGAAATAAAAAATCAACAGTACTAACTAAGAGAAGTTTTGGAATATAGAGAGGGAGTAAATTACAGCCGCTGCCTACAGAAGTCTATGAAGAAGTGGATAATCTAGCTAGATAAAGAGGTAGAGCATACACAAAGGGAGACTGCTAGAAAGTACAGCCGTCAAAATAATGTCCAGAAAATGTTATTCCTCACGTGTACACACCATAGCTTATTCTGAGTAGTCACCTGAAACTGCGATTCCACTTTAAAATGTGTCTTGGGAAAAAACATATCAGTTATTATATTCATTGCTGTTATTTTTTAATTGGGCAAAAACAGATCAAGTATTGGTAAAATACTGATGCTTTCATATTTTAGGCACTCTCCATATATTTCATTAGGGAATTCTATCAGTAAAACGCACAAAAGAACCATGTGTACTTTAGAAAAGAAAATCACAAAAAAAACAGCAATGTGTATAATATAACACTAATTTAAATTAACCCAGTACTTCAATCTGAAAAAAGGCATAACATACTTATATCATCATGTAGAACCTGTTAAAAATAGGTCTCCTTCAGATGGCAGATTGGTAATAATTAGGATGTAGGCCCTCTTAAAAGGGTTTTGGACTATTTTTTTTTAGGATTTATAGGCATTGTGGAGTTGTTTCCGCTTAGATGATTATTCCTCAAGCACATGGCCTCTCACTCTGTATATAATATTATCTATGTTCAGATTATTGGTTTAACAAATTCTTTTAAGTGCCCCAGGATCCATTTTATTCAACACAACAATGCCAGGTCGCATATTGCTTGTTCTACAGTGAGCAGGCTGTATAGCCTACAGTGTCTAAGGACTTGTCTCGCACCAAACGCATCTGGGACGTCTTTGGTCAGCAATAGCAGAGGGAGCTGCCAACAGCAGATCTTGATGATATGTGTCCAAATGCATTCAGCGTAGCAGAACATTACTTAGACCACCATTGATAACCTCATTGATATCACGCCAAGGAGTGTACGTGAGGGGAGTTCTACATGTAGCGCTCATAATAATAAAGAGATTTAAAAACATGTTTCTATTTCTAAATCGTTTGCACATCAGTAACATGTCAATCCATCCCTTGATTTCCAAAAAATTCCACAACTTTTCCGTCTTGGTGTTGTAATTTCAATGTTGAGGAATGTATTTAGGATATTGAGAAAACCCCTTTGACCTTTACAGTGACAGTAATTGAAAATTAAAAGAGCTCTTCTCTCAATATCCCACCAACATTTCTAAATATTGGACAAAAGCAAAAAAAAAAAAACCATGAAAGGGGGGGTTGACTACTTGGACAACCCTTCTGAATCCCTCTGTCCCCGTCTCCAGTAAAATAACACTTATGCCTCACCTCCACTTTGGCACCATTCCAGCAGTGTTGGCACTGGCTCTCCTGGGCATTGCTTGACATTGTTATGTCACACGATCATTGCAGCCAATTAAATGCTGGCTTCACTCTCCTCTCCTACAAATATAATTGATACCTGAAGGAAGTCAGCACACTAGTTGCTCTCTCACTTCCACCGAATATCAATTAGGTCCGTAGGAGACTGAAAAAAGCGCTGATTGGGCTCACATGATCATGTCATGCAAGCCTCGAGAGAGTCAGTGCCAATACAACTAAAACGGGGTGTGCACTGGAGGGGAGTATAAGCGTTTTATTTTACTGGAGTGAAACATGGGGATTCAGATGGGATTATACAAACATAACCTTTAACATAATTGTACAAAGTTGCGGGAAGGACACACGCAGTCGTGAAAAACCCATGGAAACCAGTTACAGAGAGGATCTAACGCAGTGTCATCCACCCTCAAAAGGCACATAAGGCGATATCAAATTAGTAGTAAATCAGTATATAGAATTTACCAAAATAATGGAAGCAGTATTACTTCAGATGTATGAACATTTTTATGCCACCTTAAGGGGAAGAGTGGGGTTCAGTTTCAGAATGATTTTATCACCAAATTACACATCAATTCAAACACTGATTTCTCAGTAATGGAGGAACAGACTGGCCATGTAAAGGTATTGCTGGACTTGTCTTTGAAAGCGCTACATGCACATAATGTATAAATAGTTTGGGGTGTGAGATCCTGCTGACAGATTCCCTTTAGATGGAACCTGTCATGTAAAAAAACGCTATTAACCTGCAGGTTAATCACGTTCTGAACCTGCTCGGCGCCGGCACTAACTCAGTGCCCTGCTGGTGGCAGGAAATTAACTCCCCTCCCCCATCCCAGCAGCATTCAGATTTCAGTCAAGGTAGTGGCGCTGGTGCGGGTTCAGTCACCGTTCTGTGTATAGAGTGGCGGCTGTAACCGCACCCCTGGCACTGACTGACAGCAGGATCAGCATTAGAGTTAGCTGTTCATCAGTGCCAGGGGCGGGTTACAGCCATCACTCTATACACAGAACGGTGACTGAACCCGTGCCAGCACAACCCCTATGACTGAAACCCGAAAGCTACCGGGAGGAATTATTATTATAGCGCCATTTACTCCATGGTGCTTTACATGTGGAAAAGGGGTATACATACAAAAACAATTACAATAATCTTGAACAAAAACATGACGGCGACTGGTACAGGAGGAGAGAGGACCCTGCCCGCGAGGGCTCACAGTCTTCAAGGAATAAAGTTAATTTCCTCCCGACAGTGGGACTCAGTGCAGGTGCCAGGCAGGTTCAGAACTCTATTAACCTGGATATTAGCCCCATATCTGCAGATTAATAATGGCTTTTTCATGTGACAGGTTTCCTTTAAATGTAATCTTCATGTATGGGAATGAGGTAGCATGTAGTTGTTAAATCAAGGTTACTTAAGACTGTCATTAGTTTGTTGATTTTATTGACAATTTTGAATTCTCTGTATAATATTCAATGATTCAGGAACTTCATATTTATGAGGATTAATTTCCTACCAAGGGAAAGTTTAGAATAATGACATGGTCTTATTTATTTGCTAAAACTGGCATAACTCCAGTTTATAAAAATTAAATTACACTTTATCTTCTTGGAAGAATGTATTTTTCCTTGGTTTCTTATTATCCACCACTTATCTGGTTCTGGGCCACAGAAAACGAGAGCGTGCAAATAATGAAGAATTTATGTCTAAGGACTTCGTACTTTGCCTGCAGGGCAGGAGGAGGAACACATTTTCCTGCTGCTGCAAGGACTGAAATAAAGACAACCGATTAAAACAAATAATTTCTTTAAAGACGTTCTGCTTTATTAGGTGCCTTATGTTAACATAAGCGTTTTGCAAGTAACTTACCCATTTCCATCTAATTCTCCATTTACTTACAATTTGCTACCCAATTTTATTGGACACAGTTCTTTAATAGCTTAATTGGATTAGTTTGATTTTTTTTCTACTACTCTACTGCTTAATAGACTTGCATCCTTTTTTCTATAAATGCGTTATTGAACATTTCCATCACTTCCCTGCCTCTCTGTAAAATCTAAGTCAGAAATGTACAAAGATACAAGTCTATGCTTCACCGTATGGAACGGCTAACAACCCACTGAATTGTAGACACAACAGGTTTTCTTGTTCATCAGAATCTCAATTGAGAACACCTTCCCCTCAGCAGTCATTTCCAAATTTTTTCATTTTCCAAGAGGAAAACTTTGTAGGGTGGAATTAAAGAAACAAGCAAAACAGGCAAAAAACAAAAATAGAGCAATAAACAGCAATTCCACCGCTGCTTTGGGGTTTCTTTTTACTGCAGTAATTTAAACGTCAGACTTTTATGGAAGTATCGACCAATTCTGTTCAGACACTGCTAAATACACTGCCGGGTTAGTGTACAGCATTACTAAAAATGCTATATGCCTGCAGATATAGGACTAAGCTACATATACATTGCGTTACAATTGTGCATGGCCGCCTTACTGGATGTGCAGATACCGGATGCCAGTCATAAAGGTTTGCTGGAGCGGTTAGAGTCACCGCTCACTATACTGTGAACTGGAACCTTAACTGACAGCTCGCCCGGCAGCACATCTGTGCAGTGCCGGCTGTCATGTTGCTGGGCACAATATCGTGAGCGTTGGCTCTAGGCCCTCCATGCATGCCCCCATGTCTGAGAGCTGGCAGCTCCCGGGAACTAGTTCATTTTCTCCCGATAGCAGCACTTTCAGTAAGGAAACCATGCAGCATTAACCCAATATCTGCAGGCAAATAGTGTTTTCCAAGGTGACAAATTCCCTTCAACTCTGTAGGCATGTATATTTGTAATCCAGCCATAGACATCCACCTTCCCCCACACAGGATTCAGCATTACTATTGGAAGTATAGATGTTACTTTACATCTTATATCTGAATGAAGGAGGATACATAAATATTAAAGTCTGTTTATTTAAACATGCATTATATAAAACCTCTATAGACCAAAGTATTGAGCCACCTCGTAATCCAATAATGCAGTCCCACTAGCCACAGGTGTATAAGATGCAGCCCCTCGCCATGCAGTCAGGCTTTACTAGCATTTGTGAAAAAGACTCATTCTACAGAACTCACTGAATTTGTTTGCAGTTCTGTAATCAGATGCCACAATAGTAAAAACTCCAGTCATAATATTTCTTGCCTCCTATATATTTCAGAATTGACTAGGTGGTATTAAATAGTGGAAGCGCTTAGGAATTACATCAACTCATATCAGCCATGTAGTAGAGACCACGCAACGTCACAGATTGGGGTCACAGAGTGCTCAGGTGCATAAAAAAGTCAGCAACGCTCTGCTGACTCCATGACTGCAGAGTCCAAACCGCCTCTGGAATTAACATCAGCACAAAATCTGTGCACCGGGAGCATCATGGTATGGGTTTCCATGGCCAAAAAGCTGCACGCAAGCCTTACATCACCAAGCACAATGCCAAGCAAGCAGTAGAACGTTACCTGCCTGGCTGAACTGTACCAAATGTAAAGTTTTGTTGAGGAGGGATAATGCTAGAAAGTGGTTTTTCAGGGGTTTCCTTAGTTCCAGTGAAGAGAAATCTCAATGCTTCAGCATAGCAAAACATTTTGGATAATTGTATGCTTCAAAATTTGTGTGAACAGTTTAGGGAAGGCCCTTTTCTGTCCCAGAATGACTGTTCCCAAAGTACATAAAGCAAGATCCATAAAAGACAGGATTGTTTGGTGGAAAGCACTTGATTGAGCCCTGAACTAGAATGGAGATTGTGTGTGGTCCTTTCATCCATCAGTGGACCTCACAAATCCTATCCTAGATGAAGGAGCAATACAATATAATACATACATATCTTATAGGTGTAATATGTGGTGTCCCAATACTGGGTCTATATAGTGCAGCTCATCAGGCTATTTAGAGTCCAGTTCCAATTTTCTTACCATGTGAACATGGCAATACTCGCAGCTTATCTCCTTCCTCGTACTCATCCAGGCAGACTGCGCACACATCATATTCATCACCTGTAATTGAAGGCAGAATCATACAGCATTAAACAAAATGGGAAATAAGTGCACAATGCCATAAAATACCTGTAAAGTAATCCATGGTAAAAGTCAAAGGGCTAAATCTAGACTCCTGCACAGGACTACGTCCGCTTTCCTCCATACGGCCCTGATTTATTACAGATGTTGAAGCAAATTCTTGCAGCATGTAAATATTTACACATCTTTAAGCTGTTCAGCATTTGGAAATCTTACAGCAACTTTACCGTACAAGGAGACACGGCTGCTCCTTTGCATATCTCTCTAGATGTCAAGGCTATGCTAAATCTACACAACCTTACGCGTACCAGTCATTTTAGGCCAAGACTCCCACTGCGTCCTTGTGCAGAAGACAAGCTAGTGAACAAATACTAGAATGTAATAATAATATATTATAGTTCTTTCTCTCTAATTCAGACTCGTCAAGGACAAGTTATCACTGCTGAAGCAGATATAAAAGTCTACTTTTCAGAGTGACTGATGGCAAATCAAATAAAATGCTTCAATAAGACAAAAAAGGGGGACATGAATTTAATAAAATAATGGACTTTCTCCATTTACCTGAAATGCTCTTCCACTGCTCGTGTCTCATTCTCTTACCTTTCTTAAATTTATGAATGGGTAGTTTTTTCAGCTGGTCTTTGCGCAGTCTGTTCCGTCTAGCTCGGTGTCGATCTTGCACAAATTTTGTGATCTAGGTTTGTAGAAAGTCGTGCAGATACATAAAATGTAGGATGTTCTAATGACTACTAAATCCATTCTATGCCAAATTAATAAAAAAAAAAATTAATATCCAACTAGAAGATTATAAACATTTTCTAATCGGAAATGGTAGTTTTTTCAGGTGGAGATTGTGCCATCTATTTTCACTTGCACGGTGTCAATTTTATTTTACCTTTTCTAATATCTGTTCTCTCCACAAGTTCCTACCCTATATATCTATAAACTAATCCATGTGTACATAACAAATTTTTTTTAAAATCTTTACATTTTGTACATGGTAGTGTATTTTTAACGTTTGTATGCTTTATGCTGTGTACTGTATACCATATACAATTATAGCTGTTTATATATATGTGTCAATGCAGTTCATGACCTATTTTATTTCTAATTGTAAAGTATACATCTTGTCCGCTCCAAAAACAGCATGGAAGACCCTCAATACTTAATAGTCAATGGGAAAGAACTTACTCTCCGCCCCCCCCCCAAAAAAGCTTACAAAAATGCTCCAAAAAAGGTTTGGACATAGGGTGGAGGAAGGGTGTTTAGAGATGACCCCGCAGCTGTAGGTGATGGGAGGTAGCTTTATTACGTGTTTCTGGTTTGAACTGAATCCATTTTTTTAAAAATTTAAAATTAACAAAAAACTACAGATAGGGGCAGGTACAGGGGGATGGGGGTTTACATAATATAGAAATATTATATTATATAATATATATAGTGTGACGCCCCATTGTGCATGAACAGATGAGAAACCGGTGTGGGAATCAAATAAAGAGGCTTTAACACACTAACGACATTCATGTAATGCAGAAGGACAGAAAAAAAAAATTAATATATTGAAAGAACTAAAATATAAATCGTGGAATAAATAAAAGAGCATTAAGTCTACTTAAAAAAAAAAATATATATATTGTATTGATGTATATATTATTTATTTATTGAATTTATTTTTTATAAACCTTGGCATTTTCAGAAACTGTTTCCACTTGAAAACCTCATTGATTTCACCCGCCTAGAAATACTGCACATTGCCTTAAAATACAATTGTGGTGTGGCTTGTTGCATTAGGACCTCTCACAAGATGAATGGAGGATGAATATTTATAAGCTCTAATACAGAACTGTAAGTAGCCTTCTTGAACAATAAAAAACAATAATCGTGCTACGTACCATAAAAATGACAATTAGCACCAAACAAATCCCAACAATGATTAGAAATGGTATCAGGTAGTATTCCAAGGGCAGGTTTCCATCAGGCATTAGCTCAATGTATGCACTATGCAAAAATAAAAGTCAATCAAACAAGTATAAATATGAATAGTAAAGCAATAGACATACTCTATTCTGAATGTGAACCGAGTACATTGGGCTGAGGTCACACTAGGGTTAGGAGCAGGGCTGTGGAGTCGGAGTCGTAGAGTCGGTGCCCAGTTTGGTGGAGTCAGTATAAAATGGACCAACTTCTAAAATATATAATAAATTGGATACAGTAATTCAATGCAGTTTGTGGGGAATATTTTTTGATAAGAATTTGGGAAAGTTATGAAATGTCCTATAAATGTCTGTCCTATTCCTGATCTAAGGGTCTAGGCTTTTAGCTGAGATGAATCTGTGCGACAGTAAATTTATCACTTAAACATGAGCCATGTACGAGGGAGTCGGAGTCATAGAAATTGAGGAGTCGGAGGTTTGGTTACCGACTCCACAGCCCTGGTAAGGCGTTCTCTCTTTCTGTTCCATTACAGGAATAGCAAAAGGGAACTCCTACAACAAATGGGTCTGTCCTATGATGGACAATGGCGGCTCCGACGCTAGTGTGAGCCTGGGCTTACAAACATTCACCATGTAGTTTCTTCAGGAGTACATCTCCTTATCTTATCTAACACTACAGTCAAAGTGTTTTTTGGATGGAGATGTAAATTAAAAATAAATGATTGCAGGCTAAATTACAAAAAATTTTTATATATATTTCACATCTGTGTTCTCGTCTTGATTTTGAATTGCTAAATTGCCAAGAGATATAATAAAGATAAATATATCTATCTATCTATCTATCTATCTATCTATCTATCTATCTATCTATCTATCTCACACACAGACACGTATATTTCTTGAGGCTATGTGCCCACGTTGCATTTATGAAGCAGAAAATTTCTGCTGCATAAATGCAAGTCCTCTCCCGGAAAAACGCATGCGGAATTCCGCACGCGTTTATCGCGCATTTATCACACGTTTTCCACATGCGGAATTGCCTTGCGTTTTTTATGCATTGGACAAAGGCAATTCTGCTTGCGGAAACGCAAAATTAAATGACATGCTGCGGATTTTTGAACGCGGCATAAACGCTGCGGAAAAATCCGCAGCATGTGCATAGAACTTGCGAAATCCCATTGGGGACCATGGGGTGCGGATATACATGCGTTTTTCAAGCGTTTACGCTGTGGAAATTCCGCAGCATATACGCTTGAAAAATGCTACGTGGGCACACAGCCTGACAATTAAACATTAATTACCGTATTTTTTGGACAAGACGCACTTTCCTCCAAAATTTGAATATTCACTGCTCCCCACGCCTATGGGAGAAGTGAATATTCATGGACTTTAATAGCGGGCACGCTGACAGCCAAGTGCAGCAGGAGCCCCGCTGTGGCTACAATGTGCGCGCTATTAGGCTGCGTGCCCACGTTGCGGATTACAAGCGTTTTTGCTGCGGATTTTCTGCAGCGGAAACGCTTGTAAAACGCTTGGTAATCCGCATCCCATGGTCCCCAATGAGAATCCGCAAGTTCTATGCCCATGCTGCGGATTTTTCCGCAGTGTTTATAAATCCGCAGCATGTTCATTAATTTTGCGTTTCCGCAAGCGGAATTGCCTTATACAATGCAATAAAAAACGCAAGGCAATTCCGCATGTCGAAAACGTGTGAAAAACGCGCGATAAACGCTTGCGGAATTCCACATGCATTTTTCCGGGAGAGGACATGCGGAAATGAAGCAGAAATTTTCTGCTTCATTTCCGCAACGTGGGCACATAGCTTTAGGGAGAATGAATGGTCACTGCTCCCCACGGAAGCAGTCCCGGCATGGGGAGCAGTGACTATTCCGGCACAAAGCGCTGTAGGAGAGAGGAGGGGAGTATAATTGTTTATTTTTTTTCTGTGCAGTGCGATGGGCATGAAGGGGGCCATACATACATACAGGGATGAAGGGGGCCATACATACATACAGGGATGAAGAGTGCCATACATACCAGGAAGAGGGATGAAAGTGCCATACATACCAGGATGGGTGTGAGGACGGCCATACATACCAGGAAGATGAAGGGGGCTATTAATTCCAGAATGGGGGGTGCAGGCCATGTATAACAGGAAGGGGCCATATATACCAGAATGGGGGATATTACCCCTATAACAGTGTCAGCAGCAGACCCCCCTCCCCCTTAACAGGGCATCATGACCACAGTTTTTGCTTATTTTTTTTTCTATTTTCCTCTTCTAAAACCTAGGTGCGTCTTATGGTCTGATGAGTCTTATAGTCCAAAAAATACGGTAATTAAATACACACACACACACACACACACACACACACACACACACACACTGGGGTGAAGAACACTTTCCATATAGAAGAGCCCTATATTTCAAGGACACACCAAGTTTACCGCCAAAGAACTAGAGCAGCCTTACCCTTTATCCCAAGTAAATTGTTCTTGCATGATCTTTGCAGACTCCTCTCCAATAAAGACTGATGGAATGTCAATTTTCTTGAGAATGTCAACTGAAAAAAAAAAAAAATCTATATATTTTTATGCAATATGAGGTTATGTTCACACCAGATATATTTGCACTAAATTGTGCGAATGTAGCTGCAGTTTCCACTGCAAATATATCACCTCCGGAGCACAACAATAGTATTCTACTCCTAAAAATGAAGTGTAAGTTTGACCAAAATCAGGCAATAAGTTATGAGACAATCCAAGCTAAGAGGAGAGCAATGATCCCGGGAATAAGTATCAACCTTTCAGTAGCATTTCTTGCACTTGAGTGTGCATGGACTGACCGGAAATGAAAAGCCTCATACAACCCCTGGCAAAAATTATTGAATCACCGGGCTCGGAGGATGTTCATTCAGTTGCTTAGTTGTGTGCCATGTCTGTGATCTGCTTTTTTTCAACAACATTAAAGTCATTTCAAATGGCAACTTTAGGGCTTTAAGAAACACTAAAAGAAATAAAGATTAAAAATGTGGAACTCAGTAAGGGTAATTTTTTCAGACCAACCAGAGGAAAAAATTATGGAATCATGAAAAACAAAAACACAAAAGAACACTCCAATACATCACTAGTATTTTGCTGTACCACCTCTGGCTTTAATAACAGCTTGCAGTCTCTGAGGCATGGTGAGGCATGGACTTAATGAGTGACAAACAGTACTCTTCAACAATCTGGCTCCAACTTTCTCTGATTGCGGTTGCCAGATCAGCTTTGCAGGTTGGAGCCTTGTCATGGACCATTTTCTTCAACTTCCAAAGATTTTCAATTGGATTGAGATCAGGACTATTTGCAGGCCATGTCATTGACCTTATGTGTCTTCTTTCAAGGAATGTTTTCACAGTTTTTGCTCTATGGCAGGATCCATTATCATCTTGAAAAATGATGTCATCATCCCCAAGCATCCTTTCAATTGATGGCATAAGAAAACTGTCCAAAACATCAATGTAAACTTGGGCATTTATTGAAGATGTAACGACAGCCATGTCCCCAGTGCCTTTACCTGACATGCTGCCGCATATCATCAATGACTGTGAAAATTTGCATGTTCTCTCCATGCAGTCATCTTTATAAATCTCATTGGAATGGCGCCAAGCAAAAGTTCCAGCATCATCACCTTGCCTAATGCAGATTCGCGATTCATCACTGAATATGACTTTCATCCAGTCATCCACAGTCCACGATTGCTTTTCCTTATCCCACTGTAGCCTTGTTTTTTTCTGTTTAGGTGTTAATGATGGCTTTTGTTTAGCTTTTCTGCATGTAAATCCTATTTCCTTTAGGCGGTTTCTTACAGTTCGGTCACAGACATTGACTCCAGTTTCCTCCCATTTGTTCTGCATTTGTCTTGTTGTGCATTTCCTGTTTTGGAGACATATTGCTTTAAGTTTCCGGTCTTAACGCTTTGATGTCTTCCTTGGTCCACCAGTATGTTTGCCTTTAACAACCTTCCCATGTTGTTTGTATTTGGTCCAGATTTTAGACACAGCTGACTGAACAACCAACATCTTTTGCAACATTGCATGATGATTTACCTTCTTTTAAGAGTTTGATAATCCTCTCCTTGTTTCAATTGACATCTCTCGTGTTGGAGCCATGATTCATGTCAGTCCACTTGGTGCAATAGCTCTCCAAGGTGTGATCACTCCTTTTTAGATGCAGGCTAACGATCAGATCTAATTTGATGCAGGTGTTATTTTTGGAAATGAAAATTTACAGGGTTTTTCCATAATTTTTTCCTCAGAATTGAGTGATTCTATAATTTTTTCCCTCTGCTTGGTCTGAAAAAAATTACCCTTACTGAGTACCACATTTTTAATCTTGATTTCTTTTAGTGTTTCTTAAAGCCCTAAAGTAGCCATTTGAAATGACTTTAATGTTGTTGAAAGTCATAAGTTACTTACCGGTAACGGGATTTTTCGGAGACCATGACAGCACCACGAGAGAGGGGATCCGCCCACCAAGGACAGGAAACTTACAGGCTTAAAATGGGGCGGCCAGGTTAGTAGACATAACAAAACAATCATAAAAATAACATTTTTATACAACACCACTAAGTGAGAAAAGGTTGTAATTAATAGATGAGGAGTGCTCCCATATGGTGAAGGGAGGGAATATAAGGGTGCTGTCATGGTCTCCGAAAAATCCCGTTACCGGTAAGTAACTTATGACTATCGGTCGACCATGACAGCACCACGAGAGAATTGCAGAGATGAAAAAAGTCTAGGGAGGGACCACAGCCTGGAGCACTCTTCTCCCAATTGTGAGGATGGATGAAACACCCAAATCCAGTCTATAGTGCCTATAGAAGATAGATGGAGAAGACCAGGTAGCAGCCTTACATATGTCTTCCATCGAGACACCAGTTTTCTCCGCCCATGAGGTCGCCACTGCTCGGGTAGAGTGAGCCTTCAACCTCTGTGGCGCTTCCTCACCGCTGGAGACATAGGCTAGAGTAATAGCCTCCCTGATCCACCTAGCTATGGTGGATATAGTAACCTTAAGCCCCTTCCTCAGCCCTTGGAAGGAGATAAATAAGGAACTATCTTTCCTGAAGGCCTGGGTGACCGACAGGTACTTAATCACACATCTTCTAACATCTAAGGAATGGAACTCTGCTTCTTTTTGGTTTCTTGGATTAGGAAAGAACGAGGGAAGTATTATTTCCTGGAGTCTATGGAAAAGGGAAGCTACTTTAGGGAGATATGCCGGGTCTGTTCTAAGAATTATTCTATCGTCCAGGATTTGAGTGAAAGGTGGGGATGAAGACATAGCCTGGATATCACTAACCCTTCTAGCTGATGTTAGAGCTATTAGAAGCGCTGTTTTAAGGGAGATGGACTTAAGAGATGCCGACTCTATTGGTTCAAAAGGTGCACCGGTTAATGCTTTTAGGACTAAATTTAGATCTCAGGGTACTAAATTGCTTTTGATAACTGGTCTGGATCTCAACACAGCTCTGATAAAGAGAGAAATCCAGTAATTCCCTGCCAAGTCAGTTATATAGAGCACATAAGGCCGAGACTTGGACTTTAAGGGTGCTTGTCGCCAACCCCATCTCGAGGCCCTTCTGTAAAAATCCTAAAATTTTACTAATTGGAGCTCCCCTACCAAACTGTAGAACCAGAGAAAGATTAAAAATTTTTTTTCCCAAGTTCTAGCGTAAATCCTGGACGTGACAGGTTTTCTACTATGCATTAGTGTAGTCACTAGATCTCGGGAGAGTCCTTTGCGTTTTAACAGGGACCTCTCTCAAGTTCCCCACCGTCAAGTGGAGGCCAGGAGCTTGAGCATGGAGTATCGGACCCTGGCTGAGGAGATCCGGGATTTCTGGTAGGACCCAAGGATCGGAGATGGACATGTTCCTCAGGCATGAGAACCAGGGCCTCCTGGGCCAAAAGGGGGCGACCAGAAGGACCCTCGCCTTGTCCTCTCTGATCTTTCTTAGAACCATGGCCTTCTGAAATCCAAGTGGCTCAAAAGGCTGGTACCGATTTGGAGGAAGGACCCTTCTCAGCCGGGGGATCATCCCTGGAGGCTGCAGATTCGTCCATCCTGCTGGAGCCGTGATGACTGGACTTAGACGCCGAACCTAGTTTTCCTGAGGACCGGGCATAACCAGAGACACGCGGGCGATGCACCTTTTGGGGCTCCCCAAACTGCCGCTGAGATGGTGGAGATGGCGGCTGCTCAACTTGCTGCTGCAGTAGCTGCTGCTGCTGTTCACTATCAAACTCCATGATAGGGAGAATGAAGCTGGGAAGCCCTGAACAGTGGTGCCTGGCCAGTTAAAATATGCCTTGATCCACCCCTCCGCCACCAGATTTCAATCAAATTCGTCTTTTTTTTTTCCCCAGTACCTTTACAAAGAGGGACTATGAGGTACAGACACCCTATAAAAGCACTACAAGGCACAGGGGCACCCTGAAGCACTGAGAGATACTATGAGGCCCCATTAGGTACTAAAAGGCACTGAATCACTATGAGGTACTAATAGGCACTATACGGCACTATGAATGCACCATAAGGGACTAATATATGCTATGAGGCGCTATGAGGCACTATGCCATGAGGCACTATGAAGCCCTATGAGGCACTATGCCATGAGGCACTATGAAGCCCTATGAGGCACTATGCCATGAGGCGCTATGAAGCCCTATGAGGCACTATTCCATGAGGCACTATGCCATGAGGCGCTATGAGGCACTATGCCATGAGGCGCTATGAGGCACTATGCCATGAGGCGCTATGAGGCACTATGCCATGAGGCGCTATGAGGCACTATGCCATGAGGCGCTATGAGGCACTATGCCATGAGGCGCTATGAGGCACTATGCCATGAGGCGCTATGAGGCACTATGCCATGAGGCGCTATGAGGCACTATGCCATGAGGCGCTATGAGGCACTATGCCATGAGGCGCTATGAGGCACTATGCCATGAGGCGCTATGAGGCACTATGCCATGAGGCGCTATGAGGCACTATGCCATGAGGCGCTATGAGGCACTATGCCATGAGGCGCTATGAGGCACTATGCCATGAGGCGCTATGAGGCACTATGCCATGAGGCGCTATGAGGCACTATGCCATGAGGCGCTATGAGGCACTATGCCATGAGGCGCTATGAGGCACTATGCCATGAGGCGCTATGAGGCACTATGCCATGAGGCGCTATGAGGCACTATGCCATGAGGCGCTATGAGGCACTATGCCATGAGGCGCTATGAGGCACTATGCCATGAGGCGCTATGAGGCACTATGCCATGAGGCGCTATGAGGCACTATGCCATGAGGCGCTATGCCATGAGGCGCTATGAAGCGCTATGAGGCACTATGCCATGAGGCACTATGAAGCGCTATGAGGCACTATGCCATGAGGCACTATAAAGCGCTATGAGGCACTATGCCATGAGGCACTATAAAGCGCTATGAGGCACTATGCCATGAGGCACTATAAAGCGCTATGAGGCACTATAGTAACATAGTTTGTACAGCCGAATAAAGACTTGCGTCCATCAAGTTCGACCTGTTAGTTCTGTAATTGCTAAAGTTGATCCAGAGGAGGGCAAAAACCCCAAATGATTTGGCCAATCTTCACCTGAGGAAAAATTCCCTCCCGACTCTGAAACCAGCAGTCAGAATAAATCCCTGTATCAACCTACTATTTTATTTTATTTTTAAGTATATGCTGAAATCTGCCTGGTATCTAGAAATGCATCCAGTCCCCTCTTGAACTGGTGTAGTGAATCCGACATTACCGTCTCCTCACTCAGTGAATTCCATATTCTCACTGCTCTTACCGTAAAGAACCCCTTCCTATGCTGGTGCTGAAACCTTTTCTCTTCCAGTCTTAGTGAATGCCCTCTTGTTACCGTAATATCCCTCCTTTTGAACAAATCCCGGGCAAGATCTCTATACTGTCCCCTAACATATTTGTACACATTTATTATGTCCCCCCTCAACCTTCTCTTTTCCAGGCTGAGTAGTTCTAGTTTTGCCAACCTATCTGGGTATTGCAGTCCTTCCATTCCCTTTATTAATTTTGTTGCCCTCCTTTGTACCTTTTCAAGCTCATTTATATCCTTTCTATATATTGGGGCCCATAACTGAGCACAGTATTCCAAGTGTGGTCTGACCAGTGCTTTGTACAGTGGAAGAACAATGTTCTCATCCTTTGCAGCTATACCTCTTCTGATACATCCCATTACCCTGTTTGCCCTTACAGCAGCAGCCTGACTTTGGGCACTCCAATTTAGTTTGCTATCAATCAAGATGCCCAAGTCCTTCTCCATCTCTGAATTCCCCAATGATTTCCCATTCAGTGAGTACTGGTGACTTCCATTTTTCCTTCCCATATGTATGACCTTACATTTCTCCTCGTTAAACCTCATTTGCCATTTAATACTCCACCTACCCAGCTTATCCAAATCCCTTTGTAGGTCTGCACGGTCCTCTTTTGTATTAATTGTTTTACATAACTTTGTGTCATCTGCAAATATTGATATTTTACTATTTATCCCGTTGACTATGTCGTTAATAAAGATATTAAATAACATTGGGCCTAGTACAGACCCCTGTGGTACCCCACTAGTGACGCTTTCCCAATCTGAGTATATTCCATTTATAACCACCCTCTGCCTTCTATCCTTTAGCCAGTTAGCTACCCACTTGCAGACATTTTCCCCCAGCCCCATCATTCTCATTTTGTATACCAACCTATTATGTGGCACGCTATCGAACGCTTTTGAGAAGTCGAGATACACGACATCCACTGGTTCCCCCTGATCTACTCGAGAGCTAACCTCCTCGTAGAAGTCAATCAGGTTTGTTTGGCAGGAGCGATTCCTCATGAATCCATGTTGGTTCGGGATTAAAAGATTATTAGCATCAAGATGCTCCGTAATTGCCTCTTTAATGAAGCTTTCAAAAATTTTGCCCACAACGGACGTCAGACTCACCGGCCGATAGTTTCCGGCGTCACTTTTCGCTCCCTTTTTGAATATTGGCACTACATTCGCCTGTCGCCAATCAAGTGGCACAGACCCAGTCTCAACAGAGTCCTTAAATATAAGATATAACGGTCTGTCTATCACATTACTTAGTTCCCTTAGTACCCGTGGGTGTATGCCATCAGGTCCTGGTGATTTGTTTATTTTAATGTTACTGAGGCGTTTCTGTACCCCAGCTTGGGTTAGATTAGTCATACTTAGTGGAGGATTAAGTTTGTCACTTCTCATTTCTCCTGTTAGTTCGATTTCCTTTGTGAAAGTTGTCGAAAAAAAATTATTTAATAGATTAGCTTTATCCTCATCTTTCTCTATGATTTTGCCTTCCTCACTTTTTATCGGTCCAATATTATCCGATTTAATCCTTTTACTATTTATATACGTAAAGAACAGTTTGGGATTTGATCTACTTTCCCTAGCAATACTTCTCTGTTTCCTCCTTCGCTATTTTTATTTGTTTTTTACAGGTTCTCGTTTTTTCCTTGTAACACATTAGTGCCTCCTTACTGTTTTCCTGTTTTAATCTCTTGAATGCCTCTTTTTTGCTATTTAATGCCCCTTTTACGTTCTTGTTCAACCATATTGGTTTCCTCTTATTTCTGGCCCTTTTATTCCCATACGGTATATACCTCTCGCACTGAGTATTCAGAATTCTTTTGAAGGTTTCCCATTTACTATTCGTATTCCTTTGATTAAAGAACTTTGTCCCAGTCAATAAGTTGAAGGCTTTCTTTCAGCTGATCAAACTTCGCCCTCCTAAAGTTTAATGTTTTTGTTGTTCCCTTATTGATAACCCTACTGAAGGGCATTTTGAAGTCGATAATATTATGGTCGCTATTACCTAGGTGCCCCCCTATCTGTACCTCAGTTATTCTATCAGGCCTATTAGTCAATATTAAGTCCAACACGGCCTTCCCTCTCGTTGGTTCCTGCACTAGTTGGGAGAGATAATTATCCTTAATATTTGTCAAGAACCTTTTTCCTTTCTGAGATCTACAGGTTTCTGTTTCCCAGTCAATATCCGGGTAGTTGAAATCCCCCATTACAATCACTTCATTATGTTTTGCTACTTTGTCTATTTGTCCTAATAGCAGATTCTCATTCTCCTCTGTTATATTTGGTGGCTTATAGCAGACCCCCAGTAATATTTTATTATTATTTTTAGTTCCCTCTATCTCTACCCACATGGACTCGACCCCCTCTTCTATATCTTCCCTTAGTCTGGGTTTTAGACATGACTTTACATATAAGCAGACTCCTCCGCCTTTCCCCTGTTTCCGGTCCCTTCTAAATAAACTATAATCTAATAAATTTACCGCCCAGTCGTAGCTATCGTCTAGCCAAGTCTCTGTTATACCTACGATGTCATACCTCTCCTCCGATATAAGCGCCTGCAGCTCATCCGCCTTATTGGTCAGGCTTCTTGCGTTGGTCAGCATGCAAGATAAAACTTTGGGGTTATTTAGCATCCTATTCTTCTCTAACGATCTAACTGTACTATCCCCACCCCCCTCTCCACCCTCATTATATTCACTTCTCCCCTTCCTCCTTGCTTGCCTCACATTCCACCTATTTCCTTGGTTTCCTCCCCCCCCCCCCCGTCTCTAGTTTAAAAACTCCTCCAACCTATTAGCCATCTTCTTCCCCAGCACCGCTGCACCCTCCCCATTGAGGTGCAGCCCGTCCCTACGGTAGAGCCTGTAGCCGACCGCGAAGTCGGCCCAGTTCTCCATGAACCCAAACCCTTCTGCCTTGCACCAACTCTTTAGCCACTTATTCACCTCCCTAACTTCCCGTTGGCGCTCCTGTGTGGCTCGCGGGATTGGTAGTATTTCTGAGAAAACTACCTTGGAGGTCCTTGCCCTAAGCTTCCTACCTAGGTCCCTGAAATCATTTTTAAGGACCCTTGAGGCACTATAAAGCGCCATGAGGCACTATGCCATGAGGCACTATAAAGCGCCATGAGGCACTATGCCATGAGGCACTATAAAGCGCCATGAGGCACTATGCCATGAGGCACTATAAAGCGCCATGAGGCACTATAAAGCGCCATGAGGCACTATAAAGGCACTATAAAGAGCCATGAGACACTATGCCATGAGACACTATGCCATGAGGCACTATGCCATGAGGCACTATGCCATGAGGCGCTATAAAGCGCTATGAGGCACTATGCCATGAGGCACTATGCCATGAGGCACTATAAAGCGCTATGAGGCACTATGCCATGAGGCACTATAAAGCGCTATGAGGCACTATGCCATGAGGCACTATAAAGCGCTATGAGGCACTATGCCATGAGGCACTATAAAGCGCTATGAGGCACTATGCCATGAGGCACTATGCCATGAGACACTATGCCATGAGACACTATGCCATGAGACACTATGCCATGAGACACTATGCCATGAGACACTATGAAGCGCTATGAGGCACTATGCCATGAGGCATTATGAAGCGCTATGAGGCACTATGCCATGAGGCACTATGAAGCGCTATGAGGCACTATGGCATGAGGCACTATGAAGCGCTATGAGGCACTATGGCATGAGGCACTATGAAGCGCTATGAGGCACTATGGCATGAGGCACTATGAAGCGCTATGAGGCACTATGCCATGAGGCACTGTGAAGCGCTATGAGGCACTATGCCATGAGGCACTGTGAAGCGCTATGAGGCACTATGTCATGAGGCACTGTGAAGCGCTATGAGGCACTATGCCATGAGGCACTATAAAGTGCTATGAGACGCTATACGGCACTATGATGTGCTTTGAGACACTAACATGCGTTATGCGGCACTGTGAAGCGCTATGCGGCACTATGCCATGATGCACTATAAAGCACTATGAGACGCTATACGGCACTATGATGTGCTTTGAGGCACCATGCTACGATGCGCCAAGAGGCACCATGCTACGATGCACTATGATGTGCTATAAAGCGCTATGCTATAATGCACTATGATGTGCCATGAGGAGCTATGCTATGAGGCACTATAATGTGCCATGAGGCGCTGTGAGGCACTATGATGTGCTATAAAGCGCTATGCCATGATGCACTATGATGTGCAATGAGGCACTATGATGTGCCATGAGGTGAGGCACTATGATTTGCTATTAAGCGCTATGCTATGATGCACTATGATGTGCTATAAAGCGCTATGCGATGAGGCACTATGATGTGCCATGAGGCACTATGACGTGCGATAAAGCGCTATGCCATGAGGCACTATGATGTGCCATGAGGCGCTGTGAGGCACTATGATGTGCTATAAAGCGCTATGCCATGATGCACTATGATGTGCAATGAGGCACTATGATGTGCCATGAGGTGAGGCACTATGATTTGCTATTAAGCGCTATGCTATGATGCACTATGATGTGCCATGAGGCGAGGCACTATAATGTGCCATGAGGCATTAAGATGTGGCAAGAGGCACTATGATGTGATATAAAGAGCTATGATGTGCTCTTTGTGAAGCGCAAAGAGGCTTTATAAGGCACTGCGCTCAGATTTATATTTAAAAGAGTAATCCATCTGAATGAAGGATAAACCCTTCCTTTGGGTGGTAAATCTCAATTGTCAGACTAGCCCCACCCGAAGGAGCCAACTGATGAGACGCAGCTGGACAGCAGACCTTCACAGAGACCATGTGCTGTATTAACACCATGTGCCGTCCTATGGATGGAGTAAACAGACTGGAGGACAACAGTAAAACCTCTGAGTGTTACTTTAACATTTACTGAGCAGACTGAGGCTCATTTTTGTGGTAAATTCTGAAGGCCAATCATGAGGCTCTGGCGGCCCAGACATGTGGCTAACTTTAGCCTAGAGGTCTAAGGTCCAGCTTCAATCGTGAAACCAATTTTAAAGCACGATGCCCTTGGCCCAGATGGGGTCTTACAGAGCGCACACACATCCATTGAGTTTTGCGCTAACATCCTTCAGCCTTTCCTAGTAACCATAACAAGGAAAGGGCCCCATAAACAAGGTAAACATTCGCGAAGATCACTCACCACCAGCTGTACGGATTCGGAGGCAGGAATAAGTCACAGGCCTGTTCCTCTCCCTCAGTCCATGCCTGAGCAATACTGGGGTGGTAAATCCCAGGCAGGGGCGTCTCCAATAGTGCGCCGATCAAAGCTGGAGCTGCTGCCCCCAGGCAGGGGCGCAGCTCAACAGGTGCTCCCATTGATGTGCAGAGCTGGAGCTGCTGATCCCAGACAGGGGCGCAGTTCCACAGCAGCTTCTCCACTTATGCATGGAAATGGAGCTGTGAACCTTTTTTTTTTATTTTTCTCCTCCTTTTCAGGGACGCATGCATCGCGGTTAATACCGCACTAACAAACAGATGCCGGTAACCCGACTTCCGGTCACATAATGTCCTCGAGGCAGGGTGACGTCATCAGGCTGCGACTTACAGGAGGACGGAAGTGCGTGCCCGCGCAAGGATGCCTCATACACCGCCGGCGCTCCCAGGTAGGTCCTGCCCATAGCGATGGCCTGCTACCTCTCAACGCGGCCCACTCTTGGTCGGGGCGGAGGTTCGTAGACGGCCTCAGACCCGGCGCGCCGACCTCCGCCAGGTGTCGATGGGGACAACACCCCATGCAACTCGCATCTCCAGGGCAATGGTGGGCTTGCCACCCCAGATAGGGGCGCAGTCCCACTGCAATCTGGATCCCAACCAAGGGCAGACTGCTCTACAGAAAGCGCAATCTGGCTGAAGCAGATAAAAGGGCTGCCACTCCAGATAGGGGCGCAGCTCCCCTGCATATCCGGTGCAAAAACATGCTGTGCCTCTCCCAGATAAGGGTGCACTTGCATAGGCAGAAAGCTGGAGCTGCAGATCCCAGATAGGGGCGCTGCTCGACAGCCGTCGCCATCCAGATCTTCCACGAGCCTGCAATAGGTTCCCTCCATCAAGGACAGGAAACCAAACTGAGGCGAGAGGGAGGGCCGCCCCCTTTTAAGCCTGTAGGTTTCCTGTCCTTGGTGGGCGGATCCCCTCTCTCGTGGTGCTGTCATGGTCGACCGATAAAAAAGCAGATCACAGACATGGCACACAACTAAACAACTGAATGAACATCCTCCGAGCCCGGTGATTCCCTAATTTTTGCCAGGGGTTGTATATGCCTATGAAGCTGGTGAGTTTGGGTCGGGAGACTCCAGGCCGGTCTATGCATCGGCTGCAAACCCTGAGGTGTTGGCAGGAAAAAACGCAGGTTAAAATAGATTACTTTTTTTTAATACTTTTTTTTGCATGGATTGTCGATGCTCCCCCCCCCCCCCTGAAATTCATTAGTACAGGGGAAATCTGCAGCAAAAACGCTGAAAGAATTGACATCCTGCAGATTTAAATCTGCAAGAAAAAAAAATGTGTGCATGAGACTTCAGGAATCCAATTCACTTTGCTGAGACTAGAAAAGCTTTCAGGTTCTGTGCCAAATTTGCGCAGAAAAAATGTGAAAACTGCAATGGGAGCAGGGCGGAAGGTTGGTTTTCGATTAGCTTTCGAGACTTCCGCAGGATCGATGTTTGAAATTCTTCTCTCGTCGATTTTATTTCTGATTCTCTCTGTTTTGTCCTTGGGCAGGACCTCTTCACCTTAATGGTAGGTGGCACCACAAAAAGCAGGTACTGCCATGGGGATCCCTGTGGCCTAAATTTTAGCTAATGATGTATTGCAAAGGAATAGGTGTAAAATCTATGTAATTTCGGATTCAGCCACTTGCAGCTTATCATGCGTTATATATTGACACTTTCATATGGTCAGAGACATGAGACTAATTTAAACAATTTGAAGGTTAAGGGTGAGCTCCCACGATTAGGAACCACTTTGGCCCCGCCGCTGCAGAACATCCGCACCATTTTTGCCCTCATTATGCAAATCAGCGGATACACATTTTTTTTTTATCCTCATATGTGGATTTTCCTTATTGATGTTAATCTATGGGGAAAGTCCCCTAGCGGCCCCGCAAGAGAAAATGACATGCTGCGGGTCTGAAAGAGGCATCCACTATGCTGTAACATCTGGCCGCCGCGTGTTTTAAGCTGCATAAATATGCAGCCTCAAAACCGCAGCAAATCCTGAATGTGGGAACATACCCTTAAATGAGAACCCAATGACCATAAGTTACATACAAGCTATGAGGTTAAGAGCTCGAGTTCTCAGACACTATAGTCACAATGGGAGAGTGTTAGCTGCGACCAATAGAATCATAGAATGGTAGAGTTGGAAGGGACCTCCTGGGTCATCTGGTAATGGATCAATGGATAATCACAAATCTAAGGCAACAAATTCTGTGTTGCTTTTCAAAAGCTTGTGGTCTTATTATATTTCAAAGACCATTCAACCAATTTTTGTGTGTTTTTAGACAGTATATTTCTTTTACATACTGGAATGGGTTTAATCAAAAACATGATTGATGGTCATGATGAGGCTCCCAAGGAGGTTCACAAAATTGATGTGTACAAGTCTGCCCCCTAGTGGTAGAAAGAGAAACTTCCCAAGTAACTACATGAAACGGTCAAAAACTGTACTTTACCTGTATTCTAATAAACAGGTACTTGAAATAAAAGATTTGTGCCGGTCTGGGTGAGTGCCACCGCTTATTCTACCTTCAATGAACATGCTTAATAAACTGCAAACAATAAGACATGGCCCCACTGTATGAAGAGACCTTAAACATACAAGAGGAGTCCCATTTCTAGATCATGAGTAGGTTAGCAAAACGTGACTGTAGAAAAGACCTATCCAATGTCACTTTCATATTTCCCCTCTTCATTTTGGCTTTACTTTGCAGAAATGAATTAGCAAGAGCAATGCCTGAAAACCTCCTGCATTGTGATAGGATAGCCAGCGGCATACATACCGTCATTGGATCCCATGCTGATAAGGTCATCAGAGTCCACATTGTAAACTATGGCAGCCTTGTATCCGGCCTTCTGTGCATTCAACACCTAGGAAGAAGCACAGCTCATTACCTTCCACTTCTCACATCTGCAGAAGTGAAAATACATTTACCAGGATGCACGTTGGGTTTTATCACACGATTTTCTGGTTTTGTTGCAGTTTTTTTTTTTATTTTAAGATTTTCTGAAGCTCTTCTCCAAATAATAAATTAATCAAATGCATTTTCAAATTCATAGAAGTAAATAAACGACAACCTTATACCAATATAAATACATAGGAAATCTCATCTAGAAGTATAAGACCTACTCATGACAATCCAATGAGCGATTTTACCCCAAATCTAATAAAGAGCTGTGACAAACACTCATTCAGACATACAATGGCTTGCAAAAGTATTCAGCCCACCTCCCCTCCTTGGCATTTTTCATGTTTTGTTACCACTTTTCAAGGTTTGCTTCAGTTGATGTAAAGAACATGTCTACAACTGTGAACATTTGGTTTTCTTTTTATTGTGAAGCAAATAGGACAAAATAACTGAAAACTTCAGTGTGCATAACTATTCACACCAATAAAGTCAGTACTTTGTAGAGCCTCATTTTGCTTTGGATAAGTCTCTATGAGCTTTCCATATCTTGCCACTGGGATTTTTGCTCATTCCTCAAGGCAAAACTGCTCTAGCGCCTTCAAGTGATGGTTTCCTCTGGTGAACAGCAATCTTCAAGTCTGACCACAGATTCTCAATTGGATTAAGGTCTGGGCTTTGACTAGACCACTCCAAAACATTTACATGTTTCCCCTTAAACCACTCGAGTGTTGCTTTAGCAGTATGCTTTGTGTTACTGTCTTGTTGGAAGGTGAACCTCCGTCCCAGTCTCAAATCAATGGCAGACTACAACAGGTTTTGCTCAAGAATATTTCTTTATTTCACAACATCCATCTTCCCTGTCTCTGCTGCCAAAAAACATCCCCACAGTCTGACGCTGCCACCACTACGTTTCACTGTGGGGATGTCTGTTCTTGGGGTGAGGAGCTGTGTTGGCTTGACCTTGGTTACCAAAAAGTTCAATTTTGGTCTCTTCTGACCACAGGACCTTTCTCCATACGAGGGGCGATCCAAAAGTAATGATAATCAGTTATTTCTATTGCACACAGAAATTAAAATAAAATGTTTTCTTCTCTCTTAGGTACCCACTAGTCCAGGAAAAAAAAAAAAAATCACTTAAATAGGCCACAATTCCCGGGAGCTACATTCATTTGAATAGGAACTGCCGAGGAGTGAACATCAAAATGGAAAAAAACGAGCTCAGAGCTGTCATCAAATACCTCTGCTTGAAAAAAATGACTACCAAAGACATACACAGCGACTTGGTGGAAACATTGGGGGACTCTTCTCCTCCATATTCCACAGTTGCACGCTGGGCCAAGGAATTTAAGCTGGGAAGAACATCGACGGAAGATGAACATCGTGAAGGACGTCTATCCACGTACCTCAATGAAGAAAACATGAAAAAAGTTGAAGAAGTTGTATTGGCCGATCGAAGAGTGACTATCAGGCATGTAGCTGAGGTCACAGGGATCTCATATGGCAGTATTCAAAGAATCCTTGCAAAAGAATTGCATATGAGAAAGGTCTCGGCACATTGGGTGCCAAAAATGTTAACCGACGAGCAAAAGAAGAAACGAGTTGACATTTCAATAGCAAATCTCGAAAAGTTCCAAGCAGACAAGGAGAATTTTTGTCACGTTTTTTGACCATGGACGAGACCTGGATACACCACTTTGATCCCGAAATTAAACAACAATCGATGACATGGAAAAGAGCCAACGAACCGACGCCGAAGAAATTCAAAGTGTCAAGCTCAGCAGGGAAGGTTATGGCGTCCGTTTTTTGGGACGCTGAAGGAATAATTATGGTGGACTATTTGGAGAAGGGAGCCACTATTACGGGCTCCTACGACGCAGAACAAATAAGAAGATTGCGGGAGGCTATCAAGGAGAAAAGGCGCGGCAAACTGCGGGCTGGAGTGCTGTTTCACCAAGATAAAGTGCCGGCTCACAAAGCTGCAGTTGCCATGGCTACCAATCAAGAAGTGGGCTTTGAACTGGTGGAACACCCCCCCTATTCGCCAGATCTAGCCCCCAGTGACTTCTCTTTCCTCGGCTCAAGGAACACCTCCGGGGCAAGAAATTTGATGACAATAGCAACGTGATAACCGCTGTTGGGGATTTTTTTGAGGGTCAAGATCAAGAATTTTTTTCAAAGGGAATTCTAAGTTTAGAAAAGAGATGGACTAAATGTATAGACTTGTTAGGAGACCATGTAGAATAAAAAATTTTTTTGACTATATTCAGTGTGTTTAGTATTGATTATCATTACTTTTGGATCGCCCCTCGTACATTTGGGGAGTCTCCCATGTCTTTTGGTAAATTCAAGTTGAGCCTTACAATTTGGGTGTAAGTAAAGGCTTTTTTCTGCCCACTCTTCAATAAAGGCCACTTCTATGTATTGTACAGCTTATTGTGGTCGTATGGATACTCCAGTCTCTGCTTGGGAACCCTGCAATCCTTCAGAGTTACCTTTGGTTACTGTGCTGCCTCTGATTAACGCCCTCCTTGCCCGGCCTGAGAGTTTTGGTGGGCAGCCCTCTCTTGGCAGGTTTGTTGTGGTACCATGTTCTTTCCATTTGAGGATAATGGATTTAATGGTGCTCCGGGGCATCATCAGAGATTGGGATTTTTTTTATTTTTTATTTATTTTTATAACACAACCCTGACATGTACTTCTGAACAACATTGTCCCTAACTTGTTTGGAGATCTCCTTGGTCTTCATGGTGTTTGGTCAGTGGTGCCGCTTGGTTAATGGTGTTGCAGCCTCTGTGGCTTTTCAAAAAAGGTGTGTATATACCGACAGACCATATGACACTTAGATTGCACACAGGTGGACTTGCTATCACTAAGCATGTGACTTATGAAGATAATTGCTTGCACCAGAAGGGACGTCATAGCAAAAGGGGTGAATACATGTGCACATGCCAATGTTGAGTTATTTGATCCCATAAATGTAATTTATGTCTATAATTTTCTCACTTCACCAACTTTGACCATTTAGTGCTGATGCATCACACACAAATCAGATTACAAAAATATTTAAACACGTGATACTGTAACTAAATGACAATGGGGTGAATACCTTTGCAAGAAACTATAGTGAAAGGTGTACAAATCACAACAAAAGGACTAGCCTCTTTGATACATAGAGAAGACTATGCAAAGTTTTTAGCTACTTTAGATCCAGGGATTAAGGCATTGTGCTTGCTACACCTGACAAACGTGAGAACTGCTTGATGCAAGAGGTGCACAAATGATGGCGATTGGAGAAAAATTAAGGGGGAGCCACCACTGACACCAATGCAAGTGATCAAGACACAAAGTATCGTCAATACCTATAAATTGCAAAAAGTTTTTAAAGTGTTCCTTTTACAGAACAGTAGTTTGCATGGGATAACTTATTTTGCGTAAACTCGGAAAGTACTAAGCTCTGGAGGAGGGCCCGATCTCATAAGGGCAAGATGCTAGTAAACAGATTTCTAAATCCTGTATTTGCTTCAGATTTTCAAACCCAACACATTCCTGTTCTGTTGCAAATAGGGAGCAATATCCACGACAAACCCGACATAGCAGGAATTTCTCTTAACGTATCTCTTTGCTTTATTGGTTCTGTGAAAACAGTCTCTCTAGTTTTCCTGGCTACACAGCGGAGTCAGATGTTGTCACTCTAGGAATAAAGAGATTTTATTGCATAAAAATACCTTAGAGTATTCTACCTAAATCTTAGAAACAGTTAAACTGTTCCAGGAAGGTCTTTAAATAGGAGTTTGTGGGGAAAGGCCTGCATTCCTCAGATTCCACGGCCAGCCCGATGGACAGTCCCACCTTAAGATAGCCCACCCAAAGAACTTTTAAAACAACATTACTGCACAAAAACCAAGTCAGGAGCTGAGCACGAAAGTCAAGTGCAACGTTATATTGTTTAATGATTAACAAGAAAGGTCTGTACGCTGATGAAAGTAAGGCTACTTCCACTACAAAAAACCTCTGCGGTAAAAATCTGCACTATACAGTGGTTATAAAAAGTCTACACACCCCTGATAAAGTTACAGGTTTTTGTAATGTAATAAAATCATATTAAGTAACTTTTCATAACTTGTTCAACCTTTAAGGTCACCTATAATCTGTACAATTCAATTGAAAATAAAACTGGGTGGAAAAAGAAATATAATTTACTGAATTAACGTGGACGCGTAAATACGCACATCTTTAAAAACTAAAAGTAACTTTGAATTTATGACCTTAGTCTTTTTGGTTAGAAATCCATCAGCATGGCACATCTAGAAATGGCAATATTTGCTCACGCTTTCTTGCAGTAAAACTCCAAATAAGACACGTAGATCAGGAGAGCAGACTGTCAGTCATTACAGGTCTCACACTGGCGATGCCTCCTTTCATGTAAAATAATCTCTTGAGGCAGATTCTCCGGGAAGATCTGTTGGCCGGATATAGATCTTAACAGCTCATTTGCATAGAGAAATACATGGATTTCTCTGGAATAAGACATCGGATCGCAGATATCAGGGTATCATTTTAATTCAGCTTTCTAGGACCTACATGCCCATTGCCCATATAGGCAACTTCGGAGGGTTATTCTGACAGATTCCCTATAACACGAGTTTAAATGTGACTGGCTAATTCTGAACAACCACATCCCCAATTATAAGAGGGTGTTCACATTCTTGCAACCACATTATTTTAACTTTGCTAATTTTATTTTCCTTCTCAAAATGATTCAGTTTGTCTTTCAATAGAAAAGTGGATACAGATTAGAGCCGACATTAAAGGTGGAAAAGGTGCTGAAATTATTCTTCTTGATAAGATTTTTTTACATGATAAAAACCTGGCATTTTAACAGGAGTATGAAGACTTGTTATATTAACTGTATATCTGAAGGCGGCTTCTAAAAAATTCCATGTATGTACCCATTTGGATCTACAGAACGTATATTAAATCTTATGCTGACTTTATTGGGGGTGTCCACCTTTGAAGGAGATATATTTATTTTTAACTTAAAATGCATGCATTGACGCTAAATATAATTTTTGGTTTAGGTTTCATTAAAAATTTTGCATTGTCCTGTCTGTTGCTGGCTGCAGAATGAGTTAACTGACAGCCTATCATTCAATCTGCTATCATGGTCTAACGGGAGGTGTGTAATTTGTGCATCTTTTCCGGAGATCCTTACAGCCGATTTTATGACCACATTACAGCAGAATGTGCAGGGAAACAAAGCCTGTAAAAGACAAATGGTGGAAAATTTTTAATGAAACCCAATTAAAAAATTATTTTTAACCCCAAATACATGCATTTAAGAGGAAAAAAGGCTGTCTGTGTTTTTCAAATCTAGTCCCATAATCCAGAAAGTCCGATCCACCATTCTCACCTGCCGTATGGGAACATACATACAGACACATCGAAGAATGAGGGTCCCATAGCAAAGATTGAAATGGCTGCCAGTCTTTGCCCCCGCCCCTGCTTAGAGGGGCCCATTTCCCCACCCCCTAGTTGGCCTACAATGTAGTTGTTCTGGAGAAGAGGCTTTTTTTTTTTTTTGGACTCAACACCTAGTAGTATATGAGAGAATGCCTCCCATCAGTGCAGCGGCCATAGATCTCTGTAGTGGCTCCTGCTTTCCAGATATCTCACCAACTTCTGAACTAATGAGATAAATGCAGGACTAAGTATGATATTCAGTGCGGCTTAAAAAAACGGCATATAAATAGCAAAGTCTGCAGCGGGCAAACCTGCAGTGGTATAGTGATTGTTCAAGTGACCATAGAAACAGATTACCGGTGTCTTGTACCAATAGAGATCTTTGGCATTACACATCATGTCCCCCGGTGCCACCCACTCAGATCTCTAGAATAGTAACATTCCTCGGAAAGAGCAATGGCAGCAGAGCCAGGCCTGAGAAATCAGCAGATTAGATGTAGACTGCTCAATTCAACGCGAGTGCACGATGTCCCCAAGGGTCACCAACATTGTCACGTGTAATGCAAGACAACGCCAAGGAGAAAACATGTCTGTTCATATCACCTGAGGCCAAAGATCCCAATGGGAGAGAAACGTTCCACTGCGATGAGAACTAGAAAAGCATCTGAACAAAAGCCACCGCCATAGGTAATCTCCAATAACAAGGTCCTACAGTGACCTGGGGACAGGGTACAAGGTTGGAAGGTTCTGTGAAATCAGTAGATCAGGAAATAACTAAACACGATTCTTATCCAAACCTTATGTTACATGACTTCACCACCGAGGATTGATGACATAGTGGCCACTTCTGGTGTGTGGGTCAACTGTGGGCACCGCACCAAAAAGTCATGCCTATCCAGACCCATCCGCTCAGGCGCAGCTGTCAGACAAATGTGAAGACGTCCGTCTATAAATTACTTTTACAGATAAATGGCCTGGAGCCACCGGATTTACAAACTAACCAGGGTGACTGAGTTCATGTAAAGTGAGATAATGTAAAACAGGCAGAAGCTGGAATTGTCTGCTGAAAGTCATTCCTCCAGCTCCAAGAGGCTGAATGCTATTGACCACAAGCCTCTACGGGAAAGATATTCACATGCAGGTAATGGAATCTTACATTAAGCAATGCAAACGTGATTACCTAAAAAGGGCCGATGTCTGGCTCCAGCGCTGCGGCACCCGCGCTCAGCTTAACTCTTCCCTGCCCCTAAGGCATAATGCTTGCTATTGGTAGATGAACGTCTTCAGGATGTCCTCAGTCTATGGACACTTTATTTAGTACAAGACATAATGGAGATTTGCTCCATGACTGCATTTAAACACCAAAATCCCAATACACAGTCTGAATTCCCACACTTCTAGGAAGCCGAGAGATGTGGATTTCCACACCAGATTTTCCCTAGGGTTCTTGTAAAGCATTACTTAACAACATTGGTTGCTGTGGTTATTAAATCTGTGCTCACAATAGTACATGGTGAGCCGGGTGCATCACGTTATTCGGCAAGGTCATCCAGCTAACCGGCTATGACGAGAGGGTGGATCATCATGGTCAGCACCATTTCCTTATACTGACTATATAAAGGGCTGCAGGATCAAGACGTCAAAGCTAAAGATTAGTTTTTTGCATGGATTTGTTTAAATAAACTAAATTGTATTGTATTGTGACTACTAATAATGCCAAAATAAAGTATTTTTTTTTCACCATCAGAACTTTAACAAAAAACAAAACCAAAACAAAAACTGGTTATTTAGCGTTTCTCTATCCCTTTCATTATTCACCAGACAAAATAATGTAACATCCCGACTACGAGTCACCCGACTTCTGCTGCCAGTCAGTGGCCAAGTGACTGACACGAGACATCACTTCTGGCCCTGGCGTAGTTCACCAGAGTGGGGGATTCGGATAGCAGATCACTTGGGCCCTGTGACCCCTTCATTCACCTGATAAGGGGGTGATGACAGCTTCCCACTAATCAGGTATTAATGGCCGGTCCTAAGGAGAAGCTATCAAACACTTTAACAAACAAAAGTCATGATTGCTGAAGAGCTAAATCAACAATGCACAAATGCAGAGTGTGATCTACAGCTAATCTAGCATTCCTGATTTCCACAGTCAGATGCAAGTGATATGGCAGGTGTATTCGGACCAATTAGTGCAAGTAAAAAGCTGTTTGAAAGCACATCTCTCCCGACTCCCCCATACACAGGAACACTCCAACTGTTCCTGTGTTCTCTATGAGAAAGCCAATAACACGCCTCTAGAACCATCTTCTCACCCTAGAGCACAAAATTACCCACTGTTGGGAGCCAAAAAGCTAAATCATTCTGTCTCCCGACAACTCAGGAGAGTCCGGAGGCCACCATACACATTAAACCAATTCAGCCGATATGGAATAACCTTTAATCTAATGCAGACCTGGGCTAAATGTGGCTTCTTCTCATGTTCTGTTGCGGCCTGAGGAAAAAAGGGGCTGGATACAGTGGTTTCCCCTTACACCCCCCTTCCAGGGTCTCACTTTCACTGGTATCTGAACCTTCAAAACGCAGATGCCAGTGAATAGACTGATGGATCAGAAAGCCTCCAGCTCCCTGTTCCATCTTTTAGCTAGAGTCGCTGCTCAGTGGGTGCGGTGACATTATCAGATCGCGCCTGATGTGCAGAGATTCAGCACACCACGTACAGAGCGGATCAGAGCATCTGAAAGAACAGGGTCAGGGGAGAAGTTTTATTTTTTTTTATTTAAATTATTGGTCAGTACTTGTATGGGGAGGGGTGGGGGCGAGAATATTAGGGGCTCTGGGGACATCACACTGTGTGTGGCGAGTGCCGTGGGGACATCTATACTTCTTGAATATACTTTAGGATTTATAATCTTTACAAAAAGCAGTAAGTTATATGGGTTTTGATTCGCTGCTACAGGTAAGAGATCACATTATAATAAGATACTAATAAATAATTATTATGTTTGGCCAGTTTGTTCAGCCTCCACAACAGTCAGGGTCTCTAATGTGGCCCCTTGGGATAATTAATTACCCACCCCTGATCTAATGTGTATTTATGGCAGTCTTAACATTTTAGTAGAAATCTAAGTGCTTTAACCCCTTAACAACATTAGACGTACTAATACGCATCTGTGCCCTGGGACTTAAGAGCCAGACCCGTATTAGTACACAGGCTGTGTGGGCGCAATCGCCGCCGGGTGTCAGCTGATTGTCACAGCTGACACCCGGTACTATGTGCAGGGAGCGGTCACGCACCGCTCCCAGCACATTAACCCCCGCAATGCTGCGATCGAAGTCGATCGCAGCATTGCGGTGGCAAGGGGAGGTGATCGCAGATACTCACCTCCTCTTCCGGCTTCCAGCGCTGTCTGTCATGGCTTCCAGGATGTTGCCATGACAACATCCGGGTCACCAGACAGCAGGAAGATTTTTTGGACATGAGCAGTGCATCTCCAAACAATCTTCTCCCTGTCCAGCGCTCACAGCCTGCATGGCACAGGGATGGTGCTGCATTCCTGTGCCATGCAGGCGATCAGAGAAAAAAAAGTGAAAGTCCCATAGTGGGACAAAGTAATAAAGTATAAAAACTATCAGAAAGTGGAAAAAAAAAAAAAAAAATAAATAAAAAAAATTGTAAAAATATTTAAAAAAAATAAATAAATAAATAATCCACCAAAAATAAAAATATAATGTACCCATCAATAAATATTATAAAAAAAACAAAAACCAAACAATAAAAGTACACATATTTTGTATCGCCGCGTCCGGAACAACCTGACCTATAAAACTGTCCCACTAGTTAACCCCTTCAGTGAACACTGTAAAAAAAAATAAATAAAAAACCAAGCAAAAAACAATGCTTTATCACCATACCGCCAAACAAAAAATGGAATAACACGCGATCAAAAAGACAAATATAAATAAAAATGGTACCGCTGAAAACGTCATCTCGTCCCGCAAAAAACAAGCCACCATACAGCTCCATCAGCCGAAAAATAAAAAGTTATAGCTCTCAGAATAAAGCTATGCTAAAAAATATTTTTTTCTATAAAATTGCTTTTATTATGTAAAAGTGCAAAACATAGAAATACGATATAAATGTGGTACCGCTGTAAACGTACTGACCCGAAGAATAAAGCTACCTCATCAATTTTACCACACGCGGAAGAGAATAAAAAAAACAAACAAAAAAAAAACAATTCCTGAATTGTTGGTTTTTGTTTATTCTGCCTCCCAAAAATCGAAATAGAAAGCGATCAAAAAATGTCACGTGCCTGAAAATGGCACAACGTCAACTCATCCCGCAAAAAACAAGCCGTCACATGACTGTCTGCCAAAATCTGGAAAAATTATAGCTCTCAAAATATGGCGATGCAAAAACTAGATTTTACAAAAAATGCGTCTTTTAGTGTGTGACAGCTGTCAGTCATAAAACCCCCATATGATTCTGGTATCGCTGTAATCACACCGACCCGAAGAATAAAGTCGTCTAATCACTTATACCGCATGAGGAACGGCGTAAAAAATAAACGCTACGGTTAGGGTTGTGCTACGGTTAGGATTTTTTCCAAAAGTAAGAAAAAAAGATGACGATATGGCAACTAGTGTTGAGTGCAAGCGCTCGCTACTTGAGTTTGCATCGGGTGTTCTGGTATGCATTGAGTATCGTGGGTATTTGAGTGACATGCTCGAGTCACCGCCCCATATGCTTCACGGCCCAAAAAAACTTTGCGGGGATTGCCTGTCATGCACGAGCGATCCCCGCAGGTTTTTTTTTGGGGTGTCTAATAACCGTGAAACATCCGGGCGGGGACTCGAGCATGTCACTCGAGCACACGCAGTACATGGTGCATACCTGAGTACCCGATGCAAACTCAAGTAGCGAGCACTTGCGCTCAAGACTAATGACAACTTATTCAATATGATGACCTAATGTTATCAAATTCTGTGTCGTACCTCTGGGTTCAAAATGTTCACTATACACCTTAATAAAATCCTTGAGGGGTATAGTTTCCAAAATGGGGTCACTTGTGGGGGAGCTCCAATGTTTGGGCACACAGGGGCTCTCCAAACGCAACATGGCGTCCGCTAATTATTCAAGCAAATTTTACAATCAAAAAGTCAAATGGCGCTCCTTCTCTTCCGAGCCCTGCCGTGCGCCCAAACAGTGTTTTTTCCCCACATATGGGGTATCTGCGTGCCCAGGGGAAATTGCACAACAAATTTTGGGGTCAATTTTTTCTTGTTACCCCTGTGAAAATAAAAAAAATTGGGTCTAAAGTAACATTTTTGTGAAAAAAGTTAAATGTTCATTTTTTTCTTCCACATTCAAAAAATTCCTGTGAAGCACCTGAAGGGTTAATAAAGTTCTTGAATGTGGTTTTGAGCACCTTTAGGGGTGCAGTTTTTAAAATGGTGTCACTTTTGGGTATTTTCTGTCATAAAGACCTCTCAAAGTGACTTCAAATATGATGTGGTCCCTAAAAAAATGGTTTTGTAAATTTTGTTGGAAAAATGAGAAATCGCTGGTCAACTTTTAACCCTTATAGCTCCCTAACAAAAAAAATAAATTTTGGTTCCAAAATTGTGCTGATGTAAAGTAGACATGTGGGAAATGTTATTTATTAACTATTTTGTGTGACATATCTCTCTGATTTAAGGGCATAAAAATTCAAATTTTGAAAATTGCTAAATTTTCAAAATTTTTGCCAAATTTCCGTTTTTTTTTTTCACAAATAAACGCGAGTGATATCGAAGAAATTTTACCACAATCATGAAGTACAATATGTCACGAAAAAACAGTCTCAGAATCAGCGGGATCCGTTGAAGCGTTCCAGAGTAATTACCTCATAAAGTGACAGTGGTCAGAATTGTAAAAATTGGCCTGGTCATTAACGTGCAAACCACCCTCGGGGGTTAAGGGGTTAAAAAATAAAACCCAGTCCTCGAGAAGCTGATTGTGGCCATATTCCATATTCCATTCCCATTGCTTTACAGATGCCGTCTCTTGTTTTCTGGGATATTTTAAACTCCGTATGACTTCTAGTTATCTCGCTCTGCATTAAATACTTTTAGATAATAAATGTATTTGGGCCTTTTTACCTGCAGCATCCAATCAAAGACAAGCTTGTGTTTAAGTTGGTTACTACTGACTAAAAAGGACCACCCTTTATCGGTAACGTCTTGGTTTGTGTTGGGGACCTGATCTCTTATTTTCTGCAGATAACCTTTTCTGCTTTGCCTAGGGTTAGAGACAAATCTTCAGCCATGTGACTTGTTCCTACAGAGTAGGCGTGCCCCCCATGCATTATTGCTTTGCCTGTGCTGCGTTTTTGACAACTACTTAGTAGAAGAATCACGTTTGCTTCCAAGCTCAGCTGTCTGCCTATAGATGTCCGTGCTTCGTGCATGGAAAATACCAGCTTGTTTCCCTTTGCAAACTTTTATTTTTAGTTGAGGGATTATTCCCATCTGAGGCGTTCAGGGCTGAGACACTGAACAGCAGCATTCAAGAGGCGCTATATCAAGAGCCAAAGTGTCTAAAAGCAATCTTATGATTTTTGCAACAATGTCAGTTTTTGGCACAATGTTTAATGATTTTGAAACCCAGAATACAGTAAAAGTAAAGTTACTTTCTAAGTTAAGTTAACAAAGTCTTACAGATCAGAAAGCAACAACCGGTCCTACCTTAATGTCAAAGTTACAATCCAGTCTACGGATGAGGACGATATAAACGCTGGAAGTGTTGTCCTTTTGCACTGGAGGGGGAGCGATGGGCTCACAAGCATTCTCTGGCTTGGATGTGATCAAAAAACCCTAAAGAAAATAAACCAAAATGGAAATTATTGTATTCTCCAACAAAGACATCAGGAAAATCTACCATGAACATTTCCCAATCAGTAAAGCAGAACTTCGCTATTATACTTTTGATTCCTTACCATTACCAAGGATCCTGCTTGTGGTCAGAGAATGGGAACCTTTACTGCTTACTTCAAGATGAAAACCTGCTCTAGTCAATGTGGTGATCACACAGGTTCATGGCTCCTTACAAGAAGACCCTGATGACTGCAAGGAGACGAATAAGGGTCCCACTCACTCCATGACAAGTAGAGATCTTGGGAACAATGGCTTCAGGAAGTGGGGAATGGATTAACATCAGAGTTCCCCAACCTGTGGCTACTCCCCAAATAGTCAAAATACAACTCTCAGCATAGCTGGAAATGTTCGACTGATGAGCCTGAACATTGAGATTTCTCCACCACCAATGGCAAAGTACTTGTTAAAAATGAAAGCTATTGCTTAATATAAATAATTAAAATAATCAAGGAAGTTGTCAATTATGTAAAGTTAAAATCAAAAGATTCCTAAAGTCAAAGAAAAGGTTGTGCAGAGCATGATATTAGTAAAAACTAACACAGATTACTAAAAAAAACACACACCATATATGTATATGTGTTTGTTAGTAATCTGAGTTAGTTTTCACTAATATGACACATACATATACACACATAGTAATTTGCACTGAAAAAAAACCCCACTTGGAGCAGTATACATGTATTTACTCATTAGATTAGAACCTGTTACAGGACTTTGTTAGGAGGAGCACAGCACCATCTAGTGGACAAATGCACTAATAACTACACTGGAGCAATTGACTATTTAGGTCACCACAACTACGACTTCCATCGTTGTTCTGTAGTAACAAGTGAAAACAACATGCGCTAAACCACTTTTATTTACATGTTCCCCTTTTGCCACTATTTTTGTCGTCAAGAGAAAAAACTGATGTTTCAAATTTGATACATTTCATAAATAACTATAACTTCGTACAGAATCTGTCCTACAAAAAGTCATAAAATTTTTGCCAGAAATCTAATTTTTAAACTTATTATGAAGCTATTGGAAAGATAAACCCCACATACATAAGAGGTTATGCCCAGCAAACACGCCAATAGAAGCACTGCCAACACCTCTATTTAGTGCACAGTGCTCAATGAGAGCTACAGGCGCATCTCACTAAATTAGAATATCATCAAAAAGTTAATATATATTTCAGTAGTTCAATACAAAGTGAAACTCATTATATAGAGTCATTACAAACAGTGATCTATTTCAAGTGTTTATTTCTGTTAATGTTGATGATTATGGCTTACAGCCAATGAAAACACAAAAGTCATTATCTCAGTAAATTAGAATACTTTATAACACCAGCTTGAAAAATGATTTTAAAATCCGAAATGTCGGCCTACTGAAATGTATGTTCAGTAAATGCCCTCAATACTTGGTCAGGGCTCCTTTTGCATCAATTACTGCATCAATGCGGCGTGGCATGGAGGCGATCAGCCTGTGGCACTGCTAAGGTGTTATGGAAGCCCAGGTTGCTTTGATAGCAGCCTTCAGCTCGTCTGCGTTGTTGGGTCTGGTGTCTCATCTTCCTCTTGACAATACCCCATAGATTCTCTATGGGTTTAAGGTCAGGCGAGTTTGCTGGCCAATCAAGCACAGCGATACTGTTTTTAAACCAGGTATTGGTACTTTTTGGCAGTGTGGACAGGTGCCAAGTCCTGCTGGAGAATGAAATTTCCATCTCCAAAAAGCTTGTCGGCAGAGGGAAGCATGAAGTACTCTAAAAATTTCCTGGTAGATTGCTGCCCTGACTTTGGTCTTGATAAAACACAGTGAACCTACACCAGCAGATGACATGGCCCCCCAAACCATCACTGATTGTGGAAACTTCACACTAGCCCTCAAGCAGCTTGGATTGTGGCCTCTCCACTCTTCCTCCAGACTCTGGGACCTTGATTTCCAAATGAAATGCAAAATTTACTTTGCATTTACTTAGTGTCAATGACTGCCTTTTGGACATCTGTCAAGTCAGCAACATATTAAACATAGGAAGCCTTTGCATGTATTTTTTGTTAATTATTCTAATTTCCTGAGATAATGACTTTTGTGTTTTCATCGGCTGTAAGCCATAAATATCAACATTAACAGAAATAAACACTTGAAATAGATCACTCTGCTTGTAATGACTATATAATGAGTTTCACTTTTTGTATTGAAGAACTAAAATAAATTAACTTTTTGATAATATTCTAATTTAGTGAAATGCACCAGTATGTAATCTGGACATACAGAAAGGTAAAGATGATCCTTAGGACCATGCAGAGAGGGGAAAAAAAAAAAAAAAAAGGTAAGATTAAGGCTTACTTACATTAGAACCGTTGGAACAGGAAACAAATCACGAATATGTGACAATAGTCTGATATTAAATGAGAATTTGGCTGATCACAGACAGCAATAGTAATTTTAACGATCTCAAATGACTGTTTTTTATTTATCTGTTTTGTAAGACTCCTATTATGGACCTGATTGCATTGCCTAACTCCGCTGTGCAGGATTTTACCATTGCTATACATTTGGCTCCATTTTGAACATGTGAACAGCTCTGCTATGCGCTCATGCTTGTTTGTCTTTATCGCTGAAGCCCATAACACGTAACCCATGAGATTTTTTTATAAAATTAAAAATATTCCCATTATAATTTTATTTTTGGATATGCAGTCCATATATGGTGGCACAGTTTATTTTTTGATCTCCTTACTAGGTCAGAATACAGATTTTTTTTCTACAAGGTCCGTTTTTTTTTTGTTTTGTTTTTTTTAGATCGGTGCAGGAGAAGTCTCAGGTGTAGTAATATGCCCAAGACTTTTCTTAAAGAGTAAAATAATCTGCACAAATACTAGTGTGAGCTCTGCCAGGAACCTCTACAGATTCTCATGCTCTGCAACTTGTCAGTCACTCCGTTTTGAGATGGCCTTTCTATTCATCAACATTCTGCCAGCACTATAAGGCCCGTACACCCACTTCCCAGCATGCATTTCTCTAGTCATTGACTTGTCTCCCCCAAACTCCCTGGATCCAGTTTAACAGAAAGGAAAACAGGCATTCACAAGAAGAGACCAAAAGAAAAAAAATTGTGTACATCATATAGATCTTTGGGACAGAGAGAAGGTAAAGTACAGCGCTCAGCTACCTCTGACGGCCCCATAGACAATGCATGAAGCGTGCACCTCCACTCCATTTAGGATAGGGTTGCAGAGCCCCAATCTCAGGATTCAAGTGGAATAACTTTTTTTGGAATAATCCATTATAAAAAAATAAAAAAAAATATGGACAACTAGAGCATATAGTAAATATGAATAGTATACAATTCAATGTCAAACTACAGCAATAGGAAAAAAAAATAATGTGATATGCAATTAAGGCATCACCTACAGACAATATAAGAGAGGGTCTCGGTAATGGAGTCAGTGCAGTGTCATGGAGGCGACACCACATGTATCACAGTTTCATCGGTGGTGTCCTATCAAATTTTCTATGCCATAATCCATCCTATTTATCCAAGTATATTAAAATATCTACTGATTGCAGTCTTACCTGATTTGGGTCCACTCTAGACTAGATCTGGTCCATCTGACCTGAAAACAGACTTACTAGATCACACAGTGATCTGTGGACCAGAAGTGGCATTCTCAATGTAAGGACTCCTTCAAAAGCATGTTTTTCTCGTACGAGTACTATCCATGGTTTTCACAGATAGAACTCGTATCCATTATAGTCTATGGAGTTGTTCAGAAGTCTGTAAAAAAAATATTTTTTTTCCATGGACTGGTAGATTGGGAAACACTAGTTCCTCTGCTTTCTCCTAAGAAAAACTAATGAAACTCAGACCAAAAATTGGATGAAACCTTGCTGAAACTAGTACAGTTTTATCGTATGTGAAATAAATGGACGTCTGAATGAGCCCCAAGTCTAAGGAGTCTTGCTCATGTCTTCGACTAAGGCCAAGTTCACACATTGAGTATTTGGGGAGTTTTTTATCTCCGTATTTGTAAGCCAAAACCAGGAGTGGGTGATAAATACAGAAGTGGTGACGAGTTTCTATTATACTGTCCCTCTGATCGTTCCTCTCCTGGTTTTGGCTTACAAATACTGATGCTGAATGTGGCCTTGGGGTTCATTCACACGCCAAAGGGAAAAAAAAAAAAAAAAGTCTGGGTGTAATCTGTATTTTTTTGATCAGAAGTTTATCCTAGGGTGGTGGTCAGGGTCTGGGTTAACCATCAGAGTTCGATATAGATATATATTACACAATCAGATTTTTTTTCAAGGTCCATAGACTTGCATTGGTGGTTTTGATCTGACACAGGGATCAATATCGGACAAGTTTCCCTGCTTTTGTGCAGACCACTCAATCCTAGGTGGTGTGATAAGAGGGAAGTTTGGGGGGGACGGGTGGGGGAGTTGGAAATCGGACATGTGAACTACCCCATAGATTTTCATAGGTGGAGTGATATCCATGAAAAACATAGGCAGACAATGGGAAATCTGCTTTCGCTCCACATAGTACACACGGTTGAGTTGACCGCAGTCTTTTGAAAACACTCATTATTACAAAATTTAAATTTTGATGAGACTTCTTTAGAGAGAGAGAATCTGTTCCCCAAGTGAAAAGTGGGCAGTTTAGGCTTCTGTTTTAATCCCACTGCTCCTCTGAAGATTCTACATTTTGTTTTTCTCTTTTTTTAAATCCACCACATGTTCCAGATAATTGGGCTTTTTTACTTAGTGCTAATTGTAATGATCTCTGAAATCGTATGGAGGATAAAAAAAACAAAACAAAAGAAACAAACCAATTAACAGATTACTTTATTCCTGCTGCTTCCCTAAGTATAAAATCTGGCAACTTTTGACCTGGTGAAAGGTCCGCTTCAATTAGTAATTTTCTTATTTATAGATATAATAATGACATATTAAACGTCCAATGTAAGAAAAAAAACACAGATAGGCACATCCAAAGAATAATATTTCTTCAAGCTTTATTTTAAATCCATATCAGGATTGTGGTACAGGAATGGTGGAGGAGTGGGTCTTCTTTCTAACAACTGCGCCTTCAACCCAATCCCACCACTACCCTCCTGCATTCTCCCTTCTTTTGAAACGCATTCTGTCTGTATCTACTCTCCCTACAACCTCCAAATGGCAGTCATACCGACCCCCAGACCCGGTCACTGACTATTGCCCACCTGGCTCCTACACTTTCTCTCTGCAGACATCCTCCCCATCGTCATGGGCAATTTCAACATCCCCAGCCTGCAGCCTTAAAGCTCCTGTCCCTTGCTTCATCCTTTGGCCTTACCCAGTGTTCCTCTGCAGTCATCCACACAGACATACATTAGATCTCATCTTCACCCACCTCTGTTCCCCAACTAATCACCTCCTCACCCCCCCCCCCCATCTACTCACTTTCTCATCCCTGCCCCCCCATGTTCAGAAACCTCACACCCCTAGACATTCAGATACTCTCCGACTCTATTCTACCACAGTCCTCCATATCTTCATGCCACCACACTGACAGTGCCACCATTTTCAACAACATCCCACTGGCATCAGCTATTGACTGGGTCGCCCCTCTTGAGCATGAGTGCAATGAATCAATAGACAACCCTGGCACAATAAACTCACTAAAAAGCTTTGGCAAGTGTCCAGGGTTGGGGAGCATCACACTCATGAAGACTTCACCGCACTCAAAACAAACATTCATATTCAAATCGGCCCTCACCTCTGCTAAACAGGTCTATTTCACAACCCTCGTATCTTTATCCCACAGTCCCAAACAGTTAAATGCTGAATAACTCCACCCTACACTGCTCCCTCTGAACTTCCTCATCTCTGCAGAAGACTTTGCCGCACGTTTCAAAAATAAGGTTGATCATACAAGGAAAGTCTTTACTGCCCAGCCACCACAACCCTCATGTATAAAAGACCACTGCTCCTCCTTCATAATCTTCTTCCTTACCATCACCGCAGGAAAGCTCACTCATCTCCCCGTCAAATCGCACCTCATGACGTGTGCACTTGACCCCATCCTATCTCTTCCCCAACCTCACCAACTCACTTATCGCAGCCATAAACCATCTTTTCAACCCATCGCTAACCTCTGGTACCTTCCCTTTTAAATAGGCCACGATCACACCTATCCTAAAGAAGCCATCCTTCGACCGAACCTCTACGTTCAGCTATCGCTCCATGTTGCTGCTTCCGTTCGCCTCCAAACACCTTGAACAGCATGTCCATGCTGAACTTTCCTCCCATCTCTCATCAAGCTCAATCTTTGACAATCTACAATCCGGCATGCGTCCCCAACAATCCACCGAAACTGCCCTGACCAAAATTACTAACGACTTACTGCCAAAGCAAACAGACAATTCTCTATACTCTTCCTTCTAGACCTGTCCTCTGCCTTCAACACACAATTCCTCCTAGTACAAATCCTCTCTTCCCTTGGCGTGAAAGACCTTGCTCTCTTTTGGACCTCCTCATACCTCTCTAACCTCACATTTAGCATCTCTCACATTACCTCCTCATTCCACCCTCTTGGCTCTGTTCTGGGACCCTTACTCTTCTCAAGCTACTCCTTTGGCATAGGACAACTCAAAGTCCCATGGCTTCCAGTACCAATAAATATCACACTTTTCCCTGTACCGCACATTCAAGCTCTTGCCTCCTCCAACTCAAAAAATATTTCCAGAATCCGTCCTTTCCTCAACCATCATTTACTAAATTGTTAGTGCAGGCCCCCCATCATCTCCCGCCTCGACTACTGCAATATCCTCCTCTGTGGCCTCCCTGCTAACACTCTTGCACCCCTCCAGTCCATCCTTAACTCTGCTGCATGACTAATCCATCTCTCAGATTGCTATTGCTCCCCTCTGCAAATCCCTTCACTAGCTCCCATTTCCCCAGCGTATCCAGTTCAAACTATTAACAGTGACTTACAAAGCCATCCATAATCCATCTCCTCCATATATCTCCAAACTAATCTCCCACTAACTTCCAGGTCCTCTCAAGATCTTCTCTCCAACACACTTATATGTTCCTCTCCCCTCTGTACCTGTGTAATTCCTTGGTTGTTAAACTTGTTTCATATTTGCATTTTGTACGTAACTCATGTTCAGCATCATGATATCAATGGTGCTCTAAAAATAAATAAAATAAATAAATACTCGTACCTTTTCGATAGTTCAAGTAGCTTTCAAAAGATAAGAAAAAAAATTGGTTCCACTTTCATTTAATTTAAATCCACTGTTTATTACATATAAATTAAAGTATAGCGACAGTGCACTATTTTTTCCAATGTGTTTAGAACATAACGTTATTAGGTTTGAAAAATGGTGTACAGTGTCATATTTTTATTTACGGTATATCAAAAATAGCAGATAGTAAAACTACTCCCTATTGTGTTTTTTACTCGGAGGAGTACATAATTTGCAATTTGTCAGATTTGTATTTTAACCAAAGTCAAAAAATATATGCCAGGCAGTGGTGAAGTTCTGTGCTACCGAGTGCACCGTTTCCAGAACAGAGGAACTGGGGTCCCCACCCATGTGGCGCCATAATCCTGCTATAACCATACTGTCCTGGTGAAAGCAAATCATATTGCAACACTGGTATGTAGCATAAGGATGTACAGGGACAGATGCTGCAACCACAAGGTCTGGTGGAGGGACATCATCTCGCCCCATGAGGGTATTTTATGCACAATGAGGACGCGCGTGCATGTGACCGGCTACCGCTGCACACGTGGAGCTTTATCAGGCATAAGGCAACAATTTTTAAATCAAGTGAATTGAAGATGGACTATTTAGCATATTCTATATCAGACTGTCTGAGCGTACGGTGACATTGTGGTGTATGTGGTTGTGTCAGAAGTGACATTACGTATAGTACACATTCAAGGCCCAGGATATGCAGTTGGGACATTTCTTATAACAAACATCACCAGGTGAGAGTGAAACTGCTAGAATATAATCTTTTTTTTTGTTACACACACACACACACACACACGTTTGGCATTAAAGTTAAATATACTGGGTAAAAAACACTGTTATAAAGTGGCTTTTCATTCCTAGCTGATCTGAAACACATGCCAATTGTACATCTGACTTCTTACATCATGTTTACTTCCATCCCGAGACACAGAGGACTCACAATGGTCGCTCTCACACGGGTAACAGATGCTCAATCTCCTGTTCTGTAAAATGAAAGCCTTGCACCAAATTATGTTACTTTAGTACTTTTTATTCGGCAGTGACCCAGGAAGGATCCCCGTGTGACCCAGTGGACGTCTCTCCTATTTAACGTACACCTTTTCATCAGCAGATGAGAGAAGGCATTACAGTACATACAGAGTGAGGCCACAGAGATGAGCGAGGGCACAAGGGGTAAACTGCTGCAAATCTGCACCCCCAAAAGGTCCAATCAATCTGCCAGGATCCAGTCCAGTTATTGGGACACCGTAAACTCCCAGAGACGTATTTAAAGAGGTAAAACCACTTTACAAGTATATAGTGAAAGCAAATATACGGACTTGCAAACAGGAGCAAAACACCTATGTATAGAAAAGTTTATTGTTGGTTGAAAAGTGCAAAGTAGGGGAAAAAAAACAAAACACTTTTCTTCTTCCTACTACTTGCTTAATTATCCGTATTTCATATCTATCAAGTATACTGCTGTAAGACCAAAAGGGGGTCCAAGTGTTACACTTGAAATAAGTACTAAAAACAAGGTTAGGGAGAGACTGCAGCATTGGAGAATCAGTGGTGAGCAATAGCCAACTGATTCTTCCTATATTCCTATGATACTGTCACGGGTGTGTCGCCACGAAGATCGTCACGATTACACAGCCTGACTTCTCGCAGCTGACTTTTTGGTGCTTTGTGTTTTTCGGCAGTGAGGGAGTTAATTCTCTCTCTCTCTGTGCTAGACGAGGTCCAGCCTCGCCCAGCTGCAATCAATGCTGCTGTAGTGAGACTCCTTCAAATGCCTGCTGGTCTGTTAGGGAAGTGTCGGTGAAAGCATTTCATGCAGACTAACAGAGCGGATCGTGGTATTTGGAGTTTCAGAGATAAGTGTATTTGGAGCGTTTTTTCCCTTCCTCGCTTTATCATTTATCTCCTTTCCCGTTGGTGTTCCCTCTGTTGTAGTTGTGTAGTTTTTGTATGCAAGGTGGTTTTGGTTTTTCCCTTGTACTGTCTCGTTCGTCTAAGTACTGTGTGTGGGCATATTATTACTTGTCCCCTTTTGTTGTGATCGGGGTCCTTCTCAGGACTAGATTACTTAGGTGCAGGGATCCTCAGGAGGTAGGGGTTACGCTGGCGGCCTGGACCTCTGTACCTTTAACAGTACCTCCAGGTTGAGGGATTAGTCAGGGCCCCAGCTTAGGGTCAGTTTAGGCCCCCTACCTCCAGTATACAGAGACAGCGTGACATTTTCACCGACCACTTAGTTTTTCTCCAGCTACCATGGATCCAGTAGCCGGTCTAGCTCGGCAGTTGCAGAGTTTGTCCATGGAGCTGGCGGACGTTAGGTCCAAGGTTTTGTATCCTCAGGAGCAAGCCGGACCAGAACCTAAAGTAGCTCTCCCTGACAGGTTCACTGGGGGGCGGGACAAGTTTTTTGTTTTCCGGGAGGCATGCAAGTTGTACTTTCGGCTGCGGCCTCGCTCATCGGGGAGTGAAGAACAAAGGGTGGGAATTGTCATCTCGCTCCTACAAGGGGACCCACAATCTTGGGCGTTCTCTCTTCCCCCGGGCTCCCCGGCTCTCCAGTCAGTGGATAGGTTTTTCGCTGCTCTGGGACTCGTATATGATGACCCAGATCGGATCTCCCTTGCTGAGTCTAAGTTACGTAGGATTCAGCAGGGAGATCGTCCGGCGGAGGAATTCTGTTCGGAGTTCCGTAGGTGGGCCACGGACACCCAGTGGAATGACCCGGCTCTTAGGAGCCAGTTTTGTCAAGGTTTATCCGACAAATTACAGGATGTGTTGGCACAGTATGACTCTCCCGCGTCACTGGAAGCCGCTATGGCCCTTGCTATTCGCGTTGACAGACGGCTTCGGGAGAGGTGCGGGATAACTCTACCCCCTGTGATGACTCCACCTCCTACAAGGTCCCCTCATATGGTGGTTCCCTTGGTCAGTCCAGAGGAGCCTATGCAATTAGGAGGGACATCATTTCGGGGGAGGGGACCGGTGGTGCGCCATAAGACAGGAAGGTGTTTCTTCTGCGGGAGAAAGGGACATTTTATTGGGGGGTGTCCATCCCGTCCCTTGCAGAGTGAAGAGTCGTCGGAAAACTGTTGATCCCAGGTTGTGTGGTGGACGGCAATCTGGGAGTAGGTATTTCGTCCCTAGGTTCGTCTCAGTTTCTCGTTCCGGCGGAGGTGGTGGTGGGTACGAGAACTGAGAGGATATCTGTTCTTCTGGATAGTGGGGCCGGGGCTAATCTGGTTGATGCTCGGTTTGCCCGGGTTCAAGGTATGCGATTGAGTGAGTTGGCTAAACCCATCCCCATATTCTCGATCGATGCCAGGCCTCTCGGTCAGGGAAGTTTTTTGCAAGCTGTGCATGACGTAAAACTTCAAGTGGGGGCGATACATAAAGAACTGTTGTCTTGCTACGTGTTGGAGGGTCTTCCCACTCCTATAGTGTTGGGCCTTCCTTGGTTAACTAAGCATAACCCGGTTATTAATTGGCAAACCAGAGAGATAAGCCAATGGAGTAAATTCTGTAATAAAAACTGCATGAACACAGTCATCGGTGCGGTTACTCCTTGGGTCTTACCTCCATTTCTGGCGGACTTTGAGGATGTATTCTCGGAGAAAGGGTGTCAGGAACTACCTCCTCATCGCGAGTATGACTGTTCTGTAAAACTGCTCCCTGAGGCCAAGTTACCTAAAGCTAGGTTGTATAACCTTTCTGGTCCTGAGAGGCAGGCCATGAAGGATTATATTTCAGAAAGTCTGGCTAAGGGGCATATTAGACCTTCATCTTCACCGGTGGCTGCGGGGTTCTTCTTTGTTAAGAAGAAAGATGGAGGCCTACGCCCTTGCCTGGATTTCCGTGAACTTAATCGGATTACGGTCCGAGATCCGTATCCGCTCCCACTTATTCCCGATCTCTTTAATCAGATCGTGGGCGCCAAATGGTTCTCTAAGTTGGATCTCAGGGGGGCGTACAATCTGATTAGGATGAAGGAGGGGGATGAGTGGAAGACGGCGTTTAACACTCCGGAGGGGCATTATGAGAACCTTGTCATGCCATTCGGTCTGACTAATGCCCCGGCGGTGTTCCAACACTTTGTTAATGACATTTTTCGCCGCCTGGTGGGACAGTTTGTTGTCATATATCTGGATGATATCTTAATTTACTCGCCGGATCTGGTGTCTCATCAGGAGCACGTTAGGCAGGTGTTACAGATCTTGCGGGATAATAAACTGTATGCCAAATGGGAAAAGTGTGTGTTCGCCGTACAGGAACTCCAGTTTTTAGGCTTCCTGGTTTCAGCGTCCGGTTTTCGTATGGACCCTGGGAAAGTGCGGGCAGTTCTTGAGTGGGATCGGCCAGAGAATCTTAAGGCACTACAACGTTTCCTGGGGTTTGCTAATTATTACCGGAAGTTCATTCGTAATTTCTCGTCCATGGTTAAGCCTCTCACAGACATGATTAAAAAGGGGACGGATTTTTCTAGGTGGTCTGACAAGGCTTGTCAAGCATTCTCCTCCTTGAAAAAATGTTTTGCCTCGGCACCCACACTCATTCAACCTGATGCGTCACAACCATTCATTGTAGAGGTAGACGCTTCCGAGGTAGGGGTGGGAGCAGTATTGTCACAAGGTTCGTCCCCTGGTAAGTGGCATCCGTGCGCCTTTTTCTCTAAAAAATTGTCGTCCGCTGAGAGGAATTACGATGTCGGCAATAGGGAACTCTTGGCCATTAAGTTAGCTTTTGAGGAGTGGCGCCATTTTTTGGAGGGGGCAGTCCATCCGGTCACCGTCATCACCGATCACAAGAACCTGCTATATCTGGAGTCCGCGAAACGTCTGAATCCCAGACAAGCTAGGTGGTCATTGTTTTTTACCAGGTTTAATTTTGTCGTTACATATCGTCCTGGGTCAAAAAATGTAAAGGCGGATGCCTTATCTCGTAGTTTCCCTGGGGCTGGGAATACGGACGACCCGATTCCTATCCTTCAGGAGGGGGTGGTGGTTTCGGCAGTATGCTCTGAGCTGGAGGAGGAGGTATTGGAGGCTCAGGGGGACGCCCCTGTTGGACCTCCGGGGAGACTGTTTGTTCCAGATCAGTTGCGACAAAAGGTGATCGAGGCACACCATAACTCAGTTTTTGCAGGACACCCGGGGAGTAAAGCAACTGTGGATCTCCTCTCGCGTCGGTTTTGGTGGCCTAACTTACTTAAGGAGGTGGTAACTTTTGTCGCGTCCTGTGGGGTTTGTGCGCGCTCTAAGACCTCACATACCCGTCCGTCTGGGGCCCTCTTACCTTTGAAGATCCCGGAGCGTCCTTGGACTCATCTGTCTATGGACTTTATTACGGACCTCCCTCCGTCTTCGGGTAAAACGGTCATACTCGTTGTAGTGGACAGGTTCAGCAAGATGGCACATTTTATCGCTCTTCCTGCTCTCCCTAATGCTAAAACTCTTGCGCAGGTGTTCATTGGGGAGATTGTGAGGCTTCACGGGGTACCCTCCGAGGTGGTGTCTGATCGGGGGTCTCAGTTTGTGTCCAAGTTCTGGAAGGCGTTTTGTGCACGGCGGGGGATGCATTTGTCGTTCTCATCGGCTTTTCATCCTCAGACCAATGGTCAGACGGAACGAATGAACCAGAGCTTGAGACATATCTCCGGTGTTTTGTGTCAGAGAACCAGGAGGACTGGGCTTCTTTCTTACCTCTGGCAGAGTTTGCTCTTAATAATAGGCGGAGCGAGTCCACTGGTAAGTCCCCGTTTTTTGGGGCATATGGTTTTCACCCCCAGTTTTGTACTTTCAGTAGGGGGGGCTCTTCGGGGGTTCCTGAGGAGGAACGATTTTCCTCATCACTCGCTTCAGTATGGAGAGGGGTACTGAATAATCTGAGTACTATGGGGAACCGTTACAAACGTATGGCTGACAGGAGGAGAGTGTCTGGTCCGGACCTAAGTGTGAACGATCGGGTATGGTTGTCTACCAGGAATATAAAACTTAAGGTTCCCTCCTGGAAACTGGGTCCCAGGTTCATCGGGCCGTACAGAATCAGTTCTATAATTAATCCGGTGGCATTCCGTCTTGACCTCCCCCCTACGTTTAAAATTCACAACGTGTTCCACAGATCGTTGCTTAAGAGGTATGTGGCGCCGGTGGTACCGTCACCTTTACCTCCCCCTCCAGTGGTGGTCAATGGTAACTTGGAGTTCCAGGTATCGAGGGTCATCGATTCACGCTTTAATCGCCGGTCCCTTCAGTACCTGGTTCATTGGAAAGGGTATGGTCCTGAGGAGAGGATGTGGGTTCCTGCGTCGGATATTAACGCAGACCGATTAGTTCGGGCCTTCCACACGACTCACCCGGATAAACCTGGCCCGGAGGCCCCTCGTAGAAGGGGGGGGTACTGTCACGGGTGTGTCGCCACGAAGATCGTCACGATTACACAGCCTGACTTCTCGCAGCTGACTTTTTGGTGCTGTGTTTTTCGGCAGTGAGGGAGTTAATTCTCTCTCTCTCTGTGCTAGACGAGGTCCAGCCTCGCCCAGCTGCAATCAATGCTGCTGTAGTGAGACTCCTTCAAATGCCTGCTGGTCTGTTAGGGAAGTGTCGGTGAAAGCATTTCATGCAGACTAACAGAGCGGATCGTGGTATTTGGAGTTTCAGAGATAAGTGTATTTGGAGCGTTTTTTCCCTTTCTCGCTTTATCATTTATCTCCTTTCCCGTTGGTGTTCCCTCTGTTGTAGTTGTGTAGTTTTTGTATGCAAGGTGGTTTTGGTTTTTCCCTTGTACTGTCTCGTTCGTCTAAGTACTGTGTGTGGGCATATTATTACTTGTCCCCTTTTGTTGTGATCGGGGTCCTTCTCAGGACTAGATTACTTAGGTGCAGGGATCCTCAGGAGGTAGGGGTTACGCTGGCGGCCTGGACCTCTGTACCTTTAACAGTACCTCCAGGTTGAGGGATTAGTCAGGGCCCCAGCTTAGGGTCAGTTTAGGCCCCCTACCTCCAGTATACAGAGACAGCGTGACAGATACGGTGCGGTCTTTCCCGTTCCATATGTACGGGAACAGCAGCGGTTGAGTTTTTAAGGACAAAGCCTTAAAAATGTAGCGCATCTCTTAAAAAGGTGAGCATACTTCCTTAATTAAGAACGCGCTTATGCCCGATTGTTTTATTCTCTAGACACTACACTTGAAATATGGATAGTCACAACAAGCCTGACTTAATAATAGCAAAGGTTGAAGCAGCAAGCTAGTATACTCCCAATATTGCTTTATTATATTGATAGTAGAGTTCTGAGAGAACACACTTCGCGCCCTTCGAGTATGAGTGTCCCAAACTCCAGCCCCATGTGGCAGACAGATCCATCAGCACTGCTATCCTCTGAAAATACGTAAACCTCACAGCTTTTAGTAATGAGCACCCAAGAACATTTACTGATTTTTTCCTAAAATTACTGACATGTTATTGCACATACTACAGGCAGAAACTAAAGCCCTCAGTCATGAATAGACAAGGAAACCTCACTTGGGTTTTCCATTCAGTCCACTCTTCTTAGAGTAACAGACTGTAGAAACAGATCACCATCTGTGCAGAATAAAAAGGACCCAACTGATGGTGGTGAATCATCGCTGTTATGAATAGTCGGATGTATCCAATTATATATTACACATGTATAAGATGGGCAAAAAAAAAAAAAGGACACCTTTACATAGAGCAGAAGACACGAGTTTGCTCGAACAACTCTGGTGTGTTCAGGTGTCAAATCCAACATGTATTTTTCACAGCAGAAACCTGAGGCTCATTCACCCTCGGATTTCTGCTGCAAACGTGTAGTGTGTGCATCACGAAAAAGGAAACAGAAGAAAACACCAGGACCAAATTCATTATTGCATTTTTTTGCCTTTTCTGTCTAGTTTTGGGTGTTTTTGCATTTGAGCCTTTGTCATTTAATTCCCCTTTAAAAAAAAATAAAAAAATCTAATGTAATTGCCTCTCAATTTTCATGTTCGTCATTATGGGAGATGTTTGGCGATTCCAGATGTTTAGGACCGATTCACCAATTGCAACTTTATAAAAGACGCTAAATGTTTGAGCGAATATTCTCCAGTCTCCCCCACCTTGGAGGGATTTTATGTACACCTGAATTTTTCAACATTTTAGGAGAACATGCAACTTTGTGCACTAAAATGTTGCAAAAAAAAAAAAAAAAGGGTTACAAGACAGTATTTTGGATTCTGTGCAAAACTCATGCATCAGGTGCTCCGTTTTTGGCAAAAAAAAAAAAGAAAAAGAAAAGTGGCTTAACCCCTGTACAGCCTGTGCCGTATTTGTATGCACAAGGCTGTAACCCACGGTTCAGTGAGGGCTGATTATTACAGCTGACATGTGCCCGCAGCAGCCGCGGGTGGAATCGCGATCCACCCGCGGCTGTTAACATGTTAAATGCCGCTGTCAATCTCTGACAGCGGCATTTAACTTGCACAAACCGGATGCGAGTCACTTACCCTGCCCATCAGCGACCCCATCACATGATCATGGGTCACCGATGGGTTGGCATGACAACCCTGGGTATGCTGCAGACTCCAGTGGTTGTCATGAGCTGGTCGCTATGAGCGCCACCTAGTGGTCGGCGCTCATAGCACAGGACCATTTCTGCTGCATAGAGGTGATCTGCTGATCATCTCTATGTAGCAGAGGCGATCAGACAAGTGCTGCTTCTAGTCTCCTATGGACACTATAGAAGCAAGCAAAAAGTGAAAAAAATAAGTTTAAAAATATTAAAAAAATATAAAAGTTTAAAAATCACCCCCCTTTCGCCCCATTCAAAATAAAATAAAAAAAAAAACCACATACACATATTTGGTATCGCCGCGTTCAGAATCGCCCGATCAATATAAAAAAAGAATTAATCCGATCGGTAAACGGCGTAACGAGAAAAAAATTCTAAACGCCAGAATTACGTTTTTTGGTCGCCGCAACATTGCAATAAAATGCAATAACGGGCGATCAAAACATCGGATCTACACCAAAATGGTATGAATAAAAACTTCAGCTTGGCGCACAAAAAATAAGCCCTCACCCAGCCCCAGATCCCGAAAAATGGAGACGCTACGGGTCTTGGAAAATGGCGCCATATTTTTTTTTTTATTATTTATTTTTTTTTAAAGCTAACTTTGGAATTTTTTTCACCACTTAAATAAAAAAGAACCTATACATGTTTGGTGTCTATGAACTCGTAATGACCTGGAGAATAATAATGGCAGGTCAGTTTTAGCATTCAGTGAACGTGGTTAAAAAAAAAAAAAAAAACACATCTGTGGTATTGCACTTTTTTTTGCAATTTCATTGCAATTGGAATTTTTTTCCCGTACACGATATGGTAAAACTAGTAATGGCGTTGAAAAGTACAACTCGTTCCGCAAAAAATAAGCCCTCACAAGGCCATATTGACCAAGAAATAAAAACGCTATGGCTCTGGGAACAAGGGGAGCAAAAAACTAAAATGCAAAAACGGAAAATCCCAGGGTTGCGAAAGGGTTAAAGAAACCATCGACAAATGACAAATTAGGCCCTAGCATTTTCTTCAGTAATGTTTAGCTGCCATTATTGGATCTTTTGAGCTTTACGTACCTTTAGGCCGTCACTGGGAAGTCTGTAGCCAAATCGAGCAGGAAGGTCATCAAAAGCCTTTGATACATTGTCTGCGGAGTGCTAAAGAGAAACATTTATTTGTAGATGTTGTACTTGACATCAGATTTCCAGAAGTTAGAAAGAAGATAGACTAATATTTCTATGTAATATTTTTTGGGGGAGAGTAAGGGGGGCTTTGTAGCCTGTCAAGTGAGTTTATGCGTCTGTCATTTACATTGTACTTTGGGGTACATCAAGGATGCGCCAGAAGCAAAAAAACAAAAACACAAAACACCTCTTTCATGCCCTGCACCATATTTACTATGTGTCTTACACTTTCTACGCCTTGTCTTATTAGGGGGTGCGGGCTCCCTGGAAAGGGATGTGACATGTTGGAGAAGGGGGTGTATCTTAATGTGCAGTATAGTATGCCAAAAGAGTGCGCCACAATTTTGGCACAAAGTAGGACGACTACTAGGTGGTGTAAACTTAGACTGTCATAAAACAGGGCAGACTTAAGAATTAGACAGTACTGGTAGAAATGTCACTACGTACACACAGCTACAGAAAGAGAAAAAACAGGTCCTCTCACTTACAGCGATGATGTCCGCATTTACTGGCAGAAGGTAAGCGATGGCGAAGACGTGGACGGCCCACAGACTGACTCTTCTCACAGACCACACGCACATTTTTAGGACCTCCATTTTGACGTGAACCTGATAAAAATAAATCAGCACTGTCAACAGTTTCTGTGGCACATGTAATTCTGTGTTGAGTTAGTAAAGCAGTACAGTACTGCTCTATGTCATTATAAGATCTCATTCCAACATAAATCTGAAAAACCTCAAGAACAATTCATTGTTACTGGTAACATTAGCCGAGTTTACGCTCAGGTCTCAAAAGGAGACCAGAGATTTGTTAGTTGGGCGAGGCTTCCCACGTAGCGTCAGCGATCAGCAGACTGGTAATGTATGGGAGCAGTCCGACACTCCGCTTTAGGTTTTATGCACACGGCAGAACAGTGTATCAGAGCAATTCCTACCTAGAAGTCTAATATATTTTGTATAAACGGACAAAAAATGCTAACAGAAAAACTTTCATAACTAATGAAATGCACAGAGTAGAGACCAATAGAAGTCCAAGTGACCTACGACAGCTCTACAACCATAAGATCTGCATGAGGCCTTAGACGGTCTTACATTTATCATCACTAGCCCCCGCTTTGTAAACTTTGTTATTCACTGAACACAAACAATTATAATATCTTGGCAATGCATCTGTAGTAATTACCTGGCCAAAGGGGTATTATCAGGTTTGGAATTATCCCCTAATCATGGGTTAAGGGATAACTTTGCGGGTGCTGGGAGTCCGACTGCTTGGACTTTCACAGATCCAAAGAACCGGGGCTCTTCTGACTGGGGCAGTGGTCAGTCATACACACTGCCACTATTCATTCTTAATGGACCTGCCAGAGATGGACCAGGTAAATGCAGCGCTTGGCCATCAGCACTCCCATAAGAACAGATGAGGCAGAAGTGCGTATGATTGACCAACGCTCCAATCACACAAAGCTATATTGAGCACTGGTTCTCAGGATCAGTGGGAATCTTAGCGGTAGGGAAGTTCCCATAGATAGGGGATAACCTGCCAAATTTGAGAATACCGTTAGTGCCAAGCCTCGGTCTGACAATGGGTCTATCAGGACATCTCACGTTCACGTGTATAACAATGTAAGAGCACCAAGACACAGATTATGAAATGCTAACATCAGATGTTCTTCTGTATATCATACAATAAACAGGATGGATCTTAATGAAGCTGGAAGAAAGCCATATGAGTGCTGTGGAAATAACACCACTGATGTGGCAGATTGGTGAAAAGTCTGTTCGCTTAAATCAGGTTTGTGTTAAATGTATTTTTCAAAACCTCTTTCAATGTTTTTTTTCCCCCATATCAATTTATATTAAAAAACAATAATAATCACACTTGTTCTTCACAGAAGAATTTTCAGATGTCTCATGATCATCAGAGGTAGGATTACAAGCACTATGCAGGATCCAATCACATTAGCTGATGTCACCTCAGCCCCCTTCCTTTCAGTGACCTCTGCACATGCTCATTACATGCATCAATACAAGAGATAGTCAGATCCTATTGCTGCCAATGTCCCTGTGGATTGATAGAATTGCCCTAGTGGAAGGTGTGAAAATTGCAAGACTTATTTTATTTTTTATATTACATTTTTTAATACAGAACGTGAAAAATAAAAAAATAAAAATTCAAAAATGTTTAAGAATACAAATATATGAAGTCTGCTTTGAACACTAGGTTATTTTTCTGATGACACATTCCCATAAAAGATAAGAAAAGAGACTATGACATTGCTGTCTGACATTTAAAAATATAAATAAAATTATAAAATCTTTTCCATTTACCACAAGTTTTCAGTGTGGATTGTCACTGACAACCATGTCACTTACCGATGTAGTAGATGTAACCTTATGGCTGTATTGCAGCAGTAATAGGACTACATATCATGCGACATTGAAATCGTGGTGTTGCATTGAACATCGCATCTAATGATTTCCTATGAAGTTGAGTCAACGTGTTCTATTTTCTGTTACCGGTCACAAGATTCACTTGTCAGAATTCAATTCAAGTGGCTTTTTTTTCTATAATTAATTACAGCGCTAATAGTTATGCAACAACAAGTTGCACAAATTTATATGTGCCACAAGACAAGTGCATTCTCCCCGTGTTTACGAGGGTTTCCTCCCACCCTCCAAAGACATACAGATAGGGAATCTAGATTGTGAGCCCCAATGGGCACAGTGCCGATAATGTCTGTAAAGTGCTGGCTGGGGAATTAATGGCGCTACACAATGATTCTTGAGACTGAAGAGGCCATATAAACGCCCAACCTTTGTGAATAAATCCAGAAAAGCCAAGTATCAGCACCGGTGCAAATGTAATGAAGAGCAGCCATCTGACCATATGTTCAAAGGCCGGCGCTCGTTAGGAACATCTCCATGCTTCCGATAATTAAATGATAATTTACGAATCCAACACATTGCATCCAAGAGAAAAGATGCTGGAAAGTAAAATCAATTTCTATTATTGAACCAGTTGCAGTTGAGGGCTCTCAGCCAGGGCTATTCCTATGAATTAGATAAAGCTCTGTTATGTCCTTCTCTAGTCTTTATGTGCCTTAATGGGGTGCTCCCATATTACACAGCGATGGCGCATCACTAGGATATACAGTGTACTAGGAACAGAAATGGTGGGGGTCCCATTTACTTTAGTGGTGCAGGCTGGATGGGTGCAATACTGGCGAGCAGAAATAAAAGTGAAGGCAGAGTTATGTCAGCCCCATCTTTCTATGGGTGGTCTCAGAGGTTGATACCCCTATAGCCATAAAGTGATGGCAAACCCTGACAATAGGTCATTCCTTTTTTCTGAGGAGACCCTTATTCATGAATTTATACTTCTCCTTGGTCACTAGTATTTTCATGTCTGAACCAAGACTAGCACCTTAATCAGCGCCTGGGTTGCATTCTATAAAGGGGTATATAACCCTGACTCCTGCTGTATACCCCCCTCAAAAATCTTTTCAAACTATCCCATACTTTATGCAAATCCTGCCGGTCCCATAGGTGTCCTTGCTGAGGCGCCTCCTGCGTCATCCACATAGCCGAGCAAAATCTCACGCCTGCGCACTTAGCACTGCCCTACTGTGGGCAGAGCCTAAACCATAAGGGCACCCGCGCACTTGTGCCTCAGGCTCCGCCCGCAGCGCGGCACACGCGCACTTGTTCCTCAGGCTCCGCCCGCAGTTGCCGGGCCGGTCGTTGCTAGAGGAGATGTCACAGTGGTGGTGACCCGGTCCGTGACCTAGAGCGGTCAATCAAAAGGTGATTTATAGTTTTTATATACAGTTCGTGACGCCACCTGTGGTATGCGGCTAAAGGGAGCCGCCGCTGCGGAGCAGGTCCTCTGGAGCGGTTGTTAATGCAGCAGAGTTGGTTTAGCTCTCCACAGGTAGAGCTTAGCTCCAGGGCAGTGTAGATGTTGCTGTTATGGAAGTAGCACTCATGGTGCAGTGTAGTGCAGGGGATGATGGCGCAGCAGTAATAATTGACAGACAGTGGGGTGCAGTCTTCAAGGTTTACTTACAGTTGTTAAGTTCCTCAGGTTGCACTTTCCGGATTACAGCCTCCCACGTCACGCTGCGTTCACCAGGCAGGGGCTCAGCAAACTCCCAGATGTTTCAAGAGTGCCTGACAGGACCCCGTTCAATATGCCCTTCTCAGCCGTTTTCCTGCGCTGGCCCTCACCCTTCTTGCCCTGTGCCTCGCCAAACAATGTCCCAAGCCGGTATCCTCAGATCTTTCTGGGCAACCTGCAGTTCCCTGTACCCTATGTGGTTACCTTTTTTGGCGACTTGAGTGCGGATGTGGCAACTGCACCCTGAAAGTACAGAAGCCTCTGGTTTCCAGTTGAACTTTGTAATTCTCACTGATTAGGGACCGGTCCCCTCTGCGGCTTGATCCCTCCATAGCCTGGCAGATTCGGGCGTACGGGTGGCCTCCAGCACTACCCATACCCCCCTGGGATCCCTTCTTCGTTCCTGGAGCCTTCCTTCTGCTCCTCTCCTCCTCAGACTGTCCTGGGCCTCTCTGGCTAGGCCATCCTCCTCCTGAGCAGAGCTCCAGCCCCCTCTACTTCTCCTCTCAGACTGATCTGTCTTAGCCCTTCTAGATTGTTCCACCCTCTTTTTATATCACTTCTTACTGAGCTCCCCTGATTTATTTCCTCCACCCACACCCACTACATGGTTCCCCCAACTCCAGCCAGGGACAGGGCTCAGCAGTAGAGAGACGCATCTTGCCCCTCCTGCTGGTCTGGAGTAGTGTAGTGGGTCCCGGGCAGCACTCTAGCCTTACCTGAGAGTGAGATACCACACCTCTGGGTGAGATGCAGTACCTCTGTGGCGACTGAACCCGCAGGGGCGCCACACAGCTATGTGGATTACGCCGGAGGCGTCATCCATGTCAATCAGAGCAGGAAGATGGCGATCAGAAGCCAGGAGGAGGGATAGCCGCCTCAGCAAGGATGCCTATCGGACAATTACCGGACGGATTTACATAGAGCACGGGGGAGTTTCAAAAGGTTTTTGGAGAGTATACAGGGGGAAGTCAGGGGGTTACATACCAATTTATGGAATGCAGCACAGGTACTGATTAAGGTGCTAGTCTTAGTTCACACATGAAAAAAACTGGTGACAGGTTCCCTTTAAAACATAAGGGGCAGTAGCCCTGCCTATGAGGCTACCTGTGTAAGCTGGATAAATGGGAATGAGTCCCCGCCAGATTTATGTCCACCGACACACAGCTCAGCTCAAAGCTAAAGGGACAAGATTTCTGATTCATCTATGTGATAACCCCTGACTAATGCCAGCCAGTCTATAACTGCTCAGTCAGCTGTTCTGTTCCTGCTCCTAATGAAGTCCTCCTTACTAAGAAGAAGTCATGAATATGCTTTCATCCCTAAACATTATAAGGGGCGGCTGACTCGTGTGCACTTCTAGCTGCAGAGCATTACACTTTCTGGCTTCTGACTTGCACCAGCATTTGCTTCGCAGAGCGTTTCAGTATGCTCCCCATGATCTCTGTAGATCCATCTACTGGCCTCAGCCCTATAATAAAGCAGATGGAGGATGGGAGAAATGCCCCAACATTTACTTACGATTTGCACAGACACAACAGAATGTAAAAAAATGATCCAAATGCTCAAGCTTCCCAATAAACGTATCACATTATACTCCACTGCTCTTTCCATCGATTAGAGAAGCCGGTCTTAAAGGGGTTGTGCCACTAACATTTATTATTAAAGAAAAGCATGGTTATAAAGATAATTATGATGTATGATAAGGTTGGTTCTCCATGGAGTAGGTAATAATACCTGCAATGTGGCTGTGTATGTGCCTGATCTCAGGTGGCTGAGCCTGCAAAGCCAAGCATTCTCCTCTAGATCTACTCAGCTGTAAAAGTGTATGTTCACACAATGCTTTTTAGAAACTTTTTTTATGCATTTAAAATAGCATCGCGTTAGCAGGAAAACAGCTGTGCACATTATGCATGTTTTTTTTTCCATGTGGCATTTTTATGTATTCAATTGTGCAGCAAAAAAGCAGAAAGAACTGACATGCTGCAGTTTTAAATACCGCATCGCAGTTAATAAAAAAAAAACGCAATTAGAGTGAGATTTTAGAAATTAATTTTCTTGCTACTGTAAAACTGCATCCCCCCCCCCAAACAGGAATAACGTAGCAAAAACAGTGTGTGAACAAGCACTAAGCCGGCTGACCCGGTCTACTGTCTGATAACGCAATACAAATTTTTGTTAAAAAACAGGATTATATACAGAGCCGGCCAGGATGGTGAAATCTATTATCCGGCCAGCTCTATACATACTATCTCCAGCTTTTTTTACTGCATGTGAAGAGAGCCAGCTGGGACGGAGGATTCACATTTTGTCTGTAAAGTGCTGTGGAATAGGACAATGCTGTGTAAGCAGTAGATTACATATATCCAAAAAAGTGAACGGTGATCAGTTAATTTCAGCTTTAGAAACCAAGAAAATGTAATTATTGTTTATTTTCTATCTCAACATCCTCTTTCTTGAGTTGAGTGTGTTGAGGAAGTTGGCCACAGAGGCACTAAACTGTGGCACACATAGTACCTCCAACACCATTGTGCTGTCATGAGTTTCAACTCTTAAAGGGAACCTCTCACCATGAAAATGCAGCCTAAGGGCTCTTTCACATGTCAGTATTTCCGGTACGTGTGGTGACAGTTTCCACACATACTGGAGACACTGACACACATAGACCCATTCAAATCTATGGGTCTGCGCACTTGTCAGTGTGTTATCACGGACAGTGTGTCCGTGTGGTCCACACGCTGATATGTCCGTTTTTTGAGAATGCACGGTCCACAAAACATCCCACACGGATGACATCCGTGTGACACATACCGGCGCTTGGGAATCAGCACTACAGTTATGGACACTGCCCTCATCATGGTTTCCTGCCGGCGCTGCGATCAGCACCAGCAGGGACAGTGATGAGGGTAGTAGTAGTCTACTCCCGTAGTGTCCACCTGTGTAAAAATAAGAATAAAATCCATATACTCATGTGTCTCGAGATGTCCCCCGCTGTATTCCTCTGACGCCGAGGAGCCGGGGAGAATGAGCCGCGCTCAGTGAGTGACAGAACACCGCTACTGAGCTCAGCAGAGATCCGGCACATCTCCAGACAGGCGAGTATAAGAATTTTATTATTTTATTCTTATTTTCACACAGGGACACTGCGGGAGCAGACACTACTACAATCATCACACTTTCGTCATTCTTGAAAAGCTGCTCATTTCACAATTCTTTTGCTGTGTAAACAGGCTGCCGATCACCTGATGAATGAGCAAAGCATTTGTTCATCCGGTGAAGTGATCTTTGCACACCGCAAAAGATCATAGTTTTCGGCAGAGCATTATCCTGTGTAAACAGATCCCACATTGCGGAGAACAATGGCAGCCTGGATGGATTGCTCAGTGCACATCGTTTACTTTGGTCTGCCTGTGTAAACAGAGGATTAAATGACCGCCAATCACTAACGGTTCACCAAACAGTGGTCGTATCCTGCCGGCAGTCGGTCATTTTAAACACAGCGGCCATTTCTGAATTGCAATTTTTCCAGTTTCCTCCCCCCCCCCCAAAAAAAATTATTTACATGTAGATTGCATGAGAGAGACACAGAGGTATGCAACATACATTTGTCATCTATGATAGCAAGGTGGCCTCTAACAAGTTTTCACAAATCCAGGAGAGATAGTCACGTTGTTAGAGTCATAACACGACAACAATGACAATTATTATATGGCGATCTTCATGCTCTATGCCCAAAATTACCTTGTAGCTCTAATCCAACACTCCACTGTAACAGCTCAGCCTGACTTGATATTGACCTTTTGTCCAAATAGTCAAAAATTTTAAATAAGTGGTAATGGCGACGTCTAAGTCCTAAGACTCAGATCTTGTGAAACTGTTCTATAATAATTCACCCACCAGTTTGTTTCTCCTTTTATGTAAACCCGGGTGTGTCTTGAATCCACGGCATCCCCAAGTCAGAAAAATACAGTATTCAGACGAGATCCAAAGACTGACTGACACACCCAGGAATGCACAAGATCGTCTTAAGATTTTGATGGCAGAAACCCATCTATAGATATTATCAAACCTGCAACATGGAACAAGAATTACTGCATTTACATTGTGAAACACTAGAAAAGAAAAAGCAAACTAGACCCTTAAACTATGTCTTCTTCCGTAACAATCTCCAAATCCTATATCCAAAATCTCACCCAGGGGGTTAAAAAAAAAAAATTACCAGCTAGAATATTGTTTCTGCTGTGTCCAGCTGTACGAGGAAAGCCGACTATTCATTCCTATAAAGTTCAAAGAATAAAAAAACTATGTATGTCGGCACATACCAGCTGGTACCAGCGTACCGTCCATAAACAGTGACGGCACAACGAATAGATTCCTTCATAATGAAGCAAAAGAGATGGGCATTCACATAAAAGTAAGAACATTTCAGGGATGTAGGAGAATCTTTTGGGTCCATGAGAAGTGCAATATGTTCGCAGGTAATCACTTGACTGCATCACATACTACTAGCACACTATATGGATTGCAGAAAACATAATAATGTGATGATTTCCTCCCATATTACAGGGCACGGAATCCAGACCACAGTTACACAATACACTCAGCTCTTCCGTCTCCTGGGATAACAGCTTGCCTCGGCAAGTAGTAGGACTTCTTACAGTAACCCCATGAATGCAGACCCATCCGACATTATAATGAACCACTTACAGCATACATTCTGCTTTAGTGCTGCACACACACATTGGCAAGACTTCAAGCCTACTATAATGGATCCTGACACTCACTGCAGATCAGCCGTCCTCCATCATAGAACAGAAATAGCAGGTCCAGTGGTCAGGGCTTCCAAGAGAAAGGAAGCCAATATCCACCCATTCTACTAGCTATAAGCCATCACACCAGTCGTGCACAGAGGTTTCACCTGTATTATGCCACTGGGGCCACTTATACCACTATTGATTACAAAGTTCATTGTAATCAACAGATCATGGAATAATAATAATGTTAAATGTGTTTAAAGGGAACCTGTCATGCCCTTTGTAGTATCTAAACTGCCCCCATTGTGTGGTTAGTGATGCAATGTGCATCACTAACACGCTTTTTCTCAATAAAATCTGCGCTAATATAAGGTGTAAAAAACACTTTATATGTTTATATCCTACCTGCTCATTTAGTCATAGGGGTGTGATTCCTCGCATTTAGTCATAGGGGTGTGATTCCTCGCATTTAGTCATAGGCGTGTGATTCCTCGCATTTAGTCATAGGCGTGTGATTCCTCGCATTTAGTCATAGGCGTGTGATTCCTCGCATTTAGTCATAGGCGTGTGATTCCTCGCATTTAGTCATAGGCGTGTGATTCCTCGCATTTAGTCATGGTTGGCGCCACACACGCCATTTGAATTCTGCTCCCAGAGATACAAGCGCGGCTCGCCATAACATACTGCGCAAGCGCCGCATAGTGACGCGAATGCAAGCCGGGAGCAGAATTCAAGTGGCGTGGGTGGCGCCAACCATGACTAAATGCGAGGAATCACACCCCCCTATAACTAAACGAGCAAGTATGATAAACATATGAAGAGGTTTTTACACATTACATTAGCGCCGATTTAAATGAAAAAAAGTGTGTTAGCAATGCACATTGCTTCACTAACAACGCAATGGGGGCAGTTTAGATATTACACAGGACATGACAGGCTCCCTTTAAATAAAATGTCCCTGTGCTGAGATAATCCTATAAATGCCCCCTGCTTTGTACTGTGTAATGGCTGTGTCTGACTGTGTATGGAATATGGTCTGATCATACCACATCTCCTGGGCAGGGGAGGAAGGAAAAGAGTATACTGATATTACAGCACGGGATCACAGCTGATCCTGTCTGTATAATCTTTTGCCTCCTGTGCCCAGGAGCTGTGGTATGATCAGACCATGTCCCTGTATGGTCAGACACAGCCATTACACAGTACACAGCAGGGGCACATTTATAAGATTATCTCAGCACAGGAACATTTTAAACATATCCTATTGTGGAAATGATTATCATTCTAAGATCTATTGATTAAAATGAACTTTGCTCATGGAAAAATCCCTTTAATCACCATTTGAAGTTTTCGGTGCACCGGGGCTGAACTGTACAGGGGGGTCTTTCTCCTCCCTGTCTGTGGTTCCCTGGGCCCTCCCGTCTGCCTCCGGACTCCCAGGATTATTAACCCCTAGAACACACAAGTCACAGAGCTGCTTCATTACAGTGTCAGATCAGTAAATGTGGTTACGCTGCACAGGTAAGTCGCTGCCACCATGACATGAACGTGACCACATTCACTTACATTATACTGAAAATCCCTGGCCGCTACCAAAGTGGCGGTGTAGCCCCAGCCTTAGGCCGAGCATATACTAGGCTGCTAGCTCACTGATTTTTACAATGTCTAGCTGTGCTCCAAGAAAATGTAGCCATAGGCGCATCTGATGACAGCCAAAAAGAATTGTCTTCTTGGCATCCGCCAGGCCTGTATAAAGTGTACTTCACAGTGTGGAGAACAGAGCCGCAGAAGCTCCCAGTATATACATGTACACCGCATGGCATCTTACTGTGTGAGCCCAATACCAGATATACAGCAGCACCGGTCTGAGGTAACAGGAACCAGCAGAACCCTCACAAGGACCCTGGACAATAGACAGATAAGGAGCGTGAACTATATTCATGAAGAGGGGGAGACCAGCGGCACTGCTGGCACCTGCTCATGTCCTAGACCAGGGGAACCTCAGGCCCGCAGCCGCGAAGACCTTTTATCCGGCCCCCGGGCAGATTCCCAGGGACCACAGTGCTTGGGCCGGCAGCTGTGTTTTGATGGCCACCAGCATTTTTATTTCTTCTTGCTCTGTGAGCACACGCACACATTGTTCACTACTGAACCCTGAGGCACATGCAATGAAAGGTTACGTCCTCACACCAGTGTTAGCGGCAACATGTACTTTGTGGGCGGAGTTAGAGCACGATTTGTACAGCGCCCGATGGATTGTATAAATATCAAAATGGCCCTTGGCAGAAAAAGGTTACCACCCCTGTCCTATAGCAATAAAGGATAGTCAGTGGGCCACCATATGCAATCAGATCGCCAGCGGAGTCCACCAGCATTAGTCTATTGTATACTCAGGAATACACAGTATTGAGGTCCAGCTGTGGGCACCAAGCAAACCCCTCACCCCCAGGAGGCTCCAGCGGTGGGCACCAAGCAACCCCCTCACCCCTGGGAGGCTCCAGCGGTGGGCACCAAGCAACCCCCTCACCCCTGGGAGGCTCCAGCGGTGGGCACCAAGCAACCCCCCCTACCACCTGAGTGTACAGCAGAGGGCGCCAAGCAGGGGGGGGGGGGGGATCACTTGCAATGCATGGCATTCACACTTTTGAACCAACTGTTTTCACTGGAGCATATGAGTTCCATCACATGTAAAGAGTTACTTGCCCCCTTATGTGACCCACCCCCCACCTTCACACACACTCTCTCTCTCTATCAGCCCAATGATCATGTGACCCCCACACATACAGTGCAAGCACAATGATCACGTGATCCCCATACACAGTGTCAGGTCACCATAGCGGATAATAATAGCACAGTAGCGAGCACATAACGCGGCTGAGACTCAGTGACAGGAGCACAGAGGGCACACAGGTGACAGCGCAGTGTCACACCCGCTCCTGGAGACAAGGACTACATACAGGAAACGGAAAGGAGAAAGTCCACTTACATCAGGACAGTTACCTGCTAACTCTATGGCAGCTGCCCCGAGTACAGCGGAGACATGCAGCTTGCAGACACCCCCGCTGCAGTCGACCGCTCATTCCTCGCAGCCAGCACTAATCGGCCCACAGCAAACCAAGATGTGGGAGAACTCGCAATCCGACCTCTCCGATTGGCTGGCTAGGGGAACATCAAAGCTCTAATTGGTTGTTGCATATGTCAGTTAACATTAGCTCTAAGGAACATCCTGTTGTGCACGTGACTGAGCAGCATGGATTGCCGGAGGGGCGGGGTCAGCAGAGGGGAGACTGGAAATACTGCGCCAGACCGCTAGGGGGCAGTTGTAGAAGTGCGTGCACTGACGAGGTCGTATAGGCAGAGAGGAGCGTCAGGGATGAAGGAGGAGGAGCGGGCTACTGGTGTCAGGTCCTCGCAAATCGGGGCGGACATATCATTGGTGCAACCTGTGCTGCCGCCAGGGGCCCAGGATGTAGCGGGCGGGGGACTGGTAATTGTCAGGGTCCACAACCTCCCAATTATTAGGTGGTCGGAAAGGAACATTTATTGTGGAAAATGAAAGCTGATTTCTTTATTTGCACAATGAGTTATTGGAAAAGTAATTTACACAGATTAGTTATTAACCTGTAAATCCCCACGCCCGGCTGTTTTGGTGCATTACCATGTAGCGACAATGCTGCTTACATTGACCCGCGATGCAGCTATGATTCTGCGTAGGGTGAGGTGAGCGCGGTGCGTATTCTGCGTAGGGTGAGGTGAGCGCGGTGTGTATTCTGCGTAGGGTGAGGTGAGCGCGGTGCGTATTCTGCGTAGGGTGAGGTGAGCGCGGTGCGTATTCTGCGTAGGGTGAGGTGAGCGCGGTGCGTATTCTGCGTAGGGTGAGGTGAGCGCGCTGCGTATTCTGCGTAGGGTGAGGTGAGCGCGGTGCGTATTCTGCGTAGGGTGAGGTGAGCGCGGTGCGTATTCTGCGTAGGGTGAGGTGAGCGCGGTGCGTATTCTGCGTAGGGTGAGGTGAGCGCGCTGCGTATTCTGCGTAGGGTGAGGTGAGCGCGCTGCGTATTCTGCGTAGGGTGAGGTGAGCGCGGTGCGTATTCTGCGTAGGGTGAGGTGAGCGCGGTGCGTATTCTGCGTAGGGTGAGGTGAGCGCGGTGCGTATTCTGCGTAGGGTGAGGTGAGCGCGGTGCGTATTCTGCGTAGGGTGAGGTGAGCGCGGTGCGTATTCTGCGTAGGGTGAGGTGAGCGCGGTGCGTATTCTGCGTAGGGTGAGGTGAGCGCGGTGCGTATTCTGCGTAGGGTGAGGTGAGCGCGGTGCGTATTCTGCGTAGGGTGAGGTGAGCGCGGTGCGTATTCTGCGTAGGGTGAGGTGAGCGCGCTGCATATTCTGCGTAGGGTGAGGTGAGCGCGCTGCGTATTCTGCGTAGGGTGAGGTGAGCGCGCTGCGTATTCTGCGTAGGGTGAGGTGAGCGCGCTGCGTATTCTGCGTAGGGTGAGGTGAGCGCGCTGCGTATTCTGCGTAGGGTGAGGTGAGCGCGCTGCGTATTCTGCGTAGGGTGAGGTGAGCGCGCTGCGTATTCTGCGTAGGGTGAGGTGAGCGCGCTGCGTATTCTGCGTAGGGTGAGGTGAGCGCGGTGCGTATTCTGCGTAGGGTGAGGTAAGCGCGGTGCGTATTCTGCGTAGGGTGAGGTGAGCGCGCTGCGTATTCTGCGCACGTTTTTTCTGCAGCATTTTTCCTGCCAAGGAGATGCAGAAGTGCTGCAGAAATTTCTGCTTCAAATCCTGAAGTCTTTATAGACTGCGCAAGCGCGACATGCCTGCGAAGTCTGGCTCTAGACAGAAGAAAGCATGGAGCCGTTACAGGTAAGAGGAGTGTATGGCACCGGAGATCGCGGTATGCGTAGACACTGAACGCATACTGCAATCTCCGGCGCCATACTTGCATACCTGACTGGGAGAAGCGTTGCGCGGCGCCTCTCTTCTCGCCGGAGACCGGGGCAGGAGTGAGGGTGTCGGAATCGGCGCATGTGTATAGCACTATCCAGCGCCATTTTACTGAAGACACATTTGCAGTGTGTCTTCAGCAAAATGGCGCCGGACTGCGCGGTATGGGTACGCACGTAATCCGGCGCCGCACTCCTCCCCTGGCCTCCGGAAGAACAGGACACAGCAGCGCTGGAGCATAGGGAAGAAAGGTGAGTATAAGTGTTTTTTTTTAGTATGTGTGCAGCGTGAAAGGGATGAGGGGTGCCATACATACCAGGATTGGGGGGTGAGAGGGCCACACATACCAGAATTGGGAGGTGAGGGGGCCACACATACCAGGATTGGGGGGTGAGGGGTACTATACATACCAGGATTGAGCGGTGCCATGCATACCAGGATTGGGGGTGAGGGGACCATGCATACCAGGATTGGGGGTGAGGGGACCATGCATACCAGGATTGGGGGATGAGGGGTACCATGGATACCAGGATTGGGGGATGAGGGGTGCCATGTATACCAGGATTGGGGGTGAGGGGACCATGCATACCAGGATTGTGGTGAGGGGACCATGCATACCAGGATTGGGGATGAGGGGTGCCATACATACCAGGATTGGGGGTGAGGGGACCATGCATACCAGCATTGGGGATGAGGGGTGCCATACACACCAGGATTGGGGGATGAGGGGTGTAATGCATACCAGCATTGGGGATGAGGGGTACCATGCATGCCAGAATAGGGATGAGGGGTACCGTGCATGCCAGAATAGGGATGAGGGGTACCATGCATGCCAGAATAGGGATGAGGGGTACCATGCATGCCAGAATAGGGATGAGGGGTACCATGCATACCAGAATAGGGATGAGGGGTACCATGCATACCAGGATAAGGGATGGGGTGCCATGCGTACCAGGTTAAGGGATGGGGTGCCATGCATACCAGGTTTGGTTCATGAGGAGTGCCATGCATACCAGGATAGGGATGAGGGCGCCACGCATACCAGGATGAGGGATTGGCTGCCATGCATACCGGGATTGGGGGATGAGGAGGCCATACATACCAGAATTGGGATGAGTGGTGCCATGTATACCAGGATGAGGGGTACCATACATACCAGAATAGGGATGTGGGGTACAATGCATACCAGGATGAGGGATGGTGTGCCATGCATACCAGGATTGGGGGATGAGGAGGCCATACATACCAGGATTGGGGGATGAGGAGGCCATACATACCAGAATTGGGATGAGTGGTGCCATGTATACCAGGATGAGGGGTACCATACATACCAGAATAGGGATGAGGGGTACCATACATACCAGGATGAGGGATGGGGTGCCATGCATACCAGGATGAGGGGTAACATACATACCAGGATAGGGATGAGGGGTACCATACTTACCAGGATGAGGGATGGGGTGCCATGCATACCAGGATTGGGGGATGAGTGGTGCCATGCATACCAGGATGAGAGATGGGGTGCCATGCATACCAGGATTGGGATGAGGGGTGCCATGCATACCAGGATTGGGGATGAGGGGCGCCATGCATACCAGGATTGGGGATGAGGGGCGCCATGCATACCAGGATTGGGGATGAGGGGGGCCATGCATACCAGGATCGGGGATGAGGGGTGCCATGCATACCAGGATTGGGGATGAGGGGTGCCATGCATACCAGGATTGGGGATGAGGGGTGCCATGCATACCAGGATTGGGGATGACGGGGCCATTCATATTAGGATGAGGGATGCCATGCATACCACGATAGGGATGATGGATGGGGTGCATACCAGCATGGGGGTGAGGGGCCCCACGCATACCAGGATAAGGCTGAGGGGGGCCATGTATACCAGGATTGGGTATGAGGGAGCCATGCATACCAGGATGAGGGATGAAGGGCGCCATGCATGCCAGGATTAGGATCAGGGGTGCAATGCATACCAGGATTGGGGGTGAGGGGTGCCATGCATACCAGGATTGGGGGTGAGGGGTGCCATGCATTCCAGGATTGGGAGTGAAGGGTGCCATGCATACCAGGATGGGGATGAGGGGTGCCATGTATACCAGGATTGGGGATGAGGGGTGTCATGCATAGCAGGATTGGGTGTGAAGGGTGCCATGCATAGCAGGATTGGATGTGAAGGGTGCCATGCATACCAGGATTGGGGGTGAGTGGTGCCATGCATACCAGGATTGGGGGTGAGGGGTGCCATGCATACCAGGATTGGGGGTGAAGGGTGCCATGCATACCAGGATGGGGATGAGTTCCATGCATACCAGGATGGGGATGAGGTGTGCCATGCATACCAGGATAGGGATGAGGGGTGCCATGTATACCAGGATTGGGGGTGAGGGGTGCCATGCATACCAGGATTGGGGGTGAGGGGTGCCATGCATACCAGGATTGGGGGTGAGGGGTGCCATGCATACCAGGATTGGGGGTGAGGGGTGCCATGCATACCAGGATTGGGGGTGAGGGGTGCCATGCATACCAGGATTGGGTGTGAAGGGTGCCATGCATACCAGGATGGGGATGAGTTCCATGCATACCAGGATGGGGATGAGGTGTGCCATGCATACCAGGATAGGGATGAGGGGTGCCATGTATACCAGGATGGGGGGACAGGATGGGGGCAGCACAAATACCAAGATGGGGGGCAGCACATACCAGCATGGGAGACCATATACTCGGGTGTAGAACGGGTTCAATAGCTAGTTGCAATATATAGGGAATTTGCCATGGTCTTAAAAGATTTGGGGTCTCAAGCCCCAAGGGATATCTTCCTATTTGTCCCTACCTCGACATATCACTATATTTGTAGAGTACCGTGCAAAAGTTTTAGACAAGTTTTGAAAAAATGCAGTAAATTAAGAATGCTTTCAAAGATATAAGGTCTCAATTAACAAAATGCAAAATGAATGAACAAAAAATGAATCAAAATCAATATTGGGTAACTGACACTTTGTATTTGAAACAGCATCAATTCTTCTAGGTACACCTGTCACTTGCACACAGTTTTTGAAGTAACTCAGCTGGGAGGTTGTTCCAAACATCTTGGAGAACTAACAACAGATCTTCATAACATAAAAATTAGCTTTAAACAATAGGTCATTTTCCGATGACAAATTCACTCTAAGGCCACGTCCACATGTTCAGTATTTGGTCAGTATTTGACATCAGTATTTATAAGCCAAATCTAAGAGTGGAACAATCAAAGGAAAAATATAATAGAAACATGTCACCACTTTTGTATTTACCACCCTATCCTGGTTTTGGCTTACAAATACTGATGTTAAATACTGACCAAATACTGAACGTGTGCACGTGGCCGAATAAAGATTACCCCTTTGTCAGAGCTAAGACAGTAATAACTCAGTGCAGTTCCATCCACGGGGAGTAGATCTACCGAATGACAACTTTTGTAACGTGGGGGTTATTAAAATGGCAAAACCCACTTTTAGGCTGGGCTCCATACTTTTTATGTATCAAAGTAGAATTGTACTGAAAAGCAAAACCACTGAAGCTTCAGCCTCTTACCTACTTCCATTTATCATAAAAATGAGGAAGAAATAAGAAGAGGAAGAGGCAGATACTGTGCAACCTGGGAATTTTAAAGCGCAATTCTACATTTTTTTTACATTTACTTCAAGTATCCATAGTTTTCAATGTGGACTATGTCACTGACTGTTACCACCCAATATAAATGTAACACTATGGGTGTAGGGGGTGTATTGAGACAGTAAGCTTGGGATAGTAACATCACACAACATTGAGGTGACAGTGACAGTGTATTAGCTGGAGTGTGTCTTTGTATAATTTACTGCAATAATCCTTTATTTTACACAGGCATATAAAGGGTCAATTTTAATAAATCTGCCACAATGTCTTCTATGTGGACCAGAAGTCACATTTTTAGTACATTCTCATGAGAGCCTCAATGTTAGATTCATAGGTGACTAATTATGGTGCGGGTCATGTGGTACAGATGAGGACTGGAATGGAACTATTAAAGGGGATGTCCACTACTCAGATAACCCCTTCTCAATCCTTATATTTATCTCATGTAAAATAATAAAACTTATACTCACCGGCGGTGTCGGCGCAAGCTCTCCCGGGGACTGCGTGACATTGTTTTGTCACGCAATCCCTGAAGCTAACCAGCGCTGGCTTCACTCTCTCAGCCTTCTCGTGAATCATACAGTTATATGAAAAAATTTGGGCACCCCTATTAATCTTAAGCTTAATGTTTTATAAAAATTGGTGTTTTTGCAACAGCTATTTCAGTTTGATATATGTAATAACTGTTGGACACAGTAATGTTTCTGCCTTGAAATGAGGTTTATTGTACTAACAGAAAATGTGCAATCTGCATTCAAACAAAATGACAGGTGCATAAGTATGGGCACCCTTATCATTTTCTTGTTTTAAATACTCCTACCTACTTTTTACTGACTTACTAAAGCACTTTTTTTGGTTTTGTAACCTCATTGAGCTTTGAACTTCATAGCCAGGTGTAAGCTACTTAAAGTGGCCAATTGCAAGTTGTTCTCCTGTTTGAATCTCCTCTGAAGAGTGGCATCATGGGCTCCTCAAAACAACTGTCAAATGATCTGAAAACGAAAATTATTCAACATAGTTGTCCAGGGGAAGGATACAAAAAGCTGTCTCAGAGATTTAACCTGTCAGTTTCCACTGTGAGGAACATAGTAAGGAAATGGAAGAACACAGGGACAGTTCTTGTTAAGGCCAGAAGTGGCAGGCCAAGAAAAACATCAGAAAGGCAGAGAAGAAGAATGGTGAGATCAGTCAAGGACAATCCTCAGACCACCTCCAGAGAGCTGCAGCATCAACTTGCTGCAGATGGTGTCACTGTGCATCGGTCAACTATACAACGCACTTTGCACAAGGAGAAGCTGTATGGGAGAGTGATGCGAAAGAAGCCGTTTCTGCAAGCACGCCACAAACAGAGTTGGCTGAGGTATGCAAAAGCACATTTGGAGAAGCCAATTTCTTTTTGGAAGAAGGTCCTGTGGACTATTGAAACCAAGATTGAGTTGTTTGGTCATACAAAAAGGCGTGCATGGCGGCAAAAAAACACAGCATTCCAAGAAAAACACTTGCTACCCACAGTAAAATTTGGTGGAGGTTCCATCATGCTTTGGGGCTGTGTGGCCAATGCCGGCATCGGGAATCTTGTTAAAGTTGAGGGACGCATGGATTCCACTCAGTATCAGCAGATTCTTGACAATAATGTTCAAGAATCAGTGACAAAGTTGAAGTTACGCAGGGGATGGATCTTTCAGCAAGACAATGATCCAAAACACCGCTCCAAATCTACTCAGGCATTCATGCAGAGGAACAATTACAATGTTCTGGAATGGCCATCCCAGTCCCCAGACCTGAATATCATTGAACATCTTTGGGATCATTTGAAGAGGGCTGTCCATGCTCTGCGACCATCAAACTTAACTGAACTGGAATTGTTTTGTAAAGAGGAATGGTCAAAAATACCTTCATCCAGGATCCAGGAACTCATTAAAAGCTACAGGAAGCGACTAGAGGCTGTTATTTTTGCAAAAGGAGGATCTACTAAATATTAATGTCACTTTTCTGGTGAGGTGCCCATACTTATGCACCTGTCAAATTTTGTTTGAATGCAGATTGCACATTTTCTGTTAGTACAATAAACCTCATTTCAAGGCAGAAACAGTACTGGGTCCAACAGTTATTACATATATCAAACTGAAATAGCTGTTGCAAAAACACCAATTTTTATAAAACATTAAGCTTAAGATTAATAGGGGTGCCCAAACTTTTTCATATAACTGTACTGTACATCTGGAGAAAGTGAGAGAGCAACAGCTCTGAAGAATGGGAAAAATTCAAAGTGCAGTGAAATTGGGGAAAAATGCAATTCTTCTATGGTTTTTATGTTTTGTTACTCTGAATCATCTCCAGATCAGTACGATTATGACGAAACCAAACTTGTATACATTTTTTTTAATTAAGTGGAGAAAAAAATTCATGAATTTGTAAAAAAAAAATATTTTTGTTTGTGTCATCATACTCCGAGATCCATAACATTCTTGTTTTACTATCGATGATGGAGCTTGGTCAGGGGTTGTTTTTGTGAAGGTTTTATTGATATAGGTTTTGGCTATATATGATAATTTGATCTGTTTTTATTGCATTTTATAGGGTGGAGAAGTGACCAAAAAAACATATTTCTTATGATTTATTTCTTGTTATGTTGTTTACCGAATTGGTTTAATTAATTTTATATTTTTATACCATAGATCATACTTTTATAAATGTGGTAATATCAAGTATGTTTATTTATTTTTTTATTTACTTATTTTCAGTAGTGGACAGTAATTCGAACTTTTCTCTTTTATTTTATTTTTTTTAGATATATTTTTAAAAATCTTTTTAATTTATATTTTACTTTATTTTTAGTCCCTTTGATCCTTATAATGTATGCTGCAATACTACAGTATTGCAGTATATCTTGTAAATCTCATTCTCCTTTGATGCTCAGCCTTTACTAGTCCCCCAGCAATCCATCAGCCCTAAGCGATTGTGTCACAGGACACCGATGGGAGCAGTCGAGTGTGGGCAGCAGCGCTCATTCTATTTAAATACTGCTATCACAGATTGACAGCAGCATTTATTTGGTTAACAGCTGGTCTTGGTTAGGGGATGGGCTGGAATCAAATGCTCCTAATTCATGAAGAGGCGTATGCAGCTTCATGAATCAGGAGTGCAGGACGAGTGGTGCACACAACACAAATCCTACTCCAGTGTCTGCTGGAGTAAGATTTATGGCATAACAAATGCCGCAGCTCATCATGAATCTGACAAGTGGTGGTAGTAATGTCCCTGTCCTACCCTGCTCTGCCCACACTGTCAGAGCTGGACGAAAATGACGTAACAACACCATAAGTCGCATACATTTAGCACAACCACCAGTTGCGGCAAAATTATATGTCTCTTCAAAGCTTTTTACGCCAGAATATTGGCGTAAAAGCTTTGATGAATCAGGCCATTTACATATACCCAGCTTTTGTATATTACCAGCTGTATCATGGTTTCTACTATTGCTTACTTGTACAAGGGCAAAAAATTGTTCTAATTAAAGGTGTCTAACCTTGGTATATTTCTGGATGTTTCCGTTATTATGGAATTCTATGGTTTCCAGTTTTCAATTGTGACATGAATCTTATATGTAGATTTTTATATGGATACTTATAATATTTTATACCCAGTTTAGGAGGCGAAGCATTAACCCTAGTTTATGGTAAATTTTACCTCCTGTTCACTTGTTTGTTCTATAGATTAGGGAAAGTCTATTTTTTATTTAGTTTCTTAACCCCTTAACGACCGCCGATACGCATTAAAACGGCGACCGCTAAGGGGCCTTATCAGGGGCGGAACTACCGCCCGTGCAGCCGGTTCATTGAACGGGGGCCCTGAGGGAGAGGGGGCCCCTCCAGCCTCCAGCAGGGCCGCCATCAGGGCATGACTGCAGTATGGGGCCCAGCCGGTAGGGGCCCCCTTGGAGCCCCGTTGGGGGCCCCCCTCTTGTGAGTCTCTCTCCTCATGGGGCCCCCGACCCCATGCTAAGCGCCGGGTCTGGGACATCTCAGCGCTGCGTTGCGCTTCTGCGGCAGCACCTTCATGATTCCCCTGATTTCCGGTCATGTGACGGCGCCGTCACATGGCCGGAAGTCAGGAGAACCTGGTGTCAGCGATTTGGACGAGCGCCAGGATTCTGCAGGGATCGCATGGGGGTAAGTATAACAAGTTTTGTTTTTTTCAAAATACAATTTACTAGGAGTGGGGGGAATGGGAGATGCACATGTGCGTGTGTGTGTGGGGGGTGGAGATAAGAGATGCACATGGGGGGGAGATGATAAGAGATGCACATGGGGTGGGGGGGGATGAGAGAGGTGCACATGGGGTGGGGGGGGATGAGAGAGGTGCACATGGGGTGGGGGGGGTGAGAGAGGTGCACATGGGGTGGGGGGGATGAGAGAGGTGCACATGTGGGGGGAGGGGGATGAGAGAGGTGCACATGTGGGGGGAGGGGGGTGAGAGGTGCACATGTGGGGGGGATAAGAGATGCACATGGGGGAGGGGGATAAGAGATGCACATGGGGGGAGATAAGAGATGCACATGGGGGGAGATAAGAGATGCACATGGGGGGATGAGAGAGGTGCACATGTGGGAGAGGGGGATGAGAGATGTGCACATGTGGGGGGGATGAGAGAGGTGCACATGGAGGGGGTGGTGAGAGCTGCACATGTGGGGGGATGAGAGATGCACATGGGGGGGATGGGGAGGGGGATGAGAGAGGGGCACATGTGGGGGAGGGGGATGAGAGATGTGCACATGTGGGGGGGGTGAGAGAGGTGCACATGGGGGGTGGTGAGAGCTGCACATGGGGGGGATGAGAGAGGGGCACATGTGTGGGAGGGGGATGGGGGAGGGGGATGAGAGATGTGCACATGGGGGGGTGGTGAGAGCTGCTCATGGGGGGGTGAGAGCTGCACATGGGGGAATTGGGAGAAAATGAGCTGCACATGGGGGAATTAGGAGTAGGGGATAATGATCTGCACATAATGAATGTGGGGTGGGGGAGAGTAAATGATAAATGACGATGGGGTGGGGAGAGCACGGACATGATATAATGAATTGGGGCAGGGGGTGCATGTAAATAATGAATGCGGGGAGCAGGAAGTATAGAGTAGAGGTTCTAATTAAATTATATATTAAGTGCCTATTTACAGTTAATGGGGGCACCGTGGTGGATTACAATTTATATTTGGAATGGTAGGTTGCATAATAACTAACCATATATTGATGGTGGATGCACGTCTGTATTCAGCTGCATAATGTAGAAGTTGGGGAATGTGCTCTAGATAACTGTGTTATTTTATGCAGAGACGAGTCCTGGCTGGAAGACGTGATGGCGGTCTGTGCTGGATGAAGGAGAAAAGCGTAGCTGAAGGACTTCACTTAGAGACGTCACCAGTGAGTCAGTGCATTACATGTACACTTACACTATATACTATGTACCGGGCTCCTGTGTATAATGTCACTGGTGATCACTGTATTACCTGTACACTATATACAGAGCTCCTGTGTATAATGTCACTGGTGATCACTGTATTACCTGTACACTGACACTATATACAGAGCTCCTGTGTATAATGTCACTGGTGATCACTGTATTACCTGTACACTGACAATATATACAGAGCTCCTGTGTATAATGTCACTGGTGATCCCTGTATTACCTGTACACTATATACAGAGCTCCTGTGTATAATATCACTGGTGATCACTGTATTACCTGTACACTGACACTATATACAGAGCTCCTGTGTATAATGTCACTGGTGATCACTAGATTACCTGGACACTTACATTATACATACCATGCATAGAGCTCCTGTGTATAATGACACTTATGGTAATATTAGTAATGTGGTGGTAATATTAGTAATGTGGTGGTAAAATGTGGTCTGGTCATGGTGTGGCAGTTTTTCTCCCTTCTGTGTGGTATTATTCGGTCACTATGTTGTGGTAATATGTGGTCTGGTGATGGTGTGGCGGTATTCCCTGTATGTGGTATTATTGGTCATTTTAAAAAAAAATGTATATGACACATTCCCTTAAAGAAAACTAAATAAAAATATATCTAAAAAGAGAATTGGATATTTTAAGAAAATTTTAATAGGTTAGAGTAGGGCCCGGCCAGAAGAGTCTACCTTATCGTGGTGGCGGCTTTAAAAATCTTTTGGCCAAAACAAAAGCTGCTGCCTATGTATGTGGCACCGTCACATGGCCGAACGTCAGGAGAGCCTGGTGGCAGCAACGTGGACGAGCACCAGGATTCTGCAGGGATCGCATGGGGGTAAGTATAACAAGTTTTATTTTTCTTAAATACAATTAATTAACTAGGAGTGGGGGGGGTGAGAGATGCACATGGGGGGGGGATGAGAGATGCACATGGGGGGGATGAGAGATGCACATGGGGGGATGAGAGATGCACATGGGGGGGATGAGAGATGCACATGGGGGGATGAGAGATGCACATGGGGGGGATGAGAGATGCACATGGGGGATGAGAGATGCACATGGGGGGGATGAGAGATGCACATGGGGGGGATGAGAGATGCACATGGGGGGGATGAGAGATGCACATGGGGGATGAGAGATGCACATGGGGGATGAGAGATGCACATGGGGGGGATGAGAGATGCACATGGGGATGAGAGATGCACATGGGGGGGATGAGAGATGCACATGGAGGGGTGAGAGATGCACATGGGGGGTGAGAGATGCACATGGGAGGGTGAGAGATGCACGGGGGGGATGAGAGATGCACGGGGGGGGATGAGAGATGCACGGGGGGGATGAGAGATGCATCGGGGGGGGTGAGCTGCACATGGGGGGGATGAGAGCTGCACATGGGGGGGGCGAGAGATGCACATGGGGGGGTTATGTTTACATAACTTTGTTGCCTTATGAAGCGCAGGGGGGGGGGCCCCAAAAAATTTCTTGCACAGGGGCCCACTACAGTCTGTGTTCGCCCCTGGGCCTTATTCCCTCATTGTCGTTTTAAAACGACAATCTGGAATAAGGGTATAGCGCCCCCCAGAGTCAGAAAGTCTCTGGGGTCTCAGCTACTCCAGCTGAGACCCTGGAGAACACGGTCAGGCCCGGATTCTCCAGTTCCCAATCACGTGATCGCCGTTATTAAAAAAAAAAAAAGTGTGCCCGCTATTAAAATCATTTCTCTCTCTCTTCTGACATGATATAGAGGAGAAAGAAATGATGTCCCCCAAGCTCCCCCTCCCGGTACCTCTGCCATTCCCAGGTCCGCCTTCTCTTCCCGAAAAAAGTGGGTTCATGCGCAGTGCACCAGCCGAGATTTGTCGGCCGACACCTGGTAACAGCAGGGATTTTTACAATTGGTTCCTTTTGATCAATGTGATAGACACAGTGATCAAAAGCCAGTAATTGGTAAATCATGCCCCTCCTGTGTTATCCCCTTACTCAGATTCATTTTTATTTATTTTAGAATTTTTATTTCTTTCATTCTTTACCATTAGAGTTAGGGTTGGGCTAAGGGTTAGGCTTGGGCTAAGGGTTAGGCTTGGGGTTATGGATTTCAAAAGTAAAAAAATAAAAAATGATGACTATATGACGACTAATGTTGAGCACAAGTGCTTGAGTCGTTACTCGAGTTTGCATCGGGTGTCTAACAGCCGCGAAACATGCGGGGCGGGGACTCGAGCATGTCACTCGAGCACCTGTGATACTCTGTGCATACCCAAGTACCCGATGCAAACTCAAGTAACGAGCACTTGCGCTTAATACTAATAACGACATATTCAATATGACAACCTAATGTTATCAAATTCTGTGTAGTACCTTTGGGTTCAAAATGCTCAATATACCCCTGGATAAAATCATTGAGGGATGTAGTTTCCAAAATTGGGTCAGTTGTGGGGGGTTTCTGCTGTTTGGGTGCCTTATGGACCCTGCAAATTTGACATGTCGCCTGCAATCTATTTCAGCCAATTTGTGTTCCAAAATTCAAATAGTACCCCTTTCCTTCTGAGCCCTGCCGTATGTCCAAACAGAATTTTTTGACTACATATGGGGTATCGGCGCGCTCATGAACTGGATAAAAAACTGTGGGGTCTACTTTGGTGTTACCTCTTGCAAAGTGAGAGATTTGCGGCTAGAGCAACATTTTTGTGAAAAAAATGAACTTTTTCAATATGTCGACCTGATGTTATCAAATTCTGTGTCATACTTGTGGGTTTAAAATGCTCATTCTACCCCTGGATAAATTCTGGAGGGATGTACTTTCCAAAATGGGGTCAGTTGTCGGGGGTTTCTGCTGTTTAGGCACTGTAGGGGCCCTGCAAATGCGACATGGTGCCCATCATCTCTTTCAGCCAAATTTGTGTTCCAAAATTTAAATATTACACCTTCCGCTTCGAGCCCTGCCATTTGTCCAAACAGAGCTTTTTGACTATATGTGGGGTATCGCCGCACTCGTAAGAAAGTGTGAAATTTGGGGCTAAAGCTAGATTTTGGAGGTAAACTTTAAAACTTTAATTTTTTTTTATTCCACTTTGCATTAATTCCTGTGTAGCAACTGAAGGGTTAAAAAATACCACATAAAGTGACCTTGGTCAGATGTCAAAAGTTTGGCATGGTCATTAAGGTCAAACTTAGCTCTGTCACTAAGGGTTTAAAGTGCCCAGGTTTTGTATGCAAACATGATGATAATCCTAGGTTATTGGTTGTACTTTCTGGATCTTTAATAAAGTTTGTTTTTCATTTTCTAAATCTCATTGTATCTTTTGTATTTGGTCTCATTTAGCAGAACCTTTTTTTCTGTGTGTTCTAATATCTGTTTTTAGGCTTAATTTATTAATTACCACAAATGCGGCATCTACAGGGCATAGGAAACTGCGGTCGGAGTCTGACCCTATCTACTATACTGTGGCTGTATCTACCCCTGGGCGTGCCCAGATCAGAGCTGTAGGTGGAGCCTGGCACAATTTTCTTGTAGCTGGTCTTATGCGCCGATTTACAATTTCTTAGTTGTTACCCGTAATTGCTGCGATCTGAGTGGAGCCGTCATGTCATTGCAACACTTGGATCACAGTATTCAGTGGTGAGCGCTCACCAGGTCCAGGCACCAGCAGTGTGGTAGTGACGTGTACTCACTGATGGATTAAGTCACCGTCGCAGTCATGGTTCCCGGAAATGGTGAACACTCACTGGCAAAAACGTAATTGAGGTGTAGAGCTCACAGTAATAACTGGTGCCCACTCTTCAGATCCAAACACCAATGCTACAGCAGTTACATCATCCAACAGTGAGTACACGTCACTGGTTGAAGTTATCGCCGCAGCCCTAATGTTTGGACCTGTTGAGCACTCATCGGTAATTACTGACACCTTAGAAGAGCAGCCCCAATGACATGACTGCTCCGCTCAGATCACAGTAATTGTCCGTTATGATGTGTATCTAATTCTATCATGTGTTATACAGTCCGCAGAGCCATGTATGTAATACTATCATGTGTGATATAGTCTGGATCAACATGTTAGGCTATGGGTTGAACTAGATGGACTTAGTCTTCCTTCAACCTTAAAACTAGGTTACTATGTTACATAGCCATGAATCTAATGATATCATGTGATATGGTCCACTGAGCTGTGTATCTAAACCTGTCATGTATTATGTAGTCTGCTGAGCTATGTATCTCACCCTATCATATAAACCTGTTCGCTGAGCTGTGTATCTAATCTTATCATGCGATACCGTCCACATAGTCTTGTATCTAATCCTATCATGTGATACAGTCTGCTGAACTGTGTATCTAATCCTAGCATATGTTATAAAGTCTGCAAAGCCATGTATGTATTACCATCACGTGTAAATCAGTCCATATAGCCATGTACTTAATCCTATCATGTCTAATACAGTCCGCTGAGCTGCATACCTAATTCTATTAAGTGTGATACAGTCCACATAGCCATTCACAAACCTCCCGTCCAGCAGCTACAGAGCACTGACCTGGCAGATGGACCGGAGTCCCGCGAATTGATCCGCCCAGCTCATCTCCAATCAAAATTTGTCCGCCATACCTGAAGAGAAAAGAAAATACAAAAATCCCACTGAAACTATAATCTACAGTACAGTGAGGGAATTGGAAGGTGATTGCTCTGTGACCGCTGGATTGGAGCCTCGTGAATCTTTTACCTTCCGGGATCCCCAACGCAGCTTTTGATTAGTCGGGCTGGTGCAACATCATCTCTGTGTCACACTAAAATGATGACGCCACGCTCACCTGGCCAATCAAAAGCTGCGCTGACGATCCCGGGAGGTAAGAGATCTGTGAGCCTTCCGTCTACAGTAGTGACCATAGAATATTGACCTGACTGATGGACCGGAGTCCTGGCGATCGATCCGCCCATCTCTAATTACTGTATGAAGATAAAGATTTCTGTTTTGGAGAATATTTAGGTGGTTAGCTTCACTGGTAACTACCCTCTAATCCACTGAAGAAAGAATGGGTGTTCTATTCTCATTTGCTCTAGGTTTCCTGTCCAGCTATAGGGATGGGACTCTCACTCATTGAGGCTATCATCAATTCTGGAAAATCAAATTACCAAAAAGTAATAACCTCTTTTTTGGGAGGTCTGGTGTGTATTAGAGGGCTGGGCTGACGTCTGTTTGGCATAAGACCAATATGTTTGCTGTTGGTCCTTCACAGAAGTTGGCAAGTATGACAATGCCCCTATACCAGTGACAACAGTACACAAAACCCCCTCCTTGTCACTCCTATGCAGCTTTTTTCAGGAAGTAACAAACGTCTGTTCACATGTACAACTTCCTCTTCTTGCTCTGACAAGCCTGACGGGATATTATTTGGTGATATCATGCTGCACTGGAGACTTGTCTGTTCCCCTGCATACTCACTATACTAATTTTGGAAGCATGCTCCAAATCTCTTCTTCTTATTAAATTATGACTCACCCAGGGGGATGGGGACGACTCGGTACCCGGGCCTTTGCCTGGCCTTTGGGGATGTCGCGGTGGTCGTCTCCCGGGCCCGTACCCTGGGGTCAGCTTTTAAAAAGGGATTGTTTGTTAATTTTATGAAAGTTCGTGACACCACCTGTGGTTTCTGGTGGAATCACCAGCGCTGCGGCAGTCCGCTGAGGCCGGTGATAAGGCAGCTCGATGGTATAGCTCCCCACAGGTGGAGCTAGGCCTCAGGGTAGAGTATGGAGAGGGGGATGCAGGACTGGCGAGACCCAGCCGGGTCAGAGCAAGAACGGGGACAGACACGATAGTCACTTCAGTACCTTTTACTGGTGGTAATTCAGGCACATCCCGGTGAAGGGTGCATATCAGGATCCTCCCCAATGAGCAGGTGTAGGGCCTCCTGTTTCTTGCCTCTGTGTAGTAAGTTTCTGACCTGCCTGAAGCTAAGCCTAACTTTGTCTCTGTCCTGCACCGGCTGACGTTGTGGTAGGGCCTTCTCTTGGGGTGCACGCTCCCAGCTTACGGGGCCTATGTGTCTCCTGGCTCTGTTACGTATCAGCTCTCTGGTGATCCTGGGACCTGTAGTTCTCCAGGGATTCCGGTTATGCCTTACTGGGTCGTAGAGATCCCGGTAAGCTCGGACCCGGTGTCCGGTATATGCTTCGGGGTGAGCTGGGTAAGCTCCTCTGCCCCCACTGCTACTCACTTTCTACTCGCCTTTGGCCATGCTCGGGCCCTCCCTAGGCTACTCACACTAACGGCAGCTTGCCGCTCTTCACCGCTCTTACAGGCGTCGGCACACCTTAGGCTCACTCACTTGAGCTCCTGAGTCTAGCTGGGCTTCAGGACCACTGGAGGCCTAGCTTGCCTTCACAGCTACCCGCGTGCTTCTCTCTCTGTCCACTCCAGACTCTAGACTGAACTGCCTAGCTCCACCTTCCCTATTTATATCCCTAACGGGCTCCCTCTGCTGGTCTGAGGTGTAAGGTGGATATGTGTGAATGTTTATGGGGGCCTCTTGTGGATGATTCCATCAATGCACTCTTCTAGGATCTGTAGTACCAAGCGCAGCTGGGCGCCACAATTACATTAAGTACATTTTCACATAAAATTACATTTTTTTGCAGTTATGTTTGTTTTTCTGGGCAACAACCAGTGTGGCTTATCATGTCCACAATACAATTTATTGATCATCATGTTATCTCTATGTTTGGGCAGAACAAACTGTGATCATATATTGTGCTCCTGCAATTGCGCAGTTGACTAGCCTCTAAATAAGCATAGTCAGGGTCATTCTCTGTCCCCATCTATTTTGAGGCCTGGATGGCACATAGCAAGGTGAAATACTCGAGTCAGGGATCATCCTTATTAGGTACACCTTGTTTCAGTGGCACACCTTTTATGCTTTTTTGATCAAAAAATTTTTAAAAGGGGTAACCCAGGACTATTTATCTTCTTTTACTATGGGTCTAAGAACTAACAGGCAGGTAGTTGCTAACTACCTACCTATTGTGCCCAGCGCTGATCCCTGCTGGCACAGAGCTGTCAGAGTCCGTTCCTGCCGGCCATTCAGCGACTTTTGCTGACATCACATCGGCAAAGCAGCGGCGTCTCTTCTGCTCTTTTGATGGGGCATGACTGCTGATATCATGCTGAGTGACAGCCGGCACCCCGCTGCCTAATTTTGGAGAGCTGGGTGCCAAGCGGTATGAAGTCGGCAGTCGTGCCCTGTCAACAGCACCCCAGAAGAAGAAGAGCTGCTGTGATGATGTGGAACAGCAGAATCGCTGGCAAGAGTGGTCAGTGTTTTTTACATGTGTTACTATTTATTTACTTACTGCAGATAGCCCACGATCAGGTTATTTTAGTTTAATATGGCGGGTGTCCATTAGTCGGGGTCTCGGTCATATTTGCCCTTATTCACATTTACATCATTTGATATATGGTAAGGTTTTAATACTAGAGGTTAGGACTGTGACGAATAGGGTCACCTTGACGTGGTAAGATGATTTTTTAATTTTTTTTTTAATCAAAATTATGTTAACTAAGTGCCCTATATTATTTTCATGCACTATTGCTATTTATTTACTTACTGCAGGCTATTTGCTTATTTTGTTTTTATCTTAGGTTTTGTTTATATTAGTTTAATGGTCACAACGTACATGTGCAACTGCATGGTACACTTATACTAATAGGTGTGCTGGACCGTTTTTGATTTAGATTCTAATTAATAAAAACATCAGTTTAAAAGGTAGAATTTCAGTAATGTTCCTGTAGTGTAATGAAACGTTCACTTTTGTCAGTGAATATTTACTGTTACGAAACTATAGCTCTAGTGCTATGTGAAACTGCAATAGAAAGAGTGTTTGGGATGGTTTCCTAGCTATGGAGATAAGGCTACATTTACTAAGATAAAGGCCCAAGGAAACAAATAGCAGCTTGTCACACAGTGCGCTAAATCATTTCAGTTACCGATTTTATCATCATCTATTGTGCGCTTTTATTCTATACTGCTAGAATTTATGTACACATACCAGCCTACAGTCAATGGGATTGAGGATTAAAGTAACGCCCTGGGAAAGTTTTCAGATTAATGAAAAAAGATACAAATTAGAGCAATGATAAGCTTATTTGCTTCTGCTTTCTGATAGCAATTCATAAAGTACACCTATTATGTCTCTTTAAAGAAGTATTCCCGTCTCGGACACTTGCTCTGTAATTTTTGGAACTCTTATAGAATTCAATGACCCCATATAGACCTGCGGATCCTGTACAATAGGAATGTCAAATTCAAATACACAGAGGACCAAAATTAAAAACTTGGACAAAGTCGTGGGCCAACCTTGATATTTATTAAAAAAATGTCTACAATTGAGGAAGTTTTTCTTTCACATCAAATATAACGATGAACCTTTTCATATGAAAACAAACTTAAAGGGATTGTCCTACAAATGAAGTACATTTTAATAGATATTTGAATAAAATAAACACATAATCACAAATGGCGCATACTGGAATAATATAATATTTTATGTAAGAACAGTTAAAAGCATATGGCCCAATGGCCTAATTAAATATGTAATAACAAAGGATAAAAACCTTGAATTAATAAATAATTCAGATAATAAAGTATGATGGCAATAAAAGTGCCCCCGACACACAGTATGATACATCCACAGTGAATTCCTCCACACTCACGATATGATAACCCTACTGTATTCCCTCAGCAAAGTATGGTGACCCCCAACACGGTATAAGGCCCCAACTGTGATCCCCACACAGCCCTCCACACAGTTTAATTGTCCCCACATAGTCCTCCATACAGTATAATGGGCCCCACATAGTCCTCCATACAGTATAATGGGCCCCACATAGTCCTCCATACAGTATAGTGGGCCCCACATAGTCCTCCATACAGAATAATGGCCCCAAATAATCCTCCATACAGTATAATGGGCCCCACATAGTCCTTCATACAGAATAATGGTCCCACATAGTCCTCGATACAGTATACTGGCCCCAAATAATCCTCCATACAGTATAATGGGCCCCACATAGTCGTCCATACAGTATAATGGGCCCCACATAGTCCTTCATACAGAATAATGGTCCCACATAGTCCTCCATACAGTATACTGGCCCCAAACAATCCTCCATATAGTATAATGGGCCCCACATAGTCCTCCACACAGAATAATGGTCCCACATAGTCCTCCATACAGTATAATGGACCCCACATAGTTCTCCATACAGAATAATGGTCCCACATACAGTACAGACCAAAAGTTTGGATACACCTCATTTAAAGATTTTTCTGTATTTTCATGACTATGAAAATTGTATATTCACACTGAAGGCATCAAAACTATGAATTAACACATGTGGAATTATTTACTTAACAAAAAAGTGTGAAACAACTGAAAATATGTCTTATATTCTAGGTTCTTCAAAGTAGCCACCTTTTGCTTTAATGACTGCTTTGCACACTCTTGGCATTCTCTTGATGAGCTTCAAGAGGTAGTCACCGGAAATGGTTTTCACTTCACAGGTGTGCCCTGTCAGGTTTAATAAGTGGGATTTCTTGCCTTATAAATGGGGTTGGGACCATCAGTTGTGTAGTTGTGTTGTGCAGAAGTCTGCTGGATGCACAGATGATAGTCCTACTGAATAGACTGTTAGAATTTGTATTATGGCAAGAAAAAAGCAGCTAAGTAAAGAAAAACGAGTGGCCATCATTACTTTAAGAAATGAAGGTCAGTCAGTCTTAAAAATTGGGCAAACTTTGAAAGTGTCCCCAAGTGCAGTTGCAAAAACCTTCAAGCGCTACAAAGAAACTGGCTCACATGAGGACCGCCCCAGGAAAGGAAGACCAAGAGTCACCTCTGCTTCTGAGGATAAGTTTATCCGAGTCACCAGCCTCAGAAATCACAGGTTAACAGCAGCTCAGATTAGAGACCAGGTCAATGCCACACAGAGTTCTAGCAGCAGACACATCTCTGCAACAACTGTTAAGAGGAGACTTTGTGCAGCAGGCCTTCATGGTAAAATAGCTGCTAGGAAACCACTGCTAAGGACAGGCAACAAGCAGAAGAGACTTGTTTGGGCTAAAGAACACAAGGAATGGACATTAGACCAGTGGAAATCTGTGCTTTGGTCTGATGAGTCCAAATTTGAGATCTTTGGTTCCAACCACCGTGTCTTTATTCAAAATTGAAGGCATACTGAACCAGCATGGCTACCACAGCATCTTGCAGCGGAATGCTATTCCATCCGGTTTGCGTTTAGTTGGACCATCATTTATTTTTCAACAGGACAATGACCCCAAACACACCACCAGGCTGTGTAAGGGCTATTTGACCAAGAAGGAGAGTGATGGGTGCTACGCCAGATGACCTGGCCTCCACAGTCACCAGACCTGAACCCAATCGAGATGGCTTGGGGTAAGCTGGACCGCAGAGTGAAGGCAAAAGGGCCAACAAGTGCTAAGCATCTCTGGGAACTCCTTCAAGATTGTTGGAAGACCATTTCCGGTGACTACCTCTTGAAGCTCATCAAGAGAATGCCAAGAGTGTGCAAAGCAGTCATCAAAGCAAAGGTGGCTACTTTAAAGAACCTAGAATATAAGACATATTTTCAGTTGTTTCACACTTTTTTGTTAAGTATATACAGTTATATGAAAAAGTTTGGGCACCCCTATTAATCTTAATGTTTTATAAAAATTGGTGTTTTTGCAACAGCTATTTCAGTTTGATATATGTAATAACTGTTGGACACAGTAATGTTTCTGCCTTGAAATGAGGTTTATTGTACTAACAGAAAATGTGCAATCTGCATTCAAACAAAATTTGACAGGTGCATAAGTATGGGCACCCTTATCATTTTCTTGTTTTAAATACTCCTACCTACTTTTTACTGACTTACTAAAGCACTTTTTTGTTTTTTTGAGCATTGAACTTCATAGCCAGGTGTATGCAATCATGAGAAAAGCTACTTAAAGTGGCCACTTGCAAGTTGTTCTCCTGTTTGAATCTCCTCTGAAGAGTGGCATCATGGGCTCCTCAAAACAACTGTCAAATGATCTGAAAACAAAGATTATTCAACATAGTTGTTCAGGGGAAGGATACAAAAAGCTGTCTCAGAGATTTAACCTGTCAGTTTCCATTGTGAGGAACATAGTAAGGAAATGGAAGAACACAGGGACAGTTCTTGTTAAGGCCAGAAGTGGCAGGCCAAGAAAAACATCAGAAAGGCAGAGAAGAAGAATGGTGAGATCAGTCAAGGACAATCCTCAGACCACCTCCAGAGAGCTGCAGCATCAACTTGCTGCAGATGGTGTCACTGTGCATCGGTCAACTATACAACGCACTTTGCACAAGGAGAAGCTGTATGGGAGAGTGATGCGAAAGAAGCCATTTCTGCAAGCACGCCACAAACAGAGTCGGCTGAGGTATGCAAAAGCACATTTGGAGAAGCCAATTTCTTTTTGGAAGAAGGTCCTGTGGACTGATGAAACCAAGATTGAGTTGTTTGGTCATACAAAAAGGCGTTATGCATGGTGGCAAAAAAACACAGCATTCCAAGAAAAACACTTGCTACCCACAGTAAAATTTGGTGGAGGTTCCATCATGCTTTGGGGCTGTGTGGTCAATGCCGGCACCGGGAATCTTGTTAAAGTTGAGGGACGCATGGATTCCACTCAGTATCAGCAGATTCTTGACAATAATGTTCAAGAATCAGTGACAAAGTTGAAGTTACGCAGGGGATGGATCTTTCAGCAAGACAATGATCCAAAACACCGCTCCAAATCTACTCAGGCATTCATGCAGAGGAACAATTACAATGTTCTGGAATGGCCATCCCAGTCCCCAGACCTGAATATCATTGAACATCTGTGGGATCATTTGAAGAGGGCTGTCCATGCTCTGCGACCATCAAACTTAACTGAACTGGAATTGTTTTGTAAAGAGGAATGGTGAAAAATACCTTCATCCAGGATCCAGGAACTCATTAAAAGCTACAGGAAGCGACTAGAGGCTGTTATTTTTGCAAAAGGAGGATCTACTAAATATTAATGTCACTTTTCTGGTGGGGTGCCCATACTTATGCACCTGTCAAATTTTGTTTGAATGCAGATTGCACATTTTCTGTTAGTACAATAAACCTCATTTCAAGGCAGAAACATTACTGTGCCCAACAGTTATTACATATATCAAACTGAAATAGCTGTTGCAAAAACACCAATTTTTATAAAACATTAAGCTTAAGATTAATAGGGGTGCCCAAACTTTTTCATATAACTGTAATTCCACATGTGTTAATTCATAGTTTTGATGCCTTCAGTGTGAATGTACAATTTTCATAGTCATGAAAATACAGAAAAAACTTTAAATGAGAAGGTGTGTCCAAACTTTTGGTCTGTACTGTATAGTCCTCCATACAGTACAATTTATATTTTAGATAATAATTGTAGGTTGGCAAGGGGTCCCATAACACTATATGGTATATCCTTGACTTCCAACAATATAAAATAAAAACTATAATAAAGCTAAAAAGTCAAACAACTTTATAATCCCTTGGATTTAACAAATTCTGAATTTAATCCTAGAGTGTTAGACAATAACTCAGTGAATTACTGAATCCTGGTTCAGCACGTAAAAGAGATCTCTCTGCATAGGACTTCTTGATAGGAAACTTATATAGATTTACCTAGTGGCTCATGCAGACTTCCGTGAGTCTCAGTCCGATCACGGACAGCAATGCATGGACTTGCTGTGAGTCTGCTCACCGGAGCACGACAGCTTCATGTATTTCTATGAAGCTGTCATGCTCAGGTCAGGAGACCCACAACCAGTGTGCACAATGCGGTCCGTGATCGGACTGAGATCCACGAACATCTCCATGAGCCCTTAAAAGTGGACAAGGTTCGTGATGACTGTAACAGGGTGCACGACTATGTTCACACGTTCAGGGTTTGAGGAGGATATAGGTGAGTAGATCAAACATAATTCCTTGCTAAATCTACATCTACACACGTCGTCAAAATTGTTGGTACCCCTCGTTTAATGAAATAAAAACCCACAATGGTCACAGAAATAACTTGAATCTGCAAAAGTAATAATAAATTAAAAATCTATGAAAATGAACAAATGAAAGTCAGTCATTGCTTTTCAACCCTGCTTCCACAGAATTTTTAAAAACATTAAACTCATGAAATAGGCCTGGACAGAAATGGTGGTACTCTTCTTAACTTAATATTTTGCTGAACACCCATTTGAAGCAATCACTGCAATCAAACAATTCCTGTAACTGTCAATGAGACTTCTGCACCTCTGGACAGGTATTTTGGCCCACTCCTCATGAGAAAACTGCTCCAGTTGTCTCGTGTTTGAAGGTTGCCTTTTCCAGACGGAATGTTTCAGGTCTTTCCAAAGATGCTCAATAGGATTTAGGTCAGTGCTCATAGAAGGCCACTTCAGAAAAGTCCAATGTTTTCCTCTTAGCCATTCTTGGGTGTTTTTAGCTGTGTGTTTTGGGTCATTATCCTGTTGCAAGACCCATGACCTGCAACTGAGACCAAGCTTTCTGACACTGGGCAGCACATTTCTCTCTAGAATCCCTTGATAGTCTTGAGATTTCATTGTACCCTGCAAAGATTCAAGACACCCTGTGCCAGATGCAGCAAAGCAGCCCCAGAACATAACAGACCATCCTCCATGTTTCACAGTAGGGACAGCGTTCTTTTCTTGATATGCTTCATTTTTCCGTCTGTGAACATAGAGCTGATGTGCCTTGCCAAAAACTTCCATTTTTGTCTCATCTGTCCAATAGTACATTCTCCCAGAAGCTTTGTGGCTTGTCAACATGTAGTTTGGCAAATTCCAGTCTGGCTTTTTTTATGATTTTTTTTCAACAATGGTGTTCTCTTTGGTCGTTTCCCATGAAGTCCACTTTGAATCAAACAATGACGGATGGTGCGATCTGACACTGATGTCCCTTGAGCTTGAAGTTCACCTTTAATCTCTTTAGAAGTTATCCTGGGCTATTTGTTACCATTCGTATTATCCGTCTCTTTGATTTGTCATCAATTTTCCTCCTGCGGCCACGACCAGGGAGGTTGGCTACAGTCCCATGGTTCTTAAATTTCTGAATAATATGTGCAACTGTAGTCACAGGAACATCAAGCTGCTTGGAGATGGTCTTATAACCTTTACCTTTAACATGCTTGTCTATAATTTTCTTTCTACACTGTGTTCCAAATTATTATGCAAATAATATTTTCTCAGATTTTCCCAAATTACCTATATGAATTGCAGTCATTGTAATTTTCCAGTAAAATAACTATTAGAGTACAATTGAAAGGTTTTTGTACAAACTGCCTATGATAACAGTATATTTTTTAAAAAATAAAAAACTCAAACTGCACTCAAAATGCATGTTCCAAATTATTATGCACAGCAGAGTTTTCAACCTTTTCATTTTAATAAAGAACAAAAAAATTGTTGAAATTTTTGAAATTATAAGCATTAGCAGGTTATTACAAACTGAAATCGAACAGTTTTCAACTCAAAACTTTATTCTAGGTGATGTTACATTTGCACATAGGACCCCTTGTTCGAAAGGAGCTTCTATGATGGCGGGAGGCAGTTCACATCTAAGCAACAGCTCTGGGAGGGTATTCTGTCCTCATGCAAAACAATTAAAGCAGAAACCATCCAAAACCTGACAAATTCAATGGACGAGAGAGTTCAGAAGCTCCTTTCGAACAAGCGGTCCTATGTGCAAATGTAACATCACCTAGAATAAAGTTTTGAGTTGAAAACTGTTTGATTTCAGTTTGTAATAACCTGCTAATGCTTATAATTTCAAAAATGACCATTTTTTTTTGTTCTTTATTAAAATGAAAAGGTTGAAAACGCTGCTGTGCATAATAATTTGGAACATGCATTTTGAGTGCACTTTGAGTGTTTTATTTTTTAAAAAATATACTGTTATCATAGGCAGTTTGTACAAAAACCTTTCAATTGTACTCTAATAGTTACTTGACTGGAAAATTACAATGACTGCAATTCATATAGGTAATTTGGGAAAATCTGAGAAAATATTATTTGCATAATAATTTGGAACACAGTGTAATCTCCTGAGACAACTCTTTCCTTTGCTTCCTCTGGTCCATGTGGAGTGTGGTACATGACTCGCCCTCCCTGAGCGGTGGGGTTACTCGGTGCCGGGCCAATGTATGGTGGTGGTGTGGGATGTCATTGTGGCCGTGACCCGGTCCGTGCCCAGGGCTGTCACATAAAAAATGGGCTTTTGGATGAGTGGTTAATGTTCTACTACGCCACCTGTGGTTTCTGGTGAAGGCCACCAGCGCTGCAACAGGTGGAGTAGGCCTCAGGGCAGAGAGTAAGAACTGGAAAGTTGTGGTGAGTGCAGTGCCGCGCAGGAATGAAACAAGTGGAGGCAGTAGGTGAAGTCATCCAAGCTTTACTTTCTTTGGTGAAGTAGCAGCTGCAAAGCTTCTCTCTGCTTCTCGTGGCGCGCTGCGGTCACCAGGAAGGGGTTCAGCACTTCCCAGGTAGATCGGGAGCACCTGTCAAAACCCCGCTGTAGTATGTTCCTTTCTTAGTAAGTTCTCCCATTGAGTCCTCTCCTGACTGTGTGTGGTATGAACGTGGTGTAAGGCTGGGCCCCACTGGATAAACGCAGGTTGAGAGATACAGGTGGCGACTCCGCTCTGTCCGCATCCCCCTGGGATCCACTAAGCCTCCGGGCTTTTCTGACTGAGACGTGAAGTGACAAAGTCAGATATCGGGGGCCGGTTACCCCTCTTGCGGCAGGAGCCCCTCTGGCTAGGCCAGAGTGAAGAATACAGGTGGCGACTCCGCTCCGTCCTTACCCTCCTGGGATCCTATCTCCTCAGCTCCCCTCCAAGGCCTTCTTAGAACAGGACCCTGACCGGGCAGAGACACTTGTTAACTCTGACCCGCTCCTCGTCTCAAGGCCAGAGAGCGAGGACCGTGAATCTTCAGCCAGCTACAGACTCTTGCTGGACCCTGACAGAAGACCCACAATCAAAAGACCTTGAACTAAAGATGGCCACCTATTAGATATGATTCTATTAGCGCTCTGTTTCCTCCACCCTCACTCACTACTTGGTTCCCCCTCACTTTTGGTTCCCCCCATCTCCACTATCCCGGGCCGGGGCAGCACCCTGGTGCTATCTGGCCCCCTACAAGACAGGAGTGGTGTAGTGTTGAGTGTGAAGTGGGTTCCTGTGTGATGCTCCATCCATACCTGGAAGAGGAGATACCACACCTCTATCTAAGGAGCAGTACCCCTGTGGCGACTGAACCCTCAGGGGCGCCACATACACACCATGTCACCAAACAGAACAGTGAGTATCTGTAGCCCTATATACAGGCCCACTGACTGATTACAAGATTGTAGACACCTGTGATTCTAATTGGTGGACACAACCTGATTAAACATGTCCCTTTTGTCACATTATTTTCAGGGGTGCCAGCATTTCTGTCCAGGCCTATTTCATGAGTTTTGTTTTTTTTTTAAATTCTGTGGAAGCAGGGTTGAAAAGCAATGTCTGACTTTCATTTGTTCATTTTCATAGATTTTTAATGTATTATTACTTTTGTCAGATTCACGTTATTTCTGTGACCATTGTGGGTTTTTCTTTCATTAAATTAGGGGTACCAACAATTTTGACCACAGTGTACATACAAGTGGATGAAGTATAAGCCATTTGCAGTGGAAAACACGCTGAACTGTTTGAAAATCTGCAACATGTTCATTATTTGCATATATTTCAGACAAAAAAGTCGCAGACTGGTCTCAATGAATGACAGTGGAATCAATCCTAGTTCAGCTGGCACATCCAAGGCCAAAATCTCAGTGTCAATCTTGATTTTCTGCTGTAGATCCTATGAAAAAATATACATATGATTTGCCAATGTCAAATGCTAAGCGTGTGTAGATACCCTAAGGGTGAATTTCCACTGGACAGTTATTCATGGCGTTCCTAGGAATGCTCTTTTCCCGACAATCAGCTAGTGTAAATAGACTGCCAATCATCTGACGAATGAGAAAACGTGCTGCCGAGAACAATGATCTTCTATGTGCACAGAATGATAATATTAACGATCGTTTTGAGCACATGGATGTGCATATAAAGGGGTTGTCCACTACTTCTTGCTCTAAATGTTTGGCCCCGATAAAATAAAAAAGCTTATTCTCACCTCCTGTGCTGGTGCAGTCCTAGGGCTTCCCCAATCAGCGCTGGCATCACTGTCTCCGCCTTCTGTCGAATTGAACATGAAGAGGAAGTTCAGGCTGCTGCTGATCCCTGACTTCCTCTTCCTGTTCAATTTGTATGATGGAGGGGACAGTGACGCCAGTGCTGATTGGGTGCCTGGCTCACGTGTCATAAAAACCACACGGGAGCCCCGGTACTGCGAGTGCTGACACCACTGGAACAGGTTTTTGTAGGCCTCGGGCGAAAGAGTCTCAGTGGGCTCCTTTAACACATACCGCGATTCATGATGCACAGATACGGCAGAGAATTATAGGTATAGTACACAGGGCCCAGCCTGCCCCCTCATCCTTCACATATGCAGACATGCACATACATACAGTACGCAGACATGCACACACACAGAGTATGCAGATACAGCCCCACCCCCCATTTGTCAAGGGACCTGTCACTTGCCCGAGTGCGCCGGGTGCTGACTCTGTCCCTGGGTGAGTATAAGATTTTTTATTTTATCGGGGCCATGCGTGGTGTATGGCAAGGAGTTGTCAAAGCAGTGGACAACTTCTTTAACCTGTTTAAACAGGCTATTAAATGACCGCCAATCGGCTTCAAAATAACATGTTTAAACAGGCCGACTGCACATGTGCACAGAATAATCTTCATTGTTTCCTGATTATCAACCTGTGTAAATGTGCTCTAAGACCCCCAATTCAAGGCGTGGTCTGGACAACCCCCTTAAATTGGTGATGTGTGGCTGCAAAATCAGAGGGAAGAAGTTGAGAAAGTAAAGAGAAATCAAGTGAAGGACAAGTTTGAAAAAGTGAAAATTAAATGACGAAGGAAGAAATAACATAAATTAATTAAGATTAAATAGGAGTTGAGAAGCATGGCTGCAAATTGGGGAAAGAATGAAGTGATGGGAAAGAAAAGAAAAATCGACGAGGTTTATGTCCACTGACCAAAATGTTTTGCTCATTTTAGCATTTACTCTAACACTCTCATACCAAAGCGCATATCTCAGGGGGGAGCATGCGGGGAATTTGTCCCAGGCACGGCCAACAGGAGGGCTCCATTTCCAAGTTCGGTTTTTGTCCCCTTTTTGAATATTGGCACCACATTTGCTATACGCCAGTCCTGTGGTACAGACCCTGTTATTATGGAATCTTTAAAGATTAAAAATAATGGTCTATCTATGACATTACTTATTGCAGGAATAAAGTAACGTCAAAGATAGACCATTATTTTTAATCCTTAAAGATTCCATAATAACAGGGTCTGTACCCAGGGGCGGACACAGACTGTAGTGGGCCCCTGTGCAAGAATTTTTTGGGGGCCCCCCCCTGCCCTTCATAGGGGGCATGAAGGGCCCCCCCCCCATGCATCTCTCATCCTGCCGTGCATCTCTGATTCCCCCCACTCCTAGTTAATTAATTGTATTTAAAAAAAATAAAACTTGTTATACTGTACTTACCCCCAGGGCCGGCTCCAGGTTTTTGTGGGCCCTGGGCGACAGAGTTTCAGTGGGCCCCTTTAACACATACCACGATTCATGATGCACAGATACAGCAGAGAAATATATATATAGTACAAGGCCAAGGATTTCACTTACTACATTACATGAGCAATATCTATTGTAAATTCTACAATAGCTCAGAAGCCGGCGAATCCTCACAGCGCACAGTGCAGACCGGACAGTATAGTCCTCCATACAGTATTATGGGCACCATATAATGCTCCATACAGGATACTGACCCCCTTATAATGATCCATACAGGATACTGGTCCCCATATAATGCTCCATACAGGATACTGGTCCCCATATAACGCTCCATACAGGATACTGGTCCCCATATAACACTGCATACAGAATACTGGCCCCCATATAACGCTCCATACAGAATACTGTCCCCCATATAACACTCCATACAGAATACTGACCCCCATATAACGCTCCATACAGAATGCTGACCCCCATATAACGCTCCATACAGAATATTGGCCCCCATATAACGCTCCATGCAGGCTGTTCCCCCTTATAATGCCCCATTACACGAGCGATATCTATTGTAAATTCTATAATAGCTCAGAAACCGGCGAATCCTCACAGCGCACAGTGCAGACCGGATAGTATAGTCCTCCATACAGTATTATGGGCACCATATATTGCTCCATACAGGATACTGACCCCCTTATAATGCTCCATACAGGATACTGGTCCCCATATAATGCTCCATACAGGATACTGGTCCCCATATAATGCTCCATACAGGATACTGTCCCCCATATAACGCTCCATACAGAATACTGAACTCCATATAACACTCCATACAGAATATTGGCCCCCATGTAACGCTCCATGCAGGCTGTTTCCCCCTTATAATGCCCCATGCAGGATGTCACGCCCCCCCCTCCCTTATAATGCCCCATGCAGGATGTCACTTCCCCCCTTCCCCTCTTATAATGCCCCATGCAGGATGTCACTTCCCCCCTTCCCCTCTTATAATGCCCCATGCAGGATGTCACACCCCCCCCACCCCCATATAATGCCCCATGCAGGATGTCAATTCCCCCCTCCCTCTCTTATAATGCCCCATGCAGGATGTCATACCCCCCCTCCCTTATAATGTCCCATGCAGGATGTCACTTCCCCTCTTCCCTTCTTATAATGCTCCATGCAGGATGTCACTTCCCCTCTTATAATGCCCCATGCAGGATGTCACCCCCCCCACCTCCATATAATGCCCCCATGCAGGATGTCAATTCCCCCTCCCCCATATAATGCCCCATGCAGGATGTCAATTCCCCCCTCCCCTTCTTATAATGCCCCATGCAGGATGTCACACCCCCTCCCTTATAATGCCCCATGCAGGATGTCACTTCCCCAATTCCCCTCTTATAATGCCCCATGCAGTATGTCACCCCCCCAATATAATGCCCCATGCAGTATGTCACCCCCCCATATAATGCCCCATGCAGGATGTCACACCCCCCTCCCTTATAATGCCCCATGCAGGATGTCACCTCTCCCCCCATATAATGCCCCATGCAGGATGTCACCCCCCCATATAATGCCCCATGCAGGATGTCACACCACCTCCCCCCCATATAATGCCCCATGCAGGATGTCACACCCACTCTCCCCCCACCATATAATGCCCCATGCAGGATGTCACCCCCCCATATAATTCCCCATGCAGGATGTCACCCCCCCATATAATGCCCCATGCAGGATGTCACACCACCCCCCCATATAATGCCCCATGCAGGATGTCACACCCACTCTCCCCCCACCATATAATGCCCCATGCATGATGTCACCCCCCCATATAATGCCCCATGCAGGATGTCACACCACCCCCCCATATAATGCCCCATGCAGGATGTCACACCCACTCTCCTCCCACCATATAATGCCCCATGCAGGATGTCACCCCCCCCCCACCATATAATGCCCCATGCCCCCATACGTAAAAAAAAAAAAATCAAATACTCACCTCACTTCTCACCTGATGCTGATCCAGACTCCAGCATCGCCCGCGTCTTCGCGCTGTGACAGCTCAGGAGAGATCGCGCATGGTGTAAACATATCACCGCGCCCTCTGACCTGAGACGTCACAGTCAGAGGACGCGGAAGACGCTGCGGAGGCACGGGGAGGGGTAAGTATTGTGCCGGCGCCGTCACATGACCGGAGATGTCCCTGCGCTCAGCATGGGGCCGGGGGCCCATGCTGAGCACAGGGACATCTCCGGTCATGTGACGGCGGGGGGTCCTGCGGGGGGGGCCCCATGAAGAGACGCACAAGAGGGGGGCCCCAACGGGGCTCCGAGGGGGCCCCGCCCGGCCGGGCCCCATGCTGGAGTCAGGGCAGTCATGCCCTGATGGCGGCCCTGCTGGAGGCTGGAGGGGCCGCCTCTCCCTCGGGGGCCCCCGTTCAATGAACCGGCTGCACGGGCGGTAGGTCCGCCCCTGTCTATACCACAGGACTGGCGTATAGCAAATGTGGTGCCAATATTCAAAAGGGGGACAAAAACCGAACTTGGAAATTATAGGCCAGTAAGCTTAACCTCTACTGTGGGTAAAATCCTGGAGGGTTTCCTAAGAGATACTATACTAGAGTATCTGAAGAAGAATAACCTCATGACCTAATATCAACATGGGTTTACGACGGACCATTCCTGTCAGACTAATCCGATCAGCTTTTATGAGGAGGTAAGTTCCGGACTGGACCAAGGAAATGCAGTGGATGTTTTTGATACGGTTCCACACAAAAGGTTGATACGTAAAATGAGAACAATGGGGATAGGGGAAAATATATGTATGTGGGTTAAGAACTGACTCAATGATAGGAAACAAAGGGTGGTTAGGTTATTAATGGAACACACTCAGACTGGGTCTCAGTTAACAGTGGGGTACCACAGGGGTCAGTATTGGGCCCACTTCTTTTTAACATATTTATTAATGACCTTGTAGGGGGCATACAGACTAGTATTTCAATATTTGAAGATGACACTAAACTCTGCAGGGTAATCAATACAGAGGAGGACAATTTTATATTACAGGAGGATCTATGTAAACTAGAAGCTTGGGCTGATAAATGGCAAATGAGCTTTAATGGGGATAAATGTAAGGTAATGCACTTGGGCAGAGGAAATAAAATGTATAATTATATGCTTAATTGTAAAACACTGGGCAAAACTGTCACTGAAAAAGACCTGGGTGTATTGGTGGACGACAAGCTCACGTTTGGTGGCCAGTATCAGGCAGCTGCTGCAAAGGCAAATAAAATAATGGGATGCATTAAAAGAGGCATAGATGCTCATGAGAAGAACATAATTTTACCTCTATACAAGTCACTAGTGCGACCACACTTAGAATACTGTGTACAGTTCTGGTCTCCGGTGTATAAGAAAGACATAGCTGAACTACAGCGGGTGCAGAGAAGAGCGACCAAGGTTATTAGAGGACTGGGGGGTCTGCAATACCAAGACAGGTTATTACACTTGGGGTTATTTAGTTTGGAAAAACGAAGGCTTAGGGGTGATCTTATTACTATGTACAAGTATATAAGGGGACAGTACAAAGACCTTTCTACTGATCTTTTTACTCTGAGGCCTGAGACAGGGACAAGGGGGCATCTTTTACGTCTGGAGGAAAGAAAGTTTAATCATAATCACAGACGCGGATTCTTTACTGTAAGAGCAGTGAGACTATGGAACTCTCTGCCGCATGATGTTGTAATGAGTGATTCACTGCTAAAATTTAAGAAGGGCCTGGATGCCTTTCTTGAAAAGTATAATATTACAGGTTATAAATACTAGATTCCTTGATAGGGCGTTGATCCAGGGAACTAGTACGATTGCCGTATGGAGTCAGGAAGTAATTTTTTTCCCCAATGTGGAGCTTAGTGTTTGCCACATTGTTTTTTTTTGCCTTCCTCTGGATCAACATGTTAGGCTATGGGTTGAACTAGATGGACTTAGTCTTCCTTCAACCTTAAAAACTATGTTACTATGAGTCTGCTTAATGTGGTGGTCTGAGGTGTCTCCCCAGCAGTATTTTGCCACCTCCCAGAGTGGGATTCACACATTAAGTCATAACCATCAGCACTTTTGGGTCAGGGTGACATCAGCAACATGATCAGGTCACGTGATCACACTGTTGATGTCACTCCTGCACCACAGATGAGGACAGTCATTGATAAGGTGGAGGTAAATGGAGTGGAGGAGTTCATGCTTCGACCTTTGCTCCCTTCAGACAGGGCCCTACCAAACCCTCTTCGTGGGATCAGTGGGGATCCCAGTGGTTGGTCCCCCAGCAACCGAAAGGATAACCTATTCTGTGGATAGGTAAACTTTGTACAACACTTTTAACGATTCTTATTCATGAATATAATGACAGAGTTACAATAAGCACTATCACTCCAACTGCACAGTATAGGCCCCATATTATACACATCAGATGTTAGCCGGCGTCGGTCGGTTAGCAAATGCTTAGGTCGACAGCCATAATAGCCGACTCTCCCATACACAGAAGTGCTCAGTCAAGCGCTCCTATGTTTTCTATGATAAAGCAGTCAGCTGACATGATGGACGTCAGCTGATCTCCATGAAAACAATAAGTCAATAATTCCCCAAAGAAGGAGGGTTTCCTGAAGCAGATTCAACTAAAAAGCATTTTTGCCTGCCTCAAAAAAGTTTGTGTGCACAAAGCCTTATATGCAATGTGTCCGCAAACAACATCACACTTCAAATTTGGGTTTACATCAAGCTGTTATTCATATGAAAAGACTAGTATTGTGCATGGAGCAGGGGCGTACATAGGAATCATGGGGCCCCATAGCAGAAGTTCTAATTGGGCCCCCCCCCCCCCGGGCCCCCCCTACCCCCCAAAAAAAATGTAAACATCACAACTTTCCAGCCTTTACATAATAATTTTCTTCCTGCTTAAGTCCTAGATTCCTTTTTCTTTGCCCCATAAAGTGTGATGCCAACAAAAGTGTCCCCCAAACACAGTAAGATACCCCCATAGTGAATTCCTCCACATGCGCAGTATAATGACCCTACTGTACCTCACCTCAACTGCCCTGGCAAAGTATGGTGACCCCAACACTGTATGATCCTCCAACTGTGACTCCCACACAGCCCTCCATGCAGTATAATGGGCCTATATACAGTATAATGGCCCCGCACAAACCTTCACACTCTACATAGTATAATGCACTCGCCACAGTCCTCCACACAGTATATTGCACTCCCCATGGTCCTCCGCACAGTATATTGCACTCCCCATGGTCCTGTATGCAGTATAATGTAGCCCCCCATAGGGTAAAAATGCGGCCCCCACCATAGGATAAAAATGCTGCCCCCACCATAGGGTAAAAATGCAGCCCCCACCATAGGGTAAAATGCAGCCCCCACCATATGGTAAAATGCAGCCCCAGTCCTCCAGTATTATCAGTACTCACTGATTTGAAAATAAATACATACTTACCGCTCCTCGTTCCCTGCTGCCTCAGTCTCTGCAGCGCGTCTCTGTCATCACCTCAGGAGCTGCCAGCTCCACTGTCTGACAGAGCGTGGAGATTCATCATGCCGCTGCGTCAGACGCAGAGGAGGAATGATGAGAGAGGGAGTGTCACATGACGCAGAGAAATATAGGTTTACAACACAGGACCCAGCCTGCCTCCTCATCCTTCACATATGCAAACATGCGCACACACACAGTACGCAGACATGCACGCACACGGTAAGCAAACATGCACACCTGCACACACACAGTACGCAGACATGCACACCTGCACACACACAGTACGCAGACATGCACACCTGCACACACACAGTACGCAGACATGCACACCTGCACACACACAGTACGCAGACATGCACACCTGCACACACACAGTACGCAGACATGCACGCACACGGTAAGCAAACATACACACACATGCACATGGTACGCAGATATGCACACATACAATAAGCAGACACGTGCATACAGACATACATACATATTTGAACACATTCTTAAAAACACATAAAACAGACATAAATATATACATACAGTCATACACATACACACAGAATTATTTTTATTATGGGGTTTGGGGAAGCTGGCGACAAGCCTCACTCACCTGCCCCGGCCTGTGTCCCATCCAGCTCCTCAGGCATGTGTCAGTGCAGTGCTGCTGGCGTGTCACAGACATGGTCCTGCACCATCAGGGGGGCCCACTTGCCGTCGGGGCCCGGGCCGCTTCCACAGCATTTGTGTAGGACCTCTGGCGCTGCTTGATTGCCGACACTTCACCTGACATGGCCGTGCCCAGTGCGATGTGCCACTGTGTCTGGTAGTAATGACGCGGCAGGGGCGATGCACACAGCCACACAGCGCGCGGCCATGTCAGGTGAAATGCCGGCAATCAAGCAGCACCAGAGGTCCTACACAAATGCTGTGGAAGCGGCCCGGTTCCCGACGGCAAGTGAGCCCCTCTGATGGTCCAGGGTCCCGGTACCTGCCTGGGTGCTGACGCCGGCCCTGCATATGTGAATATATGGATGTACCCACAGATAAATACATGGGCATCACATACACATATGTACACAAATACATAGACATGACATATTACACACTTCTATACAAACATATTAGACATTCTATATTTATAACCACACATTGCACATGGACTTACCCTGTCTGTAGATGGCTGCACATGATGCAGGTTCTTCCATCTTCTCTATAATGTAGCCTCCCCTCCTCCTTGGGCCCGACTGCAGAGCTCTATTGGTGTAATTGCAGGGCAGGAGGGGGAGAGCAGAGCAGGGGAGGGGGCAGGGAGAGCAATGGCCATACTGTAAGCTGGCTCTGTGCTCAGCTGGTGGGCGGAGCCTCCTCTCCTTCACTGCACTGCAGCTGGTGAGTCATCCTCTGCTGCCCAGGATGCACAAGTTTTACAGAGCGGATTTCATCTCCTGACTCCCAGGCCTTGATGGCTCACGGGCCCCATAGCGGCTGCGTGGTCTGCCTCTATGGACCATACGCCATTGGCATGGAGTCATCCATAGATATATGTATGTTTTACATATTAATCAAAGGGTGGTTGTCCAGCACTTAGATATTGATGGTATATCCTTATTATTTGGATAAGTCATCTATATCAGATGGTTTGGGGTCTGATAATAATAATAATATTTTTTTATAGCGCCAATATATTCCGCAGCACTTTACAAATTTTAGGGGGGACTTATACAGACAATACAGAATAAACATATCTCATATCAAAAGGAGTGAGGGCCTTGCTCGCAAGCTTACAGTCTATGAGGAAATGGGGGAGACACAAAAGGTAGAATGTACATATATTGTATAATGCAGCCTTGATATACTAAATAGGATAAATAATACATGGACTGGTCGCCGGCCAGTATGTGTGCAGTCCTGACCGAGGCTATTATGTGCATGGTTGGTATGAACCTGAAATTGAAGAAGATTTTAATATGGGGGAAAACTGGGACGGACAGATAGTGTGTGGAGGCGATACGCCAGTCTAAAGAAATGGGTTTTTAGGGTCCGCTTGAAACTGTGGGTAGTGGGAATTAATCGAACTGTCCTGGGTAGTGCATTCCAAAGAATTGGTGCAGCACGTGAGAAATCTTGGAGACGGGAGTGGGAAGTTCGGATTATGGAGGATTTTAGTTTTAAGTCACTGGCAGAATGGAGGGCACGTGTAGGGTGGTAGACTGAGACAAGGGAGGAGATGTAGGGGGGTACTGAAGCATGGAGCGCTTTGTGGGTAAGCGTGATAAGTTTAAATTGAACTCTATATTGGATGGGTAACCAATGCAATGACTGGCACAGGGAAGAGGCATCGGTGTAGCAGTTGGCGAAGAATATGATCCTGGCTGCTGCGTTAAGGATGGATTGGAAAGGGGAGAGTTTAGTAAGAGGGAGCCCGATATGTAGAGAGTTGCAGTAGTCCAGACGGGAATGAATAAGAGCTACAGTAAGAGTTTTTGCCGAGTCAAAGGTGAGAAAAGTCCTGATTCTTGATATGTTTTTGAGGTGTAGATGACATGAACGAGCGAGTGATTTGATGTGAGGAGTGAAGGAAAGATCTGAGTCAAAAATGACCCCAAGACAGAGGGCTTGTTGCTGGGGAGTAATGGTTGAGCCACAAACGGAAATGGCAATATCGGGCACAGGTAGGTTAGTGGAGGGAGGAAATACGAGTAGTTCAGTTTTTGACAGATTCAGTTTTAGACAGAGGGAGGACATAATGTTAGACACAGCAGAAAGACAATCACTGGTCTTTTGTAATAATGCAGGGGTGATGTCCGGAGCAGAGGTGTATAATTGGGTGTCATCAGCATAGAGATAGTACTGAAAACCGAATCTGCTGATTGTTTGTCCAATGGGAGCGGTGTGTAAGGAGAAAAGAAGGGGACCTAGGACTGATCCTTGAGGAACCCCAACAGTAAGGGGAAGGAGAGAGGAGGAGGAGCAGGCGAAAGACACAGAGAAGGAGCGGTCAGAGAGATAGGAGTAGAACCAGGAGAGAACAGTGTCCTTGAGGCCAATAGTGCGGAGCATAGTGAGGAGGAGCTGGTGATCCACAGTGTCGAATGCTGCAGAGAGATCCAGGAGAATCAGCAGGGAGTAGTGACCATTAGATTTAGCTGTTAGTAGATCATTAGAGACTTTAGTGAGGGCAGTTTCAGTAGAATGTAAAGAGCGGAAACCAGATTGTAAAGGGTCAAGAAGAGAGTTGTCTGAGAGATAGCGGATTAGATGGGAATGGACCAGGCGTTCCAGGAGTTTAGAGATAAAAGGAAGATTGGAAACAGGTCTGTAGTTGGCCGTGCAGTTCTGGTCAAGGGATGGTTTTTTAAGTAATGGATATATGCTGGCATGTTTGAAAGAAGAGGGAAAGATACCAGATGAGAGGGAGAGGTTGAAAATTTTAGTTAGGTGAATGGTAACAGCTGCAGCAAGGGACTGAAGGAGATGTGAGGGAATAGGGTCACTGGTGCAGGTGGTAGGGCGAGACGATGCAAGGAGCCTGATCACTTCATCTTCCGTGACTGGTTCGAAGTCAGAAAGTGAGCAAGATACAATGTGGCGGGGGAGACCATGCATAACGTTTGGTGATTGGGAGAAAATTTCCTGTCGGATATGGTCAATTTTTTCTTTGAAATAATTGGCCAGATCGTCAGCGCTGAGGTTGGTGATCGGGGCCTGTGCTGTTTGATTGAGGAGAGAATGAAACGTGTCAAAGAGTCGTTTAGGATTATTGGAAAGTGAGATTATGAGGTTGTTAAAGTAGGTTTGTTTGGAGAGGTGAAGCGCAGAGTTATATGTTTTCAGCATAAATTTATAATGGAGGAAATCTTTGGGCAGATTAGATTTTCTCCACAGCCTTTCAGCGCACCTGGAACACCGCTGGAGAAGACGTGTTTGAGGTGTGTGCCAGGGTTGTCGCCGTCTATGCCGAATTGTTCTCTGCGTAGGAGGTGCGGCTTCATCCAGGGCACATTGCAATGTTTCGTTATAATGCTTCAATGCAGAGTCGGGACATGAGAGGGAGGAGATTGGGGCCAATGATGATTGCAACTTTTTCTTAAATTTCTGGGTGTTAATGGTGCGTATATTTCTATAAGTGTGAAAAGTGGGGGGGGGTCTTGAGTAGAGTCACAGTTCTTGACAGAGAATGAAAGAAGATTATGGTCAGACAATGGAAGGGGAGAGTTAGTAAAGTCATGTACTGAGCAAAGCTGGGAGAAGGTCAGGTCCAATGTGTTCCCGTCCTCATGTGTAGGAGAATTAGCAAGCTGTGAAAGGCCGAAGGAGGAGGTTAGTGATAAAAGGTGAGTGGCAGATGGGGAAAGAGGATCACCAATTGGGATGTTAAAATATACCTGATACCTGTCAGCTGTACGCAGATCTCTCCGAAGCAGATCACTGCTCCATACACTGCGTAGGGTTCCTCTCATATAGAAATAAGCATGCTCATGTGTTCTTAGTAAATAATAAGGTAGAGGCACCAAAGAGCATTTTTGCACAGGGCACCATTCAGCCTAAAGCCCCCATCTCACATAGCGAGATCGCTAGCGAGATCACTGCTGAGTCACGGTTTTGGTGACGCAACAGCGACCTCACCAGCGATGTCGCTATGTATGACACTTTGCAGCGATTAGGCCCCTGCTGTGAGGTCGCTGATCGCTGCAAAGTGTCCTGGACCATTTTTTGGTCCTTGCCCTCCCGCTGGTCAGCACACATCGCTGTGTGTGACCAGCGATCAGGCTGGTAATCATGATAAACAGCGGGTTACTAGGGGCACACGCGCACTTAGTAACCCGCTGTTTATCATGGGTACCACTCTGCTACGGTGAGGGGTAACCTCCCGCTCACCGTAGCAGAGTGGTAACCATGATAAACAGCGGGTTACTAAGTGCGCGTGTGCCCCTAGTAACCCGCTGTTTATCATGGTTACCAGCCTGCTCCTGCTTCAGCAGCAGGCTGGTAACCAGGAGCAGGACATCGTGGAAAGATTCTTTCCACGATGTCGCTGCTCCCCTGATCGCTGGTGAGCCTGCCTGTTTGACAGCTCACCAGTGATCACTTAGCGACGCACCAGCGATACCGGCCAGGTCACATCGTTGTCGGGATCGCTGGTGCGTCGTTATGTGAGACGGTACCCTAAGGCTGGCTCTGTGGTGATGTATTCATGTACATATGGTAGTTCTAGTAATGTATTCCTGTACTGATGTTGTTTCTGGTGATGTATTTCTATACCAAGGGTGGTTCTGGTGAGGTATTCATGCATTAATCGTGGTCATGTTGATGCATTTATTTAGTGATATCTATTTTGCTGATGTATTCATATACAGGTTCTGGTAATGTATTTTTGTACTGATTATGTTTCTGGTGATGTGCTTCTGTGTTAATGGTGGTTGTGATACAGTATTGCTGTACTGTTTATGGTTCTGGTCATGTATTTATGTACTGATGGTAGTTATAGTGATATATTTGTGTACTGTTGCTGGTTCTGGTGATGTACTCTGACGAGCTTTTGAATTTCAGGCTCCATATCTCGCCATCCACTACTGCTTCTCATCATGGCTATCTCATACATAAATTTGACTTGCAACTATTTTGCTTATGATTAGTTATGTGGATTGTTGTCATGTCACTGCATTGCTACTGTTTTGCTCCTAAAAATCAAAATGTATTTTTCATTATTTTGTTAGTATTTTATAAATCCACTTTTGGCTTTCAACACTGCCTGAATCCTTTTGGGCATGCTCTCGATCAGATTCAAGCATGTCTCAACCGAAATCTGATCCCAGGTCTTTTCAACACTTTCCCAAAGTTGGTGTATACAGGTCAACTCACTTACTTACACCTTTTTCTTCAACTCTACCCACATGTTTGATTGGGTTGAGGTCTGGGGACTGTGGGGGCGATCCAGCACCTGTACTTCATTGTCATTGAACCATTTCTTTGCCAATCTCGACATTTGCTTCTGGTCGTTGTCCTGCTGGAATATTATGTTGTCCTTTTTATACTTTTCATAGTACTTGAGTGTATGAAGTAACTCATCTTATAGGATACTCACATTTAGCTCAGCATTGAGACCACCATCTATCCTGGTGAAGTATACAATGCTTTTGGCTGTGAAACAACCCCATGTCATCAGGCTTCCTCCACCGAACTTGACAGTTCCTTTAATTTCTCAATCCATTAGCGCCTTTCCCTTGTTTCTTCCAGACCCATTTGCACCCATCAGAGCCTAGTCTAAAGACTTTTGTCTCATCGCTTCAAATCACCCCTTTCCAATCGACTACTGTCCACTTTTTGTACTTTTTTGCAAACCTCAAGCCAACGCTTCTTATGACGATTTTGAAGTCGAGGCTTCTTCTCCTTGTTTCGGGCCACCATTCCATATCTGTGTAACATGTGTCGCACGGTGCTTTCATGGATGTCTGTGAGCTCACTATTACAAAGCATACGAGCCACCTCCACTGCCATGTTTGTCACACCAGAATTGATAGACCTTGTGATGAGCTGACTGGTTGACTCCAATATTTTGCCTGGACATCCACCTCTTGGCTTTTGAATGGATGCATGGACTTCATTTTGTATTCTTCCAACTGTCATAGCACTCACATGATGCAGTTTGGCCATTTTCTTAGCCAAGAGACCATTATCGATTAGCAGGATGATGTTGTTTCTCTTTTCTTGGGAAATCTTCTTCTTGGCTGTTCCTCGATTCGAGCCAGTGACCTTTCACTTGGGAATCAACCTAATTACACACTGAGCTATTAGAGAATGTGGGAACAGGTTGTAATTTGTAGTATACAGGAGGAAAAAGATTTTTCCACTACGAGGAGCAAAACAGTAACAATGCAGTGACATGACAAGAATCTGCATAACTAATCATATGCTAAATAGTTGCAAGTCAAATTTATGTATGAAATAGCCAAGATATTTGTCTATAAAATTATGGTAGTCTCACGTTCGAAGCAGAAGTGGATGGGGAGATATAGAGCCTGAAAGTCAAAAGTTCAAAACATTGTTACCCTTTTGCTCGTCAATGTATATTTGTACTGATGGTGGTTCTGGTGCTGTATTCATGTAGTATTATTAGTTCTGATTCTGTACACATGTAGCAATCCATAACTCATCAGATAACCATCTGACAAGTTAAGGATTACTATATTCGTATTTATGTTAGAAGCATTAATTAGAAAATTAAGCACTATAGCATGCCAAATCCTAACAGTGTGTAATATACTCACTGTCAGGATTCAGCTCTGCTTGCCAGTTCCAGTGTCAATACATGATCACTCATATGCAATTTTTATGCTTACATGCCAACTAGCTTCCTTTCCTGTTTCTCTCATTGAAGCAGGGGCTGTAGTTTTTCACTGAACATTGAGAGAATTAGGAAGAGCAGCTAGGTGGCACGTCACTGTAAGTACGCAAATCACATATGAGCAGTCACATGACAACTACTCAAACTGCTTAAGCTCTATATAGGAGGAGTGCCAAACTGAATTTTTGACCTAGGAAAACCTAGATTCACCTCTGCCATACCTACTGTATATACATTTACACAATAAACATGTATGGGACAGGGGGCTGCTTATCAGAGGAGGGGGCAGAGATGGATTAGCATAGACGCACTGCTGTAGCTGCTGTAGTATCAGGGAATCATAATCACCAGGTGATAAAACCTTCAGTGTAAGTGAACAACAGCACACAACCTGACATGTGACACATCGTTGAATTCAGTGTTTTAACTCCTACCTTATGCTGTCCTCAGATTACAAAAACCTGCTGACAGATTTCCTTTAAAATAATTGCTAGTTTCGGACTACGCCTTTAAGTTATGATTTTTTTTTTTGCTTCTAGCAATGACATGGGTGTTACTTTAGTGACCACTACAAGACTGTAGGTGGCTTCTTTTTGGCTCTGATTTCTCACAAAGGATTTACCTTGTAGTTTTATTGTATTTAATTCATCCATTTAATAGAAATGGATTATATTGTCCTAACAGCATTTTGATTTTAATTATGGATGTGTATTGTCAACTGTCAGACAAGATACAGAAAGACCTAACATATCTTAAAATCTCCTTCATCGATGAGCACAGAGATTAAATCTCACTGTTGCTATTCACTGACAGCTGAGTGGTAACAGGGAATGATGAGTGCTATGTGCTTACTCTGTGGTCAGTCATGATAGTCTGTAACCTGTAGGCACTTGCCTTGTTTGCAGCTTAGATATAGGCTGGGTGGAGATTTGTTTCTTTTCTGCTTGGCAAGAAAACAGACTGAGGTACTTGTCTTAGTGCTTCCTACCAAGAAGCAAGAGAACGCACTTTAAAAGGTCTACCCTCACTAGATGCCAGGCATGATCTGCTAATCACATATCTTGAGATTTATAGATTTTTATAAAATAACATGAAGGTCTTTATAGCGTTTGATAGTCTGTGCGAACCATTTGACATTCCTCGGGGCCAAACCGTAAAGAAAGTCAAACAGATGCTGAAGGTAATGTCATGTATTATTTGTGAGATTTTATCTCTTAACGTTATTCTTTATTGTTTTCATGTAGCTTGTAAATGTAAATCATTTTCCATCATAATTTTATATATATATATATATATATATATATATATATACATATATATATATATATATATATATATATATATATATATATATATATACAGTACAGACCAAAAGTTTGGACACACCTTCTCATTTAAAGATTTTTCTGTATTTTCATGAATATGAAAATTGTACATTCACACTGAAGGCATCAAAACTATGAATTAACACATGTGGAATTATATACTTAACAAAAAAGTGTGAAACAACTGAAAATATGTCTTATATTCTAGGTTCTTCAAAGTAGCCACCTTTTGCTTTGATGACTGCTTTGCACACTCTTGGCATTCTCTTGATGAGCTTCAAGAGGTAGTCACCGGAAATGGTTTTCACTTCACAGGTGTGCCCTGTCAGGTTTAATAAGTGGGATTTCTTGCCTTATAAATGGGGTTGGGACCATCTGTTGTGTTGTGCAGAAGTCTGGTGGATACACAGCTTATAGTCCTACTGAATAGACTGTTAGAATTTTTATTATGGCAAGAAAAAAGCAGCTAAGTGAAGAAAAATGAGTGGCCATCATTACTTTGAGAAATGAAGGTCAGTCAGTGCGAAAAATTGGGAAAACTTTGAAAGTGTCCCCAAGTGCAGTTGCAAAAACCATCAAGCGCTACAAAGAAACTGGCTTACATGAGGACCGCCCTAGGAAAGGAAGACCAAGAGTCACCTCTGCTTCTGAGGATAAGTTTATCTGAGTCACCAGCCTCAGAAATCGCAGGTTAACAGCAGCTCAGATTAGAGACCAGGTCAATGCCACACAGAGTTCTAGCAGCAGACACATCTCTTCAACAACTGTTAAGAGGAGACTTTGTGCAGCAGGCTTTCATGGTAAAATAGCTGCTAGGAAACCACTGCTAAAGACAGGCAACAAGCAGAAGAGACTTGTTTGGGCTAAAGAACACAAGGAATGGACATTAGACCAGTGGAAATCTGTGCTTTGGTCTGATGAGTCCAAATTTGAGATCTTTGGTTCCAACCACCATGTCTTTGTGCGACGCAGAAAGGTGAACAGATGGACTCTACATGCCTGGTTCCCACCATGAAGCATGGAGGAGGAGGTGTGATGGTGTGGGGATGCTTTGCTGGTGACACTGTTGTGGATTTATTCAAAATTGAAGGCATACTGACCAGCATGGCTACCACAGCATCTTGCAGCGGCATGCTATTCCATCCGGTTTGCATTTAGTTGGACCATCATTTATTTTTCAACAGGACAATGACCCCAAACACACCTCCAGGCTGTGTAAGGGCTATTTGACCAAGAAGGAGAATGATGGAGTGCTACGCCAGATGACCAGGTCTCCACAGTCACCAGACCTGAACCCAATCGAGATGGTTTGGGGTGAGCTGGACCGCAGAGTGAAGGCAAAAGGGCCAACAAGTGCTAAGCATCTCTGGGAACTCCTTCAAGATTGTTGGAAGACCATTTCCGGTGACTACCTCTTGAAGCTCATCAAGAGAATGCCAAGAGTGTGCAAAGCAGTCATCAAAGCAAAAGGTGGCTACTTTGAAGAACCTAGAATATAAGACATATTTTCAGTTGTTTCACACTTTTTTGTTAAGTATATAATTCCACAGGTGTTAATTCATAGTTTTGATGCCTTCAGTGTGAATGTACAATTTTCATAGTTATGAAAATACAGAAAAATCTTTAAATGAGAAGGTGTGTCCAAACTTTTGGTCTGTACTGTATATATATATATATAATCTGGCACTTGTTTAAAAAAAAAAATCCATGCTAATGTAATTTGCAATTTCACAAAACCAGAATCACTAGACTGATCAGCGGTGACAATTAGTAAATTCTTTTCATGCAAAAACTAAGATAAAGTAATGTTTTGCATTTTGCTGTTTTTTTTCTTTTACCGGAGGCTCTGTCCTTACCGGTTATTCCAATATTATTTTTATGACTGTTCATTTTTAATATCTGAAAATCTGGCGTCTTATCAAGTTCCACTAACAAATCATGATATGCAGTACTTTATCATAGTAACCTTCATGATAAATAGAAAAATAACCTTGGCCAAGATGTTCAACCCTCGAAGCAGCAAAAAAAGAGCAGCAGCGCTCCACCATCAGTGAGAAAAAAATATATAAATATATATATTATTATTTATTATTATAGCGCCATTCATTCCATGGCGCTTTACATGTGAAAGGGATATACATAGCACAAACAATTACAATAAATTTGAACAATACAAGTCGGCAACTGGTACAGGAAGAGCGAGGACTCTGCCCGCGAGAGCTCACCATCTACAGGGGATGGGGGAGGATACAGTAGGGGAGGGTAGAGCGGGTCGTGCAGCGAATGGTGGAGCGAGGGTTACTCCAGGTTGTAGGCTTGTCGGAAGAGGTGGGTCTTCAGGTTCCTTTTGAAGGTTTCCACGGTAGGCGAGAGTCTGATACATTAGGGTAGAGAGTTCCAGAGTAGGGGGGGAAGCACGGGAGAAATCTTGTATACGATTGTGGGAACAGGAGATAAGAGGGGAGTAGAGAAGGAGATCTTGTGAGGATCAGAGGTTGCGTGTAGGTAAGTATCGGGAGACTAGGTCACAAATATATGGGGGAGACAGGTTGTGGATGGCTTTGTATGCCGTGGATAGGGTTTTGAACTGGAGTCTCTGGGCAATGGGGAGCCAGTGAAGGGATTGACAGAGAGGAGAGGCCGGGGAATAGGGGGGGGACAGGTGGATTAGTCAGGCAGCAGAGTTTAGGATAGATTGGAGGGGTGCGAGAGTGTTAGAAGGGAGGCCACAGAGCAAGAGGATTCAGTAGTCGAGGCGGGATATGATGAGGGCGTGCACTAGTGTTTTTGCAGATTCGTGGTTGAGGAATGTGCGGATCCGGGAAACATTTTTGAGTTGGAGTTGGCAGGAAGTGGAAAGAGCTTGGATATGTGGTTTAAAGGAGAGGTTAGAGTCCAGGGTTACCCCGAGGCAGCGGGCTTGCGGGAGTGGGGAGAGTGGGCAGCCATTGCCTTTGATGGATATGTCAGTTGGGGGGGTTGAGTGAGACGGTAGAAAGATGATGAATTCAGTTTTGTCCATGTTAAGTTTTAGAAATCTGTCAGAGAAGAAGGATGAAATAGCGGACAGACATTGTGGGATTTTGGTTAGTAGGGAGGAGATATCGGGTCCAGAGAGGTAGATCTGTGTGTCATCAGCATAGAGTTGATACTGAAAGCCATGGGACTCTATGAGCTGTCCCAGGCCGAAGGTATAGATGGAGAAGAGCAGGCGTCCTAGGACTGAACTCTGGGGGACACCGACAAATAGGGGGCGAGATGAGGAGGTGGTGTGTGAGTGGGAGACACTGAATGTCCTGTCAGTTAGGTATGAAGAGATCAAAGATAGGGCCAAGTCCGTGATGCCAAGAAATGAGAGAGTCTGTAGTAAGAGGGAATGGCTGACTGTGTCAAAGGCAGATGACAGGTCCAGGAGGAGGAGGACAGAGTAGTGTCGCTTGGATTTGGCAGTAAGTAGGTCGTTGGTGACTTTAGTCAGGGCAGTTTCAGTGGAGTGGTGCGGTCGAAAGCCAGATTGGAGGCGGTCAAAGAGTGAGCCGGAGGAGAGGTGGGAGGACAGTTCAGAATGGACATGTTGTTCCAGTAGTTTTGAGGCATAGGGGAGAAGTGATATGGGGTGATAGCTAGACAGAGAGGATAGGTCAAGGGATAGCTTTTTGAGGATGGGTGTGATCGAGGCATGTTTGAAGCATGAGGGGAAGACACCAGTTGTTAGTGACAGGTTGAAAAGGTGGGTTAGGTTTGGGATGAGGATAATGGTAAGGTTAGGGATGAGGTGGGATGGGATTGAGTCAAGTTCGCAGGTGGTGAGGTGTGATTTGGAGAGTAAAGACGAGAGTTGATCTTCCGTAATGGTAGAGAAGCTGGTTTTGGAGGAGGAGGATTGAGTAGGTGTGAGAAGGGGCTGTGGGAACTTTAGGCAAAAGCTTTGTCTGATGTTATCAATCTTCTGCTTGAAGAATGTGGCAAAGTCTTTGGCTGAGATGAGAAGAGAGGGAGGAGGTGCTGGGGGACAGAGGAGAGAATTGAAAGTTTTGAAAAGCTGTTTATTGTTGTGAGACAGGGAGGATATGACAGATGAGAAGTATGTTTGTTTTGCTGCACTGAGTGTGTACTTGAAGGTAGTGAGGGACTGTTTGAATGCAATGAAGTGCTCGTTGAAGTGGAACCTTTTCAATTTCGACTCAGCAACTCTGGAGGCCCTTCGCAGTTCTTTAGTCAGGTTGGTGTGCTAGGGTTGCTAATTAAGTGGGCGAACCGTGGTATGTATGAGGGGGCGACCGAATTGAGAGCTGCAGCTGTTGTAGTGTTATATAAAGTGGCAGCAGCATTTGCATTGTGTAATGAACTTAAGCCTGTGAGAGGGAGAAGGAATTCAGAGAGTGAGTGTAGGTCAAGGTGTTTGAGATTTCTGCGAGGGTGTGCAAGTTTGTGGAGTGGGGCTTTAGCACCTGGAGAAGAGAGGGTAGAGAATGTGAGTAGGTTGTGGTCAGAAAGAAGGGAGAGGTGAGCTAGAGAGGTTAGTTAGGGAACAGAGGCGGGTGAAGATGAGGTCCAGTGTGTGGCCATCTTTCTGAGTGGGGCAGAAGACCATTGAGCAAGGCCGAAGGAAGAAGTGAGGGATAGAAGCTTGGAGACAGATGAGTGGAAAATATCAATGGGGATGTTGAAGTCACCCATGATGATAGTGGGGATATCAGCGAAAAAGAAATGAAGCAGCCAGGTAGTGAAGTGGTCAAAGAAGGTGGTGGCTAGTCCTGGAGGACGGTAAACGATGGCCAGTTGGAGGTTGGAGGGGGAGTAGATGCGCACACAGTGCACTTCAAAGGAGGGGAGAGTAATGGAGGGTGGCAGTGGGATATGGGTGAAGGAGCAGTTGCCTGACAGGAGAAAACCTACTCCTCCACCATGCTTGCCATTGGAGTGAGGGGTGTGAGAAAGATGGAATCCACCGTACGAAAGTGCACCTGGAGAGGCCGCGTCAGAGGAGGTGAGCCAGATTTCGGTGATGCCGAGGAAGGAGAGTTTGTTAGTAATGAAAAGATCATGGATGTAGGCAAGTTTGTTGCACATAGAGCAAGCGTTCCATAGAGCTCCTTTTAGTGGGGCAGGGGAGGCGGGGGCCTGGGCGGATGGGAATAAGGTTAGAAGGATTGCAAGAGTTTGTGACAGATCGTGGATAGGAGGTGGAAGTGACTCTGGGGATGTGGTGAGGAGGACCAGGATTTGGAGATATATTGCCAGCAGTCAGAAGGAGCAGGGAAAGTGTTAGCAGGTGGGAGCAGGAGAGGGCATGAGGTGGCAGTCTGTGTTTGGAAACACAGGAATGAATATTGAGGAATAGTTCTGAGGAGGAGGTGAGATGAGTGCGGAGGATGGAGGGAGAAATGAAGAGTTTCTTACTAGGTGTAGGAATTAGGGGGATTAGTAGAAAGTGAAGGACTATAGAGGAGAGAGTAAAGACAAACAGGAACATCATTTACTTTGCCTGGGTATCCTGTTTCCTTTAGTTCCCTTCAGGATTAATTAAATGCCACACTTGGTGAATTCACACTGGCCAGACTACGTCAACCAGACTTAGGCTTCACAATATATATACTAGTAAATGTATTCAGCTGTTAAGGGGAGGGGAGAGGCTTCTGACGCAGGTTTATCAGATAATTACAAATTGGGCCAGAGCAGGATATAATACAAGCAAAGTAAAACAGGCTGGTCATAAAGAAAAGAAAGTGTTGAACAGCTTTCAAACACACCAGGGTAGTGCAGATGATAGGAATGGCAAGATAGGTCACACATATGGAAAGATGGGTGCCGTATATATATTTTTTTTTGTTCACCCATTTGCTAAATTTTAGTCCATAGTAGAAAAAACCTCAGAGTTCTAACAATTCAATATTTATTTTATTGATAATGTTCACGTTCTTACAGCCACAAACATTTCCACTAAAGATTTGAAAACCGCTATATGAAGTAGGTTCTATATGGATTCTACCTGGAATTTGTGGCTGGTAACAACAAATGGAGAAGCCCAATTCAAGCTGCAAATCTGCAGCAGAAATCCTGGTGTCAGAATTCTGCCCAAACATCTGCTGGAAAATTCAACTTCAAAAACATTTGTGAATGTACTCTAAACATTATGACAGGTTGGGATGAGTTTCTGGTTTTCTTTATAGGATTAGATCATCTACAGCAAAAACAATAAATAGAAAATGAATCTGTTTTACAGGACTATTTTCACATCCAGGTGTTGGATGACAAACAAGGGAGAAGGTTTTTGGAGCTTATATATGCCGGAGGGGTGCTAAGAGATGAGTGGGTTCTAACAGATGCTGGGATTACTCTTTGTTCTACCATTAAGTGCATTGTGAAGGTGAGAATGAACCTGTGATAGCACAGAATACACCTATTTTCTTACACATAAATGTGGTATACCTTTGTTATTTTCTATTAATGGCATTGTAGGAGATCTCCAGCAATGAGTTGTTGTCTCTGCTGCAGGTCTACCTAGTATTCCTTCTTACACTTGGTTGTAGAAAACAATAATACTTTCTTTTACATTTTTTTTGCTGCCAAACTATTTTAGCATACCCTCTTTTTTATTCCAACATAGCTATTCACCTTCTCATGGCATCTGCTAGTTTGAAGAGTGCTTGGGCCATGTTGGGGGCAAAAAAAGGAATGGTAGATCGGTGATAGAGAGAAACAAAAAGCGGGCACCAGGTATTGTTGCTTCTTTTACCCCATCACATGTTAAATTTGGTCCTGGGACCAGAGGGTCACTTTAAATTGGAATTACAGAATCATAACTATTCCAGCACTGGGCACCAATATAATTTATCTATTACACCATCAATTTTGGAAGATTACAAGCTTGTTGGAAGAGGTACGTTCTGGATGCGTATTAAAGGGAATCTATCAGCAGGTTTTTTTTATATATAATCTGAGAGAACCATGATGTAGGGGCAGATACATTAATTCCAGCAATGTGTCACATACCAGGCTGTGTTTTGCTGTTTCAATAAAATCAGTGTTTTATCAGCAGGAGATTATCACTAGAGGATTAGGTGTGTTGGGCCTCTTGTTCCAACCAAGCCGCCACCACTGATTACAGAAAGATGTGGTGTGGTTATACACAGCTCAGCAATCTGAGCACCGTTGGATCTGCAGAAGAGAAAACTGTGATTGTATCACAACTGCTGCACCCAGTAGACTAAGTGACACATCGCTTGAATCAGTCTACATTATGTTGCTGTCAGATTACATAGAAAAAGACCTGCTGACAGATTCCATTTAAATGGTCTCTGCCATTTCTATACTATATGTATATATATATATGTGTGTGTGTGTGTGTATATATATATATATATATATATATATATATATATATATCAGTACAGACCAAAAGTTTGGACACACCTTCTCATTTAAAGATTTTTCTGTATTTTCATGACTATGAAAATTGTACATTCACACTGAAGGCATCAAAACTATGAATTAACACATGTGGAATTATATACTTAACAAAAAAGTGTAAAACAACTGAAAATATGTCTTATATTCTAGGTTCTTCAAAGTAGCCACCTTTTGCTTTGATGACTGCTTTGCACACTCTTGGCATTCTCTTGATGAGCTGCAAGAGGTAGTCACCGGAAATGGTTTTCACTTCACAGGTGTGCCATGTCAGGTTTAATAAGTGGGATTTCTTGCTTTATAAATGGGGTTGGGGCCATCAGTTGTGTTGTGCAGAAGTCCGGTGGATACACAGCTGATAGTCCTTCTGAATAGACTGTTAGAATTTGTATTATGGCAAGAAAAAAGCAGCTAAGTAAAGAAAAATGAGTGACCATCATTACTTTAAGAAATGAAGGTCAGTCAATGCGAAAAATTGGGAAAACTTTGAAAGTGTCCCCAATTGCAGTTGCAAAAACCATCAAGCGCTACAAAGAAACTGGCTCACATGAGGACTGCCCCAGGATAGGAAGACCAAGAGTCACCTCTGCTTCTGAGGATAAGTTTATCCAAGTCACCAGCCTCAGAAATCGCAGGTTAACAGCAGCTCAGATTAGAGACCAGGTCAATGCCACACAGAGTTCTAGCAGCAGACACATCTCTTCAACAACTGTTAAGAGGAGACTTTGTGCAGCAGGCCATCATGGTAAAATAGCTGCTATGAAACCACTGCTAAGGACAGGCAACAAGCAGAAGAGACTTGTTTGGGCTAAAGAACACAAGGAATGGACATTAGACCAGTGGAAATCTGTGCTTTGGTCTGATGAGTCCAAATTTGAGATCTTTGGTTCCATCCACCGTGTCTTTGTGCGACGCAGAAAAGGTGAACGGATGGACTCTACATGCCTGGTTCCCACCGTGAAGCATGGAGGAGGAGGTGTGATGGTGTGGGGGTGCTTTGCTGGTGACACTGTTGGGGATTTATTCAAAATTGAAGGCATACTGAACCAGCATGGCTACCACAGCATCTTGCAGCGGCATGTTATTCCATCCGGTTTGCGTTTAGTTGGACCATCATTTATTTTTCAACAGGACAATGACCCCAAACACACCTCCAGGCTGTGTAAGGGCTATTTGACCAAGAAAGAGAGTGATGGGGGGCTACGCCAGATGACCTGGCCTCCACAGTCACCAGACCTGAACCCAAGCGAGATGGTTTGGGGTGAGCTGGACCGCAGAGTGAAGGCAAAAGGGCCAACAAGTGCTAAGCATCTCTGGGAACTCCTTCAAGATTGTTGGAAGACCATTTCCGGTGACTACCTCTTGAAGCTTATCAAGAGAATGCCAAGAGTGTGCAAAGCAGTCATCAAAGCAAAAGGTGGCTCATATAGTTCATATAGTGCCATATCGTGCATAAAGCTCAGAGCTGTGTAGTCGGTAAGCCAAATCTCAGAGTCCGACTCCTCAATTTCCCTGACTCCCAACTCTGACTCCACGACTCCGACTCCACAGCTCTGCCTCACTACTGACCATGTACATAAAGTGCAGCATAGATTAATCTCAACTAAAAGCCGAGATCCTTAGATCAGGAATAGGACAGACATTTATAGGACATTTCATAAATTTCCCAAATTCTTATGAAAACATTTACAGCACATCCTGCATTGTAGTAATGGATCCTATTTGTTATTTATTTTAGGAGTCGGTCCATTTTACATCGACTCCAACTCCACCAAAATGGACACCGACTCCACAGCTCTGATAAAGCTGTACCAACATACAGCTTTATAGTGCACACAGAGTGCCTACATTTCTCTATAGAGTGCCATTTTTTCTATGAGAAGAGAAGAGGTGGCTGTGCATAAGTGCAGCTGTGTCCACTGTAGTCTACAAAAATTATTGTAATAGCCTAGTGTTTTTCAAATCCCTTAAAAGAGAGAACCACACTCATGCCCAGCTACCGCTCCACTCCTCTGCTTCTTTGATGTACTAAACAAGATTAAGAGATGAACAGAAGGCAGCACGGACCAGCATCGGTGGTACATGCCCTCGGGCCATGGTTTGTGCACCACTGACTCAGGACGATACTTTATTGATGCAGAGTTTTACTGTTGATAAAATATGTACAAATGAAGACAACTGACAAGACATATGGGAGAATTTGTTTAGTAAGTAAATTACAGAACCTGCCTGGTTACCTGCTGTCGCACCTAAACATTTATGTCTCATACATTAAGCATGTCATGTAGAAGTCAAATATACAGACATATTTGCAAACATTGCACTACTGATTTATTTTTGCAAACAGTTGAGACACAAATGAATTAAAACTCTTTGCAGCTCAGGTTTAACCAGTTCAGTTATAAATCATGACCTTGTTTTGGTAAATGACAAAATGTCTATAAGTATTACTAATGACTTACACCTATCACCAGACAAAGTGTAGTATATCTTAAAAAAAAAAAACGTTCACATAAAATGAAAAATTAAAGGGGCTGTCCATTACTTGGGCAATCCCTAATTCAATGACGTAGTCCCTCTTATAGAATAATAAAACCAACAGATATTCAACTCCCCCACCTTTTCTACTCTAGTGATGTCTCCCGGGGCTGAATGCTATCATGAATGTAAAGGTACTTCAACAAGGTATTAGATTTAGGATGTACATATTTATTCAACCACATTATTTTAGTTCTTTATGTTTCTGTTTCAATAAAAAAAGATCTGTTTATTTTTCAATTAAATTGCACAGATCATGGGTTAAATTAAAGGTGAAAAAAGTTCTAAAATGATTCTTCTTAGTATGATTTTTTATATGGCAAAACCTGGCATTTTAACAGAGGTGTGTAGACTTTATATTCACTATATATAATTGTCTCAAATAATGAGTAAATGTCATGCAAGGTGTGGGAAAGACTTAGTGCAACACAAAGGGAAGAGGGAAAGGGAGCCCAGACTCTAGGGAAAGGGGGGAAGCAGAGACCTCTTAGGGGAGACAGGTTGATCTAGCGTCACCCTGTCTCCCCTAACGTCCCTGTTTTGGCTTTTCACCAATCGCCGCACACGTACCTCGCCCTGTCTTTCCCTGGCGTATGGCTAAGGCTAGGGAAGGGAGGAGATGAGCACTAGTCGATCTCCACTTAACACTATAGACAACAGGGGTGGACAAACAGGGGAAATTGCTTAGCTTTAGACAAACTCCAGACAAATGCGCACATGTCCTCAAGCTCCAGAGAGAATGACGTACTGCTCTTGTTAAAGCCTTCACAAATAGTAATAAATATCGCCGGCACCTCCCTCTGAAACACAGCAGGTATTTATACACCCAGGCAGGGTGTTAATTAGCCAGAGGAAGGTAGCGGCTGGGTCCTAGAGACAGCCACTAAGAAGGTGTCTGTAATGCCAAACGTAGAGATCTCCTGCAACCAACTGAAGGGCGACTGTCTGTCACTTCTGACACACCCGTGACAGTACCCCTCTCTACTAGTGGCCTCCGGAAACTCAGGAACGGGTTTCTCAGGATAAGAGGTGTGGAATGAGCCAACCAACCTGGGAGCGTTCACCTCTGACGCTGAAACCCATATCCTCTCCTCTGGACCATAGCCTTTCCAGTGCACAAAGTATTGTAGAGAACGACGTTGGAGACAAGAATCTACAATCCTCGAAATCTGGAACTCCAGATTACCATCAACCATTATTGGGGGAGGTGGTAGAGGTGAGGGCTCAAGAGGTTCCACATACTTTTTGAGTAAGGACCTGTGGAACACGTTGTAGACCTTAAGGGCCTGAGGAAGTTCAAGACGAAATGCTGCTGGGTTTATGACGGCGGATATTTTATTGGGACCAATAAACCTTGGTCCCAGCTTCCAAGAAGGAACTTTCAATCTTATATTCTTGAATGTGTGGTTGTCTTATATTATAGACAACCACACAAAGTCATTCACATTCAGGTCCGGACCTGGCAAGCGTTTTCTGTCAGCCATACGTCTCCCATGATCTTTAAATTACTCAGAACACCCTGCCATACCGAGGAGAGCGACGAAGCACACCGTTCCTCCTCAGGAGCTCCTGAAGCTCCTCCTCCACTAAAGGTACCAAACTATTGGTAATAACCGTATGCACCGAAGAACGGTGACCTGCCAGTGGATTCTTGACGATGATTATTAATGCTAAATTCTGCTAGCGGTAAGTAGGATGCCCAATCCTCCTGATTTTCAGAGACGAAACACTTGAGTTAGGTCTCCAAATTCTGATTAACACGCTCAGTCTAACCATTCGACTGAGGGTGGAAGGCAGACGAAAAGGACAGCTGCACCCTCAGTCGAGAACAGAATTCCTTCAAGAACTTGGAAACAAACTGGGTCCCCCGATCTGACACCACATTGGAGGGAACCCCGTGAAGCTTCACAATCTCATTTATGAACACCTGAGCAAGTGTCTTGGCATTTGGCCATGCAGGCAATGTGACAAAATAAACCATTTTACTGAACCTATCTACTACCACGAAAACCTCCATTTTGCCTGCAGAACCCAGTAGGTCAGTAATAAAATCCATGGACAAGTGTGTCCATGGCCTTCTAGGGATAGGAAGCGGAAGAAGAGTGCCAGATAGACAGGTATGCAAAACCTTAGAATGCGCGCAAATACTACAAGCAGCTACATGTTCAATTACATCACGATGCAACCCCGGCCATCAAAAACGACGAGAGAGGAGGTCCGCAGTTGCCTTACCACCCGGATGCCCAGCAAGCACAGAGTTATGATGTTTCTTAATTACTTTGTGGCGCAGATTAGATGGTACAAATAACCTTCCTGAAGGGCAGGAGGCAGCGGTATCCCCCTGAGCCTTCAACACCTCACCCTCCAGTTCAGGATACAGTGCCGAAATGACTACCCCTTTCTGTAATATCGGGGCAGGGTTCTTATCGTCACCACCACCAGGGAAGCTCCGGGACAAAGCATGAGCCTTGACATTTTTGACCCCTGGACGAAAAGTGACAACAAAATTGAACCTAGTGAAAAACATGGACTATCTGGCTTGCCTAGGGTTGAGACGTTTAGCTGACTGGATAGATGACAGGTTCTTATGGTCAGTAATAACAGTAATAAGATGGACAGCCCCCTCAAACCAATGTCGCTATACCCCGAATGCCAATTTGATCGCCAAAAGTTCCCTATTACCCACGTCCTAATTTCTCTCAGCCGAAGACAATTTTTTAGAAAAGGCGTATGGACACCATTTACCAGGGGACGAACCCTGAGACAACACAGCCCCAACCCCAACATCTGACGAATCAACCTCCACAATAAAGGGTTGGGAAACATCCGATTGACTGAGTATAGGTGCAGTGGCAAAAGGATTCTTTAAGGAAGAAAAAGCCTGGAGAGAAGCATTCGACCATTTGGAAAAAATCAGACCCTTTCTTACTCATGTCAGTAAGGGGTTTCACAATAGCAGAGTAATTTTGGATGAATTTCCGCTAAAAATTAGTAAAGCCCAGAAAACGTTGTAGAGACTTCATGTTCTCGGGACGTTCCCAATCAAGGACTGCACGGATCTTCTCCGGATCCATCCGAAAACCTGAAGATGACAAGTACCCCAAAATCTGCACCTCCTGAACAGCAAAAACACATTTTTCCAGTTTGGCATAAAGTTTGTTATCCCTTAATATCTGGAGCACCTGCTTAACATGCCCCCGATGAGTCTCAAAATCAGGTGAGTAAACCAAAATATTGTCCAGATAGACCACCACAAACCTCCCCACCAAATGATGGAAAATATAATTTATGAAATGCTGGAATAACGCAGGTGCATTGGTCAAACCAAAACCAGACTCTCGAAATGTCCTTCCAGGGTATTGAACGCTGTTTAACATTCGTCCCCTTCTCTGATTCTAACCAGGTTGTAGGCTTCCCTTAAATCCAACTTGGAGAATACCTTAGCTCCTACAACCTGGCTGAACAAATCAGGAATCAGAGGAAGAGGGTATGGATCACGGATGGTAATTTGATTTAATTCCTGGAAATCTAAACAGGGACGTAGACCGCCATCTTTTTTCTTCACAAAGAAGAACCCTGCCACCACAGGCGAAGATGAGGGTCTGATATGTCCCTTCTCCAGACTTTCCACAATGAAATTCTTAATGGCTTGTCTCTCAGGGCCAGAAAGATTATACAGTCTGGATTTCGGTAGTTTAGCTCCGGACATCAGGTTAATAGGACAGTCATAAACACAATGAAGAGGCAAATCATGACACCCCCTCTCAGAAAAAACGTCCTTAAAACCTGACAGAAAAGCAGGCAATATTTCCGTAGAGACAGTAGCAAGGGAAATATCTAAACAGTTCTCATGGCAGTAATCACCCCATTCAATAATCTCCTCGGTTTGCCAATCCACCAATGGATTATGTTTAACAAGCCAAGGAATACCCAAAACAATCGGTGTGGGAAGATTGTCCAGGACATAGCAAGGGATTATTTCACAATGAACTGACCTCACCCTCAGTTTTACATTATGTACAATCCGAGTAAATGCTTTCTGTGCAAGTGGCGCCGAGTCAATGGCAAAGATGGAAATAGGTTCAGCTAAAGCACAGCAAGCAAGACCATGAGTTTTCACAAACTCATCATCAACCATGCTGACTCCGTCTCCACTGTCAACAAACACAGAAATGTTCTCGGTTTTGCTGTCTAGCACCACCTCTGCTGACAGGACAAAGCGGGAACTTCAGGTTGATAACAAATGTACCCCTTGTTTATTCAACTCCTGACTACCAAGAGTTAATCAAGACTCCTTTTGTTTAGGAATTGCAGGACAGGTCCCAACAAAATGTCCCTTTTTCCCACAAAAAAAATACGCCTTTTTTCCTGCGAATCTCCGGGGAGATGTATAATGTAGAGATACCCCCTAACTGCATGGGTTCCTCCACCTCCCCCAGTACTGGCGCAACTGCAGACCGCTCCCTCCGCAGAAGTACACAACCCCGACAAGAAGGCCCCGGAGAAGGTGGTCTCACCCGTCTATCCCGAAGGCATGTATCAAGACGTATGGCCAACGACATGGCAGTCTTCAAGGACTGAGGGGTTTCATATACTGCCAAGGCACCTTTCAACCTTTCAGTAAGCCCCTGACAAAATTGACTTCTAAGGGCTGAGTCATTCCATTTGGAATCCGTTGATCATCTACGGAATTCCAAACTGTACGTCTCCACTGACCGATTCCCCTGCTGAAGGCGACGTAGCCTAGACTCAGCCAAGGCCACTCGCTCAGGGTCATCACAGATGAGGGCCAGAGTCCCGAAAAACCCCTCCACAGACTGGAGACAAACCGAGTCCTGTGGTAAAGAAAAGTATGAGTATCTCCCTGCAGTAGAGAGATCACAATACCAACCCATTGCTCCTCATTTTCAGAGGAGTAAGGACAAAGTTTAAAATACAGTTTGCCGGCATCCTTGAATACAAAAAACTTGTCCCTACCTCCTGAAAACCTGTCCGGGAGGGCAACCTTGGGTTCAGGCTAGACAGGCCTACCTGCAGAGACCCCCACATTAGCGACCAGTAGCGGCTGATGTTGCTGCTGAACCTCAAAGTGGAAGTCATTCATCTCCAGGGACAGACAGCGGAACTGCTCTGAGAGCTCTGCAACAGTACCCATACCAAGGGAGAAAGGAAAAAAAAAAGTCCACGCCCAAAAACACAAAGAGGGAAAAAAAACAAAAACAAAGTCAGTCTTTTTTTTTTTTTTCCTTTTCAAAATGTGCTCGGCCGGCGATAATGTCACGCAAGGTGTGGGATAGACTTAGTGCAACACAAAGGGAAGAGGGAAAGGGGGCCCAGGATCTAGGGAAAGGGGTGAAGTGGAGACCTCCTAGGTTAATCTAGCATCACCCTGTCTCCCCTAACGTCCCTTTATTGACTCTTCACCAATCGCTGCATGCATACCTCGTCCTGTCTTTCCCTGGCATATGGCTAAGGCTAGGGAAGGGAGGAGATGAGCACTAGTCGATCTCCACTAAACACTATAGACATCAGGGGTGGACAAACAGGGGGAAATTGCTTAGCTTTAGACGAACTCCAGACAAATGCGCCCATGTCCTCAAGCTCCAGAGAGAATGACGTACTGCTCTTTCTAAAGCCTTCACAAGTAGTAATGAATATCACCAGCACCTCCCTCTGAAACACAGCAGGTATTTATACACCCAGGCAGGGTGTTAATTAGCTAGAGGAAGGTAGCGGCTGGGTCATAGAGACAGCCGCTAAGAAGATGTCTGTAATGCCAAACGTAGAGCTCTCCTGGAACCAACTGCACGTCGACTGTCTGTCACTTCTGACACACCCGTGACAGTATATCATCAATGTATCTGCTGTACCACTTAATGGAAGCATGAAAGGGATTATCATTGTATATGGTTGTACCTGAAATAGGAAATTACGTTCATAAGAGCGATTACAATCTATGAACCGCACGTCATTGTTTCCGATATACCAGATTTTGCGGATAAGATGCACCGGTTTATAAGACGCACCCCAAATTTTGGGGAGGAGAATAGGAAAAAAATGTTTTTCTTATAAACCAGTGCGTGTTATAATCAGCTTAACTGGGGGGCCGAGGCGTTGTTGGAGCGGGGTCACAGGTGGCAGGGTCAAGGCACGACGGGGCGTTCGGAGGCAGGAGTCGGGAGATCACTGCTGCCGGAAGATCCTGCCTTCCGGCATAGGCAGGAGTCAACAAATAGCTGCGGGTCCCATGCTTGTAGGTAGTAGGAGGTGTTCAGTGGTGTGGGGTTCAGCCGATATTTTGAGAAAGCAGGAGCCCCACACCTTTCATACTTTCTAATGCGGTGGGCTCCAAGAAAATAAAATAGTCCCCGGAGGCCATTGAGGCAATTGAGATCTCGGGAGCCGAGATCTCAATCTGAGCCTGCGCTGCCTCTGGTGGCCATTTTCCCAGAGCCCACCAGATAGAAGAGTATGGAAGGTGCAGGGCTCCGGCTTTTACAAAATGACGGCGGAGCCCCCGCACCACCGTACACTTCCTACTACAAGCATGGGACCCGCAGCATGGAGCCCAAAGCCATCTCCTGACTCCTGCCTCTGTCAGAAGGTAGAAGCTTCCAGCAGCAGCGACCCTGGGACCCCGCTCCACTAACGCCGGTAAGCTCCACTGCTGTTCGGATTATAGGACGTACCCCCATTTTTCTCCCAAATTTGGGGGGGGAAAGTGCGTCTTATAATCCGAAAAATATGGTATAATGTCTTCACCATCCATTCACCAGCTGAAGACTAAAAGAGAATCTTTTTGTCCTCCATCTAGTCTGTTTATGATAATATACCATTTATTTAATGGTATAGGAAAGAGCATTATGGCTAGACAAGAATGGGGTAATCTTCGGCACAACCATCCGGTAATAAAACCAATTTCTTTATTGAAAATGTTTAAAAACAGAGTGGATCCATTGATAAAATTGAACTGACGCATTTCTGGCAATTGATGCCCTACTACGACTAAGGGCATCTCTTGCCAGAAATGCATCCATTTCAATTCCCTATTCCTGTCTACCTTGAATGCTGCATTTACAAGTGGTATCGGCAGCCACCAATGACAGTTTTCTCAACACTGAAAATCGAGCGACGTGGTAAGCACAATATGTATCTTATTTCCAGAAAGTGCATTATACTGTGCTTTTACTAATATTTTTTTACAATGAGTCCCTATGATGAATGGATGATACAGCATCCATCTAGATTGTTGCCACTGTCAAAACAAGTGACTTTTTCTATGACCCCAATCTACTTCTGCAGCATTTTGGAGTACACTTGTACTATAATATTATTATATTATATAATATTATTATATAATGTCTATATCCATAGGATAAGAGTTTGTTAAGGTTCTCCTCCTATTAGCATTATACACTGCTCAAAAAATTAAGGGAACACTTAACACAATGTAACTCCAAGTCAATAACACTTCTGTGAATTCAACTTGTCCAGTTATGAAGCAACACTGATTGTGAATCAATTTCTCCCGCTGTTGTGCAAATGGAACAGTCAACTGGTAGAAATGATAGTCAATTAGCAAGAACCTCCCTATGAAGTAGTGGTTCTGCAGGTGGTGAACTCAGACAATCATCATTCTTTTTGGCTGCTGTTTTTGTCACTTTTGCATCATGTCATTGCTCTCACCCCTAGAGGTACAGTAGCATGAGGCGGTGTCTACAGTACAACCCACAGAAGTTGCTCAGGTACTGCAGCTCATCCAGGATGGCACATCAATGCAAGCTGTGGCAAGAAAGGCAGTTGTCTGTCAGCACAGTGTCCAGACACAGGCAAGTTCATCAGGAGACATGGAGGGGGCCATAGGGGGGCAACAACCCAGCAGCAGGACTGCTACATCCTCCTTTGTGCAAGGAGGAACAGGAGGAGCAGTGCCAGAACCCTGCAAAATTACCTCTAGCAGGCCGCTAACATCCATGTGTGTGCTCAAACTGTCAGAAACAGACTCCATGAGGGTGTTATGAGGGCCCGACGTCCACAAGTGGGTGTTGTACTTATAGTCCAACACCGTGCAGGGCGATTGGCATTTGCCAGAGAACACCAAGATTGGCAGATTCCACATTCGCGCCCTGTGATCTTCACGGATGAGAGCTGGTGACAGTCTAGAGACGCCGTGGAGAATGTTCTGCTGCCTGCAACATCCTGCAGCATGACCGGTTTGGCAGTGGGTCAGTAATGGTGTGGAGAGGCATTTCTTTGGAGGGCCGCACAGCCCTCCATGTGCTCGCCAGAGGTAGACTGACTGCCATTAGGTCCCGGGATGAGATCCTCAGACCCATTGTGAGACCATATGCAGGGGTGCAGTGGGCCATGCGTTCCTTTTGATGCATGACAATGCTAGGCCTCATGTGGCTGAAGTGTGTCAGCAGTTCCTGCATGATGAAGGTATTAATGATTTGGACTGGCCTGCCTGTTCCCCACACCTAAATCCAATTGAGAACATCTGGGAGATCCTGTCTCGTTCCATCCATCAACGCCACGTTGCACCACAGACTGTTCAGGAGTTGACTGATGCTTTAATCCAGGTCTGGCAGGAGATTTCCTCAGGGGAACATCCGCCACCTTATCAGGAGCATGCCCAGGCATTGTAGGGAGGTCATACAGGCACGTGGAGGTCACACACACTTGAATTTCCAACTAAAAACTGGAAAATGCCACTGTGCTATTTTTACTAACAAAGAGTGATACGGATATACTGTATGTTGCGGAACATACATCTGGATCACTTTTTGTTAATAAAATATTAGCTGTGGACATTGCAGGTTTGTTCCTAATTGGTCATAATTTATGGTACATTGAAGTGAGTATTTTTAGTGCAGTGGCATTTTCCAGTTTTTATTTGGCAATTCAAGTATTTATCAATCCAGGGATGTTGATTGTCACTAGCTGCTGACATACTTGATACAATGACACACTAGTTAGCGTGGGTGTCTCTATTGTTTACCCTTTTTTTCCGTAGTTCACACACACTGCTGAGCATCATTTCCTTGTCTTGAGGCATTTCCACTGAAGTTGGATCATCCTGTAATTTGATTTTCCACTTTGATTTTGAGTATCATTCCAAATCCAGACCTCCAGGGGATGTTAATTTTGATTTACATTTTTCATTTTTATTTTTTATTGTTCTCAACGCATTCTACTGTAACATCCCTGGTGGCGTGCTGGCATGGCTTACCACCTCGCACCATGCAAGACCGCCATCTTACCTATCAGTCCAGGCTGCACACTTTGCTCCAGTACCTGCTGTGTGCATGTCTCTTGTCTGATTGCTTAGGGCGGCGGCGCGGTTACTGCCTGATTCTTATAGTTACTGTGTGCGCACTCCTAATGCGTCCCCAGCCTATTGCTGTGAGTCACTGGATACTTAAACCCCCTCCACCCAGTAGGAGGTGCCTGAGCAACACTTTCTTTCAGTGTGTTCTGTGCAACTGAGTTGCCAGGTCCTGTCCTGTATCTTGTCTGTTTCCGCCACCCTGGGGGCTGAATACCCAGGCCTGTTACCTGTATCTGTGACTTTAATAAATAGCAAGAGGGTAAAACATAACCTTTATTCAGTATTATTTTTTAAAAAAGGTTCAAAAAAAGGTGCAAAGTGCATGCATAAGTACAAGAAGTACCAAAGTACAAAAATATTAAGATACAATAGGAAACTTATCCTTATCCTGATGGTGTTCCTATATAAGAAATAGGTCACACAAGACCTTTGAAGAAATAATTTCTCAGGTAAATGATGAATACTAACAAAGATAATCTCACTGGTATAGATCACCAAACAACCGTGTCCTCTCTAGCTATTTCCCATCCATAATTCAGCCAAATAAGATAAGGTATTGATGTAAATACAATACACAGCGTATGGGAAAGGTATACGCTAGTAAGTGTATAAAGCAACTCAGCCAACCATACAGAACAACAACAACAACAAGAATGTATTCATTATATCCACAACTGAATAAACTATTTTGTGGCATTAAACATTATTATATAATCATAGAGGAAATTTTTCAACTTATCTGATCCTCCATTAATGATGGGTATGCAGTCTCAACGCAGGCAGGCTCCCGACGCATTTCCCTTTGATCATCAGGGAAGTAAAGTGCCTATAATCATGCCTCCATTCGTTGGATATGCTTTAGTGGCTGGCTAGTAGTACCCATTGCTGCAGTGCCTCTTATACATGTTCTGCATGCTGAAAACAGCGTTTACTTCCGGGTATGACATCATATCCTGTGCGCAGACCACACAGGACGATAAAAAATGACAACTTCCGGTCTGTGGAACGCATATGGAACGCACTAGAGTCGCGCATGCGCAGTAGCGATCTCAAAATGAATCGCAGTAGTGATCTCAAAATCGCTTCCTAGATACAATATGCTAATAGAGGGCGTGTATCTAACAAACATGCTCACGATGAACTAGTGCCAGACGCTAAATTATAAGCAATATGAAAGCGTCAAAATGTGATCAAATAAGCCCAAATATAAAGAATAAGAGCCACAACAGACCACATACCACAAATTATGTACAGTACCTAGTCACAGATCTACATAAGCGTACGCAAATGAACGCAGAATTACCAAAGCCAATTGCGATAAGGGAAGAATATGGTAGTATAGAGGTAAACAAAAAATGGAAAAAATAGCCAGGGATCACTGAGCTCGCATATCGACACAAACATGTGTATGGCAAGGTGGGAAAAAGGGGGAGAAAGGAGAGGATCTTGCATGTCCCTATGGTAGCTAGACTTAACTAGCCTTACCTACCGCGGAGGTTGGCACCCTAAGGGAAACGAGAATGGCGCCCCCACTCGTCGACGGCTGACCCTCTCTAGGATAACCCTGATTGGCCCTCTCACTATAAAAAAGAAGGATAGTTGTTCATTAAGACCTGAGGGTTGTGTTGTCCTGAGCCAGAAAATTCACTTGCATTCTTTTTGTAGGATTTTCTGGTCCCAATTACCACCTCTGACTGAGGGTGCAATCCTGTCATTTCCCATAAACTGAATGAAGTTAACATCACCCCCATGATTGACATTAATGTGATTCGATATTGGGGTGTCACGTTTGTTTACAATATCACGGACATGTTCTCTTATCCTTCTTCTAAATTCCCGTCTAGTCTTGCCCACATATTCTATTCCATAACGGCATGTAGCTTTATAAATCACTCCTGTCGTGCGACAGTTGATAAAATGACGTATAACATACTCTTTCCCAGTCACATTCCCTACAAAGGATCTGCCCTTTATCACGGATTTACATGCGCAGCAATTGCCACAACTGTAGCAACCCTTTGTCTGGTTACCCAACCATGATGGATCTGATGTCTCTTTGAAAAAACTATGAACCAACCTATCCTTGAGCCATCTGCCTTTACGATAGGTAATCTGAGGAAAGGGACCTACCGTTTCTTTGATGTCTGCATCCATAAGTAAGATCGGCCAGTGGCGTTTCAAAATCTCTCTGACTCCCTTGGCCCCACTGGAGAAGGTAGTAATGAACCTTGAGATCCCCTCCTTTTCTTTCATAACCTTGGGGGTCAACAAAGTCTTTCGATCTCTAGATAGTGAGTCATTATAGGCCTCAGCAAGTATGTATTCAGGATAGCCTCTCTCAACAAAACGTCCACGTAAGTCATGGGCCTGTTTCTTAAAAGTACCGAGATCAGAGCAATTCCTGCGTATCTTTAAATATTGTCCTTTCGGAATTCCTCTCTTAAGAGCGCCAGGATGACTACTCTCCCATCTCAAGAGAGAGTTTGTAGCCGTTGGTTTCCTATAGTTACTAGTGCTCAATTCACCAGTGTTATTTCTCTGAACACAGACATCAAGAAATGGTAGTTTGTTATAATTACATTCATGTGTGAATCTTAGACCAATGTTGTTCACATTAAGTTGTGTAACGAAATCACCAAACGAAGATTCCGATCCCCTCCAGATAACAAAAATGTTGTCAATGTAGTGTCGCCAAACAATGACGTTGTCACTCAGAGGGATGGCTGGTTCACAAAAGACCATAGTTTCCTCCCACCAGCCCAGGAAAAGGTTAGCATACAAGGGGGCACAAGGGCTCCCCATCGCAGTACCCCTGAGCTGGTGGAAGTACTTCCTGTCGAAAGGTTGTTTGGTGAACTATACCAGTGAGATTATCTTTGTTAGTATTCATCATTTACCTGAGAAATTATTTCCTCAAAGGTCTTGTGTGACCTATTGCTTATATAGGAACACCATCAGGATAAGTTTCCTATTGTGTCTTAATATTTTTATACTTTGGTACTTCTTGTACTTATGCATGCACGTTGCACCTTTTTTTGAACCTTTTCTAAAAAATAATACTGAATAAAGGTTATGTTTTACCCTCTTGCTATTTATTATTGTAACAAACTGGGTACCACTTATTTGCTATTTTTGTCTGTATTTGTGACTTCTAGTCTGCTCCGCCACCCTGGGGGCTGTATAACCAGGCCCGTTATCTGTATCTGTGACTTCTAGTCTGTTCCGCCACCCTGGGGGCTGTATATCCAGGCCTGTTACCTGTATCTGTGACTTCTAGTCTGTTTCCGCCACCCTGGGGGCTGAGTTCCCAGGCTCGTTCCTGTATCTTGTTCCTGGTTCAGTTCCTGTCTGAACTGTGTCCTAGCCTGTTACCTGTTTTGTCTCTATGTCCGAACCTTCCCTTTTCCTGCAGTGTCTGAACCTGCACCTAACTCTAACTCGTTGTCTCTGCACTTCTGTTTGTGAGTTTTGTGTCCACTCGCTACTTCATTGCAAGTACCTTGTGTGTATCTGGTTCTGCTTGTCCACCGCACCTGCGGTTTCGCACTGCTCTGCTTGTCCACCGCATCTGCGGTTTCGCTCTGCTCTGCTTGTCCACCACATCTGCGGTTTCGCTCTGCTCTGCTTGTCCACCGCATCTGCGGTTTCGCTCTGCTCTGCTTGTTCACCGCATCTGCGGTTTCGCTCTGCTCTGCTTGTCCACCGCATCTGCAGTTTCGCTCTGCTCTGCTTGTCCACCGCATCTGCGGTTTCGCTCTGCTCTGCTTGTCCACCGCATATGTGGTTTCGCTCTGCTCTGCTTGTTCACCGCACCTGCGGTTTCGCTCTGCTCTGCTTGTTCACCGCACCTGCGGTTTCGCTCTGCTCTGCTTGTCCACCGCATCTGCGGTTTCGCTCTGCTCTGCTAGTCCACCGCACCTGCGGTTTCGCTCTGCTCTGCTTGTCCACTGCACCTGCGGTTTCGCTCTGCTCTGCTTGTTCACCGCACCTGCGGTTTCGCTCTGCTCTCCTTGTCCACCGCATCTGTGGTTTCGCTCTGCTCTGCTTGTCCACCGTACCTGCGGTTTCGCTCTGCTCTGCTTGTCCACCGCACCTGCGGTTTCGCTCTGCTCTGCTTGTCCACCGCACCTGCGGTTTCGCTCTGCTCTGCTTGTCCACTGCACCTGCGGTTTCGCTCTGCTCTGCTTGTTCACCGCACCTGCGGTTTCGCTCTGCTCTCCTTGTCCACCGCATCTGTGGTTTCGCTCTGCTCTGCTTGTCCACCGCACCTGCGGTTTCGCTTTGCTCTGCTTGCCCACCGCACCTGCGGTTTCGCTCTGCTCTGCTCCGCTTGTCCTCCGTGCCTGCGGTTCTGCTCTGCTAGTCCACCGCACCCGCAGCTCTGTTCCTGTATCCCAGTCTGTACTGGTCCCTATCCAGCCTGCTTTCCTACCTGCCAGTATCTGCCAGTCTGCATACCAGCTGTGCTTGCCAGCACCCGCCTGTCTGCATACCAGCCGTGCCTGCTAGTACCCGCCTGTCTGCATACCAGCCGTGCCTGCATTCCCCGATGTGGGTCAACAGTAGAGATGAGCGTTGTTCTACTCGAACTGTTCGCCAATCTCAAATTCGAGCTGTTTTGGGCGGTGTTCGAGCCGGTCGGCGAACACGAACAATTTGAGAAAAATTCGGCTGTTCGAGGTTATGTTCGATAACTGTTCGTGCACCAAAATCATAACTGGATTTTTTCTCAGTAATGATGAAAATTAATGTTAATACGCAGTTTGAGTGTACAGCGGGGCGGGGGGAGGGGCAGGGGATGGATCTCTGCAGGAACAATGAAGATCTCCATTTTTTTTTCTCTTTCCCGCATTTGCAGTGGGGAGGTGCAATCTGTCAGCCTATCAGCAGCGCACACACGGAGCGAAGTGCTTTTTTTCACACAAGCAAGGGCATGTGTGATTGGCAGTGTATGTCACATGTCCTTGCCCTATAAGACCAAGCCATTTTCCCCGTCGCCACCATTTTCTCACTGCTGCAGCTGCGTGTTAGACGGCACCGCTGTTGCTGTGTGCGCTATACCTTGTTAATTTCAAGCCAATTTTCGCACAAATATACAGATAGCTTGGGAGTAGGGAATAGTTGTGATTGCAGTCCTTTTAAGTACTAGGTTACAGCATTTCCTACGACTTTTATCAGGCAGGTCTGTGCTCTTAAATAGATAGATTGTGGGAGTAAAGACTAATTGTAATTGGAGTCCTTTTCAGGACTAGGTTACATCAGTTCCTATCAGTTTTTGCCAGGCAGGTCTGTGCCAGTGCTGTGCAAGTTTTTTTCACAGCATTTGGCTGAATCTAGCAAAGCTAATCCTTTTTGGCCTATTGCAGAGTGTGTTAGTCAGTGGAGTAGCCTATCTGTGTTGCAAGATATACCACCTGTGTATAGAATACCAATTTTTTTACTGCACCTAGTGAAGTAAAATCTTTTGGGCATAGCATCATTCTATTAGTCCATCTATACTGACCTCCATCAGGTTGCAAACTGAATATAATTTTTTTCTGCATCTAGCTCTGAAAAAATATTTGGGCTTCTAGCGGTGTGTGGGACTTGGTCTATTAGTCCATCTATACTGACCTCCATCAGGTTGCAAATTAAAAATAATTTTTTTCTGCATCTAGCTCTGAAAAAATATTTGGGCTTCTAGCAGTGTGTGGGACTTGGTCTATTAGTCCATCTATACTGACCTCCATCAGGTTGCAAATTAAAAATAATTTTTTTCTGCATCTAGCTCTGAAAAAATATTTGGGCTTCTAGCAGTGTGTGGGACTTGGTCTATTAGTCCATCTATACTGACCTCCATCAGGTTGCAAATTAAAAATAATTTTTTTCTTCATTTATCTCTGAAAAAATATTTGGACTTCTAGCAGCGTGTGGGACTTGTTCTATTAGTCCATCTATACTGACCTCCATCAGGTTGCAAATTAAAAATAATTTTTTTCTGCATCTAGCTCTGAAAAAATATTTGGGCTTCTAGCAGTGTGTGGGACTTGGTCTATTAGTCCATCTATACTGACCTCCATCAGGTTGCAAATTAAAAATAATTTTTTTCTGCATCTAGCTCTGAAAAAATATTTGGGCTTCTAGCAGTGTGTGGGACTTGGTCTATTAGTCCATCTATACTGACCTCCATCAGGTTGCAAATTAAAAATAATTTTTTTCTTCATTTATCTCTGAAAAAATATTTGGGCTTCTAGCAGCGTGTGGGACTTGTTCTATTAGTCCATCTATACTGACCTCCATCAGGTTGCAAATTAAAAATAATTTTTTTCTGCATGTAGCTCTGAAAAAATATTTGGGCTTCTAGCAGTGTGTGGGACTTGGTCTATTAGTCCATCTATACTGACCTCCATCAGGTTGCAAATTAAAAATAATTTTTTTCTGCATCTAGCTCTGAAAAAATATTTGGGCTTCTAGCAGTGTGTGGGACTTGGTCTATTAGTCCATCTATACTGACCTCCATCAGGTTGCAAATTGAATAAAAAAAAATTCTGCATCTAGCTCTGAAAAAATATTTGGGCTTCTAGCAGTGTGTGGGACTTGGTCTATTAGTCCATCTATACTGACCTCCATCAGGTTGCAAATTGAATAAAAAAATTTTCTGCATCTAGCTCTGAAAAAATATTTGGGCTTCTAGCGGTGTGTGGGACTTGGTCTATTAGTCCATCTATACTGACCTCCATCAGGTTGCAAATTAAAAATAATTTTTTTCTGCATCTAGCTCTGAAAAAATATTTGGGCTTCTAGCAGTGTGTGGGACTTGGTCTATTAGTCCATCTATACTGACCTCCATCAGGTTGCAAATTAAAAATATTTTTTTTCTGCATCTAGCTCTGAAAAAATATTTGGGCTTCTAGCAGTGTGTGGGACTTGGTCTATTAGTCCATCTATACTGACCTCCATCAGGTTGCAAATTAAAAATAATTTTTTTCTTCATTTATCTCTGAAAAAATATTTGGGCTTCTAGCAGCGTGTGGGACTTGTTCTATTAGTCCATCTATACTGACCTCCATCAGGTTGCAAATTAAAAATAATTTTTTTCTGCATCTAGCTCTGAAAAAATATTTGGGCTTCTAGCAGTGTGTGGGACTTGGTCTATTAGTCCATCTATACTGACCTCCATCAGGTTGCAAATTAAAAATAATTTTTTTCTGCATCTAGCTCTGAAAAAATATTTGGGCTTCTAGCGGTGTGTGGGACTTGGTCTATTAGTCCATCTATACTGACCTCCATCAGGTTGCAAATTAAAAATAATTTTTTTCTGCATCTAGCTCTGAAAAAATATTTGGGCTTCTAGCAGTGTGTGGGACTTGGTCTATTAGTCCATCTATACTGACCTCCATCAGGTTGCAAATTAAAAATAATTTTTTTCTGCATCTAGCTCTGAAAAAATATTTGGGCTTCTAGCAGTGTGTGGGACTTGGTCTATTAGTCCATCTATACTGACCTCCATCAGGTTGCAAATTAAAAATAATTTTTTTCTTCATTTATCTCTGAAAAAATATTTGGGCTTCTAGCAGCGTGTGGGACTTGTTCTATTAGTCCATCTATACTGACCTCCATCAGGTTGCAAATTAAAAATAATTTTTTTCTGCATCTAGCCCAGCCAATAGTTTTGGCCTAATACCACAGTTTGGCCACTCAGCTCTGCTCGGTTACCATCCATTGTTTTTTTGTGCAAACAACTCCAGAGTTGTGAATTAGTTAACCACCAAAATGAGTGGAAAAAGGCCTGCTGCTGGTGGAAAGGGGAATAGGCGTGTTGGGAAGGGGAAAAAAGGTTGTGTCCGTGGGGTAGGTGCAGAAGAAAGACCATCTTCCAGCCAAACTAAAATGTCTACTTCTTTTAGCGGACAATGTGATAAGATCCCTTTCTTACGGCCACGCCAATCGCTACAAATTCCAGATGAGGCACAAAAACAGCAGGTGCTTCAACGGATATCAAGTGCTCCTTTAAGTGGGCTCTCCTCCACATCAACTTCAACATCACAAATACTCCAGTCCTCAAAGGTGTCACCCAAATCGCACTTGCTTCCTCACAGCTCCCAAATCTCCAGCTGCCCGTCTGAGTATGAGGTAGAACAGATGGTTGAGTCTGCAGAGCTGTTTACTCATACTATAGCCTGGGAATCAGAGGTCGACTCCAGCGCTTCTGTGAATCCAGACGAGGAAATGATCTGCACTGATGCCCAGAATCTTTATGAGTCGGATCCAGGACCAGACGCAGAAGGTTCTGACCATAATGTAGACCCTCATTCCCAAACTGTAACTCCTGTTGGTGGAGACAATGAGGAAGACGATGATAAGACTGAAATACCTGATTGGAGCGACAACTTTAGTTTTTTGTCAGGGCAGGAACAGGTTGGCTCTGAGGACGACGGGTGTGATAACGCACAGGGTGATGATGATGAGGTCGGAGATCCCACTTACTGTCAACCCACAGTCAGCCAAGAGATGAGGTCAGCAGAGGAGGTGGAGGAAGATGCTAGTGACGACGAGGTCAGGTTGCGCCTTCCTGGACAGAGACGTAGTACTGGAAGCACGTCAACAACTGCATCCTCAAACACAACTCTGCCTCTCACCACAAGTCGTGGTGGCTCTTCAGGTCGCATGGGTGCTAAGCCTTGCATAGCCTGGGCATTTTTTCAGATCGATAAAGATGACCCAACTCGTGTTATCTGTAACATTTGTCAGCAAAAGCTAAGTAGAGGCCAAAAAATACATAGTTTGAGTACTTCATGCATGAACCGGCACATGGACATGAAGCATAAGTTGCAGTGGGAAGCTCAGTGTGCTACAATGCGGCCTAGCCGGCCGGGCCAATCACCGTCTGCCATATCTTGTGCATCCGCGGCCTCTTCATCCTCTGTGACTGGGGGGACAGCAGTCACACCTGTTTTGGGGCGCAGACCTGCCACCTCTTTACCCGCAACAGCCAGCGTGATTGGCAGGTCATCATTTTCTTTGGAGGTGGTAACACCAGCTGGTGTTGAGCGCTGTCCGACATCGATAGCACCACCTTTGGATCAAGGCAACCTAACATGTCCGCCTGCATCTTCCTCACAGACCGGCAGTTTGCCGCGGACACCCTTATCAACCCCGTCTAAGCACAATAGCCAGCCATCGGTCCCTCAGATGTGGACAAGTAAAAGACCATTTCCTCCTAGCCATGAGAAAGCTAAGAGGTTGAATTTCACCATCTGCAAGCTCTTGGCTACAGAAATGCTGCCTTTCCGCCTGGTGGACACAGAGGATTTTCGAGACCTTATGTCCGTCGCAGTGCCCCAGTACCAGATGCCCAGTCGGCACTACTTCTCAAAGAAAGGTGTGCCTGCACCAGCATGTCGCACACAACATCACCGCTTCTTTGAGAAACTCTGTGTGTGACAGGGTGCATTTCACCACAGACACTTGGACGAGTAGGCATCGACAGGGGCGTTACATGTCGCTGACTGGGCACTGGGTAACTATGGTGACAACAGGACAAGGGGCTGCTGTCCAAGTCTTGCCGTCCCCACGAGTTGTGCGTCAATCCTCTTTATGTCAAAGTTCCTCCACTGCTTCTGCCTCCTCAACCTCCTCTCGGTCTTCCACCTGCACCCAAAGCCTGTCTGGTCATGCCACAAGCTTTCTAACTGCGCAGAAGGGATCCTGCACACCTCCTTACTATGCTGGCAGTAGGGCTCAACGTCATCAGGCGGTTTTTACATTGAAATGTCTGGGAAATGTGAGTCACACAGCTGAGGAGTTGTGGTCAGCTCTGGAGAACCAATTTCATGAATGGTTGTCTCCACTGGACCTGAAACCAGGGAAGGCCGTGTGCGACAATGCTGCAAACCTGGGTGCGGCCCTTCGCCGGGGCAATGTCACACACAGGCCTTGTATGGCTCACGTGTTGAACCTGGTTGTCCAGCAATTTTTAGCCCACTATCCCAGACTAGATGGCCTTCTGCAGAGGGCACGGTCGCTGTGTGCTCACTTCCGCCGTTCGCATCCCGCAGCTCAGCGACTTACATCTCTACAGAAGTCGTTGGGCCTGCCACTTCACCGGCTAAAATGCGATGTGCCTACCCGGTGGAATTCAACTCTGCACATGTTGCAGCGACTGTGGCAGCACCGACAAGCCCTGGTGCAATACGTTCTGACGTATAGCCTGGGCCAACGAGATTCAGAGGTGGGGCAAATCACGCTGGAGGAGTGGTCTCAGATCAGGAACCTATGCACCCTTCTGCACAGTTTTGAAATGGCGACGAAGATGTTTAGTGCTGACGATGCCATTATCAGCATGACTATTCCGGTGATTTACATGCTGGAGCACATGTTAAACAGAATTCGGAGTCAGGTGGTGGCACAAGAGGAGGTGGAGGAAGTAGAGGAGGAGGAGTTGTATGCGGAAGGGCTAACATCTGCAAGGTCCAGACGGTCGGCAGCACCAAGGCGGCAGGCATGTGAGGGTGGGGGAGATGGTTTTACCAGGGCGCATGGTAGCAGCCAAACTAGTGAGGAAGGTGCAGGAGCCCAGGAAGAAGTGGAGGACGAACTGATGGAAGACTCATCAGATGAGGGAGACCTTGATCACATTTCTGTTGTGCGAGGTTGGGGGGAGAGGACAGAGGAAGGAAGCATGATTGTTACCTCGCCACCAACACAACAGGGACTTGGTGCTCCTGGATGCGCAACACACATGAGTGCCTTCTTGCTGCACTACCTGCAACATGACCCTCGAATTGTGAGAATTAGAAATAATCCTGACTACTGGGTTGCCACACTGTTAGATCTCCGGTACAAAAGTAAATTTGCAGAAATTATTCCTGCCATAGAAAGGGATGCACGCATGCAGGAGTATCAGCAGAGACTGTTGCAGAATCTTACATGTGCTTTTCCACAAAATACCAGTGGTGCACGTAGTGAATCTCACAGTTCCAACTTGCCAACCGTGGGACCGTCAAGTGTTCAGCACTCAAACCGTAACAGAACCACAGTATCTGCTGGTAACATCAATTTTGCGGAATCATTTCACCACTTTTTTAGCCCATCCTTTGCAAGGCCACAGGAGACAAGAAGTCTGACACATAGTCAACGCCTAGAGACGATGGTACAGGAGTATCTCCAAGTAAACATTGAAGCCACGACTGTGTCACTGGACCCTTGCTCTTTTTGGGCTTCCAATCTGGATAAATGGCCGGAGCTAGCCACTTACGCCTTGGAGATCTTGTCATGCCCCGCAGCCAGCGTTCTGTCTGAACGTGTGTTCAGCGCTGCTGGTGGTGTGCTGACAGATAAGCGCACGCGGCTCTCCACTGATAATGTAGACAGACTCACGTTCATAAAGATGAACAAATCATGGATCCGAAACGACTTTTCTACCCCTGTGTCATCCTGGGGAGAGTAAAAGCTTGATGATTGGTTAAAATCACCCTACCAACCGTTTTAAGCTTTCAAATTACTAATCATGTTTATCTGTATCTTGACTGGAAAATAATTTGGGCTTTGTAGCAGTGTGCAGCACTGATCCTATTAGGCCATCTATAATAAGCTTCACCAGATTTAAAATTAAAAATAATTTTTAGCTGCATCTAGCCCGGAAAATAATTTTGGGGCTCCGAGATGCACAAGACACATAAGTGCCTTCTTGCTGCACTACCTGCAGCATGACCCTCATATTGTCAGAATTCGAAGTAATCATGACTACTGGGTTGCCACACTCTTAGATCCCCCAAACTTTTCGATCAACCTTTTCATTTTAATAAAGACCAAAAAAATGGTCATTTTTGAAATTATAAGCATTAGCAGGTTGTTAGAAACTGAAATCAAACAGTTTTCAACTCAAAACTTTATTGTAGGTGATGTTACATTTTCACATAGGACCCCTTGTTCGAAAGGAGCTTCTGAACTCTCTCGTCCATTGAATTTGTCAGGTTTTGGATGGTTTCTGCTTCACTTGTTTTGCATGAGGACAGAATACCCTCCCAGAGCTGTTGCTTAGATGTGAACTGCCTCCCGCCATCATAGACACTCCTTTTAATGATGCTCCAAAGGTTCTGAATGGGGTAGAGGTCAGGGGAGCATGGGGGTCACACCATAAGTTTGTCCCCTTTTATGCCCATATCAGCCAGAGATGCAGATGTTTTATGTGCAGCATGAGATGGTGTATTATCATGCAGAAAAATGATCTTGCTGTGAAATACACGGTTCTTCTTCTTGAACCATGGCAGGAAGTGCTGTTTGAGAAAATCCACATACATTATGGAGTTCATCTTTAGCGCCTTCAGGGATCCTAAAGGGGCCGACAATCTCTCTCCCCATGATTCCAGCCCAAAACATTACTCCACCTCCTCCTTGTTGGCGCTGTAGCCGTGTTTGCGTGGGGTGTCCATCAACCAGCCATCCTCCACTCCATTCATCTGGACCATCGAGCGCTGCACGGCACTCATCCGTGAACAAAACAGTTTTGAAATCAGTCTTCATGTAATGTTTGGCCCACTGGAGCCGTTTCTGCTTGTGTGAAGTGGATAGAGGAGGTCGACAGGATGGCATATGCACAGCTGCAAACCTCTGAAGGACCCTGCATCTTGTTGTTCGGGGGACGTTGGAGGCACAAGCAGCTTCAAAAACTTGTCTGCTGCTATGACAAGGCTTTTTTGCCGCTGCTGTTTCAACCTGACGTAATTGCCTGTAGGAAAGAGTCCTCAATTTGCCCTTATCAGCACGCACACGTGTGTACTGTGAATCAGCTACATACTTCTTGATTGCCAAGACACTTCATCCTGATCATCGCACAATGTTGATTGTAGTCATGCCTTGACCTAAACACTCCACAATTTGTTACTTCTCAGCAGCCGACACATCCTTTTTCTTTCCCATTTTGGCAGAAAATGTAGGCTGCTTAATAATGTGAGAGAGCCTTCTTAAGTAGTCTTGCCTTTCATTGGACACACCTGCCAAACTAATTAGCACAGGTGTCTGCAATTGCTTACAGTGATATAAAGAGCCCTGACACACATCACCATCAATGAGTTTAACTGACAAACAAACAAATTCTTCCCTTATCACTCCTAAACACTTTTGCATAATAATTTGGAGCGCGGTGTACATGTGCTTTTCCACAAAACACCAGTGGTTCACGTAGTGAATCTTACAGTTCTAACTTGCCAACCGTGGTCTGTATGGAATTGTTCAATAAAGGGCCCAAAATTAAGATAACATAGATGGGAGAGGTCTCTATGAATAGGAATTCCTAAGTATTTGATACCCTGTGAGGGCCAGGCAAAGGGAAAGTTGGACTGGATGGAATCCTATATGGATTTAGGGAGGGAGACATCGAGGGCCTCAGACTTCGCTGCATTGATTTTAAAATTTTACCATGTAACAAAGTGATCTATTTCAGCCATAACAGCAGGGATGGATATATGTGATTGAGTGATATATACTAGGACATCATCAGCAAATAGAGAGCACTTGTACTTGGTGCCTCCCACCTCAATCCACCTAATATTGGGGTTATGGCGAATTGATGAGAGCAGGTGCTCCGTCACTAGGATGTATAAGAGAGGGGACAGAGGACATCCCTGCCTTGTCCCATTGGTGATTGTGAAAGGTGATGAAAATGTTCTGACGCACCCCCTGGGCCTTGGGACACCCGGAGCCGGACCCTTTTTGGTGGATGCTGGTGGTTGTAGTCTTCGTGGCGGCGATCCGGTTCCGTGGCTCAGGGCGGTCAAACCAGTGGCGGAACTATTTATGTGGTTTTGATGTTTAAATGTCCGACTACGCCACCCGTGGATTGCGGTCAGAGTGAACCGCCGCTACAGGGCAGACCGCTAAGGCTGGTGTTGTGGGTGCAGCAGAGCGTAGCATAACTCCCCACGGGAGGAGTATAGCCTCAGGGCAGTGTATGCGGAGGATGGGGGTGATGGTGCAGGGCAGCAGCAGTAACGACACGGAGTCAGTGATGCAGTTCAGGGCCTTTACTCACAGTTCTTATTATCCAGACCACGTCTGCAGGTAACGGCTGCCCACGTCGTACTGTGCTCACCAGGTGAGGGGCTCAGACAACTCCCAGATAACTTTGGAGCGCTTCACAGGACCCCCTTTGTGTGTCCTTTGTCTGGCCTTTCTTACCAACACTTCTGTCCGGCTGCCTCGGGCCTCCTCTTGGTAAACTTGGCGCCAGTTTCCCTGACCCTATGTGGTGCCTTCCTAGCGGGTGGAGCAAGGGGCTGCGCCACATAAAATGTCAGAGCCTCCGGTTTCTAGCTGAGGGTCGTTTCCTGCCTCCACTAGTTCGGGGACCGGTCTCCCCCTTTGGCCTGACCCCTCCACGCAGGTGGATTCGGGCGTGCGGTGGCGACTCGCCCGTCCGCACCCCTGGGATCCCTTCATTCCTCGTTCCTGGAGCCTTCTCCGCTCCTCTTCCTTCCTTCTCCCTCTTGCAGGCCTGGGCCTCTGTTACTAGGCCCGCCTCCGGAGCAGAGCTCATGCAGAGCCCCTGCTCCCTGCCACTTCTGCTCAGACTTCTCTGCACTGAACTAAGATGGTGCCCACCTTTTATACTCCCTTCTCAATGCACCCAGGAACTGCTTCCTCCCTGCTCCTGCACTGCAGGGTTCCCCTTCCTCAGTGTTCCCTCCCCCCACTCCAGCCAGGGACAGGGACTGTCGTGCCCATCTCAGGGGCATATTGGTCGCCCTGCCCCACGGCAATGTGGTGTAATGCATGCAGGTGTCGGGTCCTGATCCACACTCCATCCTTATCTGAGAGTGAGATATCACACCTCTGGGTGAGGTGCAATACGTCTGTAGCAACCGAGCCCTCGGTGCTACAGTTCCATTTATCTTCAGCCTAGGTGACGTATTGTGATACAGGGCCGTGATTTTGGCTATAAAAGGGTCCCCTAGACCCCTACCCCAAGCTTTTTAAGAGAATCATATATGGCGTGCCAGGAGACTCTATGGAATGCTTTCTCAGCATCCAACGAGAGTATCTACTTACAAATTTTTAACTGCATCTAGCCCAGGAAATACTTTGTGCCTAGTAGCAGTGTCTGCTAGTCAGCGGATTATCCCGGCTGTTAAGCAAGCTACACCACCTGTAGTTTGGACACTTAATTTTTTCAAAGGAAATGCTTCGGGACCACGGGATACTTAGTGAAGAGCATCAGGAGGCACCCCAAGGCATAGGGGCTGGGACTGGCACTAGGATGCCTTGCGGTGGACAGCCGAGCTCGATCCTTATAAAAGCTTTTTAACTGCAGCAGCTTTAGTGGACGCTACTGGAGGTGGAATTACGCGGCTGCTGGCATGAGACTTGCCCTCCAATAGATCCTTGTAAATGGATTTAAAGTGTATTCATTCAAATTAGAGGGACAATTTAAATTAAAAAGCTTAGAGCTGCCTCCACCACAGGGGGGCTCTCTCGACCCACCAGCGGACAGGCACCAGTATTGGGAGAGGGGGGCTGGCCGTCAGGGTTCACCGCGGCTCTGGCACAAACCCGGCGACACGGAGGTGGCACGGGCAGGAGCGGACTGGCCGTCTCGGCTTCTCACTTTTTGGATTTTAGAAGGGCATGACATGCCTATATCTGTGTCTCCCCCTCCTTTTACTCCTCCACCTCTTTTCTTTTCGCATGACTATATGTACTTGTCACTTTTCCATGTGTTAGTTGTGTCTTCTGAGCAGTTTGTCAGCTTTTGGACACCTTTGAAGGTGTTTCCTATGTGTTTCTATGTGTTTTTGTTTGCCTGCCATTGGTTTTAACGGTGTTCGAAGGTGTTCGACGAACAGTTCGACGAACAGTTCGGCGAACACACGGGTGTTCGACGAACCGAACCGAACTCGAACACTACGGGGGTGGCTCAACACTAGTCAACAGCTGTGACCGGGGTCTGACCTGGAGTAGCACCTGGTCCCTCTGCTCGGTTCCTCCCTGGTTCACGGAGTCGACTGAGCAGCCGTGCGACCTTGGTCGGACCGAGTTGATACTTAGTCACGCCCCTCCAGGCACTCCTCGGTTCATGGTCCAGCGGGATCACTAACCACGCTCACGCCAGTCAGTCCTGGGGTGTGCGTAACATCTACTATGTAATGAATAACGATTTGCAACTGGAATATTTTATTCAGTCATATCTAGGATGTGGTATTTTAGTGTTCCCTTAATGTTTTTGAGCAGTGTATTTGTTTTTACCTGGACTCTGGTGTTGGGAAAAAAAATTTGGTTCCCTTGCTTCAGACATTCTGAAATCCCAAAATATAATTCATAGTAGGTTTTTTACATAGAACTTTATATGTCTGCAATAACAATATATCTACAATATTATAATTTTAGGAGGAAGAAAAGCCAGCTCTATATGTATACAATATAGTTACTAAAGAAAGAGTCCCAATAATGGGGAATATTCATCTTCTTGCTGAAAATGTCTCAAAACTCAAGTCTCTGTTGTCTGTGAAATGTGGATTTCCAGTCAGTGTTTTCTGCCTCCGGACATTAGAAGGAAAAGAAATGTACGACTGTAACACACTTAGGGACTACAATCTGGATCTAGGTATGTAACCTACTACCTCAAACATGTAGTTCCAAAAGGGGTGGTCTGAAGGCAAAGTCATTTTTCTCCTTATCCCATATTTATTTGATGGTATACTCTAAGCTATTTTCTAATATACTTGCTTTAAAAATTCCATACCGTTCCCTAACTACACTATCTAACTGCTATTGTATTTGTATCCCTTCTTGTGTGATGACACTTCATTTGAGAATCCAAGTGCATGCTGGGATACTCAAAGTGTCATCAGGGGGCAGAGGCTGGGGTCACTACTGCAGACCCTGCCTATCATGCAAGGTGTGGGAAAGACTAAGTGCAACACGAAGGGAAGAGGGGGAGGAAGCCCAAACACTAGGGAAAGGGGGAGTGGGGACCCCTAGGCAGATCTAATAACACCCTGCCTACCCTACCATCCCTATATAGGTTCCACACCGATCGCCGAGCAAGACCCTGAACCCTGTATATCCCTAGAGTTTGGCCCTAGATAGGGAGGGGGAGGGGTGAGCACTGGTCAGGCCCCACTATAAACTAAAGACAACAAGGAAGGCAAACAAAGGGGATTAACTTAGCTTGAGCAGACACCAGAGAAGTAATGCTAACTGTCCTCCAAGGCCACCAGAGAAGAAGCCAGCCAACAGCTAGTGCTCCAAGCATGCACAAAGGTACATAGAAGTATCACCAGCGTTTGCCTGGAGCAAACTGAGGGTTTTTAATGCCTATGCAAGGGTGTGTCAATCAGCTGCAGGAGGGAGGTCACTGCTGGGTCTTAAAAGAAGAAGGATTAAGAAGGTGTCTGCAATGCCAAATGCCAAGCGCAGGTACCTTCTACAGCCAAATCCAGAGTGACTGTCTATTACACCTGACACACCTGTGACACTGCCCCCTTCCTGAAACGAAGCAACATCAGTGACTCTCATGTCAGAGGTTGGTACCAGCTCTGTCCCTGCGGTGTCTTCCCTGTGCACTGTCTCCCCTATGCAGTGTCTCTTCCCCCACGAGTGGTGTCTCTTCCTTCCCCGATGCACTGTCTCCCCTGTTCCCTGTACGATGAGCACAGTGTCCACTCTGTTGGCGGCTTAGATGAATAGTAATATTCCATCAGCCCAGCGGTGGCAGAATACCTGACATAGACCAGTGATGGCACATGCGGGGGCGGCGCTGATCTCCAGCACCGCTCGGTATAGTGACACCGCTTTGCTGCCGGATTATTACTTTTCATCTATTTTTCAAGATTTTTTGAAAAAGCACCAAGAAATGGGCAGTATTGAAGACCATAGATGCCGTGGTTGGCCAAAGAAACTTTGCGCCGCAGATGAAACACACGTCATGCTTACTTCCCTTCAAAATAAAAAGATGTCAAGCAGTGTCATCAACTCAGCACTCACAACAACCAGTGGGACTCATCTACTCTTCAGAATAGTTTCCCTAGAATTGGTCTTCATGGAAGAATTACAGCTAAAGCCATACCTATGACATAAAGGCAAGGCCAAACAACTCAACTGTGCATGAAAAAATAGGAACAGGGATGCAAAAAAATGTCATCTGGTGCTCTGGACTGATGAGTCAAAATCTGAAATATTTTGCAATCCCAGAAGTCAGTTTGTTCGCCCAAGGGTCGGAGAGTGGTACAATAATGAATGAATGTCTGCAGGCAACAGTGAACCATGATGGAGGTTCCTTGCTAGTTTGTTACTGCATTTTCAGAAAATGGAGTTGGGGATTTGGTCAGGATCAATGGTGTATCAATGCTGAGAAATACAGGCAGATACTTATCTATCATGCAATACCACAAAGGAAGGGTCTGATTGGTTCTAGATTAATATTAAAAATATAAAACATAGCATTCATCCCATCAGCCGAAGGTGTTTTAAATATAGCTTGATCCTAACTGCCCATATAATTGTAGACTTTTACCCCAGTAGAGACATCATATTAGGTTAGGCTCCTAACATAGGGGTACACGTTGTCGCTGGCTGTTGGGCTCACATGAATTGGCCAATTTGAGCGCTAAGTACCTTCATTCTTTAACATGTTTTCTACAGAAGTAATGCAGTTCCAATTTCATATATTCAATGCTTACATATTATAGCATTTCAGAGTGCAGCTTTAATTAGTTGGTACCAGATTAATTCTTCAGCAGGATAACGACCCCAAACATACAGCAAGTGTCATTAAGACCTATATTCAACGTAAAAAAAAAAAAGTATCCTGGAAATGATTATATGGCCCCCACAGAGCCCTGATCTCAACATCATCAATTCTGTCTCGGACTGCATGAAGACACAGATGGATTTGTTGAAGACTACATCCACAGAAGATCTGTGGTTAGTTCTCCAAGATGTTTGGAATAACCTCCCTGATGTTCCTTTAAAAAATGTGTGCACGTGTATCTAGAAGAATTGATTCTGTCTTGAAGGCAAATGCTGGTCATACCAAATATTGATGTACAGTGTCGCTCACCTTGCATTTTGTTAACTGATAAAAATAAACTATTAACACTTCTGTTTTAGAAAAGCATTTCTGCATTGTAGTAATTTTCCCACATCTGCCTAAATGTTTTTCATGCAATGTGTGTGTATATACAGTACAGTGTATATAAATAATATATATATATATTGTGACAGAGTCACTGGTATGATATACGAGGGGAGGTATGTGTCACTCAGGTTGCGGTCCTGTGTGAACTGAAACCTACTAAATTTCTGCCAGCATGTTATATGCTGGGGGGTTAACTCTTAAAGGGTGTGGTTTTATGGGAATGGCAAAGAGGGTGGGAGGCCATTCCCCTACCTCCCCCCCAGAGTGTGGCTGAGCAAGGTTTAAATGTTCAGTCAGTTTTTTTTTCTCTGAGCAGTGTGTGGCCTGGAGAATGAAGTCTCCAGGCTGTGTTTGAGTAAAGCCAAAGAGCAACACTGGAGGAAGGGTGTTTGCGGCGACTTTATCGTGCTACCCAGAGCGGGCCAAGCCTCGCTTGATATCGTACTCTGCTATACCTTATCTTTTGTTTTCCTGTTAACCCCGAGAGGGTCTGTTTATTTTTATGGGACACTGCTGGAAGTTTATGCCACTGAATAAACCAACAGGAAGTTAACCCGAACCGTGTGTCCTGTGTCCGCCTCTGGAGGCCGTGCAAGTCGTTTTACCACAGTTGGTGTGAGAGTGCGTGCAAGATTCCAGTAACAAGTGTATCTGCCACAGAGACCGGTGGATGTCCTGGGTGAAGTCCGCCAGCTAGAGAAGTCCGGCAGCATGGAGGAGCTCATTAGGCACCTGGTGCATAGCCAACAACAGATGCATCAGCAGCATTTGCAGAGCATGCATCAGCAGCACTAGGAGACGCCCAAACTGTTGCTGCAACAGATCCAAGTGCAGCAAAAGGCGCAGCACCAGCAGGAGCAGCAACAGCAGATACAGCTTCTGGCGGACGCCATCCAGGGCAGGGCCACCACCCCACCCCCAGGGCCGACTGATGACTCCCACGTCAGGAAGGCGGTAAGACGGGTCATGCAGAAGATGACCCCCGGGGATGATGTAGAAGTATTTCTGACAGGCTTTGAGTGGGTGGCTGATCGGGAGAGACTTCCACCTGAACAATGGGCAGAGGTTCTGGCGCCATATTTGTTGGGTGAACCCCAAAAGGCATTTTACAACTTGACGCTGCAGGATGGCAAGGAATACGCCAATCTAAAGACAGAGATCTTGGCACGCCTGAGTGAATATGGCTGTGAGAGCCCAACGAGTCCACCACTGGGCGTATGCCAGAGACAAGCCCCCTCACTCACAGATGTTCGACCTACTGCATCTCATTCAGAATTGGTTGCAGCCATAGTTCTCCACTCCGGCCCAGATGGTCGAGTGGGTGGTGATTGATAGATTCGTGCACTCCCTTCCCAAGTTGGTACAGACTTGGGTTGCCCAGGGCGATCCCCAGAACGCAGATGACTTCATCGGCCTGGAAGAAAGGTACCAGGTGGTTGAGAAGTCCTTCGGGAAACCGGATATAATCACTTCTCCGTACTGGGATACTCAAAAGGTAGCAGGTTCACCATGGAAGGGGTCTAGAGCCACCCCTGGGGGGCGTCCCACTCCCACTGAAGGTGCAACAAGGACTGTTGTGAAAGATAGTCTGTTGGCAGTGTCACAACCTGGGACACGTAGCCGCCAGGTGTCATATGTCCCCTGAGCCCATGGACTGCAGCCTAGGCAGACGAGTCTCCTACTATGGTTATCCAGCATGCAATGTAGACTGTCAACCCGGCGAGGGGCCGCAAGCGAATATCGTGTCCGTTAATGAAGTAAAGGTGCTTGGACTGTTGGACTCTGGGAGTCTGGTGACCTTAATCAGAGCTACCCTTCCCCACCAGTTGATCCCTTCCAAAACTGTGGGCGTTCGGTGCATTCATGAGGATGCCAAGGACTATCCCGTGGCCACAGTGACAGTTGGAACAGACTGTGGTGCCCAGTCCCATGAGGTCGGGGTGGTTAAGAACCTGATACATCCCATCCTACTGGGCCATGATTTTTCTTTATTTTGGGACTTGTGGGGGAAGGGAACCGGACTAAGTAGCGTGAATAAAAAACAGGTCCCTGGAGAAGAACCCCCGATGAAATCTCAAGTGGATGAGTTCCCACTGTCTGTCCTTGCCGGCGATGAGGGTGAGACGGTGACCGAGGAGGCCGACCTCCTTGAGTTAGATATGTCCGGAGAGAACTTTGGGACTGCTCAAGTTCGGGACCTAATCTTAAAGGGGGCATGTCACCAGGTTACTGTATGTAATGGGGTTGCCCAAGAGCCGGAGGCCGATACAAGGTTCCCCCACTTTGCATTTCAGGGGGAGTTGCTATATCGGGTGGCTAAATTAAGGGGCGGTGAGACAGTGGAACAGCTGTTAGTGCCGGGGCCATACAGACGGAAGGTACTGGATATGGCCCATTCACATGTTCTGGGGGGACACCTAGGGGTCAAGAAAACTCAGGAGAGGATTTTAAGAAGGTTTTATTGGTCTGGGTGTTACCGAGAAATTCTCAACTATTTTAGGTCCTGCCCCTCCTGCCAGATAACCCCTCCCTCTTCCCACTTCCGTAGTCCATTAGCTCCACACCCCTTCATCAGGGCACCAACAGATATCTGTTGGTGCCCTGATGAAGGGGTGTGGAACACCCAGAAACGCGTAGGCATTTACCAATAAACAAGGATATTATTACATGTTCCTGACTTGAGGATCTTTCAGCGGCGCGGACGTACAGTACAGACCAAAAGTTTGGACAAGCCTCCTCATTTAAAGATTTTTCTGCATTTTCATGACTATGAAAATTGTACATTCACACTGAAGGTATCAAAACTATGAATTAACACATGTGGAATTATATACTTAACAAAAAAGTGTGAAACAACTGGAAATATGTCTTATATTCTAGGTTCTTCAAAGTAGCCACCCTTTGCTTTGATGACTGCTTTGCACACTCTTGGCATTCTCTTGATGAGCTTCAAGAGGTAGTCAACGGAAATGGTCTTCCAACAATCTTGAAGGAGTTCCCAGAGATGCTTAGCACTTGTTGGTCCTTTTGCCTTCACTCTGCGGTCCAGCTCACCCCAAACCATCTCGATTGGGTTCAGGTCTGGTGACTGTGGAGGCCAGGTCATCTGGCGTAGCACCCCATAACTCTACTTCTTGGTCAAATAGCCCTTACACAGCCTGGAGGTGTGTTTGGGGTCATTGTCCTGTTGAAAAATAAATGATGGTCCAGCTAAACGCAAACCGGATGGAATAGCATGGTGCTGCAAGATGCTGTGGTAGCCATGCTGGTTCAGTATGCCTTCAATTTTGAATAAATCCCCAACAGTGTCACCAGCAAAGCACCCCCACACCACCACACTTCCTCGTCCATGCTTCACGGTGGGAACCAGGCATGTAGAGTCCATCCGTTCACCTTTTCTGCGTCGCACAAAGACACCGTGGTTGGAACCAAAGATCTCAAATTTGGACTCATCAGACCAAAGCACAGATTTCCACTGGTTAAATGTCCATTCCTTGTGTTCTTTAGCCCAAACAAGTCTCTTCTGCTTGTTGCCTGTCCTTAGCAGTGGTTTCCTAGCAGCTATTTTACCATGAAGGCCTGCTGCACAAAGTCTCCTCTTAACAGTTGTTGAAGAGATGTGTCTACTGCTAGAACTCTGTGTGGCATTGACCTGGTCTCTAATCTGAGCTGCTGTTAACCTGCGATTTCTGAGGCTGGTGACTCGGATAAACTTACCCTCAGAAGCAGAGGCGACTCTTGGTCTTCCTTTCCTGGGGCGGTCCTCATGTGAGCCAGTTTCTTTGTAGCGCTTGATGGTTTTTGCAACTGCACTTGGGGACACTTTCAAAGTTTGCCCAATTTTTCGCACTGACTGACCTTCATTTCTTAAAGTAATGATGACCACTCGTTTTGCTTTACTTAGCTGCTTTTTTCTTGCCATAATACAAATTCTAACAGTCTATTCAGTAGGACTACCAGCTGTGTATCCACCAGACTTCTGCACAACACAACTGATGGTCCCAACCCCATTTATAAGGCAAGAAATCCCACTTATTAAACCTGACAGGGCACACCTGTGAAGTGAAAACCATTTCCAGTGACTACCTCTTGAAGCTCATCAAGAGAATGCCAAGAGTGTGCAAAGCAGTCATCAAAGCAAAAGGTGGCTACTCTGAAGAACCTAGAATATAAGACATATTTTCAGTTGTTTCACACTTTTTTGTTAAGTATATAATTCCACATGTGTTAATTCATAGTTTTGATGCCTTCAGTGTGAATGTACAATTTTCATAGTCATGAAAATACAGAAAAATCTTTAAATGAGAAGGTGTGTCCAAACTTTTGGTCTGTACTGTATATATCTATATATCTATATATCTATATATCTATATCTATATATATATATATATACAGTTGAAACCAGAAGTTTACATATACTGTATAAAAAGGCACATATGCATGTTTTTCTCAATATCTCACATGAAATCAGAATAAACCTTTCCCATTTTAGGTCAATTAGGATTACTATAATATTTAATATTTGACAAAAGTCAGAATAATGAGAGATTTTAAGGCATTTTAATTACTTATTGCAAAGTCAAATGTTTACATACATTTTAATAGTATTTGGTACCATTGCCCTTAAACTGAATGACTTGGGTCAAACGTTTGGGATTTCCTTCCACAAGCTTCTCACAATAGTTGGTCGGAATTTGGGCCTATTCCTCCAGACAAAACTGCTGTAACTGATCCAAGTTTGTAGGTCGCCTTGCTCGCACCTGCCTTTTCAGCTTTGCCCATAAATTTTCAATAGAATTGAGATCGGGTCTTTGTGATGGCCACGCAAAAACATGGACTTTGTTATTCTTAAGCCACTTTGTTACCATTTTGGCAGTATGCTTCTGGTCATTTGTCCATTTGGAAGACCCATTTCCGCCCAAGCTTTCACTTCCTGGCTGATGTATTGAGATACTGCTTCAGTGTTGCTACAAATAATCTTCTTTTCTTATGATGCCATCTATTTTGTGAAGTGCATCAGTCCCTCCTGCCGCAAAACAACCCCACAACATGATGCTGCCACCCCCATGTTTCACATGTGGGATGGTGTTTTTAGGCTTCCAAGCTTCTCCCAAGCTTCATCAGACCACAAGACATGTCTCCAAAATTAAGGTCTTTGTTCCTGTGTGCACTTGGAAACATTAATATGGCTTTTGTATGTTTCTTTTGGAGTAATGGCTTCTTCCTGGCAGAGTGGCCTTTCAGTCCATGTTGATAAAGTACTCGTTTCAAGGTGGATATTGACACAATCTTACCAACTTCTTCCATCATCTTCACAAGGTCTTTTACTTTTGTCCTTGGGTTGATATGCACATTTTGGACCAAAGCATCTCTGGGACACCGAACCCGTCTCCTTCCTCAGCGGTTTGATGACTGGACATTCCCATCTTGTTTGTGCTTGCATATAATTGTTTGTACAGATGAACGAGGCAGCTTCAGGTATTTTGAAATTGTACACAAGGATGAGCCAGACTTGTGCAAGTTCACAATACTCTTTCTGTTATCTTGGCTGATTTCTTTAGACTTTCCCATGATGCTACACAAAGAAGCAGTGTGTTTCAGGTGTGCATTAAAATACATCCACAGGTGTATCTCTAATTAACTAATATGTTACCAAAAAACTTATCAGAAGCTTCCAAACACATGACATCACCATATGGGCAGTCCAGAATTGTTTAAAGGCATAAGCAAAAGAGTGAGGGGGTTGCTCACTGTTGTAGTGGGTGCTCAGAAGGAATTGGAATATACTATAAGAAATAAACTTCGGCACTCCAGTTTGTGTAATATGCAGAAAATATTTTTTATTAATCACATGTGCCCCTTGTTTCACAAAACAGGGCATAAGCCCTTGATATAAACCAATGTTTCGACTTTTAGATCGGTCTTTTTCAAGGTCATCACTAGATATAAACAAACAAATAATTAATTAATGGAGATATATATTTATACAAAAATAAATTTAGTTTGTAACATGATATATCATCGGCTACTATGAAGCAAGAAAAAGGTTAAATAGTAACATATGATGGTGCCTACATATGATGGTGCACCAAAACTTTGATGAGTTTATACAAGTAAAGAAGTGGTATTGAAGAGGATAGCCGAATATATAGAGGAAACCGTATGTGGACCAAATTGGCCATATTTAAAACTTGGACACCATGAGAAGCCAAAAAATCTTCCAATACACAAAATTGACAAAATTAACCAGGATTCATATTACCAGTTTGGAAATGCTGCTTAAAGCAGAATTGGAGTTAAAGGGAACTCGTTGCTTCCTATACGATAAAGAATAAGGATTATATTTCCAAACAACATATATAGTCGGTGCAATCACATACAAACATGTGGTCCCATTAGCTCACTGCAGATCTCCTACCTGTGCCTGGGGCGGAAATGGACCGGGCAACACGTGGTGTGGGAAGACATGTGGAACTGCCTCCTTATATATCGTGCTGTTCAGTATTATTGGTGGTTCCAGTGGAGGCACGCTCTATGCTGGTGGAGCGCACCATGCTATTGCCTAAAGGACCTGCAGGTCCTGCAGATCACATGTGCCGCAACTTCCGGTAACGTGACAAGTGACTTCCGGAAGCGGTGGAACGTACATGCGGTCCATGGCGTCCGATGCTTAACAGCGCTGTGACAAGGATAAGTGAGGAGGTATCCTGGGTTATTGATAAGGTGTGCAAGTGTGAATAGTGTGGTCTGGAGAGTCAAAAAACAGCTACTGAGATTAGGAGAAGGGAGTGATAATCCACTAGTGATCAATAATACTGGGGTCGACTTATGATGGAAAAGTGAAAGTCCACTAGTGATCAAGCATCCTGAGGTGCAGTGAGATGAAATGATGCTAATGCTAGTTGGTGACCTAAAATGGGAGAACAGAGACAAGAAGAGACTGATGAGACTGATGAGAGATGCATCAAATAAACATAATAAATATAATAAATCCACAAATAAAGCTCCAATATAGATAATGTACTGATGGAAAAGACAATGGTAAAGACACATTGGTTATAAACATATGTAAATCATAATAGTCAAAACTGTTTCGTATTCCCTATTCAGACCTTTGGGATGTAAGGTCTGAAGGGTGTGGATCCAAAAGGATTCACATTCCTTCAGCGTTTTTATGCGATTGCCACCTCTGCGGGCAAGTGGTACATGATCTATCACTTGGTATCTCAATTGAGAAATGGTGTGGGGTCTGTCTATGAAATGAGCAGGTATGGGCAGCATAGTGCGTTTGCATCTGATGGTTGATTTGTGTTGAGAGATGCGGTCTCGGATATGCTGGGTGGTTTCCCCAACATACCCGAGACCACACGGACATTTAATCAGATATATCACATGTGTAGATTCGCATGTAAAGTATCCCTGAATTGGGTATCTTTTGCCAGAGAGGGGATGTGTGAATGAGTCGCCTTTCATGATATTGGAACATTGGAGGCACCCCAAGCATGGGAAGGTGCCTCGACGTGGTGTTACCAAAGTACGCTGTATCGGTCCTCTTTTTATGGGGCCTACGTCCGCTTTGACAAGGTGGTCGCATATATTGCGTGGGCCCAATGTCGTTGTATACACTGTTAAATAACCTCATTGTTGAAATTTACAATTCATTTCCATATGTCTAGTACCCCTAAGTTCATTATTCGATACAGTGCGTTCGAATCTATGATGTGCTAGAGTATAATAGCAAACTATTTTTGTCAGTAGGTTTAACATAGAGGTCACTCTCCAGTGAGCCTGTCTTGGTTAAAGTGATGAAAGTATCTAAAAAATGAATTGAATGCAAATCATAATGCATTGTGAAGGTCAAGTCGGGAATACATGTATTGAGGTATCCAAAGAAAGAGTATAATTCACGGTTAGTGCCCGTCCAGATGAAAAAAATATCGTCAATGAAATGTTTCCAATATAATAAATATCTCTGAAAGAAATTATGCGTATGTACGAAAACATCCTCAAAGTGAGCCATGAAGATATTTGCGTAAGAGGGTGCCACATTGGAGCCCATCGCTGACCCCCTTCTTTGGAAGTAGAATGTGTCCTCAAAGAGGAAATCATTTTTGGTGAGGATCAGTGTAAGCATATTGATGCAGAAATGGATTTGTTGTGGCGTTAGTGGAGTCTGTGTGTTAAGAAAATTGGATGTGGCTGTGATGCTATCCTGATGATCAATACTCGTGTAGAGGCTATTCACATCAATAGTCACTAATGTGCTGTTGGGAGAGATACAATCTAATTCTTGCAGAGTTGTGAGAAAGTGGCTGGTATCCTTAAGGTATGAAGTGATCTTAAGAATATATGGCGTCAAAATTTTTTCAAGTGTAATGGCGAGAGTTGACAGAATCGAGTCTGTGGAAGCAGCAATAGGCCTACCTGGTGGCGCTTGTAGATTCTTATGTAGTTTGGGCAGCTTATAGAACACTGGTATGGTGGGATGGTTATTAATCAGAAATTCACCTAGTTTAGAATCAATAGTGCCTTCCCTAAATGGTAAGAGGCTAATCTGGTGATAAGATCTCTTATTTGTGATGTGGGATTAAAAGAGATCGCAGAATAGGTATCACTATCATTCAATTGGGACCTGACCTTAGTGATATAATATGTCCGGTCTAACACGACCACTGCCCCGCCTTTATCAGCTGGCTTGATTATAATATTCCTGTTGTCTTTTAGGGACTTGAGTGCTTTAGATTCCTCATTGGTGAGGTTATTTTTATTATGGAATGCTCCCCTCTTGATGGAGAAAAGAGTGTGCTCCACGTCCCTATTTACCAGGTCGATGACAGTTTCAACATGGTGATAGTAACGGGGAGGTTGGAATCGGCTTGGGACTCTTAACTGTAAATCCAGTAAAGAAAATTTTCCTTCAGTCTGACTCTCCATATTCCCATGCAGTGTAAGTCCAATGCAGTAAGCCGCTTGAGCTCCTTCTCCAGGTCTCTTGCGCTTACCTCCTCAACAGGACTATGGAGGAAAGTGCCCGGGGTAATAACCCGTGCTATAATACCACTGGCCCAATGAGGAATCTAAAGCACTCAAGTCCCTAAAAGACAACAGGGATATTATAATCAAACCAGCTGATAAAGGCGGGGCAGTGGTCGTGTTAGACCGGACATCATATATCACTGAGATCAGGTCCCAATTGAATGATAGTGATACCTATTCTGCGATCTCTTTTAATCCCACATCACAGATAAGAGATCTTATCACCAGATTAGCCTCTTACCATTTAGGGAAAGGCACTATTGATTCTAAACTAGGTGAATTTCTGATTAATAACCATCCCACCATACCAGTTGTAGAGATCTGAGGTTGTGGGTTGTAAGTAATCACCTAGACAGGTTAACGATGCAACAATATTTTATTGATCACAGCCATGGTAATAAAGTAATTCCAGGTAAATGGCCAAAATACAGTTCTCTCAGTCCTTAAGTTCCCAATCTGGGTTCAGAAGTTCCACTGGCTTTGTATAAGGCCATACTCACTGTCTCCCAACATTTGGTTGGCTCACAGATTTCATATCTCCAGCCAGTATAGTCTGTAGCCACAGTCCATGATCCTCTATCCAGTAGCAACAGTTCTTTTAAGAAAGTTTAAATCCAACCGACATAATCCATAATCCAAGTCCACGGTCTCCATCATCTTCCTTCAATAATTCCACCCAACCTGACTAAAACATGTCTGTCTTTTCTTTTGCTGGGATCAGTCCCCTCCCAGGTCAGAAGTGATCACCCTCCCCCTTAAGCATTTACTGTTAGCTAAAAACAATGAAGAATATTCTATAAGCCTTCATCTGAAACTGCATGTAAGACCCCATGTGGTGACGGCTCCACTGTGTCTACAATCTACACACACATAATGAGATTATTGCCTGTTGGAACAATGGTTAGATACTCCTGAGATACAGATATCCTGAGATACAGATTAGTGGAATGCTGGACATTTTACAAGTGAATCTTGTACACATACTGACAAGTTAGCAGAACTATACAAAACATAACAAGTAAATCACTAATAAAACACAATAATAATATTGACAAAAATGGTGGTCCGTTGCTGACAAAGTATCATAGTTTTTAGTAAGTGGGCAGCTCCTCACACAGGTGTTCTATACGCTGCCCAAAATACATAAGAATCTACAAGCGCCAGCAGGTAGGCCTATTGTTGCTTCCACAGACTCGATTCTGTCACCTCTCGCCATTACACGTGAAAAAATTTTGACGCCATATATTCCTAAAATCACTTCATACCTTAAGGATACCAGCCACTTTCTGCAAGAATTAGATTATATCCCTCCCAACAGCACATTAGTGACTATTGATGTGAATAGCCTCTACACGATTATTGATCATCAGGATGGCATCACAGCCACATCCAATTTTCTTAACACACAGACTCCACTAACGCCACAATAAATCCATTTCTGCGTCGAAATGTTTACACTGATCCTCACCAAAAATTATTTCCTCTTTGAGGACACATTCTACTTCCAAAGAAGGGGGACCAAGATGGGCTCCAATGTGGCACCCCCTTACGCAAATATCTTCATGGCACACTTCGAGGACGTTTTCGTACATACGCATAATTTCTTTCAGAGATATGTATTATATTGGAAACGTTTCATTGACGATATTTTTTTCATCTGAACGGGCACTAACAGTGAATTACACTCTTTCTTTGGATACCTCAATACATGTATTCCCAACTTGACCTTCATAATGCATTATGATTTGCATTCAATTCATTTTTTAGATACTTTTTCATCACTTTAACCGAGACAGTCTCACTGGAGAGTGACCTCTATGTTAAACATACTGACAAAAACAGTTTGCTATTATACTCTAGCACATCATAGAGTCGAACGCATTGTATCGAATAATGAATTTAGGGGCACTAGACATATGGAAATGAATCGTAAATTTCAACAATGAGGTTACCCTGAGCACATTTTAAAACAAGACCATCCCCGTTCTCATATACATGAAAAGACCCATAGGATAGCTTTTGTAAACACGTACCATCCCTTTGGCAATGCTATTCAACAGGGTATACAACGACATTGGGCACTATTGGTAAAGTCACATCCGACAATACCTGAATTTGCTAATAAACCGTTGATATGCAATAAACGCCCACGCAATATACGCGACCACCTTGTCAAAGCTGACGTAGGCCCCATAAAAAGAGGACCGATACAGCGTACTTTGGTAACACCACGTCGAGGCACCTTCCCATGCTTGGGGTGCCTCCAATGTTCCAATATCATGAAAGGCGACTCATTCACACATCCCCTCTCTGGCAAAAGATACCCAATTCAGGGATATTTTACATGCGAATCTACACATGTGATATATCTGATTAAATGTCCGTGCGGTCTCGGGTATGTTGGGGAAACCACCCAGCATATCCAAGACCGCATCTCTCAACACAAATCAACCATCAGATGCAAACGCACTATGCTGCCCAGACTTGCTCATTTCATAGATAGACCCCACACCATTTCTCATTTGAGATACCAAGTGATAGATCATGTACCACTCGCCCGCAGAGGTGGCAATCGCATAAAAAGGCTGAAGGAGCGTGAATCCTTTTGGATCCACACCCTTCAGACTTTACATCCCAAAGGTCTGAATAGGGAATACGAAATACTGTTTTGACTATTATGATTTATATATGTTTATAACCAATGTGTCTTTACCATTGTCTTTTCCATTAGTACATTATCTATATTGGAGCTTTATTTGTGGATTTATTATGTTTATTTGATGCATCTCTCATCCGTCTCTTCTTGTCTCTGTTCTCCCGTTTTAGGTCACCAACTAGCATTAGCATCATTTCATCTCACTGCACCTCAGGATTAGAGTTGAGCCACCCCCGTAGTGTTCGAGTTCAGTTCGGTTCGTCGAACACCCGTATGTTCGCCGAACTGTTTGTCGAAGTGTTCGTCGAACACCGTCGAACACCGTTAAAACCAATGGCAGGCAAACAAAAACACATAGAAACACATAGAAAACACATAGAAAACACCTTCAAAGGTGTCCAAAAGCTGACAAACTACTCAGAAGACACAACTAACACATGGAAAAATGACAAGTACATATAGTCATGCAAAAAGAAAAGAGGTTGAGGAGTAAAAGGAGGGGGAGACACAGCTATAGGCATGTCATGCCCTTCTAAAACAAAAAAAGTGCGAAGCTGACACGGCCAGTCCGTTCCTGCCCGTGCAACCTCCGTGTCACCGGGTTTGTGCCAGAGCTGCGGTGGACCCTGACGGCCAGCCCCCCTCTCCCAATACTGGCGCCTGTCCGCTGGTGGGTCGAGCGAGCCCCCCAGCGGTGGAGGCAGGTCTAAGCTTTTTAATTTAAATTGTCTCTCTAATTTGAATGAGTACACTTTAAATCCTTTTACAAGGATCTATTGGAGGGCAAGTCTGATGCCAGGGAATTACAGCTCCAGTAGCGTCCACTAAAGCTGCTGCAGTTAAAAAGCTTTTAGAAGGATCGAGCTTGGCGGTCCACTTCAAGGCGTGCTACCGCCAGTCCCAGCCCCTGTGGCTTGGAGTGCCTCCCGATGCTCTTCACTGAGTGTCCCAGGGGCCCGAAGCATTTCCTTTGAAAAAATTAAGTGTCCAAACTACAGGTGGTGTAGCTTGCTTAACAGCTGGGATAATCCGCTGACTAGCAGACACTGCTACTAGGCACAAAGTATTTTCTGGGCTAGATGCAGTTAAAAATTTGTAATTAGATACTCTCGTTGGATGCTGAGAAAGCATTCCATAGAGTCTCCTGGCACGCCATATATTATTCTCTTAAAAATCTTTGGGTAGGGGTATAGGGGACCCTTTTATAGCCAAAATCACGGCCCTGTATCGCAATACGTCACCTAGGCTGAAGATAAAAGGAACATTTTCATCACCTTTCATAATCACCAATGGGACAAGGCAGGGATGTCCTCTGTCCCCTCTCTTATACATCCTAGTGACGGAGCACCTGCTCTCATCAATTCGCCATAACCCCAATATTAGGTGGATTGAGGTGGGAGGCACCGAGTACAAGTGCTCTGCATTTGCTGATGATGTCCTAGTATATATCACTCAATCACATATATCCATCCCTGCTGTTATGGCTGAAATAGATCACTTTATTACATGGTCAAAATTTAAAATCAATGCAGTGAAGTCTGAGGCCCTCAATGTCTCCCTCCCCAAATCCATACAGGATTCCATCCAGTCCAACTTTCCCTTTGCCTGGCCCTCACAGGGTATCAAATACTTAGGAATTCATATTCATAGAGACCTCTCCCGTCTATGTTATCTTCATTTTGAGCCCTTTATTGAACAACTCCATACAGACCACGGTTGGCAAGTTAGAACTGTAAGATTCACTACGTGAACCACTGGTGTTTTGTGGAAAAGCACATGTACACTGTGTTCCAAATTATTATGCAAAAAGTGTTTAGGAGTGATAAGGTAAGAATTTGTTTGTTTGTCAGTTAAACTCATTGATGGTGATGTGTGTCAGGGCTCTTTATATCACTGTAAGCAATTGCAGACACCGGTGCTAATTAGTTTGGCAGGTGTGTCCAATGAAAGGCAAGACTACTTAAGAAGGCTGTCCCACATTATTAAGCAGCCTACATTTTCTGCCAAAATGGGAAAGAAAAAGGATGTGTCGGCTGCTGAGAAGCAACAAATTGTGGAGTGTTTAGGTCAAGGCATGACTACAGTCAACATTGCCAAGACACTTCATCCTGATCATCGCACAATCAAGAAGTATGTAGCTGATTCACAGTACACACGTGTGCATGCTGATAAGGGAAAATTGAGGACTCTTTCCTACAGGCAATTACATCAGGTTAAAAGAGCAGCGGCAAAAAAGCCTTGTCATAGCAGCAGACAAGTTTTTGAAGCTGCTGGTGCCTCCAACGTCCCCCGAACAACAAGATGCAGGGTCCTTCAGAGGTTTGCAGCTGTGCGTAAGCCATCCTGTCGACCTCCTCTATCCACTGTACACAAGCAGACACGGCTCCAGTGGGCCAAACAATACATGAAGACTGACTTCAAAACTGTTTTGTTCACCGGTGAGTGCCGTGCAACGCTTGATGGTCCAGATGGATGGAGTGGAGGATGGCTGGTTGATGGACACCCCATGCAAACACGGCTACGGCGCCAACAAGGAGGAGGTGGAGTAATGTTTTGGGCTGGAATCATGGGGAGAGAGATTGTCGGCCCCTTTAGGATCCCTGAAGGGGTAAAGATGAACTCCATAATGTATGTGGAGTTTCTCAAACAGCACTTCCTGCCATGGTTCAAGAAGAAGAACCGTGTATTCCGCAGCAAGATCATTTTCATGCATGATAATGCACCGTCTCATGCTGCACATAACACATCTGCATCTCTGGCTGATATGGGCATAAAAGGGGACAAACTTATGGTGTGACCCCCATGCTCCCCTGACCTCAACCCCATTGAGAACCTCTGGAGCATCATCAAAAGGAGTGTCTATGATGGCGGGAGGCAGTTCACATCTAACAGTTCTGGGAGGGTATTCTTTCCTCATGCAAAACAATTGAAGCAGAAACCATCCAAAACCTGACAAATTCAATGGACGAGAGAGTTCAGAAGCTCCTTTTGAACAAGGGGTCCTATGTGCAAATGTAACATCACCTAGAATAAAGTTTTGAGTTGAAAACTGTTTGATTTCAGTTTCTAATAACCTGCTAATGCTTATAATTTCAAAAATGACCATTTTTTTGTTCTTTATTAAAATGAAAAGGTTGATCGAAGAGTGTGGGGGATCTAAGAGTGTGGCAACCCAGTAGTCAGGATTATTTCGAATTCTGACAATCTGAGGGTCATGTTGCAGGTAGTGCAGCAAGAAGGCACTCATGTGTCTTGTGCATCTAGGGGCCCCAAAATTATTTTCCAGGCTAGATGCAGCTAAAAATTATTATTCATTTGAAAGCTGGTGGAGCTTAGTATAGATGGCCTAATAGAATCAGTACTGCAAACTGCTACAAGGCCAAAATTATTTTACAGGCAAGATAGAGATAAACATGACTAGTAATAATTTGAAATCTGGTGGAGCTTAGTATAGATGGCCTAATAGAATCAGTACTGCAAACTGCTACAAGGCCAAAATTATTTTACAGGCAAGATACAGATAAACATGATTAGTAATAATTTGAAATCTGGAGGAGCTTAGTATAGATGGCCTAATAGAATCAGTACTGCCAACTGCTACAAGGCCAAAATTATTTTACAGGCAAGATAGAAATAAACATGATTAGTAATAATTTGAAATCTGGAGGAGCTTAGTATCGATGGCCTAATAGAATCAGTACTGCATACTGCTACAAGGCCAAAATTATTTTACAGGCAAGATACAGATAAACATGATTATTAATAACACTGGTGTACAAAAAAAAAAATAATTCTGGCATGGACTTTAAGAACAGTTTTAGACTAATTTGAAGGTGCTGAATTCAAATCTGATCTTATAATTTCTCTATCGCATCACGTTTTTGCGCTATAGGTATATAGCCCATTTTCAATAATTCCAAGAAAAATATAAGTAGTGTATGAAAAGTGCCGGTTTATACGGTTCACTAAGGTAAATTTAGTTTTCATTTAGTCTCCCAATAAATGTGAGAATATCTTTGTTTTCTTTGAACATGCATAATTCCCATTTGTTATGATAAGAAAGTAAAAAAACAGTTTTTCAAACACCCTTGTTTTCTGTGCTACTGGGACAGTAGAGCTACAGCAGAGCATTGGGTGAAAACTGAATGGCCTCAGCGACAGAGTTTGGCATCTGGCGATAAGAATGTCATCCATGATCCTCTAGGGGATAGGAAGAACATTGTCTTTCCTCCCTTGCACATAAAACTTGGATTGATGAAGCAGTTCGTCAAAGCTCCCAATCACAGTGGAGAATGCTTTAACTATATATGTTCAACTTTTCCTGGTCTTAGTGAAGAGAAGAAAAAGGCTGGAATACTTGATGTACCTCAAATAAGAACACTTATGAGAGACCCAAACTTTATCACATCAATGAATGAGACAGAAGAAAGAGCTTGGAATGCATTTTGTAATGTGGTGCAGAATTTTCTAGGGAATAAGAAAGCAGACAACTATGAAGAGATTGTGGAAGAGCTACTAATGAGTCTGCAAAATCTTGGATCTAGAATGAGTATCAAGATTCACTATTTACACAGCCATTTGGACTTTTTTCCAGAGAACCTTGGGGATGTGAGCGAGGAACAACGGGAGCGTTTTCATCAGGACATTAAAACAATGGAAGAACGGTATCAAGGCCGGTGGGACTCACATATGATGGCTGACTATTGCTGGAGCTTGATGAGAGACAACCCAGAAGCTGTACATCACAGATCAGCCAAGAAAAGAAAGTTCAAATAGCTGCCATTTGCCATTCATCTGTGTGCCATATATATGTGTTTTATATTTTGTAGTTTAATTTTGTAAATATATTTGATTTGCTGTACACAGACTTTGTAATTTTTGTTATTCCTTGATTAAAAATATACAAAATGTAGTAACGAAAATCATGAGGTTTTTATCAAAAAACATTCGATAGGAGTAATTTCCATCAAAAATATCTCGAAATCCTGATGTGATAGCCAAAAACGGAGTTTGTATTAGTAATCAGCAGCCAAAATTGACTTAAAATATGTTTTAAAACCTTTTGACAGAAAAATTGCGTTGACCAGTGTAATTTTAAATCTGGTGGAGCTTAGTATAGATAGCCTAATAGAATCAGTACTGCAAACTGCTACAAGGTCCAAATTATTTTCCAGCCAAGATACAGATAAACATGATTAGTAATTTGAAATCTGAAGGAGTTTAGTATAGATGGCCTAATAGAATCAGTACTACACAGTGCTACAAGGCCAAAATTATTATACAGGCAAGATACAGATAAACATGATTAGTAATTTGAAAGCTTAAAACGGTTGGTGAGGTGATTTTAACAAATCATCAAGCTTTTACTCTCCCCAGGATGACACAGGGGTAGAAAAGTCCTTTCGGATCCATGATTTGTTCATCTTTATGAACGTGAGTCTGTCTACATTCTCAGTGGATAGCCGCGTGCGCTTATCTGTCAGCACACCACCAGCAGCGCTGAACACACGTTCACACAGAACGCTGGCTGCGGGGCATAACAAGATCTCCAAGGCGTAAGTGGCGAGCTCCGGCCATTCATCCAGATTGGAAGCCCAAAAAGAGCAAGGGTCCAGTGACACAGTCGTGGCTTCAATGTTTACTTGGAGATACTCCTGTACCATCGTCTCTAGGCGTTGACTATGTGTCAGACTTCTTGTCTCCTGTGGCCTTGCAAAGGATGGGCTAAAAAAGTGGTGAAATGATTCCGCAAAATTGATGTTACCAGCAGATACTGTGTTTCTGTTACGTTTTGAGTGCTGAACACTCGACGGTCCCACGGTTGGCTAGTTGGAACTGTGAGATTCACTACGTGCACCACTGGTGTTTTGTGGAAAAGCACATGTAAGATTCTGCAACCGTCTCTGCTGATACTCCTGCATGCGTGCATCCCTTTCTATGGCAGGAATAATTTCTGCAAATTTACTTTTGTACCGGAGATCTAACAGTGTGGCAACCCAGTAGTCAGGATTATTTCTAATTCTCACAATTCGAGGGTCATGTTGCAGGTAGTGCAGCAAGAAGGCACTCATGTGTCTTGCGCATCCAGGAGCACCAAGTCCCTGTTGTGTTGGTGGCGAAGTAACAATCATGCTTCCTTCCTCTGCCCTCTCTCCCCAACCTCGCACAACAGAAATGTGATCAAGGTCTCCTTCATCTGATGAGTCTTACATCAGTTCGTCCTCCACTTCTTCCTGGGCTCCTGCACCTTCCTCACTAGTTTGGCTGCTACCATGCGCCCTGGTAAAACCATCTCCCCCACCCTCACATGCCTGCCGCCTTGGTGCTGCCGACCGTCTGGACCTTGCAGATGTTAGCCCTTCCGCATACAACTCCTCCTCCGCTACTTCCTCCACCTCCTCTTGTGCCACCACCTGACTCCGAATTCTGTTTAACATGTGCTCCAGCATGTAAATCACAGGAATAGTCATGCTGATAATGGCATCGTCAGCACTAAACATCTTCGTCGCCATTTCAAAACTGTGCAGAAGGGTGCATAGGTCCTTGATCTGAGACCACTCCTCCAGCGTGATTTGCCCCACCTCTGGATCTCGTTGGCCCAGGCTATACGTCAGAACATATTGCACAAGGGCTTGTCGGTGCTGCCACAGTCGCTGCAACATGTGTAGAGTTGAATTCCACCGGGTAGGCACATCGCATTTTAGCCGGTGAAGTGGCAGGCCCAACGACTTCTGTAGAGATGTAAGTCGCTGAGCTGCGGGATGCGAACGACAGAAGTGAGCACACAGCGACTGTACCCTCTGCAGAAAGCCATCTAGTCCGGGATAGTGGCCTAAAAATTGCTGGACAACCAGGATCAACACGTGAGCCATACAAGGCACGTGTGTGACATTGCCCCAGCGAAGGGCCGCACCGAGGTTTGCAGCATTGTCGCACACGGTCTTCCCTGGCTTCAGGTCCAGTGGAGACAACCATTCATGAAACTGGTTCTCCAGAGCTGACCACAACTCCTCATCTGTGTGACTCACATTTCCCAGACATTTCAAAGTAAAAACCGCCTGATGACGTTGAGCCCTGCTGCCAGCATAGTAAGGAGGTGTGCAAGATCCCTTCTGCGCAGTTAGAAAGCTTGTGGCATGACCAGACAGGCTTTGGGTGCAGGTGGAGGACCGAGAGGAGGTTGAGGAGGCAGAAGGAGTGGAGGAACTTTGAGATAAAGAGGATTGACGCACAACTCGAGAGGACGGCAAGACTTGTACAGCAGCCCCTTGTCCTGCTGTCACCATAGTTACCCAGTGCCCAGTCAGCGACATGTAACGCCCCTGTCGATGCCTACTCGTCCAAGTGTCTGTGGTGAAATGCACCCTGTCACACACAGAGTTTCTCAAAGAAGCGGTGATGTTGTGTGCGACATGCTGGTGCAGGCACACCTTTCTTTGAGAAGTAGTGCCGACTGGGCATCTGGTACTGGGGCACTGCGACGGACATAAGGTCTCGAAAATCCTCTGTGTCCACCAGGCAGAAAGGCAGCATTTCTGTAGCCAAGATCTTGCAGATGGTGAAATTCAACCTCTTAGCTTTCTCATGGCTAGGAGGAAATGGTCTTTTACTTGTCCACATCTGAGGGACCGAGGGCTGGCTGTTGTGCTTAGACGGGGTTGAGAAGGGTGTCCCCGGCAAACTGCCGGTCTGTGAGGAAGATGCAGACGGACATGTTAGGTTGCCTTGATCCAAAGGTGGTGCTATCGATGTCGGACAGCGCTGAACACCAGCTGGTGTTTCCACCTCCAAAGAAAATGATGACCTGCCAATCACGCTGGCTGTTGCGGGTAAAGAGGTGGCAGGTCTGTGTCCCAAAACAGGTGTGACTGCTGTCCCCCCAGTCACAGAGGATAAAGAGGCCGCGGATGCACAAGATGTGGCAGACGGTGGTTGGCCCGGTTGGCTAGGCCGCATTGTAGCACAGTGAGCTTCCCACTGCAACTTATGCTTCATATCCATGTGCCAGTTCATGCATGAAGTACTCAAACTATGGATTTTTTGGCCTCTACTTCGCTTTTGCTGACAAATGTTACAGATAACACGAGTTGGGTCATCTTTATCGATCTGAAAAAATGCCCAGGCTATGCAAGGCTTAGCACCCATGAGACCTGAAGAGCCACCACGACTTGTGGTCAGAGGCAGAGTTTTGTTTGAGGATGCAGTTGTTGACGTGCTTCCAGTACTACGTCTCTGTCCAGGAAGGCGCAACCTGACCTCGTCGTCACTAGCATCCTCCTCCACCTCCCCTGCTGACCTCATCGACTGGCTGACTGTGGGTTGACAGTAAGTGGGATCTCCAACCTCGTCATCATCACCCTGTGTGTTATCACACCCTGTCGTCCTCAGAGCCAACCTCTTCCTGCCCTGACAAAAAACTAAAGTTGTCGCTCCAATCAGGTATTTGAGTCTCATCATCATCTTCCTCATTGTCTCCACCAACAGGAGTTACAGTTTGGGAACTTGGGTCGACATTATGGTCAGAACCTTCTGCGTCTGGTCCTGGATCCGACTCATAAAGATTCTGGGCATCAGTGCAGATCATTTCCTCGTCTGGATTCACAGAAGCTCTGGAGCTGACCTCTGATTTCCAGGCTATAGTATGAGTAAACAGCTCTGCAGACTCAACCATCTGTTCTACCCCATACTCAGACGGGCAGCTGGAGACTTGGGAGCTGTGAGGAAGCAAGTGCGATTGGGGTGACACCTCTGAGGACTGGAGTATATGTGATGTTGAAGTTGAGGTGGAGGAGAGCCCACTTAAAGGAGCACTTGATATCTGTTGAAGCACCTGCTGTTTTTGTGCCTCATCTGGAATTTGTAGCGATTGGCGTGGCCGTAAGAAAGGGATCTTATCACATTGTCCGCTAAAAGAAGTAGACATCTTAGTTTGGCTGGAAGATGGTCTTTCTTCTGCAGATGTTACTGTTGCTTTAACACCTACCCCACGGACACAACCTTTTTTTCCCTTCCCAACATGCCTATTCCCCTTTCCACCAGCAGCAGGCCTTTTTCCACTCATTTTGGTGGTTAACTAATTCACAACTCTGGAGTTGTTTGCACAAAAACAATGGATGGGAACCGAGCAGAGCTGAGTGGCCAAACTGTGGTATTAGCCCAAAAGTATTGGCTGGGTTAGATGCAGATAAAAATTATTTAGAATTTGCAACCTGGTGGAGGTTAGTATAGATGGACTAATAGAACAAGTCCCACACACTGCTACAAGCCGAAATATTTTTTCAGAGCTAGATGCAGAAAAAAATTATATTGAATTTGCAACCTGGTGGAGGTTAGTATAGATGGACTAATAGAACAAGTCCCACACACTGCTACAAGCCGAAATATTTTTTCAGAGCTAGATGAAGAAACAAATTATATTGAATTTGCAACCTGGTGGAGGTTAGTATAGATGGACTAATAGAACAAGTCCCACACACCGCTACAAGCCAAAATATTTTTTCAGAGCTAGATGCAGAAAAAAATTATATTGAATTTGCAACCTGGTAGAAGTTAGTATAGATGGACTAATAGAACAAGTCCCACACACCGCTACAAGCCGAAATATTTTTTCAGAGCTAGATGCAGAAAAAAATTATATTGAATTTGCAACCTGGTGGAGGTTAGTATAGATGGACTAATAGAACAAGTCCCACACACTGCTACAAGTCGAAATATTTTTTCAGAGATAGATGCAGAAAAAAATTATTTTTAATTTGCAACCTGTTGGAGATTAGTATAGATGGACTAATAGAATGATGCTATGCCCAAAAGGTTTTACTTGGCTAGGTGCAGTAAAAAAAATTGTATTCTATACACAGGTGGTGTAGCTTGCAACACAGATAGGCTACTCCACTGACTAACACACACTGCAAGAGGCCAAAAAGGATTTGGTTAGCTAGATTTAGCCAAATGCTGTGAAAAAAATTTGCACTGCATTGGCACAGACCTGCCTGGCAAAAAGTCCTAGGAAATGTTGTAACCTAGTCCTCAAAAGGACTGCAATTACAAGTAGACCCTACTCCCAACCTATCTATTTAAGAGCACAGACCTGCCTGATAAAAGTCGGAGGAAATGATGTAACCTAGTCCTCAAAAGGACTGCAATCACAACTATTCCCTACTCCCAAGCTATCTGTAGATTTGTGCGAAAATTGGCTTCAAATGAACACTCAAAGTATAGCGCACGCAGCAACAGCGGTGCCGTCTAACACGCAGCTGCAGCAGTGAGAAAATGGTGGCTACGTGGAAAATGGCTGGGTCTTATAGCGCAAGGTCATGTGACATACACTGCCAATGACACATGCCCTTGCTTGTGTGAAAAAAAGCAGTTCGCTCCGTGTGTGCGCTGCTGATAGGCTGACAGATTGCACCTCCCCACTGTAAATGCGGGAAAGAGAAAAAAAAATGGAGATCTTCATTATTTATGCAGAGATCCATCCCCTGCCCCTCCCTCCGTCCCGCTGTACACTCAAACTGCGTATTAACATTAATTTTCAGCATTACTGAGAAAAAATCCAGTTATGATTTTGGTGCATGAACAGTTATCGAACATAACCTCGAACAGCCGGATTTTTTTCAAATCGTTAGTGTTCGCCGAACGGCTCGAACACCGCCCAAAACAGCTCGAATTTGAGATTGGCGAACAATTCGAGTCGAACACCGCTCATCTCTACTCAGGATGCTTGATCACTAGCGGACTTTCACTTTTTCATCATAAGTGGACCCCAGTATTATTGATCACTAGTGGATTATCACTTCCTTCTCCTAATCTCAGTAGCTGTTTTTTGACTCTCCAGACCACACTATGCACACCTTATCAATAACCCAGGATACCTCCTCACTTATCCTTGTCACAACGCTGTTAAGCATCGGACGCCATGGACCGCTTCCGGAAGTCACTTGTCACGTTACCGGAAGTTGCGGCACATGTGATCTGCAGGACCTGCAGGTCCTTTAGGCAATAGCATGGTGCGCTCCACCAGCATAGAGCGTGCCTCCACTGGAACCACCAATAATACTGAATGGCACGATATATAAGGAGGCAGTTCCACATGTCTTCCCACACCATGCGTAGCCCGGTCCATTTCCACCCCAGGCACAGGTAGGAGATCTGCAGTGAGCTAATGGGACCACATGTTTGTATGTGATTGCACCGACTATATATGTTGTTTGGAAATATAATCCTTATTCTTTATCGTATAGGAAGCAACGAGTTCCCTTTAACTCCAATTCTGCTTTAAGCAGCATTTCCAAACTGGTAATATGAATCCTGTTTAATTTTGTCAATTTTGTGTATTGGAAGATTTTTTGGCTTCTCATTGTGTACAAGTTTTAAATATGGCCAATTTGGTCCACATACGATTTCCTCTATATATTCAGCTACCTTCTTCAATACCACTTCTTTACTTGTATAAACTCATCAAAGTTTTGGTGCACCATCATATGTAGACACCATCATATGTTACTATTTAACCTTTTTCTTGCTTCATAGTACCCGATGATATATCATGTTACAAACTAAATTTATTTTTGTATAAATGTATATCTTCATTAATTAATTGTTTGTTTATATCTAGTGATGACCTTGAAAAAGACCGATCTAAAGGTCGAAACGTTGGTTTATATCAAGGGCTTATGCCCTGTTTTGTGAAACAAGGGGCACATGTGATTAATAAAAAAATGTTTCCGCATATTACACAAACTGGAGTGCCGAAGTTTATTTCTTATTGTTTAAAGGCATAGTCATCTTAGTGTATGGAAACTTTTGACTTTTCTCTCATTATTCTGGCATTTGGCAAATATTAAAAATTATGGTAATCCTAATTAGACGGGAAAAAGGGAAAGGTTCATTCTGATTTTATGTCAGATATTAAGAAAAACATGCATATATGCATTTTTATATAGTGTATGGAAACGTCTGGTTTCAACTGTGTGTATATATTTTTGTATATAGATATATATATATTATATTATATGTGTCACGACGGTGACTCGCACAGACAGTAAGCGCCGTCCTACTCACTGCGGTCACCATTCTGTTCTTCCCAGTCTCGTGACGTCTCGCTGAGCTGTCTCCTGCAGCATTTCTAGCTCTGCTGCATCCTACCGCTGCTGGTGAGTTTCCACCTGGCTATATGGAGGCACAGCCAGACTTTGCAGGAATTTAACCACTTGTGTCCTGCAGAGTTTAGGTTCCCCAGCCTATCCCTAGGCAGCAGGGAGTTTATAAAGCAGCTCTTCCCACCACTCCTTACCTGAATGTAGGTTCCTAGTTGCTTGTCTCTAGATCCTGTTAGTGCATGTTTGTTCTGTCTCTCCTTCTATTGACTGGGCTCAATTACCGTTTTTCCTGATTTCTCCATTCCTGACCACAGCTACGTATATTGAACCTGTGCTGGCTGCCATGACCTTGCATTGTTTGACAATGTCTTTGCCTTCGTCCCCCTGTACCTCGTACCCATGCCTTTGACCATCCGGTCAGCTGCTGCCGACCCAGGGACTACTTTTGGAGTGGTACTTGGTGACTACTATACAGTGCAGACCAAAAGTTTGGACACAGCTTCTCATTTAAAGATTTTTCTGTATTTTCATGACTGAGAAGGTGTGTCCAAACTTTTGGTCTGTACTGTGTATATATATATATATATATATATATATATATATATATATATATATGTGTGTCTAAATATATATACAGTATATGTGTGTATATAAATATGTTATACGTACACCCACACACATATATACTGTCTAACTGTGTGTATGTATATATACAGTACAGACCAAAAGTTTGGACACACCTCATTTAAAGATTTTTTTTGTATTTTCATGACTATGAAAATTGTACATTTACAATGAAAGCATCAAAACTATGAATTAACACACGTGGAATTATATACTTAACAAAAAAAGTGTGAAACAACTGAAAATATGTCTTATATTCTAGGTTCTTCAAAGTAGCCACCTTTTGCTTTGATGACTGCTTTGCACACTCTTGGCATTCTCTTGATGAGCTTCAAGAGGTAGGCACCGGAAATGGTCTTCCAGCAATGTTGAAGGAGTTCCCAGAGATGCTTAGCACTTGTTGGCCCTTTTGCCTTCACTCTGCGGTCCAGCTCACCCCAAACCATCTCGATTGGGTTCAGGTCTGGTGACTGTGGAGGGCAGGTCATCTGGCGTAGCACCCCATCACTCTCCTTCTTGGTCAAATAGCCCTTACACAGCCTGGAAGTGTGTTTGGGATCATTGTCCTGTTGAAAAATAAATGATGGTCCAACTAAACGCAAACCGGATGGAATAGCATGCCGCTGCAAGATGCTGTGGTAGCCATGCTGGTTCAGTATGCCTTCAATTTTGAATAAATCCCCAACAGTGTCACCAGCAAAGCACCCCTACACCATCACACCTCCTCCTCCATGCTTCACAGAGGGAACCAGGCATGTAGAGTCCATCCGCTCACCTTTTCTGCATCGCACAAAGACACGGTGGTTGGAACCAAAGATCTCAAATTTGGACTCATCAGACCAAAGCACAGATTTCCACTGGTCTTATGTCCATTCCTTGTGTTCTTTAGCCCAAACAAGTCTCTTCGGCTTGTTGCCTGTCCTTAGCAGTGGTTTCCTAGCAGCTATTTTACCATGAAGGCCTGCTGCACACAGTCTCCTCTTAACAGTTGTTGTAGAGAGGTGTCTGATGCTAGAACTCTGTGTGGCATTGACCTGGTCTCTAATCTGAGCTGCTGTTAACCTGCGATTTCTGAGGCTGGTGACTCGGATAAACTTATCCTCAGAAGCAGAGGTGAGTCTTGGTCTTCCTTTCCTGAGGCGGTCCTAATGTGAGCCAGTTTCTTTGTAGCGCTTGATGGTTTTTGCAACTGCACTTGGGGACGCTTTCAAAGTTTGCCCAATTTTTCGGACTGACTGACCTTTATTTCTTAAAGTAATGATGGCCACTCGTTTTTCTTTACTTAGCTGCTTTTTTCTTGCCATAATACAAATTCTAACAGTCTATTCAGTAGGACTATCAGCTGTGTATCCACCTGACTTCTGCACAACACAACTGATGGCCCCAACCCCATTTATAAGGCAAGAAATCCCACTTATTAAACCTGACAGGGCACACCTGTGAAGTGAAAACCATTGCCGGTGACTACCTCTTGAAGCTCATCAAGAGAATGCCAAGAGTGTGCAAAGCAGTCATCAAAGCAAAAGGTGGTTACTTTGAAGAACCTAGAATATAAGACATATTTTCAGTTGTTTCACGCTTTTTTGTTAAGTATATAATTCCACATGTGCTAATTCAGAGTTTTGATGCCTTCAGTGTGAATGTACAATTTTCATAGTCATGAAAATACAGAAAAATCTTTAAATGAGAAGGTGTGTCCAAACTTTTGGTCTGTACTGTATATATACATATATGTATACATATTTATATAATATATTTGTGTGTGTATGTATGTATAACCATGTTGCTGTAAATATAACATGACAAATATGAACTATAATCAACCATTTGTAAACTAGGTATTATTTGTATGAACTCATCTAGGATTTTCGTTTATCTGTAGGTGGCACGCTGAGAATGGATGTATGGGATGGCTGGAAAGAATTCCTCAGTGCGTGTGTATTTGGACACAAACAAAAAGTCGAGCATTACTTATCAAAGTCTGAAACTATTCTCAGGTACAGAAATTGCTTACAGTCTTGGTTATAATTTCACCTTGTGATAATCTATTGTTGAACCTAATTTCTGGCCCTTGTGCCACTGCCAGAGCTATTTGTGGCGGCTAAGTATTTTCCGATCACAACTTTGTAGAACATATCAATGCTCTACCAAACCAAACTTTCTTGTGTACGGGGGAATTGGGAGAGATAATTGATTGTCCAATGAGTGCTCATTTGTATGGCCAGCTATAATGTGGTGTAGGTACAGTAAAATGCTTACGAATTGCCATCTTCCCCATTTATCCTTAGCTTCTCTTTTCCTCTTTGGACCATGTGACCTCAAATCAGACTAGCTAGAAGGGCAACCAGAAGTCGCTTTCTGGCCACGGCCCCACTATTAGTATTTGGTCAGTATTTTTTCTCAGGAGTGGGAGCTAAAACCAGGTGAGGAACAATCAGAGAAAATGTATAATAGAAACAAGTCACCAATTCTGCATTTATCACCCACTCCTGGTTTTGGCTCCCACTCATCATTTATGTCTATCATCAGCTTCACATTATTATTTTTTTTTTTTGTAACATGGGTCACCTTACTAAATAGTAAGTCTTCAATTGATATCCAAATAAAAGGCTATTTAAGGATATCTGTTCAAAATCATAAGTATTTTTTTAATTGTTCCTATTAGCTAAATGGAATAATGTTTTGCTGTTTTGGCAAAGAAGAGAGTAAGGCTGTGTGCCCACGTAGCGTTTTTCAAGCGTATATGCTGCGGAATTTCCGCAGCGTAAACGCTTGAAAAACGCATGTAGATCCGCACCCCATGGTCCCCAATGGCATTCCGCAATGTCAATGCCCATGCTGCGGATTTTTCCGCAGCATATATGCTGCGGTCAAAAATCCGCAGCATGTTCATTAATTTTGCGGAAGCGCAGCGGAATCAATGTGCGGATGGTACCCAAGTCTGGAGGAGAGGAGACTCTCATCCAGACCTGGGTACCAAAGAACCTGTAAAAAAAAGAATAAAATAAAGTTTATACTTATCTTCTGATGTTTTCCCTCCGTCGCGCTGTTGTCTGAAGGACCTGCCACGTCATTGAGTCATGTGACTCACCACATGACACAATGACGTCACCGCAGGTCCTGCACACAACAGCGTGAGCCGCTCAAGACTCCGGACGGGGCAGAGAATGCATCAGAAGGCGAGTATAAAGTTTATTTTTTTATTTTTTACCATTCTGAACAAGTTGTCAAGCACTTTTCCAAGTGATGCTTGGAGAAGTGCTTGATAACCCGCATGCGGAAATGCATGCAAAGACGCCTCACAAACGCTTCTACCTGGCGGGAAAACCGCATGTAATATCCGCATGCGATTTTCCCGCCAGGGAGAAGCGTAAAAAATATGCTTCAGGTCCGCAACGTGGGCACATAGCCTTAGTCGGTCTCTGTTACAGTCAATCTAGGTGACAAATACGCTTTGAACATACAAGAGGAAGACTACATACAAAAACTATACAATTAAAGTCATAGAAGATTATAAAAGAGCCCCTCATACACATTAGACTAACGTCAGCCGACCCCAACGATATTGGCCGACAGTCTAATATGTATGGTGGCTTACAAACTCTCCCTCGACAGATGTTGTAAGGGCAGAGAAGGATTGGACAAGTTCAATTCTGGAGTACCGATCCTTTTGTACTCTGGGAGATAAGCTGCTGCCAGAAGAACTGAAGACTCAGTGATTCCTGTGTATGGGGGACTAGAGAGAGCTGTGTATGGGGGACTTAAGGATAACCAAAAAAAGAAATAAGACTAGTTAACAGCAGATTCCCGTGGGGAACACTGTTACACTATTCCACAAAGTAAAAGCAAACGGAGAACTAGTGGAAAGAAAAGGAACTGACAATACTAAGGTGCCAGACTTTACATTTGCTGACTATAACCAATGGTGATCAAATATGGAAATGTTATTGTGTATATGTTACAGTCTGTTCTACAATAAACCTGTGTGTCTCCCAATCAGGTTCCAGCAGCGAGTAGCTCTGTACATGGCTGCACACTTTGGACATCTGGAACTTGCGGAATGGCTGCAGACCAACGGAGTCAGAGCAGATGAGGCAGTGGGAGTTCATCCTTATAGAGAGTGGTGCCGTGATACTAACCACCTTGATATTGGGAAATGTCCGGTCCATGCTGCTGCTGAAAATGGTCAGCTTCTTCTGATCAAATCATTTATTGCACGAAATGTTTTGTGCTTGGAGTGTCAAAATGCAGTGGGTCAAACAGCACTGAAGATATGCATCCGCCATGGATATAAAGACTGCCTTTTATACTTAATTATGAAAATATGGTCAGTTGTCTCTTTCCCCAAAGTCTCTCTTCCCATGAGCATTTACATCAAAGTTAAAAAATGGCTATATACAACTCAGAAAAGACTTCACAGAGGAAAAAAATGGGCTCCAGAATTTAAAACACGTGTTGGGGACCCAGTTGTAGTTGATGGATTTACAGAATCAAGCATGACTAGTAAAGATCTACATGGGTATTATCAGGACAAATGGAGAAAGGTTGTGCAGAATTCTCGAGCACACAGCAGTCATGCAATTGTTAATGTCATTTTAAAATTGCGTCCTAAGACATTGAGGGAGCGGACAACACAATTTTCCACATTTCCATCACTCAAGCAAACAAGAGGAAATCCTATCCAGAGGGGATGTCAACCTGTAAGGGAGTCAGCAAATATCGACGACATCATTACGAATAGCAGGATTCCTCATATCCCGCTTCCACCAATCGCAGACATCAAAAACAGCCGTCCACGTAATTTAAGGACTCCCCGTGCTGCTTTTTTGCTGAATTCATCTCTAGAGTCATTCTCAAAATGCAGCGGTCAGACACCAAGACAGAGTGCGGTGTATTTCTTAAGCCTTGCAAGGTAAGTGTCATTTCGGAAAGGCTAATAAATTGCCCCCAACAACAGTTGATCAATAATATAGGAAATCGACCGGTGCTAATTTACTTACATTTTCATGTAATAATAATCATGAGGGATTCATGTGAACAGTTGATTTTGGGTCAGTCGTTCCTCTTATCTCGGCGCACACTTTATGACATGGGAGGGTGACGACCTGTCTGCAGTCATTGGGTTCAGCGGTAATGCCGAGTAGACGGCATGTGACCATTCAGTAAGTTACCTGCTGCAGCGCTCACCTGCTCTGCGTCACTGGTGAAGAGGGGTGCAACAGAGAGCTGGAGCTGCGGGGGCTTTAATATGTAAGTAATGCTTATTTTATTATCTTAAAGTGAACCTGCAAGGTCCCCTGAGCATTCCAAAATGCCACAATAGCATCCTATATGGTGATTACGGTTTCCTAGTAAGATCTTTTAAAGGGAATCTGTCACTAGGTTTTTGATATGTAATCTGACGACAGCATGAGGAAGGGGTTAAAACACAGATTTCAGCAAAGCCTCACTTATCAAGCTCTGTTTTGTTCGCTTACAATGATTCTTTTAGCACCAGGAGCTTATCATTGCTGGGACTAGTGTGAGCCCTGGTCCAACACACCCCCTTCTTTGATAGGCTTCTCACTGTCTATGGACATTGTATATACAGAGCCTGGTGTGGGTGAGGTTAGCTTTCTCAGCTCTGCTTCGTTCCTAAATCTAAAAACTATTTCAGAACGGCTGCACCCAGTAATGTAAGTGATACATCATTGGATTCAGCTTCTCTTTGCCTACAACAGGCTGCTCTCAGATGAGGTAGCAACAACCTGGTGACAGATTGCCTTTGAGTTGCAGGCAAATTTTGCCATATCTTAAAACTGAATATTTATTCTGCTGATCACCATATGTTAATGAGGCAGGACTAGCCTGATAGGGCTTCTCTTTCCCCAGACTAGTCCTGCATTTGGTTCCTCTAATCATGCCCCCAGGGAATGGTTGATAGCCTCCATACTAAACCCATCATGGTAGGACTGCTGGCTTATCACTCACAAGCATAAGATTTCCAGCAGGTCTACCATGCTGGAGATTTATGGAGTCTGTTAATCATGCCCAGGAAGATGTGATTAGAGGATCCTGGGCAGGAGTAGTCTGGATGAAGAGACACCTCGCTGGACTAGTCCTGCCTTATTAGCATATGACGATCTGAATATAAGTTTATTTTTAAAACAAAGTAAGGTTAGTCTCCAACATAAGACCTTATAGGACAAACATAATATATAGGACACTATAGTGGTAGTTTGGAACACTCAGGGTACCTGACAAGTTCCCTTTAAAGCATAAGCACCATTGGACCAATTTTTGTTTTTTATTAAAAAATACTCATCCCACCATTTTATTGATTCCTTAGTGTTTATGTTGTTGCTGGACAAAAACTCCAGCAGGCAGGAGAAATGTCATGAACTCATGAGCCCTTCACTGATTTCATTACCTCGGTTAGCATCAGAGGAGGCTTTCAAAGCAACACTCCCGCATTTTTTTTATTCCAGCTCTGGAGTGGCGCAACTAATCTAAGTTCCCTGAACCTAGTACTATACTTACCAACCACTTTCTTCATATGTAATCTTGTGACCACAACTTCTGACTGACCGGAAGTCAGAGGTAATTGTCACAAGCTCTCAGTATAAGTCTCTGAGGCCTTGTTCCGGCCTTGTTCTCGCTCTCATAGACTTACATTAAATTGTGACTTCCAGATTGCCCAGCAAACACTGGAGAGACCCGGCAGGTCACAAACTGCTGGAGACTGACTGGAGCGACGCCAATAAAACATGAAGACGGCAGCTAGAAAGTATAAGAGTGGGGCAGTGAACTTATATTAGTAGCACCACTCCAGCGCTGACAATAAATAAAACATTGGAGTGGTGCTTTAAAGAGTATTTTCCCCTTTAACAGGTCTACTAAAATCGTTAATGAATCCTGCACAGAATGTGTAGGCTCTATATTTAGCTGTTTGTATGAATTTCTTCTACGATAAGATAATCATGATAGAATATTAACATTATATTGTCTTTACAGTGAGTTTAAAGAAAAACCTTGGCTCCGGCAGCTAGACATGGCCAGGGGGCTAGCCAGAAAATCAGTGCACAACTCATAAAGATCGGCAAGACTATGATCAAAGAACAGCAATACTGAGATATCTTAAGCAAAAAAAGAAAATTTATTTTCCTTGCTGTCTACAGATATTGATGCACATCTGAAAAGAAATAATTTTAACCCTTTCACCCCTGGGCTATTTACCGCTTTTGCGCTATTTTTTGCTCCCTTTCTTCCCAGAGCCATAACTTTTTTTTCTGTCAATATGGCAATGTGAGGGCTTGCTTTTTGCGGGATGAGTTGTACTTTTGAAGAACATCATTGATTTTACCATACTGTGTATAGAAAAACGGGAAAAAAATTCCAAGTGCAGTGAAATTGCAAAAAAAGTGCAGTTCTACAATTGTTTTCTTTTTTTTTTTTTTTTTTACCATGGTCAATAAATGCTAAAACTGACCTGCCATTATGATTCTTCAGGTCATTATGAGTTCGCAGATAGCAAACATGTAGAGGTTCTTTTTTATTTAAGTAGTGAAAAAAAAGTTTGTAAGGAAAAAAAAAAGGCGCCATTTTACGAGACCCGTAGCCTCGCCATTTCTCGGGATCTGGGGCCGGGTGAGGGCTTATTTTTTGCACGCCAAGCTGAGGTTTTTATATATACAATTTTAGTACAATGATTTGATCGCTCATTATTGCATCTTATAGCAATGCTGCAGCGACCAAAAAAACGTAATTCTGGCATTTCGATTTTCTTTTTCTCATTACACTGTCTACCAATTGGATTAATTCTTTTTATATTTTGATACATCGAGCACTTCTGAACTCAATGATACCAAATATGTGTATTACACTGTGTTCTGAATTATTAGGCAAATGAGTATTTTGATCACATGATACTTTTTATACATGTTGTCCTACTCCAAGCTGCATAGGCTTGAGAGCCAACTACCAATTAAGTAAATCTGGTGATATGCATCTCTGTAATGAGGAGGGGTGTTGTCTAATGACATCAACACCCTATATAAGGTGTGCTTAATTATTATGCGACTTCCTTTCCTTTGGCAAAATGGGTCAGAAGAGAGTTTTGACGGGCTCTGAAAAGTCCAAAATTGTGAGATGTCTTGCAGAGGGATGCAGCAGTCTTGAAATTTCCAAACTTTTGAAGCGTGATTACCGAACAATCAAGCGTTTCATGGAAAATAGCCAACAAGGTCGCAAGAAGCGTGTTGGCCAAAAAAGGCACAAAATAACTGCCCATGAATTGAGGAAAATCAAGCGTGAAGCTGCCAAGATGCCATTCGCCACCAGTTTTGCCATATTTCAGAGCTGCAACGTTACTGGAGTAACCGCAAGAGAAGTATGCTGCCACCCAGGTGCGAAGATCAAGGATGTTACTGATAGGATACCGAAGCTCATCAGTTCCAAGGATGTCCACCCATTTCTTCTGATACATGTTGGCACCAATGACATGGCAAGGAAGGACCTACCGACAATCTGCAAGGACTTTGAAGCATTGGGGAAGAAAGTAAAAGAACTGGATGCGCAGGTAGTTTTTTCTTCTATCCTTCCAGTAGACGGGCATGGCATCAGGAGATGGAACAGGATCCTTGATGTGAACAACTGGCTGAGACGATGGTGCAGACAACAAGGATTTGGATTCCTGGACCACTGTGTGAATTACCTCTATGACGGACTCCTTGCCAGAGACGGACTACACCTCAACAAACCCGGGAAACACACATTTGCCAGGAGACTCGCAACACTCATCAGGAGGACGTTAAACTAGAAGAAGAGGGGATGGGAAGAAAAACGCCGGACACAAACATGAAACCAGAGAACATACTAATGAAAGATATGAAGTGCGACAAAGAAGGTCCAAGACAAGATACTTGGAAGGGAGGTAAGAAAATTTCTAATACAATCCACAGGGAGAAGATTGGATCAAAACAAAATCGTGTAAACTGCATTCTAGCAAATGCCAGAAGCCTGACAAACAAGATGGATGAACTGGAAGCAGAAATATCTACAGGTAACTATGACATAGTGGGAATAACCGAGACATGGTTAGATGAAAGCTATGACTGGGCAGTTAACTTACAGGGTTACAGTCTGTTTAGAAGGGATCGAAGAAATCGGAAAGGGGGTGGAGTCTGTCTATATGTAAAGACGTGTCTAAAGCCTACAATACGGGAGGATGTATGGGAGGGAAATGAGGAGGTTGAGTCCTTATGGGTGGAGATGCATGGGGCAAAAAACATTAATAAAATTATCATAGGAGTCAGTTATAAACCGCCAAATATAGCAGAAGCCACGGAAAGTCTATTAATGAGACAAATAGACGAAGTAGCAAAAAATAACGAGGTGATTATTATGGGGGACTTCAACTACCCCGATATAGACTGGGAAACCGAAAGCTGTAGATCTCGGAAAGGAAACAGGTTTCTGTCAATTATCAAAGACAATTATTTGTCACAACTTGTGCAGGAACCAACTAGAGGGACGGCCCTTTTAGACTTAATATTAACTAACAGGCCAGACAGAATAACCGAGGTGAAGGTCGGGGGGCACCTGGGAAATAGTGACCACAACATTATACAATTCCACATGTGCTTCAGTAGGGTGCCCAGCAAGGGAGTCACAAAAACACTGAACTTCAGGAGGGCAAAGTTTGATCAGTTAAGAGATGCCCTTCACCTTATAGACTAGGATAGTATCTTCAGTAATAGGAGCACGGATAGAAAATGGGAAATTTTCAAAACAGTCCTACATAGTCACTGTAGAAGGTACATACCTTATGGGAATAAAAGGGCTAGGAATAGGAGGAAGCCAATGTGGCTAAATAAGGAAGTCAAGAGGGCAATGAAAAACAAAAAAGGGCTTTCGGTAAACTTAAACAAGAAGGCAGCGAGGAAGCGCTAATATCTTATAGGGAAAAGAACAAAATCTGTAAGAAACAAATAAGAATAGCAAAAGAGGAAACAGAGAAACTAATTGCCAAGGAAAGTAAAACGAATCCCAAACTGTTCTTTAACTATATAAACAGTAAAAGGATTAAAACTGATGGAGTTGGCCCATTGAAAAATAACCTGGGTAAAATCATAGAGGGCGATGAGGGTAAAGCAAACCTACTCAATAGCTTCTTCTCCACTGTTTTCACAAAAGAAAACAATTTATCGGAGGAAATGCAGAGTGATAAAGTAAACCCTCCGCTAAATATCACCCACCTAACCCAGGAGGAAGTTCAGAAACGCCTACATAATATCAAAATAGACAAGTCACCAGGCCCAGATGACATACACCCCGGGTACTAAAAGAATTAAGTAATGTGATAGACAGGCCGCTGTATCTTATATTCACGCACTCTTTATGGACAGGGACTGTCCCACTAGACTGGCGCCAAGCAAATGTGGTACCAATATTCAAAAAGGGGTCTAAAAGTGACCCTGGGAACTATAGACCAGTAAGCTTAACGTCTGTTGTGGGTAAATTGTTTGAAGGATTTCTTAGAGATGCTATTGTAGAATATCTTAATGATAATAACTGTCTAAATCCTTATCAACATGGATTCATGATGGATCGCTCCTGCCAAACAAACCTGATCGCCTTCTACGAGGAGGTGAGCTCACAGCTGGACCAGGGAGAGTCAGTGGATGTTGTATACCTTGACTTCTCCAAAGCGTTTGATACCGTGCCACACAAAAGGTTGGTATATAAAATGAGAATGCTTGGTTTGGGGGATAATGTATGCAAGTGAGTAAATAGCTGGCTGAGTGATAGAAAGCAGAGGGTGGTTATCAATGGAGTAAGCTCAGGGTGTGTCAGGGTTACTAGCGGGGTGCCTCAAGGGTCTGTCTTGGGCCCTATATTATTTAATATATTTATTAATGATCTAGTGGAAGGGTTGCATAGTAAAATAGCAATATTTGCAGATGATACTAAACTTTGTAAAGTAGTTAATACAGATGAGGATAGGGCACAGCTACAGGAGGATTTAGATAAATTGGGGAGTTGGGCCAAAAAATGGCAAATGGGGTTCAATGCCGATAAATGTAAGGTCATGCACATGGGAAAGAAAAACAGCAGTCACCCATACATATTAAATGGGAAACCGTTTGGGAAATCTGACATGGAGAAGGACCTGGGCATCTTGGTTAATAGCAAATTAAATTGGAGTGCCCAGTGTCAGGCAGCAGCTGCGAAGGCAAATAGAGTCATGGCATGCATCAGAAGAGGAATAGAGGCATATGATGAGAACATTGTTCTTCCTCTGTATAAAGCGCTGGTAAGGCCGCACTTAGAATATTGTGCACAGTTCTGGGCTCCGGTGCTCAGGAAAGACATATTGGAGCTAGAGAGGGTACAAAGGAGGGCGACTAAGGTAATAAAGGGAATGGAGGGACTAGAATACCCAGAGAGGTTGTCAAAATTAGGCCTATTTACGTTGGAAAAGAGAAGGCTTAGGGGAGACCTCATAAACATGTATAAATACATCAGGGGGCAGTACAGAGATCTCTCCCATGACCTGTTTATACCAAGGATGGTGACAAAGACGAGGGGGCACACTATGCATCTGGAGGAAAGGAAGTTCCTGCACCAGCATAGAAGGGGATTCTTTACGGTCAGAGCCGTAAGACTCTGGAACTCTCTGGGAGAGGAAGTGGTGATGTCCAACTCACTTAATGAGCTCAAGAAAGGCGTCCAGGCCTCTCTTGAAAACAATAAAATTACATCTTATGCTTAGTGATAGTTAATTAATCCAGGGATTTAATCTGACTGCCAGATTGGAGTCGGGAAGTGAATTTTTCCTCAATGATGTAAATTGGCCTATACCGCATGGTTTTTTTTGCCTTCCCCTGGATAAACGCTGTGGAATAGCTGCAGTGCACAAGAAATAGGCTGAACTGGATGGACGCTTGTCTTTTTTCGGCCTTATAAACTATGTAACTATGTATCAAAAAGCACAAGGTGTGCAATACTCAGGGACATGGCCAAGGTAAGGAAGGCTGAAAAACGACCACCTTTAAACAAGAAACATAAGATAAAACTTCAAGAATGGTTCAAGAAATATCTTAAGACTGATTTCTCAAAGGTTTTATGGACTGATGAAATGAGAGTGACTCGTGATGGGCCAGATGGATGGGCCAGAGGCTGGATCAGTAAAGGGCAGAGAGCTCCACTCCGACTCAGAAGCCAGCAAGGTGGAGGTGGGGTACTGGTATGAGCTGGTATCATCAAAGATGAACTTGTGGGACCTTTTCGGGTTGAGGATGGAGTGAAGCTCAACTCCCAGACCTACTGCCAGTTTCTGGAAGACAACTTCTTCAAGCAGTGATACAGGAAAAAGTCAGTATCGTTCAAGAAAAACCTGATTTTCATGCAGGACAATGCGCCATCACATGCATCCAACTACTCCACAGCATTGCTGGCCAGTAAAGGTCTAAAAGAAGAAAAAATAATGACATGGGCCCCTTGTTCACCTGATCTGAACCCCATAGAGAACCTATGGTCCATCATAAAATGTGAGATCTACAGGGAGGGAAAACAGTACACCTCTCGGAACAGTGTCTGGGAGGCTGTGGTGGCTGCTGCACGCAATGTTGATCGAAAACAGATCAAGCAACTGACAGAATCTATGGATGGAAGGCTTTTGAGTGTCATCATAAAGAAAGGTGGCTATATTGATCACTAATTTTTTTGTTTTTTGTTTTTGCATTTCAGAAATGTTTATTTCTACATTTTGTGCACTGATATTGGTTTACCTGGTGAAAATAAACAAGTGAGATGGGATTATATTTGGTTTTTATTAAGTTGCCTAATAATTCTGCACAGTAATAGTTACCTGCACAAACAGATATCCTCCTAAGATAGCCAAATCTAAAAAAAAACCACTCCAACTTCCAAAAATATTAAGCTTGGATATTTATGAGTCTTTTGGGTTGATTGAGAACATAGTTGTTGATCAATAATAAAAATAATCCTCTAAAATACAACTTGCCTAATAATTCAGAACACAGTGTATTTATTAGTTTTTTGTTTTATTTTGAATGGGGCGAAAGGGGTGTGATTTGAACTTTTATTTTTTTTTATATTTTTAAAAAACATTTTTTTTTAGTTTTTACTTGCTTCAATAGTCTCCATAGGAGACTAGAAGCTGCGATCGTCTGATCGCTTGTGTTACACATAGAAGGGCTTCAGCCCTGCTATGTGTAACAAAAATGCACATCTGCTATGAACATCCGACAGCTGGGCGACGCTCATAGCAGATCGGCTATGACAACCACAGGGTTTTCCTGCAGACCCTGGGTTGTCATGCCAACCCAATTTGGGCACCCTTGGAGATTTGTGGGCTCAGATAACTTCGAACAAGGTTTCAGACCTTAATTAGCCTGTTAGGGTTAACGCTTTTTCACTACCATCGTTAGGAAAGGCCAGGTGATGAAAATTTTCCAGCTTTATTAAAACCCAGCCTCCTCTAACCTTGTGCCACAAAACAATAGTTGTGGGTTCTTCTAAGCAGCTGCCGAGCACTCTGAAAATAAAAATGGTGGAGGCCCATAAAGCAGGAGAAGGCTAGAAGAAGAGAGCAAAGCATTATCAGAAGAAAACCTGTCTTGCATCCTCACTATAAAATTCAGCGTCAGAAGTATACAAAAGAACATCTAAACAAGCTTGATGCATTTTGGAAACAAGTCCTGCGGGCCTATGAGGTTAAAATAGAACTCTTTGTCCACAATGATTAAAGGTATGTGTGAAAAAAAAGGGCACAGAATTTCGGGAAAAGAACATCTCACCAACCATTAAACATGGGGTGTATCAATCATATTTTGGGGTTGTGTTGCAGCCAATGGCACGGGGAACATTTCACGAATAGAGGGAAGAATGGATTCAATGAAATTTCAACAAATTCTTGATGCAAATATAACACCATCTGTAAAAAAGCTGAAGTTGAAAAAATAATGGCTTCTACAAATGGATAATGATCCTAAACACACGTCAAAATCCACAATAGCCTACCTCAAAAGGCGCAAGCTGAATGTTTTACAATGGCCCTCACAGTCCCCTGATCTGAACATCATTGAAAATCTGTGGCTAGACCTCAAAATAGCAGTGCGTGCAAGACAACCCAGGAATCTGGAAGAATTTTCCCAGGAAAAATGGATGAAAATCCCTCAAACAAGAATTGAGAGACTCTTGGCTGACTTTAAAAAGCGTTTACAAGCTGTGATACTTGCAAAAGGGGGTGCTACTATGTACTAACCATGCAGGGTGCCCAAAATTTTGCATCCGCCCATTTTCCTTTTGCAATTTTTAAAATGTAAAAAATGAAAATATATATTTTTTTACAAAAATACAAAGGAAATGTGTCATCTTTGACTTAAAGGGAACCTGTCGCGTCCTATCTACTATCTACACTGCCGCCATTGCTTTGTTAGTGATGCTTTTTCCGGGAGGAATATTCAAATACATGGCGGCGCTAGCAGTGACTAAATGCGGTGCTGCCCATGACTGAATGAGAATCACACCCCTATGACTGAATACGAGCAAGGAGGACAAAGTGTATATAAAGTTATAAAATCATTATACTACCACTGATTTTAATGAAAAAAGCTGGTTAGTGATGCACATTGCATCACTAACAAAGCAATGGGGGCAGTGTACATAGCAACTAGGACGTAACAGGTTCCCTTTAAGGCCTTTTAGAGATCATTTCATCTTCAACTTGCTTAACTGTTGAGAACACCAGTAATTTTGACCAGGGGTGCCCAAACTTTTACATGCCACTGTATGTTTAATGTTCTAATGGTATCATTAAAATAAATAGTTATTCCCTAGTTAATGGAGAGACACAAATGTTCAACAAATTTGCCTTTTGACATTTGAAGACATCTGGGACTGATGATATGTTCTGTTAGGCCATATTCACATAATCATATTTTGGTCTATAAGCTGTCCAATGTTGTTTAATAGAACTGTTGAAATTGTGATTATTTCAAGCAAAATTTGAAAAAACTGACAGACTAGTATCTTCTGTCTTTCGGATGAGATTTGCCTATTTAACTTTATCGGTGCACAAATAAAGTGGATCAACTTTACAGCATCTGATTTACATTGCAATTTTTAAACATAGGAAACTATATTTGTAAATTGTAATAACTGCTGATATATAAAAACAGATGTCATACGGGGGCCATACAGATAAGCATCAGAAATTGACCATTTTCTTCTGGATGTAAATCACTCATTTTTATATGTGCATGTGAACTTAGCCTTATATGAATGTAATATATTTATTTTCTCTTGTGTACTATACATGTGAGCTCAATTTATAATTCTAAGCACCTGTTTTTTCTCTTTTTCACATTATTGTTGCTATAAATCTCTCTATGATATAACTTTAAAAAAAAATACAATTACAAAAAAATAAATAAGTGATGTCTGTTAAAACTATCCTGCGGTTATCTTGGGTCACACAAGAAAAAATGTGCTATTTTATCAGTAGCTTCATCATCATTATTTCAGGAGTCTCTAATTCTGCTTTCCCTGTATATTCACATGTGGTAGACTTGTTGCAGAAAAATCTTCTACTACCCTATTCTTCTGAATGGGCTTGTGACAATCTATGAACTTGCTCCCTACGTATCCTCATTTATATGTGTGGAACAGATATTTTAGGCACAAAAAAAAATCTCCAATAAATTAGCCACGGGAGACTATACCTTTTTGGTCACTTTACATGGGTCAATAAACAGACACATAAGTATACAATCATTGGACAATGTAAGCATGACGGCGATCAGCTAACGAACAAGCACTTGACGCTTCATATTTTTTAATGCAGCCTAAGAAACAATTGTTGTTGGCAGCACAACTTTCAGAGCAAACTGCCATCTATATCCAAACTATGTGGGAACTGAATGATCATATAAACGGTTCAGTCCATTTAGCTGTGGGATGACGTTGGTGTCAGCTATTGCTTCTATCTCCGTCCCCTGACGGCGTTTTGCTTCACAGCAAGAAGCTACGGCGGCAAAGATAGAAGCAGAGTGCAGGCACTGTGCTCACATCTCTCACAGATTTTATCACCATAAGCATGGATCCAGGACATCGTCAGAGGGCGGCTATGCAAGAAACTGAATTCAGTAACTGCAGCACGGCCCCCTGATGACGTTCTGCTCCAGGAAGGGCGATAGAAGCTGTGGGGACTAAGTTCAGCCTCAGCCTCCTGTGATGTCCTGTTGAGTCGCCTCTCAAATGAAAAGTCACAGCAAGTGCAGTAAAAAACATAAATAGGTGTTAGCCTTATAAGGAGAAATATAGGGTATTTGATAATAAAGCTAATTACAAAAGTGGTTAGGGTGTAAAGATACTGTCTATATTTAGAAAAAAAACATTTTAGGTAATGGACCACCCCTTCACATAGAGGTAACTAGTTGGTTTCTACACTTTATACAGGCTGATGGCAGCCTCTTCAGCAGTTCCTTCTTTATTCCAGCACAGTCTCTCAATGTCACTGGCAATACTAAACAGCACACTCTCTCAGTGGTGTCTCATTCCTTCTCTTGGTCACTTCTCTTGGCATCAATGCACTGCTGTAGCTTGTCTGGAAATCATGTACTTCTGATGCCCACTCCTGACAGTTACCGGTATCAATCATGCTATGGCACCACTCCTTGTCATATGTCGACAACCTTCTTTACATATAGGCATCAGCATTCAGACTCCTTCTGGAGTGGCAACTCCTCGCCCTTACTGGGCAGCTAATCCTAATTTACAGAAATAAGCCTCAACGTTGGCAACCCTTGCCCTGTAACCATAATGGCGGTGTCCCTATAATCCTCTGTGAATGGGTCCCCTGGGACAAACTAGACAGACAGCAGTACAGCCTGGGTCTTCCTAATTCCTCTCTTGTGACCCTCTCTATAACATTAATGTAGCACACCATAATATAGCTAGTGTTAGTCACAGTCACTGCCAGCTAGCTATGATGTAGATACTTTCTGCTGAGCTGCACAGTTCTCCTCCATGTGCCAAGCTGTTCCATATACATGTCTGACCTCTACTGGTGGGAAACAGGAACCTTTTATTGACTCTGTAATTCTATCAGTGTACATTTATGTGCTAATAGTGATGACTCCAGGCTCACTCTGACCCAGTCATGTAACCGGCAACCTAGTGTATTAACTCTTATGGAAACAGCGCAACCATCAATCCTAACCATCTCAGACCTCCTAAATGCTACTAGTGGCATATTGTCTGTCATTATCTGACCTTGGCATTTCTATCATAACGCAATAATTCACTTGCATCCTTATTGTGGCATTTGTCCAATCTATTGCACATTTATTGCAGCACCCACACATATAAATGGCATCGATACATTTGTTAAGTACTTTGCAATGTCAACAACATGCAGATGCTGTTATGTTCTGCTACCAAAGCTAAGGAAAGAGAGGAGATCTGTCCCTACTATAGGACTCAGCTGAATCCCTACGATGTAACAGGGAACCTGATCCTGCGATCAGACCTGCTAAAGTCCTAATCTAGTCTGTACGGAGACCTATAGATGTGGGGAGGGAATCCCTACAAGTACTAAGGACTGGGAGGAATATGGGACACCTCCTAACAGAAATAGTAGCAGACAGACGAACAAACAAAATAGATAGAACATAGAGGTCCGTAGACCAAGCAAACTAACAGAGTTAGATACAGAGCACAGGCTAGCTGGAAAGTAGATATACAATGAAGTCCAGCAAAGCCAGAAGGGCGGAGCAGGATTAAATAGGCCAACAAGGTCATGTGACCAGCAAAGGAAAAAAAACCTAACAGCAAGGTTCTAACAGTACCCCCCCTTCTAAGAGGATCCTCCGGATCCCCTAGGACCAGGCTTATCAGGAAATCTCCTGTGAAACGCTCTGATAAGTCTGGACGCGGAAACATCATCTGACCTCACCCAAGAGTTATCCTCGGGTCCGAAACCTTTCCAGGCCACAAGATACTGCAAACTACCTCTATACCGTCTAGAGTCAAGGATGCGAGAAATTTCATATTCCCCGTCCTCCACCACCGGAGGAACAGAGGCAGAGGCGTCACCATCCGACACAACAGCTTTTTTTAACAGAGAGACATGAAAGACCGGATTAATTCTCCAGGAGGTAGGAACCTCCAAAGGACAAAGCAACCCCGCAGCAGGAGTATGTGAGGACTTAGATCTAGCACATATAGTACATTGGCGCACCCACTTAATGACTTCCTTCTGCCATCCAGGCCACCAAAAACTGCGACCCACCAGTCTCTTGGTCTCAGAGATTCCGGGATGACCTGCCAACCGAGATTCGTGACACTCAACAAACAAATCTCTCCTAAAGGTCCCAGGCACAAACAACCTCCCATGAGGAGTGTTAGATGGGGCATTCTCCTGAGCTTTAAGAATCTCATCTTCCAAAACGGAGTCTAAAGCAGCTATCACAACACCTTCTTGTAAAATGTTTTCCTCTTTCTCAGCACCGACTATGGGAGAAAAACTGCGAGACAAGGCATCCGCCTTAACATTCTTAGTACCAGGGATGTAAGTAACGGAGAAATTAAACCGCGAGAAAAACAGTGCCCACCTAGCCTGACGGGCATTCAGGCGCTTGGCAGCATCAAGATATATCAGATTTTTATGATCCGTAAGAACCTGAATGGGAAATTCCGCACCTTCCAAGAAGTGGCGCCAGTGTTCAAATGCGAGTTTAATAGCCAATAATTCCCGATTACCAATATCGTAATTCAGTTCAGTCTCCGAAAATTTTTTTGAAAAAAAGGCACAGGGATGTAATCCATCCCCGTTATCCTGAGATAATACTGCGCCAACCCCCACAGAGGAAGCATCAACCTCAACCAAAAACGGCCTAGTAACATCAGGCTGCATAAGGATGGGAGCAGAGGTGAACCTCTCCTTGAGATACACAAAAGCTTCAATGGCCTCAGAAGACCACTGAACCGCATCAGCACCTTTCCTGGTGAGATCAGTCAGAGGTTTGACAATACTAGAAAAAATTTTTATGAATTTTCTGTAGTAATTGGCGAAACCCAAAAACCTCTGTATCGATTTCAAACCAATAGGCCTAGGCCATTCCTGCACAGCCTGAACCTTAACCGGATCCATCTCAAAACCTTTGCTGGAGATAATGTAGCCCAAAAAACTAATTCTCTGTACAGCGAACTCACATTTCTCCAGCTTAGCAAAAAGCGAATTGTCCATTAATAACTGTAATACCTCACGCACGCTCCGCCAATGAGACTCCAGATCTGGCGAATAAATCAAAATGTCATCCAAATACACAACCACATTTTTACCGATCAAAGGTCTAAGGATGTCATTAATCAGATTCTGAAAAAATGCAGGAGCATTAGTAAGACCAAAAGGCATAACCAGATTCTCAAAATGACCCACAGGAGTGTTAAAAGCAGTCTTCCATTCATCACCCTCCTTCATGCGCAACAGATTGTATGCCCCCTTAAGGTCAATTTTAGAGAACCACTTGGCCCCCAATAACTGGTTAAACAGATCAGGAATCAATGGCAGTGGGTAAGGATTGCGTACCGTAATTTTGTTAATCTCACGAAAATCCAGACAAGGACGTAAACCGCCGTCCTTTTTTTTTACAAAAAAAAATCCAACCGCCACAGGAGACTTAGAGGGCCTAATGTGACCGGCGGCCAAACTTGTCTGTATGTATTCCTCCAAAGCCTTCCTCTCAGGAATAGTAAGGTTAAATAAACGACTTTTAGGAAGAGTCGCTCCAGGGACAAATTCAATAGAACAATCATAGTCTCTATGGGGAGGCAAAACCTGCGATTCCTTCTCAGAAAAAACTCTCCAAAAATCCTGAATAGGAACAGGCAATTCTCCCCTATCCAAAGCTGCAATACGCCCGTTACAACACTTGTCATAACATTTATGGCTCCAGGATTTAATTTCACTGGTAGACCAATCCAGTACAGGATTGTGAAATTTTAACCAGGGCAAACCCAATATTACTGGAGAAGGCAAGTTATTCAACACTACCAAATCCAATTTCTCATGGTGAACACCATTAATAGTGAGAGGAAATTCACTGACCTTGAGAGTAATATTCTTCAAAGGGGAGCCATCCACAGAAACCACAGCAATGGGGGATGATAAAGGTTCAGGTTTTAAATTGAGTTTTTCCACGAATCCCCCATCAATTACATTCAGTGTAGACCCGCAATCAACAAACACCCGAAATTCCATTAATTTTTCCTGAGCAATCGTGGAAGCAGCTAAAAATATACCCTTGGAATTTAAACAGGCAATACGGGCGTGACTGACCATTTTTTTTTCTTTCTTCATACGAAGCTCACAGCCTTTAATCAAATGACCAGATTTTCCGCAATAGAAACACAAGCCTTCCGAAAAACGACGGTCTTTTTCTTGAGAGCGAGGTGCCACCGATCCAATCTCCATCGGTTCACCACTGTTAGTACACACATTATCATAACCAGAAACTGACATAGCAGAGGATTTGCTCTCATTAACCCTAGCACGCAGTCTTCTATCCACCCGTATAGCTAATTGCATAGCCTGTTGCAAATCCTCAGGTGTAGGATAAGCAATTAGCAGGTCTTTAACCCTTTCACTGAGCCCAGCAAGAAATAGACTTTTCAGAGCAGAATCGTTCCACCCTGTTTGAGTGGACCAACGACGAAAATGAGTACAATATTTTTCGACATTACCTGATCCTTGTTTTAAACGTCTCAACTCAGTCTCAGCTGATGCCACACGGTCAGGATCATCATATAATAGTCCTAAAGCAGAAAAAAAACTATCCACTGATCTGAAGCATGTATCACTAGGTTGCAAAGAAAAGGCCCACTCCTGAGGCTCTTTGCGCAAAAGTGACATTATGAACCCTACGCGCTGGGATTCATCCCCAGAGGACTTGGGTCTCAAACGAAAATACAATAAGCAAGCATTTTTAAATGAAAAAAATTCTCGATGTTCACCAAAAAATAAATCCGGCAAACATACCTTAGGCTCCAAGAAATATGCTCCAGGACAGTTACTCACGTGCTGACGGAGCTCGGCCACTTCCAGAGAGAGTCCCTGCAGGTGTTTAGCCAAATCCTGAACCGACACCATGATGGAACAAAAAAAAAAAAAAAAAAAAAATCTTTCCTTAGAGAATTTGCAGGCTGGACTTACTGTTATGTTCTGCTACCAAAGCTAAGGAAAGAGAGGAGATCTGTCCCTACTATAGGACTCAGCTGAATCCCTACGATGTAACAGGGAACCTGATCCTGCGATCAGACCTGCTAAAGTCCTAATCTAGTCTGTACGGAGACCTATAGATGTGGGGAGGGAATCCCTACAAGTACTAAGGACTGGGAGGAATATGGGACACCTCCTAACAGAAATAGTAGCAGACAGACGAACAAACAAAATAGATAGAACATAGAGGTCCGTAGACCAAGCAAACTAACAGAGTTAGATACAGAGCACAGGCTAGCTGGAAAGTAGATATACAATGAAGTCCAGCAAAGCCAGAAGGGCGGAGCAGGATTAAATAGGCCAACAAGGTCATGTGACCAGCAAAGGAAAAAAAACCTAACAGCAAGGTTCTAACAGATGCAGCAGTGCTACAAGAGGCTATCTCTGCGAGACTGACTGAGGCAAGTAGAGGTTACTTGGTGACCACAGTGTGTAGTGTGGCACTGGAGAGGCATGTAAGTTACCGCTATGACAGTACCCCACCCCCTTTATGCCCCCCTTTCTCAGCCAGACCAACGGTGAAACCTCCAAGATGATAGGGGCACAGATATTCTCCACAGGTTCCCAGGATCTCTTCTCAGGTACAAAGCCCTTTCAGTCCACCTGATAGAAGGTCCCCCTCGAAACATTTTAGTATCCAGGATATCCTTAACCTCGAAGACGACTGAGGGACCCTCAGGAACAGCGGTAGCAGAAGAAGCTTGAGGTTCGAGAAGTGATTCAAGACCACCGGCTTCAGGAATGAAACATGAAAGGTATTTGGGATCGGTAAATTTGCAGGGAGTTGAAGACGGTAGGTCACCGGATTAAATTGCCTGAGAATTTTGTACGGACCGAGGTACTGGGGACTGAACTTGTAAGAAGACACCTTCAGGCAAATATTCCAGGATGACAGCCATACTTTATCTCCAGGATGATACTGAAGTGGCAAATCCTTCTTCTTGTCCGCATGAGTCTTCATCTGAGACACGACCTTAAGGAGGGAAGCCTGTGTCTGTTGCCCGATCTGGAGGAAGTTGCTGTATGAGGCATCAGCTGCTGGAACCCCGGAGGAAGCAGACATAGGAGAGGGCACTTGAGGATACTGGAAGTATACCATGGAGATGCTCCAGAAGACTCCCCAACGTAGTTGTTGTAGGAAAACTCTACCCATGGGAGTAGTTGCATCCAGTCACCCTGACGAGTATAGATAAAGTGTCAAAAGGTAGCTCTCGAGAATCTGATTTACCCGTTCCACTTGCCCATTGGTCTGCGGATGGTACGCGGAGGAGAAGTCCAGCTGCACATTCCGCAGCTTTCACAGAGCTCTCCAAAACGTCAAAGTGAACTGGACTTCATGATCAGAGACTATGTGGAGAGGAAGACCTTGGGAACAAAATAAGAAGAACAGAGCTTAGGAGCGGAGGGAAGACCGGTCAGGGGTATGAAGTGAGCCATTTTAGAAAACCGATTCACCACAACCCAGATGGTGTTGTAACCCCCAGTGAGAGGCAGATCCGTGATGAAGTCCATAGCAATATTTTGCCAGGGAGCAGAGGGAACCAGCAGAGGCTGAAGGAAACCAACAGGCTTAACCTTTAAAGACTTGTTTCAAGTGCACTGTGAAAAAGTGGTGACGAACTCCCGGACATAGTTGACCAGCAAGGGCCACCAGAAGCAGCAAGCAATCAGCTCAGTGGACTTTCATATGCCCATATTACCAGCCAACTTAGATTCCTGTCCCTAGGGCTGAACTCTCCTCCTTCTAGCAGTGGGGACAAAGGTTTTGCCAGAAGGAATGTCTTTAAAATGGACAGGGGCTGCTTCAATAATCCTGTCCAGGTCAATGATGTGCTGAGGTTCCTCCAGGGAATTGGTCACTGTGATGCCAGCATCACTACATGGTTCTTCCCCCTCCCATGGCAGGGACACCGACATGTCACTGCCACGGCTGCTCTCCTGTTCCTCCTGCTCCGGCCCCCCTTGCAGCTTCCAGGCCCCAGAGCTTGCACACTCCACGCAGGTCTCCTGGCAACTTGCTTAAAGGGGCAATGTGTGCACTCCTGAAGTTTCCACAGCCTATTGCTGGGAGGCATCATGTATTTAAGGCTCCCTCCCCTGTAGGGAGGTGCCTGAGCAACTCTAGTTTGTCTTCAAACCTTCTAGTCCATTGTAAGGTCCCCATCCTATCTGAACCAGTACTTGTGATCCTGAATCCATCCTGTCTAAACCATCTGTCCTGTCTGAACCAGTAACTGTAATCCTGAATTTGTACTGTCTAAACCAGCCATCTTGTCTGAATGAGTACCTGTGATCCTGAACTTGCAGAACCCATCCAGTCTGGCCCAGCACCAGTATAATTTCTGCCAGTGATCTTGCTCTTGTCCCGCCTGACAAGTATGTACCTGCATTCCTGACTCTTGAGGACAGCTGCTGCAGTACCGAGTACTGCCCTGGCAGTTACCTGTAACTCAAGCCTAACCTCACCATCAGACACTCTAGTGAAGACCAGGTAGCCGCCAGGGTAAGCCCGGCCCGTGGCGCAGTGGGTCCACACCCACCAATGTGACAGTCACATCAAAGGATCAAGACAGACTTTCATTGACATTCTTCTTTGCAGGATGGAAGTGTAATTCAAAGTTAAATTGAGCGAAGAAGAGTGTCCACCTGGCTTGACGAGGATTTAACCGCTGGGTGGACTTCAGGAAGGTCTGATTTGTATGGTCCGTGTATATTATTACAGGAGAGCTGGCACCCTCCAGTAGATGTCACCATTCTTCGAGCGCCATATTGATAGCTCATGATCCCCAATAGTATATTTTCACTCAGCCGGCAAAAACAGTTTGGATAAAAAAACGCAAGAGACAGAATTCCCCGAAGAAGTTCTTTGCAGGAGCACTGACCGAGCACCGATAGATGAGGCATCTACCTCCAAGAGAAACTGCTTGTTGGGATCGGGGTGTGAAGGCCTCTTTCAAATGCTGGATGGCTGACACGGCCGACTCAATCCAGTGTCTGGCATTGGTCCCCTTCTTGGTTAAGGCGAAGATAGGTACCATAAGGGACAAGAACTGCAGGATAAATTGCCTGTAGAAGTTGGCGAAACCCATGAAGCGCTGGATGGCACATAGACCTTGAGGACGAGGACAGGATAGAACAGCAGAAACCTTCTCTGGATTCATTTCGAGACCTTGGTTGGAAACAATGTAACCGAGAAAAGGCAAAGTGTATTTTTCAAAGACACATTTGGACAATTTGGCAAACATATTTTTCTCCCGGAGATGCTTTAGAATTTGACGGACGTGTTTTCTGTGGGTAGGTAGATCAGGGGAAAATATCAGGATATCGTCCAAATACACAACCACGGAAACATAGAAGAGATCCCAGAAGATGTCATTAATGAACATGGTGGGTGCATTACACAGGCCGAAGGGCATGTAGAGATACTCGTAGTGACAGTCACATGTACGTAGGCTGTTTTCCATTTGTCGCCCTTACGAATACGAATCAAGGTGTAAGACCCTCGCAGATCCAATTTAGAGAAGATCTTAGCTCCATGGACTCTGTTAAATAGCTCAGAAATCAAAGGCAGGGGGTACTTGATCTTAATAATGATTTTGCTAAGACCTCGATAGTCTTTATAGGGTCGTAGGCAACCATCCTTCTTAGTCACGAAGAAGAAACCAGCACCGGCAGGAGAAGAGCACTTACGGATGAAAAATTGGCTAAATTCTCTTGGATGTATTGAGACATGGTTAGGGTCTCAGGTAGAGATATGGTATACTCAGCATATAAAGAGAAATAGTGAGGCACCAGTCACAATGTGCAGCCTTCAAATGTCGAGCACTAGTCGCTGCACTCTACATATGAAAGAGTGTTAGCCTAAAAACCACGTAGACAGGGCACTAGCCGTGTGCATGCGTGCCAGGTGGTGCAAATTCCATACATAGTAAAACCTGAGCCATCAAAGGTGTAGAAATGGAACAGATAATGCACTCACCAACAGTGTTGCTTGATAATAGTCCTGTTTATTCGGGATTACACATGCAGAGTGGTGGTGCAGGTTCTGGGGTGCGGGGGTGAGAGGACAACGGCCGTTTCATGCTGGTCCTGCGCTTCAACCGTTCCACTACCAACTACTATCGTAGGCTAGGCAGTTGGAAGCACAGTTCTGTCCTCAATGAAGTACCTGACTGGAGGACCAGTCAATAACAGGTGCGTGTAGACTTAACCATAGAAGGCCCAGAAAAACAGAATTCACAGATCTGGGTAGCACATAGAGGGAAATCCTCTCAGTACGCAGGATCCAATCCACAGCATGATGAATGGACAGGTTCTGCCAATAGAGGCAACAGTCAGGGCATGTGTAACATACCTGGCGGCGTCCTTGCATGGTGGTCCATCTCCCACTGTGCAAGAGGGCGCACTTGATCTCCTGTCCAGAATGTCTCTCTGGCTTCCCTCCATGCTGTCTGTTTGTGTCTGTTTCTGCTGCTTAAGGGCGGCGCCCGATCACTTCCTGCCTTTTGTACCTGCTGTGGGTCACACCCCTTGTGCGTCCTCAGCCTATTGCTGTCTGTCACTTGGTATATAGCTCAGCAGCTCCCTTCTATCCCTGCCTGAGCATAGTGTTTCCTTCAGTGTGTGCTTGCACTCTGAAGGTGCCAGGTCCCGTTCTTTGTTTCCTTGTCTGCCTTTCCTGGAGGCTGTATTTCCAGGCCTGTCTGAACTGAGTCCTGTATGTCTTCTGTTTTGCGGTATCAGCTCCCGTGTCTGAACTGAGTCCTGTATGTCTTCTGCTTTGCGGTATCAGCTCCCGTGTCTGAACTGAGTCCTGTATGTCTCCTGCTTTGCGGTATCAGCTCCCGTGTCTGAACTGAGTCCTGTATGTCTCCTGCTTTGCGGTATCAGCTCCCGTGTCTGAACTGTGTCCTGTATGTCTCCTGCTTTGCGGTATCAGCTCCCGTGTCTGAACTGAGTCCTGTATGTCTCCTGCTTGGCGGTATCAGCTCCCGTGTCTGAACTGAGTCCTGTATGTCTCCTGCTTTGCGGTATCATCTCCCGTGTCTGAACTGACTCCTTTCTGTGTTCTCTTGTCTGTCCTGTCTGAACACGCTCCTAGCCTGTTCCTCTCGCCTTCTAGTGGCCGATTTCCTAGACCCGCTCCTGTGTCTGGTCTGTCCTGTCTGAACACGCTCCTTGCCTGTTCGTTCCGCCTTCTAGTGGCCGATTTCCTAGACCCGCTCCTGCGTCTGGTCTGTCCTGTCTGAACACGCTCCTTGCCTGTTCGTTCCGCCTCTCTGGGGGCCGTATTCCCAGACCCGCTCCTGTATCCCTCTGCAGTGTCGGTCTCCTCCGTACACTCAGTTCCAGTCTGAACTCTCTCCTGTCCTTTACCTGTTTTGCCTCTATGTCCGTTCCCTTCCTTTTTCTGCAGAGTCTGAACTCGTACCTAACTCCTGCTTGTTGTCTCTGCAAGTACTGTGTGAGTATCTGGCTCTGTTTTTCCCTTCCTGTCTGTTCCGTGTGAACAGAGCCCTGTCCTCCCTGCTCAGCCTTGTCTGCACTCTAGCTGTGCTTGCCTGTAACCCTCTGCCTGTATTGTTCCTGAGTCCCGGTGTGTACTGGGTCCTATCCCGCCTGTGTTCCTACCTGCTAGTGCCTCCCTGTCTGCACTCTAGCTGTGCTTGCCTTTACCCCCCTGCCTGCATACCCGCCTGCCTGCATACCAGTCGTGCCTGCCTATACCCTCCAGTCTGTGTGCCAGCCTACCAGCCTGTTCCTGTATTCCCCGGTGTGGGTCAACAGCCGTGTCCGGGGTCTGTCCTGGAGTAGCACCTGGTCCCTCTGCTCGGTTCCTCCTTGGTGCACTGGCGTCGTATGCCGTCGTGCGACCCTGGTCGGATCGGGTGAATACTTAGTCACGCCCCTCCAGGCATTCACTCTCCGGCACGGTCCAGTGGAATCACTACCAATCACACGCACACGCCGCTTAGCCCGGGCGTGTGCATAACAGCATGCTCAGGCCATGGTTCCCGTTGAGCCCCACGGCCTTCGCTCTTTGAGAAGTTTTTCCAGCGAATACATGCATTAAAATAAATAAATAAATTTTTTTTCCCCCTTTAGCTGAGTTCCAGGCGAATTTCGCACCCGTCCAGATGGATCTATCAGCTCTCGTTCCTGCGGATCCGCCACGTTACTATGGGGATCCAAGACAGTGTCGTGCATTTGTGGAGCAATGCATGCTACACTTTAAGGCCTACCCTCTCTATTTTCCTTCCGATTGGGCTAAAGTGGCCTTTATGATTGACTACCTAGCGGGTGATGCCTTGAAATGGGTCACCCCCCTATGGGAAGCATGGGATCCTGTCATCCTTGACCTGCAGGCCTTCCTGGTGGCCTTTCGTATGGTCTTCGAGGACCCTAACTCTGAAGCCCCTGCTGAAGCTTCACTTCCCAATATCCCGGAGCAGCCCCGACGGGTAATGTGTGTGGGTAGCGCAATAGTCCTCCAGCCCAATGAGACTACTGCCCACCCAGAATCCTCACAGGGTGACTACGCTTTCCGGAATACTTCTCTCAACCTCAAGAGGCAGTCCAGACGTGCTAGACTTAGAGGCAAGCCGTCACGCCAGGGTCTGTCCTCCCTGAGACCTCCTGACCCCAACCTTGAAGTCCCTACTGAAGCTTCATCTCCCTGTATCCCGGAGAAACCCCAATGGGTAAGGTGCGTGGGTAGTGCACCAGTTCTCCTGGCCGAAGAGACTTCTGCCCATCCAGACTCCACACAGGAGAACTTCCTGCACCCGGCATCAGATGCTTCTTTCTCTTTAACCGGTGTGCATGTCCAAGGATGCTCCAAAGCTGTGGTTACCTCAGAGTCTGTGCACCTCTACTACCTGGCGGAGGATCCCCTGTTGCCTCCTGAACCCTCCGGGATACCACTCGATGACAAATGGAGAGAGACTTCTCTACACCCGGTACACAATACTTTGTCCGCTTCGTCCTGTGAGCCTGACAATGGGTACCCCAAAGTGGTAGTTACCTCCGAGTCTCTACACCCCTCCGACCAGGCGGAGGATCTCCAGTTGTCTCCTGAACCCTTCGGGGTGCTACCTGGTAGCGAAAGGACAGAGACTCTCCTATACTCTGTACCTGATACCTCGCTCGCTTCGTCCAGTGAGTCCAACCTAGTGTACTCCGAAGCAGAGGTTACTCCTGAGTCTCTACACCCCTCCGACCAGGCGGAGGACCTCCAGTTGTGTTCAGAATCCTTCGGGGTGCCACCTGGTGGTGAATGGACAGAGACTTTCCTATATCCTGTACCTGATACCTCGCTCGCTTCGTCCAGTGAGTCCGACCTAGTGTACTCCGAAGCAGAGGTTACTCCCGAGTCTCTACACCCCTCCGACCAGGCGGAGGACCTCCAGTTGTGTTCAGAACCCTTCGGGGTGCCACCTGGTGGTGAATGGACAGAGACTTTCCTATACTCGGTACCCGATACCTCGCCTGCTTCCTCCAGTGAGTCTGACCTAGTGTACTCTGAAGCAGTTGTTTTCTCTGAGCCTCTGCACTCTTCTGACCCGGCGGAGGACCTCCAGTTGTTTCCTGAATCCTCCGGGATACCACCAGATAACAAAGAGACAGTGACTTTTCCTCATTATGTACCTGATAACCCGTCTATTTTTTCCTGTGAGCTTGACAAGATGTACCTCGAAGCAGAGATTACCCTCAAGTCTCTGTCCCCCTCCAACCCAGTGAACGACTGGTCCTCGAATTCCCTGCGGAAGATTCTGGCAGGCCTGAAGAAGAGGGGGCGTAAGGGGGGAGGTACTGTAACATACCTGGCGGCGTCCTTGCATGGTGGTCCATCTCCCACTGTGCAAGAGGGCGCACTTGATCTCCTGTCCAGAATGTCTCTCTGGCTTCCCTCCATGCTGTCTGTTTGTGTCTGTTTCTGCTGCTTAAGGGCGGCGCCCGATCACTTCCTGCCTTTTGTACCTGCTGTGGGTCACACCCCTTGTGCGTCCTCAGCCTATTGCTGTCTGTCACTTGGTATATAGCTCAGCAGCTCCCTTCTATCCCTGCCTGAGCATAGTGTTTCCTTCAGTGTGTGCTTGCACTCTGAAGGTGCCAGGTCCCGTTCTTTGTTTCCTTGTCTGCCTTTCCTGGAGGCTGTATTTCCAGGCCTGTCTGAACTGAGTCCTGTATGTCTTCTGCTTTGCGGTATCAGCTCCCGTGTCTGAACTGAGTCCTGTATGTCTTCTGCTTTGCGGTATCAGCTCCCGTGTCTGAACTGAGTCCTGTATGTCTCCTGCTTTGCGGTATCAGCTCCCGTGTCTGAACTGAGTCCTGTATGTCTCCTGCTTTGCGGTATCAGCTCCCGTGTCTGAACTGTGTCCTGTATGTCTCCTGCTTTGCGGTATCAGCTCCCGTGTCTGAACTGAGTCCTGTATGTCTCCTGCTTGGCGGTATCAGCTCCCGTGTCTGAACTGAGTCCTGTATGTCTCCTGCTTTGCGGTATCAGCTCCCGTGTCTGAACTGACTCCTTTCTGTGTTCTCTTGTCTGTCCTGTCTGAACACGCTCCTAGCCTGTTCCTCTCGCCTTCTAGTGGCCGATTTCCTAGACCCGCTCCTGTGTCTGGTCTGTCCTGTCTGAACACGCTCCTTGCCTGTTCGTTCCGCCTTCTAGTGGCCGATTTCCTAGACCCGCTCCTGCGTCTGGTCTGTCCTGTCTGAACACGCTCCTTGCCTGTTCGTTCCGCCTCTCTGGGGGCCGTATTCCCAGACCCGCTCCTGTATCCCTCTGCAGTGTCGGTCTCCTCCGTACACTCAGTTCCAGTCTGAACTCTCTCCTGTCCTTTACCTGTTTTGCCTCTATGTCCGTTCCCTTCCTTTTTCTGCAGAGTCTGAACTCGTACCTAACTCCTGCTTGTTGTCTCTGCAAGTACTGTGTGAGTATCTGGCTCTGTTTTTCCCTTCCTGTCTGTTCCGTGTGAACAGAGCCCTGTCCTCCCTGCTCAGCCTTGTCTGCACTCTAGCTGTGCTTGCCTGTAACCCTCTGCCTGTATTGTTCCTGAGTCCCGGTGTGTACTGGGTCCTATCCCGCCTGTGTTCCTACCTGCTAGTGCCTCCCTGTCTGCACTCTAGCTGTGCTTGCCTTTACCCCCCTGCCTGCATACCCGCCTGCCTGCATACCAGTCGTGCCTGCCTATACCCTCCAGTCTGTGTGCCAGCCTACCAGCCTGTTCCTGTATTCCCCGGTGTGGGTCAACAGCCGTGTCCGGGGTCTGTCCTGGAGTAGCACCTGGTCCCTCTGCTCGGTTCCTCCTTGGTGCACTGGCGTCGTATGCCGTCGTGCGACCCTGGTCGGATCGGGTGAATACTTAGTCACGCCCCTCCAGGCATTCACTCTCCGGCACGGTCCAGTGGAATCACTACCAATCACACGCACACGCCGCTTAGCCCGGGCGTGTGCATAACAGCATGATCCAACTGTTGTGTAGGGAGCTGAAATTGACGGACCAGATCCAGATGAATGTAGTTGCCCGCAGAGCCAGAATCCAGATGGGCAGCAGCGGAGAGAGACCTGTCCTGCCGAGTCAAGGTAACCTCAGACCATAGCTTTGGAAAGCAATTGCTCTCACCTATGGTCGTCTCTCCAGCCAAACCTGGGTGTTGGAGTTTCCCGGTCTCACAAGGCACTGCGAACAAAATGTCCCTTGCCTCCACAGTACATACAGTAGTGTTCAAAATAATAGCAGTGTGTTCAAAAACATGATTTAAGCACAAAATCTTTATACTAGTTTTTATTTCCATGCATTGGGAACTTTGCACACTGTTTTCTAATTCAAAACATGAAGAGAAATGTAGATCATTTTAACTACTTTGCAGAAAATAACAAAAAATGAACATTGGGCTGTTCTAAAAAATAGCAGTGTCTGCATATATCTTTACAAACTCACAATATGTACTCTCTTTTTTGAGGATTTAGCATTCCTGTGAATCACCTAATCACATTTACAACCTAATATTTAGTTGTATAACCACAGTTTTTTAGAACTGCTTCACATCTATGTTGCATAGAGTCTACCAACTTCTGGCACCTGTCAACTGTTATTCCAGCCCAGGATGCTTTGACTACATCCCACAATATTTTGGCATTTGTTGGCTTTGCCTCAGAAACGGCATTTTTGATGTCACCCCACAAGTGTTTTATCGGATTAAAGTCCAGGGATTGGGCTGGCCACTCCATAACCTCAATTTTGTTGGACTGGAACCAAGATTTTGCTTGTTTACTGGTGTGTTTAGGGTCATTGTCTTGTTGAAACACTCATTTCAAGGGCATATCCTCTTCAGCGTAAGGCAACATGACTTCTTCAAGTATTTTAATATATGCAAACTGGTCCATGATCCCTGGTATGCAGTAAATAGGTCCGGTACCATAGTAAGAGAAACATGCCCATGTCATGATGCTTGCACAACCATGCTTCATTGTCTTCAGAGTGTACTGTGGCTTGAATGCAGAGTTTGGGGGTTGTCTGACGAACTGTCTGCGGCCCTTGAACCCAAAAAGAACAATTTTACTTTCATCAGTCCACAAAATGTTTCTCCATTTCTTTTTAGGCCAGTTGATGTGTTCTTTGGCAAATTGTATCCGCTTCAGTACATGTCTTTTCCTTTTTTAACAGTGGGATTTTGCAGGGACTTCTTGCTAAGAGATTAGCTTCACACAGGCGTGTTCTAACTGTCACAGTACTCACAGGTAACTTGAGACTGTCTTTGATCATCCTGGAGCTGATCATTGGTTAAGCCTTTGCCATTCTGGTTATTCTTTGATCCATTCGAATGGTAGTCTTCCATTATCTTCCACGTCTCTCTGGTTTTGCTTTTCATTTTAAAGCATTGGAGATCATTTTAGCTGAACAGCCAATCAACTTTTTAATCAAATTACACTGTTCTTCTGAACAATGTCTCAAATGACCCATATTTCTCAGGTTTTCAAGGAAAAATGCATGTACAACATTTTCTGGCTTCACCCTTAAATAAGGGCCACCTGATTCACACCTGTTTCTTCACAGAATAATTGAAATCACTAATTGAACTCCACACTGTTATTATTTTGAACAAACCCCCTTTCAATTAATTATTCAAATACACAGACTCAAAAACATGCAGATCATGAATGCTGAGTCTGTTGGTTTTCTTACAATCTCCTGCATCAACTGGTAAATAGTTTGACATGTGGTAATATAATTTATACTAAAAACAGTGATTAATCTGGTTAGCGATATTGGACTGCTATTATTTTGAACACTACTGTACAAACGTTCTCTCTGTACCTCCACTGTCATTCCTGTACAGAAAGTTTGGCCCACTCAACCTGCATCGGCTCAGTGGCTGGTGGTGCAACTTGCGGTGGCAAACGGAACTGCAAGTTTGGAGCCAATCTGTGTGGTCTTCAGGAGATGCTGAAGCTTGTTCCTGGGCTCACTCATGGAAGCGGAGATCTATCCTAGTGGCCAGGTGTATAAGTGCATCCAGCGAGGATGGTAGGTCTCAGCCAGCCAACTCATCCTTGATTCGACCAGACAGACCTTGCCAGAAGGTCGCCACCAGGGCTTCTTCATTCCAAGCCAGCTCTGCCATCAAGGTATGGAAGCGTAAGGCATACTGGGTCAAGGTATGAGTGCTCTGCCTTAGAGACAACGGACAAAGCAGCAGAGGAGGTATGGCCTGGAACCTCAAAAACCACACGGAACATCTCCAGTAACCTCCAAACATCGTGGGTCTACGGATCTCCATGCGCCCAAATGGGGTTTGCCCAGTTCAGGGCTTGTCTAGACAGCAGAGAGACCATAAACACTGTCTTGGGCTGGTCTTAAGGAAAGAGGTGAGCATGGAGTGTGAAGTGGATCTCACACTGATTAATGAAGCTGCGACTCTCCTTTGATTCTCCATTGTCGTGGGACGGATGTGGAAGCTGAAGCTTACCAGTTCCACCAGAAACTGGACCATTAGGTGGTTCCCTAGGAGAGCTAGACTGTGAGAGTAGGGTTGGTCAGATGAGGTAGAAGCAGAAGACAAGGAGGACATTGCGATGGACGGATCCTGCAGCTGCGTAGCCACCACTTCTTGCATCAGCTGGTCCTCATGCTCATGCTGAGAGTGGACTTCCTAGTACAGTAGTTGTACACTAGATTTTGGGTCCCAATTTGTCAGTGGGGTCCATGGCCTGAATGTAATGTAACGCTGGTAGGTGTAGCTCCACTGCGCCATAGGCCAGGCTTACTCTGGAGGGACGTGACTAAGTGTCTACTGGGTCTTCACTAGGGCCTCTGATGGTGAGGATAGGCTGGACTGTTGGTAGACAGCAGGTACCACTCCAGAGCAGTCCCCAGGACTGCAGTTACTGACCGGTGGGACAGAGGCGCGGGTACGAGGTGCAGAAGGGTGAGGCAGAAGCGTAATCAGATGGTCTGAGGTCAGGCAGGCAGCATGGGTTTGCAATACAAAGCTGGAGTCAGGTATGGAGAAGTCAAACACAGCGGGTAAACAAGCTGGGTCGATAATGGGAGACAGAATATGAAGATATGCATAAACAGGTGGTAGCAGGCTAGGAACCAACGTTCGGGTAAGGAATGGTTGGAGGAGCTGCTTAATATAGCCCCTGCTGGCACAAGATAGGCTAGGGAATCTAATCTCTGCGGGACACAGCAAGGTTAAATTCCTGCAGAGACTGGCCACGCCTCCCTAAAGCAAAATAGAAACAACATGCAGATGCAGCAGTGCTGAGGAGTGCTGCAAGAAGTAATCTCAGTGAGACATCCTGACACGAGGAGAAGCCGCATGGTGATCACGGTGAGTAGGGTGGCGCTGAGGAGGCATACGAGTTACCATTGTGACCATGAGGATAATAATTACTGGAGTTTTAGGAGAGGAATGTTGTCCCATTCTTGTCTGATGTAGGATTCTCGCTGCTCAACAGTCCTGGGTTCTCTTTATAGGATTTTTTTCATTTTATAATGCACTAAATGTTTTCTGTTGGTGAAAGGTTTGGCCTGCACGTGACCAGTTCATCACCTGAACTCTTTTTCTGTGAAGCCATCCTGTTGTGATGGATGCAATCAGTGGCATACCGCTAATAGCGATAGACCTCGTGGCTGCTACAGGGCCCATGAGTAGGGGTTGCCTGGAGTTCAGGTGATGAACTGGTGGCCTGCAGGCCAAACCTTTCAACTGTATCGGCATTCTGAGTGCCGATACAGTTTAAAGCAATGATGAAAAGTTTGCATGGCAATGTGGGGGTCATAATACAGTTTGCACTGCTATGTGAGGGCCATGATACAGTTTTCAGGGCTGTGTGTGGGCCCTAAAACAGACTTTAGGGCTTTGTAAGGGACATTATACAGTTTGCAGGGCTATACGTGGAGGCCATTGTACAGTGTTCAGGGCTATATGTGGGCTATTATACAGTTTGTAGGGCTATGTGGGGGCCATTATATTGTTTGGATCGCTATGTGGAATTCATTATACTATTTGGAAGGCTATGTGTGCTACGCTCTCGCTCGGACTGTTTAGCGCGAGCCGGATTGTGGACCCACTGTGCCATGGACCGGACTTACCCCGAAGGGGCGTAACTAAGCAGCTGCCTTGGTGTTCGCTGGAGCCTCTAGTGGTGAGGTCAGGCTTGTGCGGCAGGTAGCTGCCAGGTACCACTCCAGGGCGGCGTCTGGCAGTACCAGTTGACTCCCAAAGGGACAGGAAGTTGTAATGACAGATGCTGGAAAGAACGGCAGGGATACTGGCGGGCACAGCAAGTGCAGGCAGGTGCAGCAGGTATACTTACAGGCACGGCTGATTTACAGGCAAGCAGGTACTTGCTGACACGGCTGGTTTACAGACAGGCAGGTCCTGGCGGGCACGGCTGATATACAGGTAAGCGGATGCTGACGGGCACGGCTGATATCAGGCAGGCACGGATGATATACAAGAATGTGTAGGACCCAGTTCAGGCAGGACAGACAAGAACAGCTTCAGGAAGAACTGGGTCACTGGCAGGTACGACTGGAATACAGGAACAGGTAGGACCCAGTTCAGACAGGACGGACAGGAACAGTTCTGGAAGAACTGGGTCACTAGTAGTAGAGGAACCTCAATTGTGGATAGACAGAGAGCCGCAGGTGCGGACAGGTACGGAACCACAGATGCGGACAAGTAGGGAACCGCAGATGCGGACAAGTAGGGAACCGCAGATGCGGACAAGCAGGGCAACCGCAGATGCGGACAGGTACAGAACCGAAGATGAGGACAAGTAGGGGACCGCATATGCGGACAAGCAGGGAAATGCAGGCGCATACAAGCAGGGAACCGCAGATGCGGACCGGTACGGAACCGCAGGTGCGGACAGGCAAGGAGCTGCACGTGCGGACAGACAAGGTACCGCAGATTCCCACAGGAGAGAGGGGACATGGTTCACACAAGACCAGTACAGGACAGGTACACACAGGACAGACATAGCCTAGTTCACACAGGGTGCTTACAATGAAGTAGCAAGTGTACATACTAATCACTAATGTTGCATAGCACCAACAGACTAGAGATAGGTACTGATTCAGACTAAGCTGGTTTAGGAAAGGTACAGGTTCTAACGGCAGGTTTGAAGATAGGTATAGATTCAGTCACAGCGGATTTAGGTCAGGAAGCTGCTAAAGCAGGATTAGGGTAGGGATTAATTCAGACAACAGGAAGGAAGAAACTGAATCAGACACAGCTGGGGGGAAACAGGTGCTGATTTAGACACAGAAGGATACAGAGACAGGTTCAGATATTGGCAATACATACAGGGGAAGATACAGACTATATAACGTACAGACAGGATATACTAGATTAGTCACAGGTACAGGTTCAGGGTTTAGGCCTGGGCATACAGCCCCTAGGGTGGCAGACATAGTTACAGGTTCAGGGCTGGGCATATAAACCCAGGGAAATGTGTTCGGGCAAGGAGTGGACCTGACAACGGACTTAGCAGCTTACAGACAAACTAGTCACTAAAGTCCTTGATGTTTTACAGGCACCTCCCATTGGGGGAGAGTGCCTTAAGTACCAGATGCCTCCCAGGAATTGGCTGGGGACATCTAAGGAGCATGCATGCTACCCCTTTAAGAAAGAGGGAGTGCATGCACACGCCCACAGTAGGTAAGATGTCTGCAACAGGAACGCGGCCGGGATGGTGAGAACTCCGGCATCCCTGTCAGGGGGAGGAGGTGGCATGCAGGGACGCTGGCATTACAGTGTGTGGGCCATTATACTGCTTGGGGGCTATGTATGGACCATTAGACTGTTTGGAGGGCTAGTGGGGTCCGTTATACTGTTCATGAGCCATGATACAATGTGGAGGGCTGTGTTGGGGCCATCATACTGTGTATAGGGTTGTATAGGGGCAATCATACTGTGTGGAGGGGTGTAAAGGCCATTATACTGTACAGAGGGCCATTATACCGTATGCAGGGCTGTGTTGAGGCTATCATACTGTGTTGGGGTCACTGTAGGGGTATCATACTTTGCTGGGTGATGGGAAATGTAGGGTCATCAAAATATACGTGTGTAGAGTTTGGAAATTCACTGTGGGGGTATCATACTGTATTTGGGGGGCACTTTTGTTGGCATCATACATTAAGTGGGCCATGAAAGGGGTTTACTAATGTGTGGGAACACTAAGGGGCTTCAATAGGAGGAAAATTTCTTTGTAAGGGTTGCAAAGTTGTGAAGTATGCTTTTCTGTGACCTCGCTGAATATTAATTTTAAGGGGGTAAGGGGTGGCAATTGGGACATATGCTGTGGGGCTTGATGATTTCTATGTACGCCCCTGGATGCAGTATATGGTTTAGCATTGTCTAGCTTAAATATTCAAGGCCTTCCCTGAAATAGATATGGAGCATATGTTGTTCTAAAACCTCTATATAATGCTCAGCATTGATAGTGCCTTTTAACCCTCAGAGTGCCAAGTGGGGTATTTTTAGTACCCCACTCAAAATATTTCTTGACATTTTTCTACCAGTTCTGAAACTATATATTTGTTGTTCACTGTGGCTGAATTTTACAACATAGGACACACCTTTTTCATAAAAAAAAGTAAAATTCGTACAGTTCTGCAGATTTCCAAGCCAATTTTTCATTGAGGTACTAGAAATACCCCAACTGGGACTTCGTATTATGAAACAGTATTTTGAGTCAAAAGTTCTTTCATTATTTTAGATCTAGAAATGTCCAGAAATTGATCCCAACTACTTTTTAGATGTGATGATAAAAGCACACATGCTGCAAGAAGAGAAGTAGGCAAGCTTTGTGCAATAGAAGAAATTTGTGATACTGCAAGAAACTTTGAGGTAAATGCCCATTTAGGGTGTACATGAAATCAAAACCTGGCAAATACAGAATCAAAGTGTGGGCTGCTGCGGATGTTGATACACGTTACACTTACAATTTCCAGGTTTATCAAGGTAAAATCGGTTATCAGACAGAAAAGGGTCAATGACGCAAGGTAGTAAAAGATCTTGTAAGCCCAATGTATGGTAGTGGACGTGGCACCACAACTGACAATTTCTTCACTGGACTAGAACTGGCGGATGATTTAATTGCCGAGAAACTTACCTAAGGCCACGGCCCCACTATCAGTATTTGGTCAGTATTTTTTCTCAGGAGTGGGAGCCAAAGCTAGGGGAGGAACAATCAGAGAAAAATTATAATAGAAATAAGTCACCAATTCTGTATTTATCACCCACTCCTGGATTTGTCTCCCACTCCTGAGAAAAAATACTGACCGAATACTGACCAAATACTGATAGTGGGGCCGTGGCCGTACAGGTACAATGTGGAAAAACAAAAAGTATGTACCACAGGAAATGTTGGATTTATCAAGAGAGGAACATTCTTTGATGTTTGATTTTACAAAAGACAAAACCTTGGTGTCATATAAGAAAATGAAGAAAAAGAAGTGTGTAATTTTACTCCCGCGTTTTCTGATGCTAGTGAATGTAAAAGAAGAGGGTTTCTGTTCCAACTGACCCTATCTTTGATCACGCCATACATACAATGAAGAATTACTGAAAATCCAAAGCTTCCATTACATATAAAGAGAGCAACTGAGTCTTAGGAATTGGAGTGACAAATACCCCACAACTTGCAACTACAGGAGGAAAAACGCGTGGTCGAGGCCATTTGTGTGATCGGAAAGCTGATAGAAAAACTGAAAATACGTGCTCAGTTTGCAACAAATTTGTTTGCAAGCATCATGGTGAGAATCAGGGGTGGATTAAGAGTAGCAAGGGCCCCGGGCAGTTTAGAAGGCGCGGGCCCCCCACCCCACACACACACACACACCTGATATATCACGTGACATGTCACATGATCCCCTGTGATAGATCATGTGATAGTTCACGTGAAATTAATTTGGCACAATATTAATTATAATAATTTTTTTTAGGCTGTGTGCCCACTACGCGTTTTTTAAGCATTTCCGCAGCGGCAATTCCGCTGCAGAAACGCTTAAAAAACGCTTGGTAGAAGGTCTGCCATGTTCCCCAATGATAATCCGCATGTGCTGTGCACATGCTGCGGAAATTTCCGCTGCGGATTATCATTGCGGAAAAATCAGCAGCACTAACAATTATTTTGCGGAAGCGCGGCGCTTTCGTCGCCATTGACTTGGAACGCTTGTAATCCGCATCACTTCATCTGTGCATGCAGAATCCATGCTTTTCAATGTGCGGATGGTACCCGGGTTTGGAGAAGAGGAGACTCTCCTCCAGACCCGGGTACCATAGAACCTGTAAAAAAAAGAATAAAATAAAAAATAAATATTATACTTACCTTCTGATGGCCCCCGGTGTCTTTATCCAATGCGTCCTGGCTTGCCGGCAGCTCGCGATGGTCTGAAAAGGACCTGCCGTGACGTCATTTAGTCATGTGACGGGTCACGCGACCGCTGACGTCGGCAGGCCATCAGAAGGTAAGTATATATTTATTTTTTACCATTCTTTTACGGTCACACTATATAAATCCATGCCGGTTGTGACCAAGTTGTCAAGCACTTTCCAAGTGATGCTAAAATCGCTTGGAAAGCGCTAGTCAACCCGCATGTGGAAATGCATGTGAAGAACGCTTCACATCCGCATGTCACTGGCAGGAAAAATGCATGTACAATCCGCATGTACAATCCGCATGCGTTTTTTCTGCCAGGGAGATGCAGAAACGCTCAAAAAAAATCCGGAGCATTTCTGCATCGTGGGCACATAGCCTTACATTAATTGTATGACTCAATATTGAGCACACGTAGCCATCTATACACAGCAGGAGGCCGCACGTAGCCATCTATACACGGCGGGAGGCAGCACGAAGCCATCTAAACACGTCAGGAGGCCGCACGTAGCCATCTATGCACGGCAGGAGGCCGCACGTAGCCATCTATACACGGCAGGAGGCCGCACGTAGCCATCTATACACAGCAGGAGGCCGCACGTAGCCATCTATACACGGCAGGAGGCCGCACGTAGCCATCTATACACGGCAGGAGGCCGCACGGAGCCATCTATACAAAGCGGGAGGCCGCACGGAGCCATCTATACACAGCGGGAGGCCGCACGTAGCCATCTATACACAGCGGGAGGCCGCACGGAGCCATCTATACACAGCGGGAGGCCGCACGGAGCCATCTATACACAGCGGGAGGCCGCACGGAGCCATCTATACACAGCGGGAGGCCGCACGGAGCCATCTATACACAGCGGGAGGCCGCACGGAGCCATCTATACACGGCAGGAGGCCGCACGGAGCCATCTATACACAACGGGAGGCCGCACGGAGCCATCTATACACAGCGGGAGGCCGCACGGAGCCATCTATACACAGCGGGAGGCCGCACGGAGCCATCTATACACAGCGGGAGGCCGCACGGAGCCATCTAGACACAGCGGGAGGCCGCACGGAGCCATCTAGACACAGCGGGAGGCCGCACTGTGCCATCTATACACAGCGGGAGGCCGCACGGCCCCCCCTCCAGAGACAGCAGGAGGCCGCACGGCGCCATCTATACTCAGCAGGAGGCCGCACGCAGTCACGCACACAAACATATACAGACATATACATACACGCATAAACACATTTGAAACACAAAAATACATATAAACAGACATCACACAATGATATCTGCCTGCACACACATACATACATACACATACACACACACACACACTCACTCTCACACATACACACACTCACCATCCCCCGGCTCGGCTCCAGTCCTCCTGGCTCCTGCTCCTCTCCGGTGGTAAGTAGCAGTGCAGGCCGGGCGTGCACTGCGTGACGTCACAGCTAGGAGACACGGCCGCGCACAGGGCCGTGTCTCCTAACAGTGACGCGGCCGGGCCAGCACACAGGGAAGTTAACTGCTGCAGTGCTGGCCCGGCCGAAGAAGAAGCAGCGGCCGTGCACCGCTGCTGGGGAAGTGGTCCGGGCTCCCCCCCCCCTCCACTGTCTGCCGGTATGTGCCGCGGGCCACACATATAATGAGGGCAATCCGGCCATAGCCCCCCCGGAGCCCCGGGCCCCCTGGAGACCCGAGGCCCCGGGCGGTAGCCCGGATTGCCCTCATTATAATCCGCCAATGGTGAGAATAGTACCATTGACAAATGCGAGAACTGTTGTATTTTGTCATATTATACCTGTTTCAGAATTTCTTTTTGTTCATTTCAAATGTTACCTTACACATTGATTAGTCAATTTATTGTATTGCTTAATATGACTTAGATTTTCAGTTTCAATAAAATAAAATAAAGCATATCATATCACAAATCTCTTTTCTTTTCAATAGTAATTACTTTTATAAACAACGGCAGCAAAAACAATGCTGGAAATTGAAAAATTCAATGGGTAGAAAAAATTCCCATTTGGGTCTCCGAAGGTGCATTTTTACATGGGAGTCCGAGGGTTAATATGTGTAAGCTGCTCATGCCATATACACTAATACAACCCCCTATACCATCAGAGATGGAGGCTTTTGAACTGATAAGAAGCTGGATGGTCCCTCTTCTCTTTAGTCCCGAAAACACAACACCTGTGGTTTCCATAAAGAATTGGACAGACAATGATTTCTGGAAGTATTCTTGAGTCCATGCTGTAATCAGCAAGACTGAATTATGTCCGTCTTTAATGCAGTGCCGGCTGTGAGCCCTCAGATTACGAGTATTCAATAAGTAAAAATGGTCAGAAGTTTACCAATAATACACAACTTGGTTTGTTTGTAGTCTGTAACCACATGGAGACAAAAAAATCTGCTTCCAAGCAAAATATAGATTCTTAAAATTATTAATTTGCATTATATTATTATTATTATTATTAATAATAATAATATTAAACTCAGAAAACTATTAAAAATAGTCTTCACTGCATTTTACCATTTGTGTGTTTTTAATAAATAACATTTCTAATTTTAAAGAGAGAATACTTTTTATGCTATTTTAAAACATTTTCCTTGTTTTAGTACTATAGTATTTTTTTTAGGGTATCCTGAATTACAGGACTGAAGCAATGGAGATAAAAAGCTCCATGATTCTGTGATGCACTGTATTGTATGAATTTTGAGATAATTGCCAGAAGTCTGACCAGTTAGGTCGCATTCACCCTTCAGTAGTAGATATGTATTTTTCATCCATTTATTTTGAGCCAAAAACCAGGAGTGGGTCCTAAACTCAGAAAAGAAAAATCTTGACTTAAGAACACAATGAAAAATACTACTACCAATAATAATTTTACTTCTATAGCACCAACATATTCCGAAGCAGTTTACATTTTAGAGGGGACTTGTACAGACAATAAAGACATTACAGAATAACACATAGCTCAGATTCCTAGAGGAGTGAGGGCCCTGCTGCTCGCAAGTTCACAATCAATGAGTCAAAAATAAGTGTAAGCAAGGCCTAATTCAAAATGTGAAAAAAGTACTAGTCAGTAAATAATAGTCCTTTAGGACTCAGAGTCCATTCTAGATAAAGGGTTAATTGACCTGTAAGGTTTGTAAATGACTTTTTTGATCTGAATCATTTTCACTGCTGACTGTTCCCTTGTGCAGCGTTCATGAATTTTTCTTCAGGCCACTAGAGGGCGTGAATGGATTGCAGAATTCAGCAGTCATTAACTAGCAAGTTACAGGTTAATATCTTATTAGAAAAGCTCCTATAAAAAGAAAGTGGTATGCAACTTATCACCAAAAAAACAAAGTGCCAGGCTGTACTGTGCACACCGAAATATTTATTATTCACTATTCACATATGCATTATTTCATCCATTTTCTCCTTTTCGTTAAAAAGCAAACTAATTACAATTTAGGCTGTACACTATTGTCCCAGTGGCTCACTCTTTCTATTTTTGTTGTGAAACAACATTACAGCATACTGCCAAATTGATTCTCTTGTATAAAAGTAATTTAATGTCTCCCCTCCAATGTCACCCAAATTCACCATCATATTATAGCATTAAATATCTACAGCATTAAAGGGGTATTCCCATCTCCAAGATCCTATCCCAATATGTACTAGGTGTAATAATAATAATATTATCAAATATCTCCAATTAGAAATGTAGTCTAGTTTTTCTGATTCGCTATATCTCTTTCCTCATGTGCAGGCATTGTAGGACCTTAGGTATCCATGGTTACGTCCACTGATAAAGTGACAGTTAGTTAGCTAGTGGTTGTAACTATGGATACCTAAGGTCCTGCAATGCCCGCGCATGAGGAAAGAGACAGCGAATAAAAAAAACTATACTACATTTCTAATTGAACGCATTTAATAATATTATTATTATTACACCTACTATATATTGGGATAGGATCTTGGAGATGGGAATACCCCTTTAAGGATATTAAGCATCAAAGAATTTAGGACCGTAATAAATAAAATGATTGCAAAGGTGAATATATCCTTTATTCTGGTTTCTCTTTCCAATGCATCTAAAATGAAAAATTAGCAACATTTTAAACATCTTAAAATGTCCTATTATTTTATGCACATGTGAAGAAGTGACAAAGAAGCCGGCAACCCCTGAAGACTGAATATTATATGCATGTATTAATGTGACCGGGTTTGATAGATTTGCTTCAGCTGCACTGTAATTGTTATGGAATGTGCTGGTTATAGAGATTCCCCCGATTAGTAGGGAATTAAAGCTAATTATGAGGCCTTAGCAGCAGGGCAGGAGGTTAGATCAGAAAAGACAATTGGTAGGATGTTCCAGTGAGTAGTAATTGGCTGTCCGGCTCTTTTTGGTGACCTGGACCATTTGGCTCAGCTCACCAAAAAATGTTGGCTCATTTAGATCCCTGGTGAACACCCAGTTGCGATGTGCCAAAGGCAGCTGGACAGCATCATTTTACCTCCAGTGAGATCCATTCATAAAATACAAAAAGACCATTTCTGGTGCCCCAAAGTTGGGGTACAGGACTGAAGGGAGCCCAGGTTCAGCTGTGTACGGAGCCAAGAGTGCAGACAGGTACCGCTGTGGGTTGTGTGACGACCCTGAGACAGAGAAGGAGTGGGACTGAGGCGAGTGTAGTCTGATTTATGAACATTTTGGTGAATAAATACTGTACTTGCCAGGATGGTGCACTTGTGCAAGTGAGTGGACAGAAAGAATGAAGGGACGTTGTAATAAAGGCTGTGTCGTTCAACCGAAATGTTTCCCTCATGTATCGTACTGCCACAGGGAACCTTAAAGCTAGAACCTCTGTTAATTACAGACAATGTATTTGTTCAGCAATGTGCCTGCTGTCATCGGAATTTATTATTAATCAACTTCTGCAGTAAATAAAATGCATTTTCATAAACCAATCTCTCCATCCTCAATGTGAGAAAGGGGTTCCAAGTTGCAAGTCAGCTGTAAGTATATGGCCTCCTGGGAAAGCGTCTGGAATAAGAAACATCACTCATATTCTAAGAAAGGAACAGTTTTCACCGGTGTTTGGGGTCACTAATGTGTCCTCGGCCCTTGCAATCCTTTCATATTATTATTATTATTATTAATTTATATAGCGCCATTGATTCCATGGCGCTGTAGATAAGAAGGGGTTACATACCAAATACAGATATCACTTACAGTAAACAAACTAACAATGATAGAACGGTATGGAGGGAGGTTCATACACACTAAGTTCGAAGAGTTGGTGCAAACCTGGTCTATCGGCCACATCAGTCACAGGATGGGAGCCCTGAAAACCAAATGCAACTGTTTCTCCCCAAATGCAACCGTGGATCTTCTTTTGATTAGCTAGCTTGGCACGATGCTACATATACATCATGTGCCAGGTTGGCTAATCAAAAGAGGATTAGTGATGTGACTGATGGACTGGGTTCTGCGGATTAAATTGCACCAACTCTACTGAAGACCTAAGTGTCTTTATGGTTATAGTCCTGAAACAAACCCAATCTGTAGTCTAATCGTTTCCATCTTTCAAAACTTCCTGCTGACCAGATATAAGAAAAATGACTGCAACATCAAACCGTACAGAGATTGTGTCACGATGGAGATGCATAGGTCTTCATAAGAACTCGGTACACATAAGAGCTATGATTTCTACATTTTAAAAGTAAAACTGGTAGGTTGATATTTGCATTGGAAGATATTTAATCACATGGCATAAGATTTTCATGCGACAAAGGTTATTTCATCAGTCTTCAAAGTGGGAAGAATTTAAATGCAAAGTATTCTAAAGATTTAAAGTGGTCCTCCACCTCAGGACTGAAAAGTAGCTATACATTTGTAATATATAGTCACCCTAAGGCCACGGCCCCTCTATCAGTATTCAGTACTATGGCAGTCATCTAGGTTGTAGGAGGACTAAAACACTATTACTTGCGCAGGAGGCAATGTGAGACATACAGAGGATACTAGTAAGGCCACAGCCCTACTGTCAGTATTTGGTCAGTATTCGGTCAGTATTTTTTCTCAGGAGTGGGAGCCAAAACCAGGTGTGGAACAATCAGAGAAAAGGTATAATAGAAACAAGTCACCAATTCTGCATTTATCACCCTCTCCTGGTTTTGGCTCCCACTCCTGAGAAAAAATACTGACCGAATACTGACCAAATACTGACAGTAGGGCTGTGGCCTTACTAGTATCCTCTGTATGTCTCACATTGCCTCCTGCGCAAGTAATAGTGTTTTAGTCCTCCTACAACCTAGATGACTGCCATAGTAGTATGGGAAGTGCAGTGGTAAGTCTGAATCCTGCCTCCGCAGCACAGGAAAGGCAAAGGACGTGTGGTTCAAATTTACTACTGCAGCGGCCATCTTGGTAGCTGGAGGACTGGAGAGGGGTCTCAGCAGGGAAGGCAGTGTGAGGCAAACATAAGACACTATGAAGGGTGGCTACACATGACAAATGTATAATCAATTTTTTGTACCATAGTGGAGGATCACTTGAAAGAGGACCTTTCACTACTTTTTTATTTGCAACTTTGTATCTAAACAATATACAGTACAGACCAAAAGTTTGGACACACCTTCTCATTTAAAGATTTTTCTGTATTTTTATGATTTTGAAAATTGTACATTCACACTGAAGGCATCAAAACTATGAATTAACACATGTGGAATTATATACTTAACAAAAAAGTGTGAAACAACTGAAAATATGTCTTATATTCTAGGTTCTTCAAAGTAGCCTCCTTTTGATTTGATCACTGCTTTGCACACTCTTGGCATTCTCTTGATGATCTTCAAGAGGTAGTCACCGGAAATGGTCTTCCAACAATCTTGAAGGAGTTCCCAGAGATGCTTAGCACTTGTTGGCCCTTTTGCCTTCACTCTGCGGTCCAGCTCACCCTAAACCATCTCGATTGGGTTCAGGTCTGGTGACTGTGGAGGCCAGGTCATCTGGCGCAGCACCCCATCACTCTCCTTCTTGGTCAAATAGCCCTTACGCAGCCTGGATGTGTTTTTGGGGTCATTGTCCTGTTGAAAAATAAATGATGGTCCTACTAAACGCAAACCGGATGGAATAGCATGCTGCTGCAAGATGCTGTGGTAGCCATGATGGTTCAGTATGCCTTCAATTTTGAATAAATCCCCAACAGTGTCACCAGCAAAGCACCCCCACACCATCACACCTCCTCCTCCATGCTTCATGGTGGGAACCAGGCATGTAGAGTCCATCCGTTTACCTTTTCTGCGTCGCACAAAAACACGGTGGTTGGAACCAAAGATCTCAAATTTGGACTCATCAGACCAAAGCACAGATTTCCACTGGTCTAATGTCCATTCCTTGTGTTCTTTAGCCCAAACAGGTCTCTTTTGCTTGTTGCCTGTCCTTAGCAGTGGCTTCCTATCAGTTATTTTACCATGAAGGCCTGCTGCACAAAGTCTCCTCTTAACAGTTGTTGAAGAGATGTGTCTGCTGCTAGAACTCTGTATGGCATTGACCTGGTCTCTAATCTGAGCTGCTGTTAACCTGCGATTTCTGAGGCTGGTGACTCGGATAAACTTATCCTCAGAAGCAGAGGTGACTCTTGGTCAGGGCCGGCGTCAGCACCCGGCGCACCCGGGCAAATGCCGGGGCCCTGAGCAGGCAGAGGGGCCCACTGGCGGTCGCGCACCCCGCTGGGCTATGGGCGGAGGAGAGCGGTGTCAGCGCCCGCCCTTCTCCGCCGCTTGCTCAGGGCCCCGGCAGCTGGATACTTACCTCTCCCCGTGCCTCCGCAGATCAGCTGTCTTCCTGCTCTGCGCTCCCTGTGACGTCTCAGGTCAGAGGGCGCGGTGACGTCTTTACACCGCGCCCTCCCCTGAGCCGTCACAGGGAGCGCTGAGCGGGAAGACGCTGACAACGCTGGAGTTCGGACCCGAGCAGCGGGCAGCAGGTAGCAGGTGAGGAGAAGGGAGGTGAGTATTTGATTTTTTTTTTTTAATGTATGGAGGCATTTGGCAGTATAAAGAGAAGGGGGGGGGGTGGCATCCTCCATGGAGCATTATAAAGAGAGGGGGGGGCATCCTGCATGAGGCATTATAAAGAGGGGGGTGACATCCTGCATGGGGCATTATAAAGAGGGGGGGGACAGCCTGTATGGGGCATTATAAGGTGGGGAACAGCCTGCATAGTGCATTATAAGGGGGGGGCAGCCTGTATGGGGCATTATGTGGGGGGTAACAGCCTGCATGGAGCATTATAAGGGGGGGGACAGCCTGTATGGGGCATTATGTGGGGGGTAACAGCCTGCATGCAGCATTATATGGGGGCCAGTATCCTGTATGGAGCGTTAAAAGGGGACCGGTATCCTGTATGGAGCATTATAAGGGGACCGGTATCCTGTATGGAGCGTTATATGGGGGCCAGTATCCTGTATGGAGTTTTATAAGGGGACCAGTATCCTGTATGGAGCGTTATATGGGGACCGGTATCCTGTATGGAGCGTTATATGGGGGCCAGTATCCTGTATGGAGTTTTATAAGGGGACCAGTATCCTGTATGGAGCGTTATATGGGGGCCAGTATCCTGTATGGAGCTTTATAAGGGGACCAGTATCCTGTATGGAGCGTTATATGGGGGCCAGTATTCTGTACGGAGCCTTATATGGGGGCCAGTATTCCGTATGGAGCCTTATATGGGGGCCATTATTCCGTATGGAGCCTTATATGGGGGCCAGTATTCCGCATGGAGCCTTATATGGGGGTCAGTATTCCGCATGGAGCCTTATATGGGGGCCAGTATTCCGTATGGGGCCTTATATGGGGGCCAGTATTCCTTATGGGGCCTTATATGGGGGCCAGTATTCCGTATGGGGCCTTATATGGGGGCCAGTATTCCGTATGGGGCCTTATATGGGGACCAGTATTCCGTATGGGGCCTTATATGGGGGCCAGTATTCTGTATGGAGCGTTATATGGGGGACAGTATTCTGTGTGGAGCGATTCACCGGTTTCTGAGCTATTGTGGAATTTACAATAGATATCACTCATGTAATGTAAGAAGTGAAATCTTTGCATTGTACTATATATATATATTTCTCCGCCGTATCTCTGCATCATGAATCATGGTATGTGTTAAAGGGGCCCACTGAGACTCTTTCGCCCGGGGCCCAGAAAAACCTGGAGCCGGCCCTGCTCTTGGTCTTCCTTTCCTGGGGCGGTCCTCATGTGAGCCAGTTTCTTTGTAGCGCTTGATGGTTTTTGCAACTGCACTTGGGGACACATTCAAAGTTTGCCCAATTTTTCGGACTGACTGGCCTTCATTTCTTAAAGTAATGATGGCCACTCGTTTTTTCTTTACTTAGAATTTGTATTTTGGCAAGAAAAAAAGCAGCTAACAGTCTATTCAGTAGGACTATCATCTGTGTATCCACCTGACTTCTGCACAACACAACTGATGGTCCCAACCCCATTTATAAGGCAAGAAATCCAACTTATTAAACCTGACAGGGCACACCTGTGAAGTGAAAACCATTTCTGGTGACTACCTCATGAAGCTCATCAAGAGAATGCCAAGAGTGTGCAAAGCAGTCATTAAAGCAAAAGGTGGCTACTTTGAAGAACCTAGAATATAAGACATATTTTCAGTTGTTTCACACTTTTTTGTTAAGTATATAATTCCACATGTGTTAATTCATAGTTTTGATGCCTTCAGTGTGAATGTACAATTTTCAAAGTCATGAAAATACAGAAAAATCTTTAAATGAGAAGGTGTGTCCAAACTTTTGGTCTGTACTGTACATTGTTTATTTTTTTCCTTTTTCTCCTCTCCTCCTATGTTGTGAAAGTATGGACTTCTGAATATTTCTGCACCCAATATACAAATTTCCCCTTCAATCAATGTAGCAGAACAGAGATTCTTTTTTGGGGGTGTTTACTTTTTCTCCTCCTTGATGCTGCCCAATAAAAGGCAGCATTAAATGGGGGGGAGGGGTGGAAGGAAAAGACCACAGAGAAGGTCAAAACAAGCATTTTCAGCATGATGTGGTAAAACCTGATGTTTCTCACATGACCAATTGATAAGAACTTCTTATCCCCATTGCTTCAGGTCATTACATACCGTTACATACCCGCACGCAACCTCCGATCCTCACAAGATCTCCTTCTCTACTCCCCTCTTATCTCCTCCTCCCACAATCGCATACAAGATTTCTCCCGTGCTTCCCCCCTACTCTGGAACTCTCTACCCCAACGTATCAGACTCTCGCCTACCATGGAAACCTTCAAAAGGAACCTGAAGACTCACCTCTGCCGACAAGCCTACAACCTGCAGTAACCACCGCTCCACCATACCGCTGCATGACCAGCTCTGCCCTCACCTACTGTATCCTCACCCATCCCTTGTAGATTGTGAGCCCTCGCGGGCAGGGTCCTCGCTCCTCCTGTACCAGTCGCTGTCACATTGTGTTCAAGATTATTGTAATTGTTCTTGTATTATACCCCTTTCTCACATGTAAAGCGCCATGGAATAAATGGCGCTATAATAATAAATAATAATAATAATTACAGCAAAAGCAGAGGAGAGCTGTAACGGGGAGTACCAGAGCTGTGAAGAGCATTTTGTTTGTCGCATGCAACACTCTGTACCTATTACATATATCAGGGACATACCATTAATATCCTTCTTATCTTGATATCTGTAGTAGTTCTAGAGAGTTTTATGGAAGTACAGTGGGTGAAATAAGTATTGAACACGTCACCAAGTCTAAGTAAATATATTTCTTTTTCTTTTTTTTTTAAATTTTTTATTTATCAAAGGGCAAAGGCAATACATCCAAATACTGTCATAAAACAGAATAAAACATCCCAAGACATACAAAGGATCACCGCCAGATAACCTCTGGTACCGAACCTTAATCCCCTATTCGTACTGTCCGACATCGTAGAAGCTCACATAAGAACTCCCTAGTACCAAGCATAGGTGGATATATATATCTTAGTGGCCCGAGTGTGGACCTTGTATAACTCAACATGAATGGAATTATATTCAACAACTATAAAAAAAAAATTATTAACTTTCATTGAACAACATCTTTTTATTGCCCCGTTTTTATGTGGTCCTACCCAAATATGGTGAACCGATCTATCCACACTTGTCGATAGGGCCAGAGGCCATAGACTACCGTAAGGCCAGTTTCTGGTCTGAGCCTAAAGCTGGTTATTGAGGAAAGAAGAAAAGAAAAAAAAGGGAAAGATTATAGAGGGCAGAAAGGATATAGAGAAAAGTATAGAAAAGTGAAAGGAAGCAGGAAGGGGGAGGGGAGGGAGGAGCTACAGGGTCAAGGAGAAGGGGAGGGCGGGGGGGGTCAGGGAACGAGGTTAGTCTCCATAGGAAGCTGTTCAATCCCCCAACAGCAATAGAGGATACTCTGTGGAGGCTTTAAAGTCGGACCACTGATACCAGGTGCCAAAGAACTCCGTATAATTATTCATGAGGGACGCAGTCAGATCCTCCATCTGCATCAGGTCATTTATTTTATTCACCCACATGCTAATACTCGGTGGAGAGGGGGACCTCCAGCACTGCGGGAAAAAAGCTCTAGCAGCCATCACCAGAACACGTAAAAGGGAGACTTTGTAAGTCTTCGTCGGGTAGGAGGAAAGTTGGAGCAGAAAAAGCTCCGGACCCAACTTTTGCTCCGTCTTTGTGACTCGTCTTATTATACTCTTTACATCTGCCCAAAAACGATTCAATTTCTCGCAGGCCCAAAAGACATGTAGGAAAGTCCCCTCCTCCTTCCCACACCTCCAACAGGTTGACTCTACAGTTGGGAACATAGAGTGGATCCTCTGGGGGACCCTATACCACCTGGTCAATATTTTGTAGTTCGCCTCTTGGAGGCTGGAGCTAATTGCGGACTTATGGGCCAGGGTCAGAATTCGCTCTCTCTGTTCAGGGGTGAGTTGGATGTGTAAATCTCGTTCCCAACACAGTAGGAAACGTGGTGAAGGTAAGTCCTCCGAATTAACCAGTATGGATTTTATCACCGATAACGAGTGGGAAAGGGGTTCCCGTTCCAAACATATTCTCTCAAATGTAGTGGGTGGGCCTGAAAATAACGAGGCCTCCGGGAGAGATTTCATATAGTGTTTCAACTGCATCATCCTCCAGGGTCCTAGTTGAGACAGTGCTAGTCCCGACCGGATATCTTCCCCTCTCATCCAGGTAGAGTCCCTGATAAACTGTCCCGCTCTGAAGTGACCCTCCACGATCCATGTCCGAAAAATCAGATCTACCAAACCAGGTCCGAAGTCAGGGGATCCGAGGATTGGGGTCAGGGGTGATGGGTAAGGAATTAAACGTGATCGTATCTGTGTAGAGGAACAACATCGCAAGGTAGAACTAATAGTAGGGCGGGCTTTCAAGCCAAGGTCAGCAATGCTAGGCAACCACGGAAGGGCCTGCAAGGGGATGTCCGTGAAGCTCTGCTCTATGCCCACCCATTGTTTAGTCAAACCATTTCTGCACCAGTCTACTACCCTAACCAGTTGTGCGGAAGCATAATAAGTTTTCAGGTCCGGAAGACCCAAGCCCCCTTTTGACTTTTGTCTGCACAACATGGATCTGGCCAATCTGACCGGTTTTCCTGTCCAAATAAATCTGGTTTGAAGAGAGGAGAACTCCCTAAAAAAGGATTCTGGGACCCTAATTGGGATTGCCTGTATGAGGTAGAGGGCCCGCGGAAGAGCGTTCATTTTCAAGATTTCACACTTTCCAAACCAAGTAAAATGACCCTTTGACCATCTAAGACAGTCCTCCCGCAACTTCTTCAATAGAGGCACAAAATTCGCTCCATACATCAGGTCCAAGTCAGCTGTCAAATTAATTCCCAGATATTTTAAGGAGGACCCCGCCCAACGAAACTTAAAGCTCGACCGAAGGCTCGTCATCGTTTTATCAGGAAGATTTATATTGAGAGCCTCTGATTTGGACCAGTTTATCTTAAAGTTGGACAAAGCTGAATATCTGTCCAGCTCGGACAACAGGCACGGGAGAGAGACCACTGGGTTGAAAAATAAGAGGTCGTCAGCATAAGATGCTATTTTATGAGAGGTTACTCGGGCTCTCGGAGCCGTCACGTCTGGGTTACTTCTTATGTGGCGTAGGAGGGGCTCCAGTGTCAGAATAAATATCAAAGGTGAAAGGGGGCAACCTTGTCGCGTGCCATTGAAAATTGGAAAACTTTCCGATTGCACTCCATTTACTCTGACACAGGCTGATGGACAACTATAAAGCGCCTCAATCCAGCGCGACATAGAAGGTTTTAGTCCTATAAATCTTAGTACTTCTCTCATAAAATCCCAATTGACCCAGTCAAATGCCTTTTCGGCGTAGAAAGTAATTGCAGTGGAATACTGTCTGATTTCGACCTATAGATAAGGTTCAGGGCCTTCACAGTATTGTCCCGAGCCTCTCTCCCCCGCATGAAGCCCGCCTGCTCTGGATGGACTATGTCTCCCATAAGGCGAGATAATCTAGATAATCTATTTGCCAGGATTCTGGTGAATAATTTCAGATCTGCATTAAGGAGGGATATTGGACGATAGCTGGTGCAGTTTAAGGGATCTTTACCCTCTTTAGGAATAACCACTATGTTAGCCCTAAGGGCATCCCCAGGGAGCACAGCGTCCGAAGCGGCCGCAACATTGTTAAAGGCAGATAGAAAGGGGGATGAAAGCTTTGGAAGCAGCTTTTTGTAATATTCCACCCGAAGGCCATCAGGACCAGGAGCCTTACCGTTAGGCGACTGGCGTACAGCCTCCAACAATTCCTTTTCCGATATGGGGTTCTCCAATGCGTTTAAATTGCTTTCTGAAATTTTAGGCAGACCTGAACTTTCAATGTATGCTCTCATCTGTAGTCTAGTAGCATTACAGCCGCCCGTGGAGGCCGCACCCCCAATGGAATAGAGCCTGGCGTAATAATCCCTAAAGGCTGAGGCAATCTCGAGTGGAGTGGATACCACTTTGTTTCCAGCATCCAGGACCTGGGGGACAAAACCCATCGCCCGCTGCGTTCGCAAGGCCCTAGCCAAAGTCTTGCTAGATTTATTCCCGAATTCATAAAAGTGTCTCCGACACCTGGCCGGGGAAGCCTTAGCTCTAGACATCAGTATCGCCTTCAAACGCTCTCGTCCCTGCAGGAGAAGTGCAAGAGTCTGAGGATCTTGTCGGGCCTTGTGACTCGTCTCTAGCCTATGAATCTCTGCCACTAAGCCCTCCACCTCTCGCTCCCTCTCTCTCTTCAAACGCGCCCCATGCGTTATAAACACACCTCCGATCACACATCTGTGTGCCTACCACACCACATTGGGCGAGCTGGCCGTCCCCACGTTGTACAGAAAATAGTCTTTTAAGGAGGAAGCTACGTCTGTCATTACCATGTCGTCCGCTAGTAGGGAGGAGTTCAGAACCCAATGATTACTTTTCACCTTGTAGCCCGTCATAGCTATAGTAAGTGTCACCAATGCATGGTCGGAGAATGTGATCGGATCAATGGTCACATCTAACAGGGAACTCAGGTCTGAATGTTGCAGGAAAAAGTAGTCCAGACGTGAATAGACATCATGTGCACTTGAGTAAAAAGTGTAATCCCTATCCCCAGGGTGTGTCAATCTCCAAGTGTCTATAAATTGATGTTCGTATAGGCTTCTCTTTATCCGCTTCAGAGCGGCTAAAGACATTCCTGCGGAGCCCACAGAGGCATCCCGTAACGGGTCGAGTACAAAATTGAGGTCTCCCCCTATCACCACCCTACCCTCCCCAAATGCTTCTATCTGTTCAAGGTATCCGAGTAACGAGGGACATTGCTTCGTGTTAGGCAGATAAAGAGAGACAAATGTGAATAGCTGAGAGTCTACTTTCCCCTTGAGCATTGCCAGTCTCCCCTCCTGGTCTGATCGGAATTCAATTGGCTCCCAGCCCAGTGAACCGGAAATCAAAATGGCGGTCCTTTAGATCTGGGATCATCTGACGGGGAGTGGTATACAGTAGGATATCTTTTGTCTGACAATTTAAACGGTTTATGGGTCGTGTAGTGCGTCTCCTGTAAAAAGACCACATGTAATTTTTTTTCCCTAAAAGGTGCAGAAGTACCGATCGCTTACCTGGACTATGTAGGCCTTTCACTTTGAGAGTACCTATCTTAAGTTCCGATGGCAGGATCCTGGTATTGGTCTCCATTGTGAACTAAGGATGCAGGAGAGACCTCAGGGAATGAGGGGGGAAGGAGGGGAACAGCAGAAAAGTATAGTCCGGGGATCGATCAGCAGGAGAAAAGAGAGGGGGGGGACAGCAAAGAAGAGGTAGAGTAGAAATAAAGAAAGGAGAAATGCAAAATGAAAAAAGAAAGAGAGAAAGAGAAAATAAAATGCAGAAGTTAGTGGTAGAAAAAGCTTATATCAAGCTTGCAGACTTCGGTACCGGCCTGAGTCTGCAATAGGGAAACGGGAGATCGGGTAAATCATCACCGTGCAGTGATTGGACCCCCCAAGCCCAGAGATATTTTTTTCCCCACGTCTAGGGGTGATCCCCAGCAGCCTGTCTAGGCCACTGGTCTCCCCGACTGGAAGTCATAGTCTGCCGCCTATATATCTTGAGCAGTATTAGCCCCGCCTCTAGACAAGAGACAATTGTACATGACTATATAATATTCTATTGGAACTCACGTATTAGACAGTCAGTAGTATGTAGAAGGGAGAACCCATATCTATATCTATGCTGCCCCAATACCTAGTAAACCCCTGGAACTATATAAACAAAAATCACATAAGTAATACAAAAGCCATGTGGGTATCTAGGCAGGAGGCAAATGAAATCAACAACATGTATAACATATGACCGACCCTGAAGGGTCAAGGACTCTGTAAGAATTCAAAGTCCAGAGAAACAGGACAACAGGCATCCCTCGACTTCTCTCAAGTGGGAGTGACATCCTCCTCCCTAGCGCTCGACGGCTCCCTATCCGATGCCCGACGACATCTCCTCTGGGGGAGTCTGGGGGGTCGTCCTCTGTTGCTCCCCCCCCGAAGGGGGCCGTAGTCCCCCGGTCGTATTGTCAGCCAGTCCGGAACATCAATAGGATCCGTATCCAAGAATCGAAACAAGTCCGAAAGTTCGTGGTGTTTTTTGAGGAGAAAGTTATCTGTGCCCTTGCATATGATCACATGAAAGGGGTGCCCCCAACGATAGGATGCTCCCTCCTCCTTGATTTTGACCAATAGGGAGTATAGAGCTCTTCTCATTGCTAGGGTGCGACTTGAGATATCTGGGAATAGTTTGATCTTGGTCCCGTCGAGCTCCACAGGACCATGTGCCCATGCTTTTTGTATTATAGTGTCCTTGTCGGTAAAATAGTGGAGACGGCACAGGACATCTCTGGGGGGGTCAAGCGAGCCCGGACCTGGGCGGAAGACCCAGTGAACACGGTCAAAGGGACAAGGCGAATTTTCTGGGCGCTCTAAGACTTTATTAAATAGCACCCTGACAGTATCCTGCAGTGTGGAGGACGGCCAGTCCTCTGGGAGACCTTTAAGCCTTATATTGTTTCTTCTATCTCGGTTCTGTTGGTCATCAAGGAGAAAATATAGGTCGTTCATTTGTGCATCAGCGTCCTCAGCTCGCTCCTCCAAAGCCTGGATTCTGCGTTCCAGGGAGAGGTGGGCCGTTTCAGAGTCGGTCACTCTGGTTTTCACAGTGTTCAAGTCCTCCCGTACAGTCTCTATCTCCTGTCTATAGGACTGCTCCAGCTTGGAGATAGCGAGATCCAGATCTGCCTTGGTTGGGAGAGCCAGAATCAAATCTTTTATAGCCTGAAAGTTTTTGGACTCTCCTGATCCCCTGAAGTTCGGGGGCAAGCTGGGCGCCCTCTCTTCTCCCCCCACGTGTCTCTCATGGATCTCCATCCCTACATCGTCAGAGGGTCCAGGCTTATGAAAGTCAGAGGCCAAGGGAGTTCTGGGGGATATGGGGCAGAAATCCCCATCCTCATGTGCCATTATAGTGCCCTCCAGGCTGTCTGTCTCAGGGCAGGCCTCCTCCATATGGACACCTATAAGTGATGTCTGCGTGAGAGGAATCGCGATTTCCGCTCCCTTCTCTCGGCCTCCCCCTGGGACTTCCCTCTCCCGCTCCCCGGCAGTGAGCAGTGGGGTTCCCGTGGGGTTCGTCCGGCTAGGTGTACTCACAGGACTGTCTCCTGGCCCTGACGGCTGTGCCCGGCATCCACCCGCCGCTCCGCGCTCTCCTCTCTTATCCTTAGCGGCAGCCTTCAGGGGAGAAGGACGCTGCGGCTTCGGCACCATTTTCCCCGCCAGCTCCGAGCGCCTGGAATCTGGAGGGCCGGAGAAGAATCCCGCTCTGGAGCTTCGTGAGCGGGAGCCCAAGGAGGCAGCGGAGGAAGGCTCCAGAGTGTGAGTCTTCCGTCTAGGCGGCATAGAGCAAGTTACTGCAGGCAGTATTTGTAGTTAAAATCCGGGCTTGAGGGGAGCTCAGGCGACGTGCGTCCTCACTCCATGGCAGTCAGGCCCCGCCCCCTAAATATATTTCTAAAGGTGCTATTGACATGAAATTCTCACCAGATGTTGGTAACAACTCATCCAATCCACAGAGGCAAAGAAATAAAATCATAGATGTCCATAAATTAAGTTGTTATGTGTAATAATGAGAAATGACACAGGGAAAAATTATTGAACACGTGAAGGAATAGAGGTGCAAAAAGCGATGGGAAGACACCAGGTGAAATCTATCAGCAACTGGAAAGCAATCCTGACACTTAAAGGGGTTGTCCACTACTTTATATCCCCCCGCTCATGTATCCCCCCGGGGCCCCTAAGACTTCTTGTAAATACCTTCTGTTGCTGATAATGCCTATGAGCGGCGCTATCACTGGCCGCTCACAGGCATCACGTGACCCCCGGCTGCAGCCAGCGCTGACATCTGCTGATGTCACGACAAGTGCTGGCAGCAGCCGGGGGGTCACGATCTTCCTGGTTCCACGATGGATGCCAGGCTGTGGGCAGGGTTACCCCGCATGTCACACCCAGCATCCACTGCGCGCTCTGCCTCTAACCATTCATTGGGAAAGCGCTCGGTGGATGCTGGGTGTGACGCGGGGGGTAACCCCACCCACAACCCAGCAGCCACCGCGGGGACCCCAGCGCTGAGTCACGCCTCACTTGTCGTGACGTCAGTGCGAGGTCACGTGATGCCTGTGAGCGGCGACCGATAGCACGGCTTACAAGCATTATCAGCAACAGAAGGTATTTACAAGAAGTCTTAGGGGCCCCGGGGGGATACATTGGGGGGGGGGGAATAATGTAGTGGACAACTTCTTTAATGAAAAATAATATCAGCTGGTTCAACTGATGTCTATAAAAAGGTGTCTCATTACCAAGAAACATATCATGATGGGTAAAATCAGTGAGCTGTCTCAAGATCTTCACAACCTTATTGTTGCAAAACATCCTGATGGCATTGGTGGGCAATATGAAAATCATACCTGAAACCATATAAAAAGGGGAAAAGTTGACTCAGTCTTTGCATTGTGTGTCTGTGTGTGCCACACTAAGCCTAAAGACCAGAAAAAGGAGAAGAGAACTGTCTGGGGACTTGAGAACTAAAATTGTTGAAAAATATCAACAATATCAAGGTTACAAGTCCATCTCCAGAGATCTTGATGTTCCTTTGTCGACGGTGCGCAACATAATAAAGAAGTTTACAACCCATGGCACTGTATCTAATCTCCCTGGGTGTGGACGGCAGAGGAAAATTGATGAACGGTTGCAACGCAGGATAGCATGATGGTGGATAAGCAGCCCCAATCAAGTTCCAAAGAAATTCAAGCTGTAAGGCAGGCTCATGGTGCATCAGACCTTATTTACTAATAAATTCATTTTTTGGACACTACAGTTGGATCCATAATAGCATTTTAATTGCATCCAATATGATTCACTAATCATATCATAAGCAGGATGATATGAACACGAGTTTACATCGGTGGCAGTAGGCAAATAAATCTATGATAACAAGGTCATCAGAATGTCATAGACAGGATGCAGCTCTCACACAGAGAACCTCACAGGGAGTGTCACAAGACCTAGGACCACCCAGAAAGCATCAGTAGCAGAACAGATTAATTACCTGATTACTGCTGAACTTGAGAAAATATAGAAATTTTGCGTTTTGTCTGCTCAGAAAAACAATGGAAACGGACGCAAAGAGTTAAATTGTTGGTCATTAGGAAGGACTGAGTCCTGTAAGTGCAATTATTTGTCATCTATATAGAGGATCTCAAGCGTGAACAACTGTTTGGTTTACAGATTAGTGTTAGATGGATCCCAATCAACACATCCTGCTCCCGCTCCTTTGAATGGTAGACAAAAAGACTTCATTCTCGTTAATTATAAGCAATAACAACAATGGTTCATAACCGGGTCAGGCAATTCATCTATGTTAGAGCACTGTACATGGCTGGCTTCAAAGAGATGCATGATATAAGCGCCTCTATTATCATCCAAACAAAAGTGTCAATAAATCCCAGCGAGTCCTGAATAACTGTGGGAGTAGAGAAATCTGCATTGTGGAGAGGAATTCACCAGGGCAGCAACACAGTGATCCAAACATAAACTAATGTGGGACTCAACAAAGTCAAGTGATTCTTCTACCATTATAGGAATATTCTCTAGAATAGATACATATCAATATTTCTGAACAACTCTTCTGTCTATGGGAAGATCTGCAAATGTCATGGACCAAAGTGCTTGAACCAAACAAGAGCTTCACCTTAAATGAATAAGTATATGAAAAGCATAAATAAAGAGAATATTAAGAAACTCCATGAAAATAAATGGCCATAAGGAATATATATGTATTTATCTAAATCCCTGTCCATCATGGACTGGGTCCTTTGCAGAGTGGGCAAGAAAGCATAAATACATATGAGAAAAAAGGAGATGATTAAGAGTGTGAAGAACTGGCATCGCTCCCTGAAAAAAAGACTTGCAACCTGATAAACCTCAAAAAGTGGGCTCCATGATAGGGCATAAATGTAAACACACTTGGCCATAGAAAGGAATTTAGTTACATAATAGACCTATTTGGACCCATATCCCCAATACCTCTAATACACTGTTACAATACTGGCGTAGTACTGCTGGAAACCAGTGGCTGAAGGAGCACGAGGAGGAACAGCAAGTGGTAGAAGTTCTTGGAGTATAGCAAATGAGTTGTAGCAAACAATCTGTAGATAGGTGAGAACAGTCTGGGTAAGAATGTTCAAGAGCTGGAGACTGGAACGAGGCTAACAGCTAGACACAATACTCAAGCAATGAGTGAGAGATCCATGCGGCTTTAAGTAGGCCCAAACAGGAAACAAGATGGATCCCACAGGTTCAGAATCTGCCATCTTAGTAAAGGGCAATTGCAGAACACAACAGCAGCCTCCAGTGGTAAGGAGTGCAGCACAATTATTAAGATGAACAATAGCAGCCACTAGTGGTCAGACTGTAGAAGGACAACAGGAATTCTGACATACACAAAGTTCCAAAGAACAGAATTGACCTTAGACTCATACAAGTGTATGAGAAATTGCCCATTGTTCAGCCAGAAAAAAAAGTCATCCATATGTCAGCTATATGTCCAAGTTTGACTTCCGTATGACATCCATTTTTACATCAACAATTAAAAAAAATAATACAAGGCCTACCAAAGATTTTTTTTGTAATCTTTACTCTGAATTCATTATAAAAAAAATGTCATGCAGATGGGGGTCAATATAGCATTCTTTCTTTTTTTGTGCATCCATTGAAATCTATAGGTAACATTGGTCCATGGGACCCATAACGATGACTGTGCCTTTTTAACTCGTCTTTTTGGGGAAAAATGTCCTACTTTGATTCACCAATACAAGTCAATGGTCATATGAAAATAAAAACCCAGAGCACGGATAACACTCTTTGTATTTGAGCAGGTACAGACTTGCGTATTTTTGGTCCGAGTGCGATCTGGCAATACCTCAGATCGTACTCAGACCAAAATTAGTATATGAAGCCGGATTACACTTGGCCATGCAAGTCAATAAGTCTGTGGAAACCATCAGACTGCACTTGGATGACATCTGAGTGCAGTCCAATTTCCACAGACTGACAGAATGGAAATTTGCTTTACATGTCTGTAGGTTGAACTGTTCTAGGAACAATTGTCCATGCCTATTTGGTTATGGACATAGAAATTGAGTGACTAGTTGCACTGATATACTTGAATGTATTTTACTAATACCTCCTATATATACTCTTGTCACTTTATATTTATCTATATACTTGATTGGGGCCCCCTACAGTTACTCACCCACCAATCTGTCTGTATTTGGGTTTTTTTAATATGTCTTGTCTTAAACTATTTTCTTATCAATAAAGATTATTCATTTTTATTTATTGTGTGATTACTATAGTCCGGGCACATTTTTGTTTTTGGTATTCTTTTGGATCTTAGTGCATTTTGGGACACTTTACCCATACGTGGGTTTACAAGTATATGATGTTTATGCTCACATTCTGATCAGCTTTTGATACTCGACCTGATTGTCTCGGAAACGAGAATACACGATCGTCTGCACCTGTCTTTTACTGCTTAGTGGTTAGAAAAAAATAAGATTTGTTTTTCATACAAGAGGTCTAAGGGGTAACGTTTCTCCTTATGGAGAGTGACACACCAGCTCTGGCACATCAAGGTAAGGAGGCTTATTCGCCATGCAATGCTCCTCTGGGAAATTTAATATGCAAATTGCCTCTTCAGAGAAAAGGTGACTTGTGACTTGTAGGATTCCATAAGTAGAAACGTTACCCCTTAGACCTCAGTCCAGAGCCTCTCACCCAAATCAGTTATCATACTTTGCACTGACGAGGGGCAACAGCCCTTACACATGGTAAGGTTTTTAATATTAGACAGAGTAGGACTATCCGGAATGTGGTCGACTTGCCGTTATGGGATAGCTTTCATGCTATTTTTGATCAAAAACAGTGTTACTAAGAACCCTATTTTATTTAAATGCACTTTTGCTTTTTATTTATTTACAGCAGAGTTTATGTTCATTTTGCTTTTTGTAGTTTTTTTCTGATTTATGGCCATTGAGAACATGCATTTATGTGCTGCATGCATACAAACTTAACCAAGCTCAAATTTTGTGTTTTTATAGTGATGATAATGTATGTAAAGCCCTACGGAATATGATGGCGCTATATAACCATAGTATAATAAAAAAATAATAAATTCCCACATTTAGGCTTAGTTCATGTGTTGTCCATTGGGGATAAGATTGGTGCAATTGCTCTGATTGATTTCATAATTAAAACAACAAACAACATTTTATTGCAGCTTTTTTTTTAATTTAAATTTTTTAAATATGCAATTTTCATAATTAAGTCCCTGAAGAAAAAAAAAACAGAAAATCACTAGCCCTAAAATCATCTACATAATGTACTAAATAGAAAATAAGCTTTTCCATTCTACTCAGAACTAACATCTGGATAGCTACATTTTTAGCACTGCTACAAGCAAGGAACGAATGTTAAGACTGTGGCCACCACCTCTCTGATGCTCTAAGAATAAATCCGCAATATAGGGTCATTGTTCTACACAGTAGATCTGGGCACTGTGGCGACTTTGCTGGTTTAAATTTTCTCTTCTCAGTAAGTAAAAGCACGCCATTCAGAAGCAGGATTTTGGTGGCATCTATTGTAAGCCTACATGGGACCTTTCAAACCCATACATTATTTTTTAAGCAGTCCAGCTGTGAACAAAAGATCTAATCCTCGATGCATGCAGAGGAGGTGCTGAAAAGCTCAATGGGACTTGACAATACTCTGCTGCACCATGTGAACAGTTTTCTCTTTCAAGTGCTGCCAAAGGTGCTGGGGTGGCGCAGCCAATGATTTAAGGTCACATTTTGACAGTCAGAGAAAAAAGTGTCCTTAAATGACTCGCACTGAGTATAAATACAGGATAGTATGAACCAATTAACAAAGTGAGGGCAATCCTTTCAGTATCCACTTTCTATAGTCTGTGGTGTGAAGAACGTAATTATATGCATGCCTTTTTTCTTCAAACTGTAAGAACATACAGTGCAGGGTCTACAGGTCCCCTGCATTATCTCATCTCGCATGTATTCACTGACAGACAAAGCTGCCATCTGCGCCCAGGAACCTACATACCCCATACATGACAATTTTCATTATAGCTTGTATCATTGAAAAATGTATATAATGTAAATAATGTTGCTATACATTATTTATACCCAATCCACATTTGTAATTTAACATTTGTCTAATAGCTTCACTAAAAAGAGTAAAATACAATATATATACATATATACAACCCCTGGCAAAAATTATGGAATCGCCAGGCTTGGAGGATGTTCATTCAGTTGTTTAATGTTGTTGAAAAAAAGCAGATCACAGACATGGCACAAAACTAAAGTAATTTCAAATGGTTACTTTAGGTAACTTTAAGAAACAGTAAAAGAAATCAAGATTAAAAATGTGGTACTCAGTAAGGGTAATTTTTTTAAGACCAAGCAGAGGGAAAAAATTATGGAATCACTCAATTCTGAGGAAAAAATTATGGAATCACCCTGTAAATTTTCATTTCCAAAAATAACACCTGCATCAAATTAGATCTGCTCGTTAGTCTGCATCTAAAAAGGAGTGATCATACCTTGGAGAGCTGTTGCACTAAGTGGACTGACATGAATCATGGCTCCAACACGAGAGATGTCAATTGAAACAAAGGAGAGGATTATCAAACTCTTAAAAGAAGGTAAATCATCACGCAATGTTGCAAAAGATGTTGGTTGTTCACAGTCAGCTGTGTCTAAATCTGGACCAAATACAAACAACATGGGAAGGTTGTTAAAGGCAAACATACTGGTAGACCAAGGAAGACAAAGCGTCAAGACGGGAAACTTAAAGCAATATGTCTCCAAAACAGGAAATGCGCAACAAAACAAATGAGGAACGAATGGGAGGAAACTGGAGTCAATGTCTGTGACCGAACTGTAAGAAACCGCCTAAAGGAAATGGGATTTACATACAGAAAAGCTAAAATAAGCCATCATTAACACCTAAACAGAAAAAAAACAAGGTTACAATGGGCTAAGGAAAAGCAATCGTGGATTGTGGATGACTGGCTGAAAGTTATGTTCAGTGATGAATCGCGAATCTGCATTAGGTGATGATGCTGGAACTTTTGTTTGGTGCCATTCCAATGAGATTTATAAAGATGACTGCATGGAGAGAACATGCAAATTTCCACAGTCATTGATGATATGGGGCTGCATGTCAGGTAAAGGCACTGGGGAGACAGCTGTCCAGTGGCATACCGCCCATAGAGGCAGACCACGCGACTGCTATGGGGCCCCAGCGTTCAGGGGGCCCGGAGCCGGCTGCTCTGTCCATAGACATGCCCCTCTAGATCACTGCGCTGTGTGCACAGCAGAGAGGAGCTGATCACCCGGAGCGTGGTGATCATTGGAGCCTGGCTAATGGAGACAGAGGGAGCCGTCCTGGATGCAGGGGTGACACTCAGCTCACACTGCAGGTTAGCAGGGCAGCGCTGGGCTCTCTGTGTGAAATGACTCAGTCAGATGAGTTTCCACCTGCATGCTGATTGTTGGATGTGAAGGTGTTAAGGCAGGGGGAGGGGTCATAAATAGAATTCTGCTAACTATTTACAGGTTTATGGGGAGGAGGGCTGTGATTGTGCACTAAGAGAGTCAGGAAGCCTCCTTCACACCGAGCTAGAGCTACTGTCACACTGTCCTGTGTTGGTCACAAAAAAGCTTGAGGAGGAACTTCTGGGATTACAGCTGAACATTAATAAATTGTATAAATTACTGATTTACACACATTTATCTGCACGGCAGCTCATGCTCTCCTAGTCAGGACTTGTAAGGGTCTGTGGGGTCTTATACTGTGATGGGGACTACTGAAAGGGGGTCATCATATGATGTGGGGGGCTTGTGGCGACCATCATATTGTGGTGGGGACTACTGTGAGGGCCAATATTATTTATTTATTTTACTCACTGTATTTTTCGGATTATAAGTCACACTCCCCCCCCCCCCCCCCATTTGGAAGGAAAAATGGTGTGCGTCTTATAATGAAAAGTTATGGTTACTTGGGGGGTGGCGTCGCATAGGGGTCCCAAACACAGGAGGTTGGCGGCGGCTGCCACAGTAGCGGGGCGATTCTTCGGCCCCGCCCTCAGAAGAAATGTCAGTGATTCAAGGCAGTGGTGGTGGCGGCGGGAGCTGGCCGAGTTCTCTAGAGATCTCGATCTGCGCATGCTCCGGCGGCCATTTTACAAAAGCACAGCGCAGGGCTGGGTACCTCGCTTCCACTCACCGCCAACTTCTGAGGACAGGGCCACAGCATCGCCTCGCTGAACTCGCCTAGCTCCAGCCGCCACCTCCACCGCCTTGAATCACTGACATTTCTTCTGAGGGCGGGGCCGCAGCATCGCCCGTCTCCTGCCGCAGCCTCCTCTGCCGCCAGTCTCTGGTATGTGTGAGCCTGGCTCCTGTGACCCCCGCTCCACTACCACTGCCCCCAGGTAAAAAGGATTATAAGGCGCACCATTTTATTTAAAAAAAAACAACAAATATTTTTTCCTATTTTGCACCCCAAAATTTGGGGTGCGTCTTATAATCCGCAAAATACGGTATATATTTATTTTACTCACTTATATAGCGCCATTAATTCCACAGCGCTTTACAGACATTATCGGCACTGTCCCCATTGGGGCTGAAAATCTACATTCCCTATCAGTATGTCTTTGGAGTGTGGAAGGAAACCGGAGAACCCGGATGAAACCCACACAAACACGGGGAGAACATACAAACTCCTTGCAGATGTTGTCCTTGGTGGGATTTGAACCCAGTACTCCAGCGCTGCAGGGCTGAGACACCATACAGTGCTAACCGCTGAGCCACCATGCTGCTTACTGTGTGTGGGGGAAATGTGCTGACCATCATACTGTGGGTACCTTCATCATATTGTTTGGAGGTCCTGTGGAGGGCCTATGGGGCCATCAAACTGTGTGAGGATCATCATACAATGTGGGTCTGTGGGGATCATCATACTTTGCGGGGACCTTCATACTGTGCGAGGGGGGGTTGCTGTGGGGTGTGTGTGTGGACCATCATACTGTGTTTGGGTGCTGTCAGAGCTATCATATTGTGTGGGTGGTTGTGTGGACATCATATTTTGCTGGGGGGACTATGGAGTCATCATACTGTGCATGTGGGGGTTACGGTAGGGTAATTTACTGTAGGAGTTATCATATAGTGTGTTGGATGCATTTTTGGGGGTATTTAAATCAATAGGGCGATAAAAGGGTTGACAACACTAAAAGGCTTCAGTATGGGCACATTTACTATGTATATGCTACAAGACATGTCCATTTCCCTGTCTTCAAAAGTAGATAGCTATGTCCTTTTGTGACTGCGCCTATACACTGTGATTCCAGTTACGTTGCAGATTTTTTTTTACGGGGAAGGGGGGCCCAATTTGGACTTTTGCTATGGGGCCCCATGATTTCTATGTACGCCCCTGCAGCTGTCATTACATCTTCAATAAATGCCCAAGTTTACATTGATATTTTGGCCAGTTTTCTTATCCCATCAATTGAAAGGATGTTTGGGGATGATGACATCATTTTTCAAGATGATAATGCATCCTGCCATAGAGCAAAAACTGTTAAAACATTCCTTGAAAGAAGACACATAAGGTCAATGTCATAGCCTGCAAATAGTCCGGATCTCAATCCAATTGGAAATCTTTGGTGGAAGTTGAAGAAAATAGTCCATGATAAGGCTCCAACCTGCAAAGCTGATCTGGCAACAGCAATCAGAGAAAGTTGGAGCCAGATTGTTGAAGAGTACTGTTTGTCACTCATTAAGTCCATGCCTCAGAGACTGCAAGCTGTTATTAAAGCCAGATGTGGTGCAACAATATACTTGTGGTGTATTGGAGTGTTCTTTTGTGTGTTTGTTTTTCATGATTCCATATTTCTTTCCTCAGAATTGAGTGATTCCATAATTTTTTCCCTCTGCTTGGTCTGAAAAAAATTACCCTTACTGAGTACCACATTTTTAATCTTGATTTCTTTTAGTGTTTCTTAAAGCTCTAAAGTTGCCATTTGAAATGACTTAAGTTTTGTGCCATATCTGTGATCTGCATTTTTTTAACAACATTAAACAACTGAATGAACATCCTCCGAGCCCGGTGATTCCATAATTTTTGCCAGGGGTTGTATATACACTGCTCAAAAAAATAAAGGGAACACTCAACTAACACATCTTAGATCTGAATGATTGAAATATTCTCATTGAATACTTTGAATACTTTGTTTTGTACAAAGTTGAATGTGCTGACAACAAAATCACACAAAAATCATCAATGGAAATCAAATTTATTAACCAATGGAGGCCTGGATTTGGAGTCATCCCCAAAATTAAAGTGGAAAAGCACACTTCAGGCTGATCCAACTTCGATGTAATGTCCTTAAAACAAGTCAAAATGAGGCTCAGTATTGTGTGTGGCCTCCACGTGCCTGTATGACCTTCCTACAATGCCTGGGCATGCTCCTGATGAGGTTGCTTATGGTCTCCTGTGGAATCTCCTCCCAGACCTGGACTAAAGCATCCTCCATCTCCTGGACAGTCTGTGGTGCAAGGTGACGTTGGTGGATGGAGCGAGACATGATGTCCCAGATGTGCTTAATCGGATTCAGGTCTGGGGACGGACGGGCCAGTCCATAGCTTCAATGCCTTCATCTTGCAGGAACTGCTGACACACTCCAGCCACATGAGGTCTGGCATTGTCCTGCATTTGGAGGAACCCATGGCCAACTGCACCAGCATATGGTCTCCCAAGGGGTCTGAAGATCTCATCTTGGTACCTAATGGCAGTCAGGCTACCTCTCTGGCGAGCACATGGAGGGCTGTGCGGTCCTCCAAAGAAATACCACCCCACACCATTACTGACCCACTGTCAAACCAGTCATACTGAAGGATGTTGCAGGGAGCAGATCACTCTCCACGGCGTCTCCAGACGCTGTCACGTCTGTCACATGTGCTCAGTATGAACCTGCTTTCATCTGTGAAGAGGACAGGAGGCCAGTTGCCAATCCTGATGTTCTGTGGCAAATGCCAAGCGTCCTGTGAGCACAACCCCCATCTGTCGATGTCGGGCCCTCATACCACCCTCGTGGAGTCGGTTTCTAACTGTTTGTGCAGACACATGCTTGTGGCCTGCTGGAGGTCATTTTGCAGGGCTCTGGCAGTGCTCCTCCTGTTCCTCCTTGCACAAAGGCGGAGGTAGCGGTTCTGCTGCTGGGTTGTTGCCCCCCTCAGGCCCCCTCCACATCTCCTGGTGTACTGGCCTGTCTCCTGGTAGCGCCTCCAGCCTCTGGACACTACGCTGACAGACACAGCAAACCTTCTTGCCACAGCTCGCATTGATGTGCCATCCTGGATGAGCTGCACTACCTGAGCAACTTCTGTGGGTTGTAGAGTCCGTCTCATGCTACCACGAGTGTGAAATCACAACCAATATTCAAAAGTGACCAAAACATCAGCCAGAAAGCATTGCTACTGAGTTGTGGTCTGTGGTCCCCACTTGCAGAACCACTCCTTTATTGAGGGTGTCTTGATAATTGCCAATAACTTCCATCTATTGTCTATTCCATTTGCACAACAGCATGTGAAATTGATTGTCAATCAGTGTTGCTTCCTAAGTGGACAGTTTGATTTCACAGAAGTTTGATTTACTTGGAGTTATATTCAGTTGTTTAAGTGTTCCCTTTATTTTTTTGAGCAGTGTATATTCTTCTGTTTTTGGTCTTTTAACATTCAGGATTTATAGAATAAAGTTTTTAATGTATTTCAGTTGTGCAAACTGTGTTATAAACACATGGAAAAACATAGTAAGTCACAGTTACAACATGCCATCTTGCCATACATTTTTTCCTACACACAATACCAGTATGAGTGAATTCACGTGTGTGGTGCGTGTCTCTGACATCAGAACACTAACCTAGTACTGCTATCAGGGTATTAGAAAAATTGATGATTTTAACAGTTCCGTTTTTTTTTCTTTTTGGTATTTAACGTACCATTTAAATAATTTTATAATTCAATAGATCAGACTTTTATTGAGTTACATTTCTTTATTTTTGAAATGCAAAAAGGGGCATAATCTAAACTTTCATTTTTAAGTATTTTATTGTTACTTTATTTTTAGTCCCTTTAAGGATGTGTGTCCACAATGAGTTTTTTGTGTGTTTTTGAGGCTGCGAGTCTTCACTGCTTAAAAAAAAACTACGCAGCCTCTGACAGTTCCAGCAGAGTGGATAGAATTTATAGAAATCCTGCCCACTAAGCTTTTTTTATTACTCAGTGTAAACTGACCTGCGGTTTGTATTTGAAATCCTCAACATGTCAATTTCTCCATTATGTACACTGAGTTTTCTGTGCAGATTTTCCCTATAGACTTGCGTTAGATACAGAAAATCTGCAGGTAAAAACTGCACATGCGTTTTTAGTGTGATTCTGAGGCGGAAACGCATCAAAAATGCATGTAATCTGCACATGACTATATCAGTAAAGTTTTGTCACAGAAAAATACCAAGAAGTATCCAAAACAAAGCAGCTTTATTTAAAACATGACATATCAACAAGAGACAAAAAACACAGCGTCAAAAACGTGATACAAAATCCATGTAAAAAAAAGACATAGTGTCATGAAAAAACTCAAGTAATCCACTTTACTTAATAGGTGCAGAAAATCTGCAACATCAAAAACTCAATAAGGCTATGTGCCCACGATGCAGAAATGAAGCGGAAAATTTCCGCTTCATTTCTGCATGTCATTGCCCGGATAAACACGTGCGGAATTTGACATGCGTTTTTCGCGCGTTTTTGACATGCGGAATTGCCTTGCGTTTTCTAATGCATTGATAAGGCAATTCCGCATGCGTAAACACACAAATAATGAACATGCTGCGGATTTTTCCGCATATCAAAAATGCTGCAGAAAAATCCGCAGCATGGGCATTGCAATTGCGGATTGTCATTGGGGACGGATTACCAAGTGTTTTACAAGCGTTTTCGCTGCGCAAATTCCGCAGCAAAAACGCTTGAAAAACGCATTGTGGGCACGCAGCCTTAAAGCTCATGGTGGGAATGTAGCCTAAAAGACTTGAATCTGCGCCTGTTTGATCTAAGCTGGCAGCTATGGGGGCCTTAGGATCAGCTCAGGAAGGAGCGTTGCAAGGAGGAGAGGGTCATGGAATGCAGTAGGTGAGTGCTCCGGCTAGCAGGCCATTTAAATGCCTGGGGAGAGGGATCATTGTGGTTTATTTTTTTTAACTCTATTTTTTAGTCCCTTATGGGCTCATCCTTGGCTTCACATCATCCAGCTGTGAGAATAGTATTGTAGTGGAGAGCAGAATCCTGGCAGCGACGTTGAGCCGGGGCAGCAGTGAGCAGTGTCCTGGCAGTGATGGCTGCACAGTGCGGTAGTGTGCAGAGTTCCTGCAGCGGAGGTAAATAGTGTGCGGGCAGCAGCGGTGTCTTATTCTATCGGTGACAGCAGGCAGGTCAGGCACTAGGACTTCTGTGGTGACTGGTCCCAGTCGTGGGAACATGGCAGAACCCTGCTGGCTTTCACTGATATAACAAGACATGGCCGTTGCTGGAACACTGCTCACTGCCAGTGCCCTTCGGCCTGAACAGTCATGACTACTGAAAGAAGTCACTGCCTAAGCTACTGTGAAAGCTGACCGATACTGGATACTTTCACCGCTGGGTACAGGGAATGAAGTGCAAGCTGCCAGAGACAAATTTCTGGGAATGCCCAGTTGAAGTATAAATATAAATTATAATCTAAACTTTACAAACTAATATCTCTACAACGGAGAGGAGAAATGAAAAAGTAAACAAACTGGCCACATCATGGAATAGTGGCTGCAGAACTAACATGCTAGAACTGGTGAAAGGTTTTCTTTAATAATTTGTTTACCCCCTTTAGCAGCAATCACCTCCAGCAAACATTTCCTGAATCTGCACGATTTGCACAACACTGTTGGGCCATTTTGTTCTGGAAATAAGTTGATTAATAAAGGTATACGCACTCATTCAGTATTTGCAGCATAAATGCCTGCAAAAAATACTTACAGTGGGTATGGAAAGTATTCAGACCACTTTAAATTTTTCACTCTTTGTTTCATTGCAGCCATTTGGTAAACTCTAAAAAGTTCATTTTTTTTCTCATTAATGTACACTCTGCACCCCATCTTGACTGAAAAAAACAGAAATGTTTGCAAATTTATTAAAAAAGAAAAACTGAAATATCACATGGTCATAAGTATTTAGACCCTTAGCTCAGTATTGAGTAGAAGCCCCCTTTTGAGCTAGTACAGCCGTGAGTCTTCTTGGGAATGATGCAACAAGTTTTTCACACCTGGATTTGGGGATCCTCTGCCATTCTTCCTTGCAGATCCTCTCCAGTTCCATCAGGTTGGATGGTGAACGTTGGTGGATAGCCATTTTCAGGTCTCTCCAGAGATGCTCAATTGGGTTTAGGTCAGGGCTCTGGCTGGGCCAGTCAAGAATGGTCACAGAGTTGTTCTGAAGCCACTCCTTTGTTATTTTAGCTGTGTGCTTAGCATCATTGTCTTGTTGGAAGGTGAACCTGATGCCAAGTCTGAGCTCCAGAGTACTCTGGAAGAGGTTTTCATCCAGGATGTCTCTGTACTTGGCTGCATTAATGTTTCCTTCAATTGCAATCACGCATCCTGTCCCTGCAACTGAAAAACACCCCCATAGCATGATGCTGCCACCACCATGTTTCACTGTTGGGATTGTATTGGGCAGGTGATGAGCAGTGCCTGCTTTTCTCCACACATTAGAATGGGTGAAAAATTCTGTAAAAATGCTGAAAGACTAAGCACACATGTAATCGACACCCAAAAAATGGTGCAAAAAACAGGTTCTGGCTGCAGAAAAAAACACAGCATAAACACTGCATGTAAAAATAGTCTAAGGATGGTCAAAACACAGAAGTAATTGTGTGTCCTGACTGCACTAAATACGCTATAGATACGCTATAGATAATGTGACATAGGAGGGGAACAATGGCAAGGGCCTTAGTTAAGCACTCTATTTTATTGGTCCAAAAGGGGATGTTCTCCAGCACCAAAAGAAAGTAGTTAAAACTTAGCCTTTAGTGATATAGGATAAAGAAATTGCCAGAAAGTGGACATACTAAAAAAAAAACATAATGCTTACGCATTAGAAAAACCCTTAATCATAGCAATTATTCAGGGTTTTTCTACCTGAAACAAGTAGGCATTATGTTTTTTTTCATAATGTGCACATTTTGGCAATTTTGTTTTTATCTTGTATAACTAAAGGCTAAGTTTTAACTACTTTCCTTTGGTGCTGGGGAGCGGGGAACATCCCCTTTTGGACCATCGATAGCTATTTGACCTGGAAGTCAGACCAGTGCATACTCCGTGCACCACGCCCAGACCACAAACCATCTACCCTGGAAGTCTACCAAATCAAGTGACTCAATTGTTTTAGCTCCTTCTTGTAATGTTGAAGATTGTGGGTTCAATTACTGGGGAGACTCACAAAAAAAAGAAGAAAAAATGACATTTACCCTGGAAGTCTCCTGGGATGCTTATCTCTAGCACAGGAGTAGTGAGCTGAATTGACACTTTCTACTTTTTGTTACTTTATTTTATTGTCAACATTGTGAATACAAAACAGGATTATAGATGAAGCATTTTTCTTTGAATAGAAATAAGATAAAAACTGAATTGGGACAAAATGTACAAAGTTATAATCTGGATTTCAGCAAATATGTGTTATTCGTTATATCATGAAAAGTTACACTTTTTTTCTGATACACTCATTCTATTGATTCTACCTGTTTTTTATGGTTATCTTGCAGGCATTTCATAGAAATCTGTGTGTCCATCACATGACAGAGATATTATCTCCTGGAAGTGAACCTCCCCTATTGAATAACATCAAATAGAGATCCTGAAAACCAAGAACTGGCACAGTGCATATTATACACTTGTAAAATGGTTTCATCATCCAGAAGAAAACTGATTTTCTAGAACCTGAGTGCCCCTTTTACCTCCGGGTGTTTTAATAACATTTAGGGTGCGTTCACATTGCATTTTGTCACCTGTTCGCTTGTCCCGTCAGGGCTTACATCAGGACACTCCCGCAAAACGGGATTTGGGCATATGTGCCGTTGTGGCCATAAACTATAATGTTGCAGACAGAGTGAATGTGTGCTCTGTCGTGCATCATTTTTGGGTGTCTACACCTGCTGGAGGCGGACGCCAGGAAACAGTCTACTACGTCTGAGTGTCCCCCTCCAGTAGGCGTATAAGCCCGAAAATAATGCACATCAGAGCGCACGTTCACTCTGTCGGCACCATTACAGTCTATGACCCCATCGGCGCATATGTCCGAATCCCGTTGTGCAGGTGGGTCTGGACGTAAGCCGTGATGGGGACAACGAACAGGTGACAAAACGCAATGTGAAAGCAGCCTTACAGATACAGATCTGAAAAAAATATATAACTTTTTATCACTCTATGTGACAATTTTGGACATTTTTACCCTGGATACGATGGCTACTGCCAGCTTTAAAAGTCAGCATTAAAAAGGCAATACTATGTTAAGGCAATACAATGTTCATAAAGGCACCATTGTGGAAATGAATTGGTTTTATTACATTGACTCAGGGCATTATTGAGCATAAAGTCTTGTGTGTCAGACAGGATTGCTTATTCATCTGCAGTTGAGATAGATGCACACTTTATATTGTTGGTTCAGTAGTTCTCTAGAAATTAGATTTAAAACCTATTCAATCTCCGTCTTCTGATTTCTTCTAAGGATTGCTCCCTTGGCACACCATGACCTGTAATATATAAGAAAAATACAGTTATTTTTGCAACTGGCATATTAAAGTGCCACAAAAACGTTTCCCTACTAGGGTACCACAGAGTGATGCCCATGAAGCTTCCACAGGATTTAGTAAATTAACTCTAGTAAAGGGTTATGTTTAACACCTGTAGATATGGTGGCAATCTGCAGGTAAATAGGGTTTAAATCATGTTTGACTGTGTAACTGGAGCAGCAGCTGCAGGGAGAAATGGAAATTATATTCTCCATGCAGCTGCTCACTTTCAGCCATCAGGGAGGTGCAGGAGCTTTAACAGTTACTGCTCACTACAGTCAGCATGCTATAATCACTCCCCCTGCTCTGTGACTGACAGCCTGTTCTCCATACTCATGTTGCAGAGCTAGATGTCAGTCAAAATGCAGTAGGAGTAATAACAGTGCAATCCCTATGTAATGAGCAGTAACTGTAAGACTATGTTCTATGTTCTCATGAAATGAAAAGTATTAGTGTGTTTGAGGAGCTGCCCACTTACTAAAGACTATGATACTTTTCCAGCAACGGACCACCATTTTGGTCAATATTATTATTGTGTATTATTAGTGATTTACTTGTTATGTTTTATATAGTTCTGCTTACTTGTCAGTATGGAAGATTCACTTGTAAAATGCCCAGCATTCCACTAATCTCATCTTTATCTCAGGAGTCCATTGTTTCAACAGCCAATGGTCTCATTAGGTGAGTGTGGATTGAGACACAGTGGAGCCGTCACCACAGGGGGTCTTACAGGCAGTCTCAGATGAAGGCTTCTAGAAAATTCTTCATTGCTTTTTGGCTTACAGTGAATGCTTGAGGGGGAGGGTGATCACTTCTGACCTGGGAGGGGACTGATCCCAGGGAAAGACAGGAGAGTCATTTTTTTTAGCGAGAGTGGTGTGGAAGGATTGAAGGAAGAGGATGGAGACAGTGGACTTGGAAGGATGAGTGGATGAACATGTTACCATTATGGATTATGTCGGTTGGATTTACACTTTCTTAAAAGGACTGCTGCTACTGGATACCTGTGCTTTCATCATTTTATCTGCCGTCTAGAGGATCATGGACTGTGGCTACAGACTATACTGGCTGGAGATACGAAATCTGTGGGCCAACCAAAAGTTGGGAGACAGTGAGTATGGCCTTATACAAAGCCAGTGGAACTACTGAACCCAGATTGGGAATTTGAGGACTGAGAGATCTGTATTTTGGCCATTTACCTGGAATTGCTTTATTGCCATGGCTGTGATCAATAAAATATTGTTGCATCGTTAAGCTGCCTAGGTGATTACTTACAACCCACAACCTCAGATCTTTACAAGTGGTGGCAGCAGTGGGATCACCTATCTCTGGAGAGCATACCAGGGAAAGTTACCGAGAGGTGACTTGGCAGAAGAGATGGCAGACTGCATCTACAAGAGGCTCAAGAAGGAGGAGCTGAGAACTCTTTGCTCTGGGAGACAGCTACAGTGGTTGCCAGAGGATAACCGTGCGACCCTAATACAACACTTGGACTATTGGGACCGTGAACAGCCACAGGAGGAGGTCAGTTTAGACGTGGAGGAGGGCATGACCGTGGAGGGACCACAGCCCAGGGCTGTCATCCAGATGGCAGAGGATCAACCAACTGAGTTGAAGCAGCTGCTGGACGCAATAGGAGAGCGGGCCACGGAGATGGAGCGGGCGGCAGTGCTAAGCAAATATCTGGGTGTGCATGTAGTGATACCCCCACCCGCCCCAGTGCAGAGGACAATGGATAACAGGAGAGAGGGGCCTACATCTTTAAGGTACCGAGATATACCACAGTTTAATGAAGACAACTCAGATATTGATGAACATCTCCGGTTGACTGAGAACCTCTGCCTGCTGCATGAGGTATCAGTCAGTGACTGGCCCAGATTTTTGAGTGTTGGTCTGACCGGAAAAGCACTCGTCTTCGGTGGATCAGAGATGTTACTCTACCATTCGCAGTGCATTGCTAGAGAGGTATGCCGTCACGCCGGAAACCTACCGGAGGAAGTTTCGGGAGACTGACAAACCCACTGCACACATGCATCGGGAGTTTGCTAACACACTATGTACGGCATGCACTCGGTGGATAGAAGGACTGAGGGCTCAGGAAGCAGAACATGTAATGGATATAGTAATGCTGGAACAATTTATGTCAAAGCTCCCAGGTAATTTAAAAGAATGGATGGCAGATAGAAAACCACTCAGCCTGGATGAGGCTGCAAGATTGGCTGATAATTGGTCTGCTAAACGACCAGGGCAACGTGGAAGCACAGCCTCAGCGAGTCAGGAACAGGATTTTACAGGGAGGCCATCGAGACCCATGAACCGGCCAGATGAGGAACTGCAGGGATTTTGGACTTCACAAAGAGGGTGAGGTTTCCCAAACCCCCAAGTTCGGTCTGTGTTGGGGCGAGGAAGGCTAAACTGCCATAACTGTGGCCGCATGGGGCATTTTGCCAGGGAATGCTGGGAACGTTCTAGCCCACATCACAACCTAGGACGAGGTTTGGTGTGCCACTGGGCCAATGTCGTAACCCAAAACCAAAGACCGGTTCTCACGGCTTCAGCCGAGAGGGAGCGGCACTATCTGCAGACTAACTCCCCAACTGTGGTGAGTAATACACAAAATGCAATGACTGTCACAATGAAGGAATGTAATCTGGGGGAGGTAAATTGCATCAGGGACGACGCCCAGGGACTTCGGGACACTGGATCTACCCTCACCCTGGTCAGCCCAGATACTGTTTCCCCAGAGCTCCCTTTACCAGGCCGCCAAGTGACCATCCCCCTAACTGGGTGTGAGCACTCTGAGGTTGGTCGCAATGGATACAATTTTGGTTCTCATTGGGCACGTGGGGAGTTTCCCAGGATAAACCGGGGATCAGGGGGGGGGGGGATATGGAAAACCCCCCCGAAAGAACAGACCCCTGATCCAGCGAACTAAATACAGAGTCCTGGTCTCAGGGCTTCCCCCATCGGGAAGTTGGCAGGATCTGAAAGACCCTATGAGAGAAGCGGGAGATGTCTATTACACTGAGGTATACCAGGGTGGAATGGGGACTGAGGAGTATACTCGCAAGGACGACATGGAATATGCTTTGAGGAAACTGGATGATACAAAGTTTCGTTCTCATAAAGGCGAGACCTCTTACATTTGTGTCCGTGCTGAAAAAGTGGGGGAGGTATGTGAGGAGCTGCCCACTTACTAAAGACTATGATACCTTTCCAGCAACAGACAACCATTTTTGTCAATATTATTATTGTGTATTATTAGTGATTTACTTGTTATGTTTTATATAGTTCTGCTGACTTGTCAGTATGGAAGATTCACTTGTAAAATGCCCTGCATTCCACTAATCTCATCTTTATCTCAGGAGTCCACTGTTTCAACAGCCAATGGTCTCATTAGGTGAGTGTGGATTAAGACACAGTGGAGCCGTCACCACAGGGGGTCTTACAGGCAGTCTCAGATGAAGGCTTCTAGAAAATTCTTCATTGCTGTTTGACTTACAGTGAATGCTTGAGGGGGAGGGTGATCACTTCTGACCTGGGAGGGGACTGATCCCAGGGAAAGAAAGGAGAGTCATTTTTTTAGGGAGAGTGGTGTGGAAGGATTGAAGGAAGAGGATGGAGACCGTGGACTTGGAAGGATGAGTGGATGAACATATTACCATTATGGATTATGTCGTTTGGATGTACACTTTCTTAAAAGGACTGTTGCTACCGGATACATGTGCTTTCATCGTTTTATCTGAGGTCTAGAGGATCATGGACTGTGGCTACAGACTATACTGGCTGGAGATACGAAATCTGTGGGTCAACCAAAAGTTGGGAGACAGTGAGTATGGCCTTATACAAAGCCAGTGGAACTACTGAACCCAGATTGGGAATTTGAGGACTGAGAGTTCTGTATTTTGGCCATTTACCTGGAATTGCTTTATTACTATGGCTGTGATCAATAAAATATTGTTGCATCGTTAACCGGCCTAGGTGATTACTTACAACCCACAACCTCAGATCTTTACAGTGAGTTTTTGAGGTTACAGATGTTCTGCAGCATTCCTGCACCTATTCCATAAATTAGTTTTTTTGCATTTTTTCACTGTATAATTTATTGTGTATTTTGCATGTGTTTTTATTGCGTTTTTGACACTGCAGTTTGTCTCTTTTCTATGACACATTTTAAATAAAGCTGCTTTCATTTTGACACTTCCTGGTATTTGGCTTTGACAAAACCTTACTGATACAGTCATATGCGGATTACATGTGTTTTTAGTGCATTTACTTGTTTATCTGTGGATTTTACGGAATCTAATATCATTTTATTTGGAAAGTCCACACGTAAAAATGTGTTTACTTGTAAGAGAAATTGACATGTTGTGGATCACAAAAATGCACCATAAGTCATTTTACGCAGCATTAAAAAAAAAAAAAAAAAAAAAGATAATTGGGCATTTCTATAAATCCTATCAACTTTGCTGGAATTGTAAGATGCTATGTATTTTGTTCAGTGAAAATTTGCAATGTTAAAAATTCACCAAAAAGTCAGCCCCCAGCACTGTTCCTATGATTAGAAGCAAACAGCTGAAGGGACAATATAACTTCATTTTCTCCCTGCAGCTGCACTTCCAATAAACCAGCCTAACAGGATTAAAAGCTATTTACCTGCAAATTACCACAATATCAACAGGTAAATAGCGTTTTTGTAAGTGACAGATTCCCTTTAAATTCACTAAAACCAGCTTTTTTTCTTAGTATCCACATCAGACAGTAATGTTACAGAAAATATCGATAAAGCACCTCAGAGACATATGCAGAATTACCGTATGTCAGAGGGAAATGAATAAGTACATGCAATATTGATCTTTTGTATGCACTTGTGTCCATCTCCATATTTTTTTTATAAATGTGCATAAAATGGATTGTCTGGTTTAGAAAAGCTATTCATGTTAGTTTAGTGAAAGATTTTTCTTTTCAAATCATGTACACACAGTATAATTTAATTCCGGTTCAGTTTTTCCTTTTTTTTTTTTTTTTTTTTTTAAGAAAAACTCATGAGTGAACCCCTGAAGAAGCACGTTATGATATTTTAAAATAAATAAATAGTGTAAACCTGGCATTAAAATATGTTCCACATTGAAGCCGGTATTTAGTACCAGCTAGGTCATAAGTTGTCAACCCCTGAACTTGTGATGCTTGGCCCATCTGTTTCCTACACATACGAGAGATCTCAAACACCCTCTGCGCTAGGTCTACTATTTCCTAAATGACGAACGGGTGGACAGACATCTGTAGGCTAATGCCACCGAGTCAGCAGTTTTATCTAGAACTCCTGTTAAGTACTTGGCTTAATGCAGGTCAGCCATAGGAAGCACTTTATTAATGAGCCACTTTGACTACAGTAGCAGAACAGCTTTAAGTGTAATTAGCTTGTAGTACGGCTCAGGGTCCAGAAGGTGGCAGCAGAGTTGTTTGCAGTTAACATGGGCACCAGATCTAGGACAAATGCCAGTCAGCAAAGCTTTCCACATAGTAAGCAGAATTTGGCTTATTTTGAAGCAGATGGGCTCTACAGCAGCCGCCGCTGCAACGAATGTTGTGGACTTGTTTATTGTCTGACTGGTTTCAAAATCAGGGATTACTCTGCAACATCCAGCAGTTTCTGTGTCACATCAGGGTTCAAACACAGTCAGTGAACACTCTAGGGATACCCACACAGTTTTCTAATTAACTCTTTGTGGCTTCAATTCACATTCATACATCAGGTATGAAGGGAAAAAAAACCCAAATCTATATACAGCAGATAGCACACACACATATCCGTGTAAGTGTAGGTTCAAACAAGCATATTTTTGGTCCGAGTGCTGTCCGTAAATAAAGCAGACAGAGCGCGGATACCACTAGGACCTATGTTATTCAACTGTGCGGTTCAGAAGTGCATTTATTTCACCGATTGAACCGGCATGTGAAAAATAATGGCAGCATGCACTAGTTACTTCTGTATTTCACGTCAGACTCGCACCTTCAAGGCTATGGGTGTGCAAAACCCCCCCAAAAAACGGATCCCTATATGGAACATCCATACAGCATCTGTTTTACATTGCATTTTCTGTAACATAGGAAACTGGAAATAATTAATAGCAGCTGTAAAAAATGCATTGCACACGGAAGACAAGTGAGAAAAAAGATTGTCTGTTTTCTAGATGAAACTGAGGATTTTTTATACGCCTGTGTGAACCTATCCAAACTGCTATTACACCAGACTGATCGTTGGCTGAGTTATCTCACTTGACTTCCCCATATACAGTCCTGCTCATCGTTATTGGCACACATGAAGTTTAAGTACAGAATGTGGAATATTTCCTGAATAAAATGAATCAAGTGAAACAGTTTTTTTGTATGGAGAACTCGTGTTAAATACAAAAGAGCAAATGATAAACAATAACTTAAAACAAAAAACAATGGGAGGGAAAAATAGAAAAACCTAAAGCTTGCTGTATCACTGGTATTGTTACCCTTTATGTTAATTTAGTATGGAAACACATTTTGACTCACCTGTGGTAAATTACAAAAGAGATTCATCTGTGATTGTCAGTGCCCATGTGACATGAATTAGCCAATGAATGATGACTTCAGTGTTTTAAAAAGCCACATGGTAGGCCCTGTTCCTTTGTCTCAATGATGAAGAGAAAGGAGCTGTCTGAGGACATCAGAACTGCTATTATTAGCAAACAGAAGACTTCCAAAGGGTCTAAGGCCATCTCAAAAGACCTTGGCATCCCAGTTTCAACAGTACGTAATGTTATTAAGAAGTCGGCCAAGCATGGAACTGACAAGAACCCCCCCTGCTGCCTGGACGTAGGGGAAAGAGGAAAATTGACAAGAGATGTCTTGGAAGGTTGGTGCGAATGGTGGAAAAAACACCACGTCAAACATCCAAAGACCTGAAGGCCAACCTGGCACATTCTGAGGTCATGATTTCAACAAGTACCATACACTGCACACTAAACAAAGCAGAGGTTTATGGTGAAGGCTAAGGAAGAAACCATTGCTGAAGAAAAGACATAAAAAGGAAAGACTGATCTTTGCCAAAGAGTACCTTCACAAACCACAATCCTTCTGGGAAAATGTTCTGTGGACAGATGAAACAAAAATAGAGCTTTTTGGCAATGCAAAGCAACAGTTTGTTTACAGATGGAGCAATGAAGTTAAAATGAAAAGAACACCTTACCAACAGTTAAGCATGGTGGAGGATCCATAATGCTGTGGTGTTGCTTTTCTGCATCTGGTACTGGAGGCCTTGACCGCATCACAGGAATAATGAAATCGGAGAATTATCAAGAAATTTTAGAGCGAAATGTCCTACCCAGTGTAAGAAAACATGGTTTGAGTCGAAGATTATGGGTCCGCCAGCCAAACAATGACCCAAAGCACACATCCAAAAATACACAGGAATGGTTGAAAAAGAAAAAATTGACCGTTTTAAAATGGCCAGCAACAAGTGCTTACCTCAATCCCATTGAAAATCTTTGGGGTGAGCAAAATCTGCCATTGGGAAAAAGAACCCTGCAAACATTCAAGAGCTTGAACAAACGGCAAAGGAAAGAAGAGTGGGAGACAATTCCAGCTGAGAAGTGCAAGAAGCTTATAGATGGCTACAAGAAACGTTTGGAGGCTGTCAACAATGCCAAAGGGTGTGCAACCAAGTATTAATTAGGGGTGTACATGCTGTTTATTCTGTTTCTTCTTTCAAATTGCAGCATGGAAGTTGAAAAACAATGTTTTATTGTTGTATTATTTTGGAGCACTAATTAAAAAACCCCGAGGATATAACTTTGGTACATTTTCATTTATTTCTGAAGATATTGTACAGTCTATGAAAAAATGAGGGGGTGCCAATAATGGTGAGCAGTACTGCACATGTACACTCAGCTCCTCCGAGTGTCCATGTGTTTTAAAACCAAATTTGATGATTAAATTTAAAATACTCAATCTTGATAAGGAGACCTCCATATAGAGCAGATGATCACCCAGTCCCGTCTGCACAGCGCCATCACTGTGACTGCATCACTACAGTCTCCACCTGTCACAACAGACAGCCTGTCTGTCTATTTTCCCTACAAGCGCTCTCACCATGAGGCCACGTTCACACATTCAGTATTCGGTCAGTATTTTACATCAGTATTTGTAAGCCAAAACCAGGAGTGGAACAATCAGAGGAAAAGTACAATAGAAACACATCACCACTCCTGCATTTATCACCCATTTGGTTTACATATACTGATGTAACATACTGACCAAATACTGAACGTGTGAACGTGACCTCACTCTATCACTACAGGCAGTCAGTGGTCACGGTGACAAATGCATTTGTAGTGTGTTTTCACCTATACCAAGGATGTCAAACTCAAACACGCAGAGGGACAACATGAAAAACTTGGACAAAGTCGTGGGCCAACAAGTATACAGTATAATGGGCCCCACATAGTCCTCCATACAGAATAATGGGCCCCACATAGTCCTTCATGCAGAATAATGGGCCCCACATAGTCCTCCATGCAGAATAATGGGCCCCACATAGTTCTCCATACAAAATTATGGCCTCACATAGGAGTGGCGGCTCTGGTGTCGCGGGCCAGATTTGGCCCGCGGGCCAGAGTTTGACATGTATGTCCTATACTAAAGTGTAAACAGACCCAGCTCCAGAACTCCTCTTGCTGTGACTGCTATATACAAAGGCTGCATGCACAATATAAAGACTCCGCTCCCCACGCACATATACAGGTGCATCTCACTAAATTAGAATATCATCAAAAAGTTAATTTATTTCAGTTCTTCAATACAAAAAGTGAAACTCATATATTATACAGAGTCATTACAAACATAGTGATCTATTTCAAGTGTTTGTTTCTGTTAATGTTGATGATTATGGCTTACGGCCAATGAAAACCCAAAAGTCATTATCTCAGTAAATTAGAATACTTTATAACAACAGCTTGAAAATTGTTTTTAAAATCTGAAATGTTGGCCTACTGAGATGTATGTTCAGTAAATGCACTCAATGCTTGGTCGGGGCTCCTTTTGCATCAATTACTGCATCAATGCGGCGTGGCATGGAGGTGATCAGCCTGTGGCACTGCTGAGGTGTTATGGAAGCCCAGGTTGCTTTGATAGCAGCCTCCAGCTAGTCTGCATTGTTGGGTCTGGTGTCTCTCATCTTCCTCTTGACAATACCCCATAGATTCTCTATGGGTTTAAGGTCAGGCGAGTTTGCTGGCCAATCAAGCACAGTGATGCTGCTGTTTTTAAACCAGGTATTGGTACTTTTGGCAGTGTGGACAGGTGCCAAGTCCTGCTGGATAATGAAATTTCCATCTCCAAAAAGCTTGTCGGCAGAGGGAAGCATGAAGTGCTCTAAAATTTCCTGGTAGACGGCTGCTCCGACTGTGATTTTGGTAAAACACAGTGGACCTACACCAGCAGATGACATGGCTCCCCAAACCATCAGTGACTGTGGAAACTTCACACTAGACCTCAATCAGCTTGGATTGTGGCCTCTCCACTCTTCCTCCAGACTCTGGGACCTTGATTTCCAAATGAAAATTGGAACTATGGGACCTTGTGGAGTGTGACAATGACTGCCTTCTGGACATCTGTCAAGTCAGCAGTCTTTCCCGTGATTGTGGAGCCTACTGACACAGACTAAGGGACCTTTTTAAATGCATAGGAAGCCTTTGCAGGTGTTTTTTGTTAATTATTTTAATTTACTGAGATAATGACTTTTGTATTTTCATTGGCTGTAAGCCATAATCAACATTAACAGAAATAAACACTTGAAATAGATCACTCTGTAATGAATCTATATAATATAGGAGTTTCATTTTTTGTATTGAAGAACTGAAATAAATTAACTTTTTGATGATATTCTAATTTAGTGAGATGCATCTGTAGTTGGCAAATCTGTACTCTAGTTATGAAGTACGGATATATGCACTTGTCAAAATACAATTTAGCACCTATTTTCTCCAAGGCGGCAAAAAGAGTGTAATGAACCACCATGTTGCAATATGTATTATTTACATTACATCTCTAGTTTAAAAATGAAAAACAAATTGTTTAATTACTCTTTAATTCTATTTAAAGAAGTACGCTCAGGTTTTTTCCGTAAATGCACCCCCACCTGTTTGTCTGACACACTTTGCCATTCTCTTACACAGCAGGTGAAATTTTCTAAGTAAATATATTTCTAAAGGTGTAATTGTCATGAAATTCTCACCAGATGTCGGTAACAACCCATCCAATCCACACAGGCAAAAATCAAACCATACATGGCCATAAATTAAGTTATGTGCAATAATGAGAAATGACACTGGGAAAAAGTATTGAACACATGAAGAAAGAGAGGTGCAAAAAGCTATGGAAAGTCATGACACCACTTGAAATCTATCAATAGTTAGAAAGCAATCCTGCTACTTCGTGAAAAACAATATCTGCTGGTTCAACTGATGGCTTATAAAAAGGTGTCATTACCAAGGTGCTACACAAGAAACATTTCACGATGGGTAAAACCAGTGAGCTGTCTCAAGACCTTTGCAACTTTATTGTTGCAAAACATACTGATGGCATTGGTTATTACAGAACAATTTCTAAAATACTGAAGGTTCCAGTGAGCACTGTTGGGGCCATAATTCGGAAGTGGAAAGAACATCATTTCACCTTAAACCAGGCATACCAGGTGCTCCCCACAAGATTTCAGACAGAGGAGTGAAAAGAATTATCAGAAGAGTTGTTCAAGAGCCAAGGACTACTGCATATTCCCCCAAAACACCATACCAACAATGAAGTTTGGAGGTGGGAACATCATGGTGTGGGGCTGTTTTTTATCATACGGCACTGGAAAACATCATATAGTAGAAGTAAGGATGAATGGACAAAGGTACCAAGACATTCTTCATAAAAATCTGCTGCCATCTACCAGAATGATGAAGGTGAAATAAGGGTGGACATTTCAGCAAGACAATTATCCCAAACACATAGCCAAGGCAACTCTCCATTGGTTTTAGAGAAAGAGAAAATAAAGCTGCTAGAATGATCCCACCAATCACCTGACCTGAATCCAATGGAAAATTTATGGAAGGAACTAAAGCTCAGAGTTCATAGAAGGAGCCCATGGAACCTTCAGGATTTGAAGAGTGTTTGTGTGTAAGAATGGGCCAAAATCACACCTGAGCAATGCATGTGACTAGTTTCTCCATATGTCTTGAAGCTGTTGTCATTAACAAAGGCTTTTGTACGAAGCATTAAGTAAATTTCAGTAAGCATGTTCAATACTTTTTTCCTGTGTCATATCTCTTTGTTACACATAACTTAATTTTGGGCATCTATGGTTTTGTTTCTTTGCCTGTGTGGATTGGATGGGTTTTTACCGACATCTGTTGAAAATGTCATGTCAATAGCACCTTTAGAAATATATTTACTTAGAAACTTGGTGATGTGTTCCAATACTTATTTCACCCACTGTATATTATGTACTTCCATAGTTATAGTTTAAAGTTCAGACTCCTGTTTTCTTCCATTCAGCTTCCATATATACTCCTAGCCTTCATCCTCTATGCTCTGTTATAAATCCCAACATGCATCAGACCAGCATCACATGCCACATAAAGCCATGGCCATCTCTATCTGCTGGAGTGACACTGACTATTCTACCTTCTGCTAAATAAACAGTCAGGAGTCTGAACTGTGATTTCCTCATGCATACGTTCGTGTTGAGCATACTTGTTTTAACCATGTTTTTCACAGATACCACCCATTATAATCTATGGTAGTGTTCACATGTCCATGTTTTTCATGGCCTATGTGTCTGTGTAAAAATCACGGAAACATGTCTGTTTTTTTCCCTGCAGCATGGAAGAAAAGTGCCAATACTAATTGTTAGGACACAGCTTCTAATCTTAATTAGCCAGGCGTCTAAATTCATTAGGCCAGGAGAAATACACTATTATGTTTATGTTGACTTTTGAATTTGTGTGTTTTTCTTTATTCGGGTGGAACAAGAAACATGGACTTTTGTCATAAGTCTGAATGTTGACTTCTCTTGGTTTGTGAACAATGAATGTTTGCTAAATATGTTGATTAACCATTGTGTGGACCCTGTGGCTTGCTGACTCGTAGAGCAGAGGAGTATAAGTTATGCAAATTGATTAAATGCGTAAACAATGAGACATGAGCCCTGCACCTCCCCCCTTGACCTGTGAATGATGACCTGAGCCACAGATGTACATATAAACAGGTATTTCTATTGTGCTGAAAAGAGAATCAGAGAGACTCTTCAAAACAGCAGCTTGGTAGCATGGCTCCATTCCGAGGGACACAGATTTGGATTCTACAGGATGCCAGCCTAAGAGAACACTGCCCTGGCTGGAAGGATACAGATCTGCTCCATTGACCATCACTGACCCTATGGAGACGTTTGGGGAAACCAGGATTGTGACCCTCCGGTCACCTGGTCCCATGGATATGTTCTGAGATGCCAGGTTGGGACCACCTGGTTTCCTGGTCCCATGGAGACATTTGGGGAAAGCCATGATTGTGACCCTCCAGTTGCCTGGTCCCATGGATATGTTTGGGTTAGCCAGGTTGGTGTTATGTTCTGCTACCAGAGCTAAGGAAAGAGCGGAGATCTGTCCCTACGATAGAACTCAGCTGAATCCCTACGATGTAACAGGGAACCTGATCCTGCGATCAGACCTGCTAAAGTCCTAAGCTAGTCTGTACGAAGACCTATAGATGTGGGGGAGGAATCCTTACAAGTACTAAGGACTGGGAGGAATATGGGACACCTCCTAACAGAAATAGTAGCAGACAGACGAACAAACAAAATATATAGAACATAGAGGTCAGTAGACCAAGCAAACTAACAGAGCAAGACACAGAGCACAGGCTAGCTAGAAAGTAGATATACAATGAAGTCCAGCAAAGCCAGAAGGGCGGAGCAGGATTAAATAGGCCAACAAGGTCATGTGACCAGCAAAGGAAAAAAAACCTAACAGCAAGGTTCTAACAGTACCCCCCCTTCTAAGAGGATCCTCCGGATCCCCTAGGACCAGGCTTATCAGGAAATCTCCTGTGAAACGCTCTGATAAGTCTGGACGCGGAAACATCATCTGACCTCACCCAAGAGTTATCCTCGGGTCCGAAACCTTTCCAGGCCACAAGATACTGCAAACTACCTCTATACCGTCTAGAGTCAAGGATGCGAGAAATTTCATATTCCCCATCCTCCACCACCGGAGGAACAGAGGCAGAGGCGTCACCATCCGACACAACAGCTTTTTTTAACAGAGAGACATGAAAGACCGGATTAATTCTCCAGGAGGTAGGAACCTCCAACCTAACAGCAGATTGGTTGACAACCTGAAGCACCTTAAAGGGCCCTACAAACTTGGGACCCAATTTCTTAGAAGGAATCCTCAACCGCAGATTCCTAGAGGACAACCAAACCATGTCACCAACAGCGAACAAAACCTCCTGTCGTTTCCTATCAAAGTAGTCTTTAGATTTTCTGTTGGCCTCCTGAAGATTACCACGCACATCCGTCCAAACTCTTTCCAAATCACCGGAAAAATTCTCCTCCTCAGGCACGGCAGATCCCAACTTGGAGAACGACCCAAACGACGGATGTCTCCCAGAACAACAAAAAAAAGGCGAACAACCAGCAGAAGAAGATGTATGATTGTTCAGAGCAAATTCGGCAAGTGGCAGAAACTCAGACCACCCCTCTTGATTGTCTGCCACAAAACAACGCAAGAACTGCTCAACATCCTGGTTTTTCCTTTCTGTCTGGCCATTAGATTCAGGATGATATCCGGACGAAAACGACAAATGAATTCCCAACCTGTCACAAAAGGCACGCCAAAAACGAGCCACGAACTGAGGACCCCTATCAGAAACAATGTCAGTAGGAACGCCATGAAGTCTGACAATTTCCTTGACAAAGGCCTTAGCGAGAGTTTTAGCGCAGGGCAGTTTCACGAAGGGAACCAAGTGACACATCTTGCTAAAACGGTCCACGACCACTCAGATGACAGTAAAACCCTCAGAGGGGGGAAGGTCAGTTATAAAGTCCATAGCCAAATGTGTCCAAGGAGCACTGGGGACCTCCAAAGGACAAAGCAACCCCGCAGCAGGAGTATGTGAGGACTTAGATCTAGCACATACAGTACATTGGCGCACCCACTTAATGACTTCCTTCTGCCATCCAGGCCACCAAAAACTGCGACCCACCAGTCTCTTGGTCTCAGAGATTCCGGGATGACCTGCCAACCGAGATTCGTGACACTCAACAAACAAATCTCTCCTAAAGGTCCTAGGCACAAACAACCTCCCATGAGGAGTGTTAGATGGGGCATTCTCCTGAGCTTTAAGAATCTCATCTTCCAAAACGGAGTCTAAAGCAGCTATCACAACACCTTCTTGTAAAATGTTTTCCTCTTTCTCAGCACCGACTATGGGAGAAAAACTGCGAGACAAGGCATCCGCCTTAACATTCTTAGTACCAGGGATGTAAGTAACGGAGAAATTAAACCGCGAGAAAAACAGTGCCCACCTAGCCTGACGGGCATTCAGGCGCTTGGCAGCGTCAAGATATATCAGATTTTTATGATCCGTAAGAACCTGAACGGGAAATTCCGCACCTTCCAAGAAGTGGCGCCAGTGTTCAAATGCGAGTTTAATAGCCAATAATTCCCGATTACCAATATCGTAATTCAATTCAGTCTCCGAAATTTTTTTTGAAAAAAAGGCACAGGGATGTAATCCATCCCCGTTATCCTGAGACAATACTGCGCCAACCCCCACAGAGGAAGCATCAACCTCAACCAAAAACGGCCTAGTAACATCAGGCTGCATAAGGATGGGAGCAGAGGTGAACCTCTCCTTGAGATACACAAAAGCTTCAATGGCCTCAGAAGACCACTGAACCGCATCAGCACCTTTCCTGGTGAGATCAGTCAGAGGTTTGACAATACTAGAAAAATTTTTTATGAATTTTCTATAGTAATTGGCGAAACCCAAAAACCTCTGTATCGATTTCAAACCAATAGGCCTAGGCCATTCCTGCACAGCCTGAACCTTAACCGGATCCATCTCAAAACCTTTGCTGGAGATAATGTAGCCCAAAAAACTAATTCTCTGTACAGCGAACTCACATTTCTCCAGCTTAGCAAAAAGCGAATTGTCCATTAATAACTGTAATACCTCACGCACGCTCCGCCAATGAGACTCCAGATCTGGCGAATAAATCAAAATGTCATCCAAATACACAACCACATTTTTACCGATCAAAGGTCTAAGGATGTCATTAATCAGATTCTGAAAAAATGCAGGAGCATTAGTAAGACCAAAAGGCATAACCAGATTCTCAAAATGACCCACAGGAGTGTTAAAAGCAGTCTTCCATTCATCACCCTCCTTCATGCGCAACAGATTGTATGCCCCCTTAAGGTCAATTTTAGAGAACCACTTGGCCCCCAATAACTGGTTAAACAGATCAGGAATCAATGGCAGTGGGTAAGGATTGCGTACCGTAATTTTGTTAATCTCACGAAAATCCAGACAAGGACGTAAACCGCCGTCCTTTTTTTTTTACAAAAAAAAATCCAACCGCCACAGGAGACTTAGAGGGCCTAATGTGACCGGCGGCCAAACTTGTCTGTATGTATTCCTCCAAAGCCTTCCTCTCAGGAATAGTAAGGTTAAATAAACGACTTTTAGGAAGAGTCGCTCCAGGGACAAATTCAATAGAACAATCATAGTCTCTATGGGAAGGCAAAACCTGCGATTCTTTCTCAGAAAAAACTCTCCAAAAATCCTGAATAGGAACAGGCAATTCTCCCCTATCCAAAGCTGCAATACGCCCGTTACAACACTTGTCATAACATTTATGGCTCCAGGATTTAATTTCACTGGTAGACCAATCCAGTACAGGATTGTGAAATTTTAACCAGGGCAATCCCAATATTACTGGAGAAGGCAAGTTATTCAACACTACCAAATCCAATTTCTCATGGTGAACACCATTAATAGTGAGAGGAAATTCACAGACCTTGAGAGTAATATTCTTCAAAGGGGAACCATCCACAGAAACCACAGCAATGGGGGATGATAAAGGTTCAGGTTTTAAATTGAGTTTTTCCACGAATCCCCCATCAATTACATTCAGTGTAGACCCGCAATCAACAAACACCCGAAATTCCATTAATTTTTCCTGAGCAATCGTGGAAGCAGCTAAAAATATACCCTTGGAATTTAAACAGGCAATACAGGCATGACTGACCATTTTTTTTTCTTTCTTCATACGAAGCTCACAGCCTTTAATCAAATGACCAGATTTTCCGCAATAGAAACACAAGCCTTCCGAAAAACGACGGTCTTTTTCTTGAGAGCGAGGTGCCACCGATCCAATCTCCATCGGTTCACCACTGTTAGTACACACATTATCATAACCAGAAACTGACATAGCAGAGGATTTGCTCTCATTAACCCTAGCACGCAGTCTTCTATCCACCCGTATAGCTAATTGCATAGCCTGTTGCAAATCCTCAGGTGTAGGATAAGCAATTAGCAGGTCTTTAACCCTTTCACTGAGCCCAGCAAGAAATAGACTTTTCAGAGCAGAATCGTTCCACCCTGTTTGAGTGGACCAACGACGAAAATGAGTACAATATTTTTCGACATTACCTGATCCTTGTTTTAAACGTCTCAACTCAGTCTCAGCTGATGCGACACGGTCAGGATCATCATATAATAGTCCTAAAGCAGAAAAAAAACTATCCACTGATCTGAAGCATGTATCACTAGGTTGCAAAGAAAAGGCCCACTCCTGAGGCTCTTTGCGCAAAAGTGACATTATGAACCCTACGCGCTGGGATTCATCCCCAGAGGACTTGGGTCTCAAACGAAAATACAATAAGCAAGCATTTTTAAATGAAAAAAATTCTCGATGTTCACCAAAAAATAAATCCGGCAAACATACCTTAGGCTCCAAGAAATATGCTCCAGGACAGTTACTCACGTGCTGACGGAGCTCGGCCACTTCCAGAGAGAGTCCCTGCAGGTGTTTAGCCAAATCCTGAACCGACACCATGATGGAACAAAAAAAATCTTTCCTTAGAGAATTTGCTGGCTGGACTTACTGTTATGTTCTGCTACCAGAGCTAAGGAAAGAGAGGAGATCTGTCCCTACGATAGAACTCAGCTGAATCCCTACGATGTAACAGGGAACCTGATCCTGCGATCAGACCTGCTAAAGTCCTAAGCTAGTCTGTACGAAGACCTATAGATGTGGGGGAGGAATCCCTACAAGTACTAAGGACTGGGAGGAATATGGGACACCTCCTAACAGAAATAGTAGCAGACAGACGAACAAACAAAATATATAGAACATAGAGGTCAGTAGACCAAGCAAACTAACAGAGCAAGACACAGAGCACAGGCTAGCTAGAAAGTAGATATACAATGAAGTCCAGCAAAGCCAGAAGGGCGGAGCAGGATTAAATAGGCCAACAAGGTCATGTGACCAGCAAAGGAAAAAAAACCTAACAGCAAGGTTCTAACAGTTGGGACCATCCGGTCACCTGGATCCATGGATATGTTCGGAGAAAGCCAGGGTGGGATCTTCGGGTCTCCTGGCCACATACCTAAATGGACTGTCAGCTTCCTAAGCTTGCCGCTACCTTCTCTCTGTGGGTGCCTGCCAAAAGCAGCCACTGGTTGTGGTAGTTGGCCCTGGAAGTCCCAAAGTCGCAGTTGCTCTATTCCTCGGCAGGCCAGCGAAAGGGTGAGGATGTGTAATTTTGCACCATCTTGGGTATTTCCTGGGACTGTTCCATATGTTATTGTCTCTTTGGTGGTTCAATAAAGTATTCCCACACTGTTTAACCCTCACCATGTGTTGTCTGAGAAGCAACGCCCACGGAAGACCCCGTGTCTTCACACTATTCTATGGGTCCGTAAAAAACACGTACAGCACATGGATGCTATGCATGTGCCATCCATGTGCTGTGCGTATTTAACACTGCAAAGGATACAAGAAGATTTATAGTTTATTTATCCATAAGTGAAAAACACTGATGAAACACTAATGACACACTGACCAAACACACACGGATCCAAAACACTGATGACACACTGACCAAAAACACTGACCATTTTTTTTGCATAAGTGAAAAACACTGACAACTCAAGGAGGCACGGGACAGGCATTGAGAAGTCATCAACAGTATCCTAGATATGAGCTTCTGCTTCCCACCTGTGGAGAACTTATGTGGTAAAGCCTATACAATTTCACCATACAGCAACTTGTATTGACTGAGATGGTGACCCCCTGAAGAGAACATAAAGGCATGTAATTTCCAGGGTGGTCATCATGTGATCACCTACCTGACTGAAGAGAAGTACCATGAATTTCCAGACAGAAAGGAACAATTACATAAGGTAATATTAGCTGAATACATATATTGGGGGACTATTTAAAGTATGAATTAGAAAAAAACCTGAAATGATACTTTAATATGCCCTAAGACTAATATAAGCAGATGTAGCACCCTGAGGACTCGGCTGCTACAGGGGTATTGCACCTCGACCCAGAGGTGTGGTATTCCACTCCCGGGTAAGGATGGAGTGTGGGACTGAGCTCAGTAGGCTGCATGCACTACATACATCCCATTTCCGGGGGACAGAACTACGGTACTCCCACCAAGTAAATGTGCAGGTACGACAGCGTCTGTCCCTGGCTGGAGTGGGAGGGGGGTGGAACATCCCAGTAGTGTAGGGGCAGATAGGGGGAGTACTCTGGGTAAAGCTAGGAGCTCATTGGGTGCTAGTCACCTGGGCTCACACATAGAGGGAGTATATAAGGTGAGCACCATCTTAGAAGAGGGTCGAGTTCAGCCTGAGGAGGAGCAGAGCAGAGGAGCTCAGCCAGGAGGGCTGACTGGGAGCTGTGGCTCCAGTTGGGCCCAGCTCCAGAGCAAGGCCTGCAGAGAGAGAGAGGAGAAAGAAAGGCCCAGAGTGGAAGACCAGAGGGAACCCTAAGAACCCAGAATCAGACCAAAAAGGGTGAAGGGTTGGCGGACACGGGTACCGGAACCCGAACTGGTGGAGGCCACTTATCCTCAGCCAGGAACCGGAGGTCGTGGTCAAGATTTGCCACGACCCTCACCAAATCCACCAGAAAGGCACACCAAGTATAGGGTCAGGGAACCCAGAGGAGGTTTGACCACCAAGAGACCCGAGGGAGCTGGCCAAAGGTGGATCCCTGGTGGGAACGGCCAGAGACAGAGAGAGAGAAGGGAGCTCAGGACCACGCTCCGGAACTGCCTGGGGGTTAGCCGAGTCCAGGACCTGGTGGACGCAGCACGGCTCGGGTGGTCACTCAAGGCCAGAGTGACTGAGAGAACACCCGTGAGTAAAAACCCTGAAACTGCATCTCCTGACTCTGACTCTTCTTACTGCACCGTCACAACCCCCCCCATCATCTTCACCTGCTGCCCTGAGGCCATACCCCTCCCGCTGGGGGTTATAACATCATCGCTGCACCCATACCACCGGCCTCAGCGGACTGTTCTGCAGCGGCGGCTGCAAAGCCGCACTCAACGGGTGGCATAGTCGACATCCAAGTTAACATCTTCTGCCATAGACTGCCACTTAGTTTGACACCCTGGGCACGGACCGGGTCACCGCCACGAGACTACAACCCTCAACAGATCCGGCTCCGGGTAAGCTCCCGCGTGCGCAACGCAGCGCGACACAGGCCCAGGGGCGCGTCAACTTTGGCGTAGTCGGCAGGATAACGTGCCCGCAACCACCGGGTACTGCGTGCCTGAAGAAAAGTTCATATTTACCGTAAAAAGAAGTCTCCCGCCAATTCCGGAGGGTCCCCGCCATCGGACGCCATCTCGGATCGTTTCCCGCCGTTTGCCCGCCATCTGCAGTCTTTTCCCGCCATCCACAGAGTTTCCCGCCATTGGGAAGCGGTTCCCGCCATCTGAGAAGATTTCCCGCCCTGGCAGAGCGGACGCCATTATGGGCGTGCCAGAGGGTGGCAAGAGGCCACCTCCCATCGTGGGCCAGGACCAAGAATGGCGCCAAAAACGAAGACCGCCCCCACCAGCAGAGACTGCAATGATTGAGATGTCCATCAGCGTGGGGGGTCTGCCCCTGGAACTGACAATCACCAAGTTGCCCCAGGACCGCCCTCAATGGGGGCGGATACAGAACAAAACAGAGAAGATGGGTGCAGCCTGGAGGAGTCTAGAGAAGCCGTACCCGGAGATGGAGGGAGAGTCAGGCAGCACCGACCCTGTGGTCAGGAGCCTGTTGCAAGCTACCACTCCACAAGACCTGGTGGAGATCCTGGCACAGCTCCCCCGAGACCGGGAGCGTGCACAGACCGCGCTGGAGGGCCTCGCACGGAGGATGGCCCAGGTGCAGCGAGAAACGCTGACGGAGTGGAGCAGGGAGATGGCCCAGCAGGCTGGAACCCGCCAGCGAAGCACACCACCCGCAACGAGGAGCACGCCTGCCCCTGAAGAGGATGCAGAAGGGACGGAGGCCGGAGACGACGCCGCAGAGGGAGCTGAAGAGACGGAGGCAAGTAAAGGGGACGTCACTACCCCAAGCCCAGCCACCGTAAGCCTACCCCCGCTCCCCGTCGCAGAGCCCGAAATCCCACCGATCGTGCCCGTTGCCGCACCGTTACCGCTCCAGACTAGGCCTCAAGCAGGAGCCGCGGCCACGCCTCTTGTGACGTCACGCGCCTCAACCCTGAGCGCGGCCAAGCAGGAGACGCCACCGGCCTGGTCGCAAAGTCAAGTACACCCGGGCGCCGCCGTCTTCACGGTGCCCTTCACCTTCAGGGTGCCCCAGGCCTGGTCGCAAGGCCTGGTGAACCCGGGCGCCGCTACCACCACCGCGCCCTCAACCCACAAAGTCCTACCCCTGGGTGAAGACTTGTTCGCCCAACATACTTGCCCGGATGGGCAGCCCTTTGAGTGGCCACCGGAGTACTACCATCCCCGACTCCGGAAGGAAAGGCCCCTGGATGAGCCCCTGATTCCGGCTCCGGCGCCTGTCAAGATCGTCCCGCTCCCGCTGGAGGAGGCCCAATTTGAATGGGACCCCACCGGGGAAAACCTCATCGGCTTCACCCAAGAAACCCGGGCGGCCGCAGCCCAGCGAGCAGAGTGCTGCCAGCAACAGCTAGAGGTTTTCGACCGGGAACGACGAGAGAGGCGGGTCCGCGAGGAGCAGCTGCAAGTGAGGAGTGCAGAACAGAAGAGCCGGACCCGACGGAACCCCCGTGCAGCCCACGGTCCCCGTGCCACCGGGACTGTAATTAAATTCCAACTGCAGCATGGTTGGGGCTTCATCCGGGATCACCGCACCCCCGGCGACGTCTTCGTGACCCGCAGGGATGTCGAGTCCCACCTGCCGGAGGGACACAGAGGTCGTGACCTATACCTGGGTGATGAGGTCACCTTTACCCGGCACCAATGTGCCAAAGGACCCTATGCCCTTCATGTACACCGGTTGACGGAGGAAGAGCTGAGGTGTCAGGAGGAGCAAGAGGACCCGGACGGGTCTGAAGAATACAGGGAGGAAGCATCAGGAGGACGCCGTTATTAGAGTACGGTAAAAAAGAACTGTACATAGTTATCCGTAAGGGTATAAGAACTGCTGCTAATTTAAATATGTTCCCCGTTGGGACAAGTGTGAACTTAAACCCATGAGTCCCCTATCCCTTAACAGGCTGAGGACTGTGAACAGCCATTCCTTTTTCCCACTGGCCGAGGACTGAGAGCGGCCACCTCCCCTTGTATATAGTTGCGCTTTCTAAGGCGCCCCCTACTGGTTTTATAGGAAACTGTTGTTCTTGAACTGACTGTTGCACTTCTACCTGGTCACAAGCGCACAGTGGCCAGTAACTCAAAGAACATTATTATGAAAGAGTTTTATATGAAAGAAAAAGTTTATATTGTTTAAATCTGATAATGTTTAATGTTTGATATGTTCTTGTATGTTTTGAAAAAAATTGTATGTTTTTGGATATTTTATTCTTTTACAGCCCGGGGACGTGCTGTGATTTACCAGGGGGGAATGTAGCACCCTGAGGACTCGGCTGCTACAGGGGTATTGCACCTCGACCCAGAGGTGTGGTATTCCACTCCCGGGTAAGGATGGAGTGTGGGACTGAGCTCAGTAGGCTGCATGCACTACATACATCCCATTTCCGGGGGACAGAACTACGGTACTCCCACCAAGTAAATGTGCAGGTACGACAGCGTCTGTCCCTGGCTGGAGTGGGAGGGGGGTGGAACATCCCAGTAGTGTAGGGGCAGATAGGGGGAGTACTCTGGGTAAAGCTAGGAGCTCATTGGGTGCTAGTCACCTGGGCTCACACATAGAGGGAGTATATAAGGTGGGCACCATCTTAGAAGAGGGTCGAGTTCAGCCTGAGGAGGAGCAGAGCAGAGGAGCTCAGCCAGGAGGGCTGACTGGGAGCTGTGGCTCCAGTTGGGCCCAGCTCCAGAGCCAAGCCTGCAGAGGAGAGAGGAGAAAGAAAGGCCCAGAGTGGAAGACCAGAGGGAACCCTAAGAACCCAGAATCAGACCAAAAAGGGTGAAGGGTTGGCGGACACGAGTACCGGAACCCGAACTGGTGGAGGCCACTTATCCTCAGCCAGGAACCGGAGGTCGTGGTCAAGATTTGCCACGACCCTCACCAAATCCACCAGAAAGGCACACCAAGTATAGGGTCAGGGAACCCAGAGGAGGTTTGACCACCAAGAGACCCGAGGGAGCCGGCCAAAGGTGGATCCCTGGTGGGAACGGCCAGAGACAGAGAGAGAGAAGGGAGCTCAGGACCACGCTCCGGAACTGCCTGGGGGTTAGCCGAGTCCAGGACCTGGTGGACGCAGCACGGCTCGGGTGGTCACTCAAGGCCAGAGTGACTGAGAGAACACCCGTGAGTAAAAACCCTGAAACTGCATCTCCTGACTCTGACTCTTCTTACTGCACCGTCACAACCCCCCCCATCATCTTCACCTGCTGCCCTGAGGCCATACCCCTCCCGTTGGGGGTTATAACATCATCGCTGCACCCATACCACCGGCCTCAGCGGACTGTTCTGCAGCGGCGGCTGCAAAGCCGCACTCAACGGGTGGCGTAGTCGACATCCAAGTTAACATCTTCTGCCATAGACTGCCACTTAGTTTGACACCCTGGGCACGGACCGGGTCACCGCCACGAGACTACAACCCTCAACAGATCCGGCTCCGGGTAAGCTCCCGCGTGCGCAACGCAGCGCGACACAGGCCCAGGGGCGCGTCACAGAGACCACCAGAGGGACCATAAAAATGTAATGGAATTGTTTAATTAAACAGAAACATCCCAGAAGTATTGTGCATACAAAGCTGCTGACAATTACATACTGTATGTTTCAACACTGACCTTCAAAACTGTGGGGAGGCTACTGGCTGTTGTTTATGGCAGACTATAGCCGGTCAATGTACTCATGTTATAGTTGTCAGTCAGCTAACATTAGTACAAAATACTGGCTGTGATTTATACATTTTCTTCAGCCTGTATGTGTATTATCTGAAAACTTTTACAAGGTACCTGTCATGTCTTATCTACTATGTAAACTGCCCCCATAGCATTGATAGTGATGCAATGTGCATCACTAACATGCTTTTTTCATTAACATTGGTGGTAATATAATGAGTATATAACATTTTATATACTTATAATCCTACCTGCTTGTTCAGTCATAGGGGTGTGATCCTCGTATTCAGTCAGGGCTTGATGTTGCCCACGTATTAGAATTTTGCTCCCGGCGAGCGCTGATATTTGTGGAGCGCATGCGCTGTATGACACGGCCAGGCAGTAAAGCTTCCAGCGCTGGGAGCCGCGCATGCGCGGTGAGGCTGTGCAGTTTCCAGCTTCACTGAGCATGCGCTGCGGAGTCCGCCCATGACTGAATACGAGGATCACACACCTATGACTGAATGAGCAGGAAGGATTCTAAGTATATAAAATGCTATAGACTCATTATATTTGCACCAATTCTAATGAAAAAAACATGTTACTGATGCACATTGCATCACTATCAATGCTATGGGGGCAGTTTACATAGTAGATAATACATGACAGGTTCCTTTTAACAGGGTCCATTTACATTACACAATTTTGTGTGGCTAAATGACTACTGATTAGTAAATATCTGTCGATCGGAGGTCATTTGAAACCCTGTTTACAGAGACAGACAGCAGTTTAGATGTGCACGGAACAATCTGTAATAGATCAGAGTGTGTATAGGTTGCCATTGTTCTCAGTGTTATGCCAGCCACTCGGCCGCCTTCTAAGCGCCACCCCACTCGCTGCATGTTTCGCTCTGCTCCACCCAGTAACTGACCATCGCTCTGAGCTGCCTTGTATTTCACTTCCAGCTCTGCTGTATGCTAGTCATAGGGGGGCGCGGCCGAACTCTGCAGCAGGTGGTATATCAGGCAACTCCACCCCCCATTCCTGGCCTTTTAGTAGCTCAGTCTCTAGCTTCCTGTATTGGTGTGTTCCTGTTTTGTACACCTGTTATTGACCCGGCTTGCCTTCTCGTGTATCCTTATCTCCTGACCTCGACTACGAATTCTGAACCCATGCTGCCTGCCCTGACTTCAGACTGTCTGATTACGCTTCAGTCCCACCCAACTGTACCCCATACCAGAGTCTCCGACCCTCCGGTCAGCTGCTGCAGTCTCGGGGACTGCCCTGAAGTTCTACATGGTGTCTACTGGCAGCCCAGCATATCCTCACCATCAGAAGCTCTAGTGAATACCTGGTAGATACTTAGTCACGCCCCTTCAGAATAAGCCCTGCCAGTGGTGTCTACACCCCCAGCACTAGAGTAAGTTCAAGCCATGGACCCCGCTGACAAATCAGGATCCAGGGACCCCAAGTTTAGTATACAAGTAATTATGAGGAGGTCAGCTCCAGGTGTGAGCGTCAGGAACAGCTGATGCTGGCCATCAATGTGGTGGCAACCCAGCTGCAGGATATGTCTACTGCTATGTCCTCCTTGTCTCTCGAGCTTCTACCATGTCTGGCCAATCCTCCCCTGGACAGTCAGCCTCTCCGAGGGAACCGCCTACTGCTCTAGTTTCTGGTGTAATTGTTAAGATTCACCTTGCACTACCGTCTCGCTACGATGGAGACCCAAAGTAGAGCCGTGGTTTCTGTCTCGCCCATCTGCAGCCAGTACCAGAGTCTCTGACCCTCCGGTTAGCTGTCCTGTCCCAGCCTATCCTCAACATCAGAGGCTCTAGTGAATACCTGGTGGACAATTAGTCACACCCCTCCAGTGCAAGCCCTGCCAGTGGTGCAGTGGGTTCACACCCACCAGCATTACAATCAGCAGCATTGTGAATCTTGTTTACACAGGACAATGCACTGCCAAGAATGATGATCTTGAGCCAACCAAAAGATCATTTCACACAACGAATGAGCGTTTTGCTTGTTCATAGGGTGATTGGTAGTCTGTTTACACTGTACAAAGAGTGTGAAATCAGCGTTCCTAGGAATGCTTGTTCATGATAATCATGCAGAGTAAACCTTTACAAGAGCCATTTTGATTACACTATTTGTGCTATTCCTTAAAAGGGTTGTCAAAGCAGAAATTATTGACGACCTATCCCCATTATAGGTCATCAATGAGATCAGTGGGAGTCTGCACACCCGCTGTGAAGATCTGAGCTTGTGGTTTGTAATAATCACCTAGGCAGGTTAACAATGAAACTATTTTTATTCCTCATGTCCATGGTCTTACAGCAATTCCGGGTATATGGCCACAATGCAATGCCCCCAGTCCACAAGATTCCAACCCGAGGCCAGTAGTTCCACTGCCCCAATACCAGGCGATGCCCACTGTCTTCAAACTTTTGGTTGTCGTCTCACAACTTCTGGTTGTCCCACAGTTTATTCCGCCAGTATAGTCTCCAGTCACAGCCCATGCTCTTCCAGATGATAGATACCAAGACTGTAGAACATATATCCAGCTCCAGCCGGCAAAAACATATAGTACAGTCCCAACCAGGGTTCTCCATATGTCTTTGTGAGTTCAATGATGGGCAGGGGAGCAGATCTGTATTCTACCAGCTGGAACCATGGTCCCTTGAGCTGATCCTGTAGCGTCTCTCTGTAGATAGAGGAAGCCCCCTTTTTATATTTCACAGCTCTCATTCAGAGCATTCTCCCACAGGATTGGGGAAAGGTGGGGAGAGGTAATCCCTCATTATTCGATTGTTCAATTAACCTATATTTTTGTCCTTCAGGCTATGTGCCCACGATGCAGAAATGCTCAGGATTTTTTCCTGAGCGTTTCTGCATCTCCCTGGCAGAAAAAAACGCATGCGGATTGTACATGCGTTTTCCTGTCAGGGACATGTGGAAATGGAGCGTTATTTACTGACATTTCCGCGTGCGGATTGACAAGCGCTTTCCAAGCGATTAGCATCACTTGGAAAGTGCTTGTGACAACTAGGTCACACTATATAAATCCATGCAAACGGCATGGATTTATATACTGTGACCCGAGAGAGTGGTAAAAATAAAAAAATAAATATATACTTACCCTCCGATGGCCCCCCGGTGTCCTGCTTTACACTCCGTTCTCCCTTGCCGACAGCGGTGGATTGAAAGACCTGCCGACGTCAGCGTCGCGTGACCCGTCACATGACTCTGACGTCAGCGCAGGTCCTTCAATCCACTGGGAAGCAAGTAGGAGCGCAGCGTGGGCTGCCGGAAGGTAAATATACATTTATTTTTTATTTTATTCTTTTTTTAATGGTACCTGGGTGTGGATGAGACTCTCCTCTCCTCCACACCCGGGTACCATCCACACATTAGAACGCTTGGATTACGCATCTACATATACAGTGATGCGTAATCCATGCGTTCCAATGCAAGTCAATGGCGGCGAAGACGCAGCGCTTCCGTAAAATAATTGGTAGTGCTGCGTTTTTTCCGCAATGATAATCCGCAGCGGAAATTTCCGCAGCATGTGCACAGCACATGCGGATTATCATTGGGGAACATGGCAGGCCTTCTACCATGCATTTTTAATGTGTTTCCGCAGCTGCAAAAACGCTGCAGAAACGCATTAAAAACGCATCGTGGGCACACAGCCTTAAGGTGTGTAGACTACTAAACTGCAGGGGGATGAAGCAATCAGCAGGCATTCCACAGATTAACATGCAAGTGTCAACATACAGGCTTTTATGAACAATAGCCCATGTCCCTTGATCTACTGAACAATATGTCTGGCATAATTAAGAATAAATGCTGTGTCGTCACACCCGCCATGTAGACATGTTGCACGGAGTTGCTCAGTGCAGCTCCATTTAATGTGTAGCAGCTGCTGCCAGTTACTACAGAACAGCTTCTATTCAGAACAGCTCCAGAGCTGTTTTCAGGGAATAGATGGGAGTGCGGTGTATCAGACCCCCACTAATCCCATATTGATAATCTATCCTATGGATAGATCATAAATATTTTCTGCCTGGACAAACCCCTTTAAAATATTTGCGTTGGTTCTCCAAGGGTTGAATATCCACATCATGTTTACTAGATTTTCTACAATCAAAAAATAACCTGTGGATATAGATATAACTATGGGGTTATTTGTCTGACTGTGTTTAACACTTTTTTCATGATGAGAAATAAAAAAAACTAGTGTTACTTTTAATAAAGTGCCCACATGGGTTGGCAAACACCATTCTGGACTAACAGAATTGTACAGATGTGCCACAATTAGTACTTTGAGGTTGAGGTATACGGCTGTTTTATCAGCATTCACCATGTGTCTTGAAGCATTTCTATAGAATATGTTTATTTTATACTTAGGGGAATGTCTTGTTTGCGTCTTGGCACACAATACATAAACCATATTCATGCATTACAAGCTGTGCCTCTTGACACACTGATAAAGCTATCCATCTGGGATGTTGGCAAATTACCCAGACAGATTTACTTTAAAATCAAGTAAGCGATAAGCAACACACTAGACACAGGAACACTGGGCCAGCATTTATAAACTACACTGGACATGAGCGCTCATTACTTACATTACTTAGATATGGTTCCCCTGTATGTAATACATCATTTTAGTGAAATTTTTCACAAATTGACAAAATCATATATATGCCACATAATTAGTTGGTCCAGCCTCTTTAAGAATTTCTTACTATTGTCATAGGTGGATAATGTTGGATGGTGCTGGTTAAAAAAAAAAAAACACATTTGCAATTTACTGTGTGATAACAGTTTTAGCCGTTCTTTTGTATTCAGCTCGGTGACAGGTGACAGACCACCACTGCAGTGTAGCAGCGGTGGCCAAACATGCAGTAATTACAAGTGCTTTTCTATTGAGCACTTTTCTCCATTAGCGTGGCTTTTAAGCTGTCTGGGATACCTGAAACACATTCATTGCCTAATCCCGGCAGGCTTCAGTGCAGTGCTTACAAGTGGTGGTCGGTCTCCTATGCAGCAAGCTGTATACAAAACAAAAATGTTACCATTTAAAAAAAAATGGCTGAACATGTTAATAACCAATGGATATTGAAGGATTTTACTAGCACAATCCAACAATATGAATCTTTGAAGATGAGTAAAACCCTATTAGCCTTTGGCAGTGTTGCCATCATATGACCCTTATTTATTTCCTTACGTATTTGTAGGCAAGCAGTTGGCAGAATCCTAAATGGGAGGTGTGTATCACCAAGATGGCAAGCCTCGGGGATATTAAACCTGGTAAGCAGGCTCCAGCACTGATAGGTGCTGAGAGGGTTAATAGGTCCAGTATGGGTTCAGGCTTTTAGGAAAGACTAGAAGAGATGGGCGGGACTAGTCATTACCACCATACAATCCACGTGCAGCTAATATTAAAAGGGCAGCAAAGCTCCTCATAAGTGTCTGACGTGACTGGGAATATCTGATACTTGTGTCTGAGAGTGACGGTAAAAAAACCTGGTATATGTTGCTCAGTCTCTGCCAAAGGATGGAAGAGCAGGACTCAGATTTAAACGGGTGAGCCTGTGCCTTCTATGGGACTGTCTATTGTTATATTATAACTTTTTGCTGGAGAAAAGACTGTTTTACTTTGGGTTTGAAGTTTATGGACTCAAACCTTCCTGTTTGCACAAGAAACTGCATGCCTTTGTGAACGCTGCCGATTGCCAAAAAGTCAATTCCCTACAGTATATAGCACCATCATATTCCCCAGCGTAGTACAGATATCACCATCAGTGTCCCCATGGGGCTCACAATCTAAATTTCCTATCAGTATGTCTTTGGAGTGTGGCAGGAAACTGGAATACCTGGAGGAAACCTATGCAAACACAGGGAGGAAGAAAACACTCCTCCCAGATGTATCGAAGTGTTGCAATATGTATGATAAACTGATGATAATGTTTGGTGGACTGATTTTGCAATTGATTTTGTAAACCTTAATTCATAAATCTGCTTTAAGCCTCAAGTTATTTGCATAACAAACTATGCCCAGTTCATAGCGACTCTTTGAAAGTGGCAAAATCGGTATAAAATAGCATATTTTTTTTTAATGTTTTGTGACAAAATTTGAAACTTTTTTTTAGAACAAGAAACCTTTTGGTCAATGATATTTGATGTGCAGTTCAAACATCTATAAGCAAATAAGAGCCACAAAGTAGTGGCTGGAGTGAAACTATGCATTAGGCCATGTTCACAAGTTCAGTATTTAGTCAGTATTTACATCAGTATTTCTAAGCCAAAACCAGGAGTGGAACAATCAGAGGAAAAGTATAATAGAAACAAGTCTCCACTCCTGTATTTGTCGCCCACGTTTTAGCTTACAAATACTGATGTAACACACTGACCAAATACTGAACATTTGAACAAGGCCTAAGGGGCATTTCTAACGCTGTGCACTCAGTGCTGATGTATCCATTGACAAGGGCAACGGTAACACCCAGTTGTCAATTTTTTCACACATTGCCAAGTTCTAAAAAGATATTCCAACGTATTTACGGTAATTATAACAGAGTAGATATAAACTCTATTTTTCCTTAGGTAATTTGAAGACTAAGCATAATGAGAACAACCATCTTATAAAAACACAAGTTCCACTAAATCTGATATTAGGAGTGTATTCACATATGACTTTTTGTGGTTATGTTACGATATTGACCAAATTTGAAAAAAAATGGGTAAAAAACAAAACAAAACACACTGCAAAACCTTGAAATTAATGTTGTATATGAAAGCAATTTATAAGTGTGTGTAGGGCAGAAGTAGAGACTCTTCTACAGTGCACCATCCAACAGACCGTACGTCCAGCCCTGCCCTTTAATCTGCTGCCTATCACCACTACCAGAAAGTGAGCAGTGACGTAATGGGCCTGTAACGGGTCTTTACCTCTGCTCTCCCATCTGAGTATGGGTGCATTTTATAGTCTATATTTTGTGAGTTGATAATAAGGGTATGTGCACACGATGCAGAAATGCTCAGGATTTTTTCCTGAGCGTTTCTGCATCTCTCTGGCAGGAAAAAACGCATGCGGATTGTACATACGGTTTCCTGCCAGGGACATGCGGAAATGAAGCGGTCTTCAACGCATGCGGGTTGACAAGCGCTTCCCAAGCGATTTTAGCATCACTTGGAAAGTGCTTGTCAACTTCACACTATATAAATCCAAGCAACCGGCATGGATTTATATAGTGTGTGAATGTCAAAAAATAAAAAATAAATATATACTTTACCCTCTGATGGCCCCCGGTGTCCTGCTTCGCTCGGTCCCGGCTGCCGGCAGTGAAGACTTTAGGACCTTCCGACGTCAGCGTCACGTGACCCGTCACATGACTCTGACGTCAGCGAAGGTCCTTCATTCAACCGCGAAGTGCGCGGGAAGCCGGCAGGACGCAGCGCGGGCCGTCAGAAGGTGAGAATATATATATTTTTTATTTTATTCTTTTTTTTTTTAATGGTACCTGGGTCTGGATGAGACTCTCCTCCACACCCGGGTACCATCCGCACATTAGACCGCATGAAAAGCGCATCAACATATACAGTGATGCGGATTCCATGCGGTCTAATGCAAGTCAATGGCGGCAAAAGAGCAGCGTTTCCGCAAAATTAATTGACATGCTGCGGATTTTTGACCGCAGCGTTTACGCTGCGGAAAAATCCGCATCATGGGCACAGCACATGCGGATTTCCATTGGGGAACATTGCTGCCCTTCTACCATGCGTTTTTCATGCGTTTCCGCGGCGTTTACGCAACTGCAAAAACGCCGCGGAAACGCATGAAAAACGCATCGTGTGAACTCAGCCTAATCATTCTTCTTTTCCCTGAAATCACTCCGCACTCATTACAAAAGCCACTCTAATGTGAAGTTCTTCTACCAATAAAAAGCAGATTCATGCCTAACACTATAAAATCCTTTAAGTGGGAGACTGCACTTTAACGAAAACAAGAGAAGGACAGGAACACAGTTATGAAAACACCGCACTAATAAATGGCATGTTTGATATTTCCAGGAATTAAAATATTTCTCCTGGGTGTTAATGAAGGTAAAAAAAGAGATTCATTTAATGCAGAACCCAAACATTTCACATCTTGGATGTGGAAAAATGTTGTTATTGGAATTAAGACAAAACATGCATTCATAGAAAAGGCCTTTATTTTCTTAAGTTACGAGAGTTGCCAAAATCCAGTGCAAAGGAGAAAAAAAATCCCATATTAGTCAGTGTGGCATGGTCAGCGGTGGTGAAAAAGCAAGCGATCATTGGGGAGAGCATTAAATCATGATGGAGCCCTGGCCAATAATAACAATGTCTCAGCACAGTGCGATTCTGATTTTGTCCTAATATCATTTAGTAAGACTTCACATTATTTAATTGTTCAGGAAAGTTACTGAAGTGCTGTGTTGTGAGAGGATTACTGACTTGTCATATAAATGACTTGTATACAGCATTGTTCACCATTGTTGATTTTAGGTCATATGAGGTTGAGCCTATAAATGGGCAGAGATAATAAAACTGGATAACTCAAAGTGGAATAACAGAACCACTTAGCCTTTTCTTGAGCTCATTCGGTAAAAAAGTTCTCTGGACTTGTATAAGTGAAATGTAGTGAACAGAGCACGACTTACACGTCTAATATTGTGGGTTGCAATTACTCCCCAGGTCTAAGGCAATGATGGCAAGCCTACGGCACACGTGCAGATGTGGCACTCTGAGCCCTCTCGGTGGGCACTCAGCACTAATAAGCTGCAGTTGTGTGCATTGTTAATACTACACAGCCACTCACATATCTGCCAATTCATGGAGGGGGTGGCTGCCGCATCAGTATTTTGGACCTGTGCGGCCCCCACCTTTATCATGGGGTCTGCCGCATCCTGCTTGTGTTTTGGTAATATGACCTGGTGTTGGTAAGGCTGTTTTTTTCTGTGATGTTTTTTTGAATTTTTGTCCTTTTCTGTGAGCTGCCCCAGCACTATGACCTTCTCTAGGATTCGGCAGTTCTCTCTATTGAAATCCTGACTGCCAGCACTTCCGGGTCACGGCGATGTAAGCAGTGCAATCAGGTCAGTGGAGCTGAAGACACAACGAAGATTTATTGTAATAGAGGGGCGGGGGATTTGAGGACAGTCGGGGGAGCATGAATGTTTACACAGAATGGAAAATGAAGGGGGGCAAAAATTTGAGAACACAGTTTAGGGAGCGAGAAATAGATGGGTCAGACACAGTATTGGGAGTGGGGTGAATGTATGAGGCAATAGTATGAGATGGGGGAGATGGGTGCGAACGCAGTATGGGGAGCGAGGGTGGTGTGAGAAATTTGAGGACATAGTATGGGAGCGAGGGAGAGTATGGGGGCAGACATAGTATGGGGAGCCAGGGGATGGTTGTGAACACAGTATGGGGAGCAGGGGGTTGTATGCGGACATAGTATCGGAAGCGAGGGGATGGGTGCGGACACAGTATGGGGAGCGGTGGGGATGTATGAGAAGACAGTATAGAGAGCGAGGGGGTAAATATGTGAGGAGACAGTATTGTTAGCAGTGGGGATATGAGAGGAGACAGTATGAGGAAGGTGGAAATGTGGAAGGAGAATAGTGTAAGTAGACAGTAGGGGGGGGGGGGGGGAGTGTGATGAGGAACAGAATACAGACTGGGTGGTGTGGGGAGCAGTATAGAGGGAAAGTAGCATGGGGGGACAGAGTAAACGCATAGCCAGGAGGAGACAGTATGCCGCAGAGGGGGAGTGTGATAAGGGGGCATATTATAGACACTGGGCAGTATGGGGGGACACTGTGAGGGGACAGTGTGAAGAGGGGGCCTAGTATGGAAAAGAGAGGGCAGTGTGGAGGGCATGTAACATAAGAGGGACAGTTTGTGGGTCATATTTTGTGCAGGGAATATCATGGGAGGCAATTCTTTATTTCGGCGCTTAGTGTAGGGCAGATATTTTTATTCAGGCGCATTATAATCATGCTGCTATTTTTAAGGGCATTGTGTTGGGATATGCTACAGGAGAAGATGGAAGTCTGCAGAGACGAGCTGGGGATGTAAAAAAGTCATGATGGCATGACGTCTGGACAACATGAAGAAAAGAAAGAGAACAACTCCAATCAGAGATGACATCACCTATAAGGCACCTCAATGTTTATTTGTGATACTGATTAATTCTCATCAGAACTGTGGTTTCTGTATGCTCGGCAGTCTGATGATGACTGATCACAACTCCCAGTATCTCCTTACTATTGTTAAAGGGAATCTGTCACCACTTTGGAGTTATCAGCCCTCTACTATGGCCATACAGGGTATAGAAAAGTAAATGTAGAAAATCACTTTAATCAATTCTATCTTGTACAGGCTTGGCATCTGTCGGACCTTTAATTTATTTTTGCACTGCGAGCACACATATGCACCAGCCCCATATGTCTCCTGTGAAGTACCGTATTTTTCGGAAAATTTTGGAGGAAAGTGTGTGTGGGGGGGGGTGTCTTATAGTCCGAATATATATGAATACTATGGTTGTGGGTGGTGGGAGGTGTGGGGGGAGCTGCAGCGGTGGATGAGCGGGGCACAAGAGGTAGCAGCCGCCTGCTGCACTGTGCCCGCTACACTGTGCCGGCTACTAAAGAAAATGAATATTCACTGCTCCCAATGCCCATTGGGGAGCCATGTCATCTACTGGTGTAGGTCCACTGTGTTTTATGAAGAACAAAGTCAGCGCAGCCGTTTACCAGGAAATTTTAGAGCACTTCATGCTTCCCTCAGCCGACATGCTTTTTGGAGATGGAAATTTCATTCTCCAGCAGGACTTGGCACCTGTCCACACTGCCAAAAGTACCAATACCTGGTTTAAAACAACAGTATCATTGTGCTTGATTAGCAGCAAACTCGCCTGACCTTAATCCCATAGAGAATCTATTATAGAGAATCTATGGGGTATTGTCAAGAGGAAGATGAGAGACACCAGACCCAACAATGCAGACTAGCTGAAGGCTGCTATCAAAGCAACCTGGGCTTCCATAACACCTCAGCAGTGCCACAGGCTGATCGCCTCCATGCCACACCGCATTGATGCAGTAATTGATGCAAAGGGAGCCCCGACCAAGTATTGAATGCATTTACTGAACATACATTCCTGTAGGCCAACATTTCAGATTTTAAAAACAATTTTCAAACTGTTGTTATAAAGTATTCTAATTTACTGAGATGACTTTTGTGTTTCCATTGACTGTAAGCCATAATCATCAACATTAACAGAAATAAACACTTGAAATAGATCACTCTGTTTGTAATGACTATATAATATATGAGTTTCACTTTTTGTATTGAAGAACTGAAATAAATTAACTTTTTGATGATATTCTTATTTAGTGAGATGCACCTGTATATGTGACTCGCACCCTGGGCCGTGGGGCACCCAGAACCAGGCTTCTGTGCGATGCTGGGGGTAGTAGTGGCAACCTGATCCCGTGGCTCAGAGTGGTCAGACCAAATGCTGTGGCAGTCTATTTTTAGAGCTATGAATGTCCGACTACGCCACCCGTGGATTGCGGTCAAGGATGACCGCCGCTGCAAGGCAGACCGCTGAGGCTGGTGTTAGTGTGCAGCACAGGGATAGGATAACTCCCCACGGGAAGAGTATAGCCTCAGGGCAGTGTAAGAGGATGCTGGGGGTGGTGGTGCAGGCGCAGCATAAATAACACAGAGTCCAATGCTGCAGTTCAGGCCTACTCACAGTTGGTTTCCAAGTCACTTCTGTCAGCAATGACTGCCCAAGCCGTGCTGCGTCCACCAGGTGAGGGGCTCGATCAACCCCCAGGTAGTTCAGGAGTATGGCACAGGACCCCCTTCTATCCTTTCTCCGGCCTCTCGTGCCCCACCAGTGACCACGCTTCTGTCCAGCTCCCTCGGGCCTTCTCTTGGTGAAACTTGGCGCCAGTTTCCCTGACCCTATGTGGTGCCTTCCTAGCGGGTGTAGCAGGGGGTCGCACCAATAGATGATTACGACCTCCGGTTTTTGGCTGAGGGATAATTTACCTCCACCAACTTGGGAATCCGGTACCCTTCCACGACCTGACCCTTCACCCGATATAATGCGGGTTTGCAACGGTTGCTGTCCGATCTGCTCTCTCTTAGGGTCCCTTCTGCCTTCTTGTTTCTGGAGCCTTTCTACTCCTCTGTCTCTCCTCTTTCCTTCCTTCTCCTTCTTCTCTTCTCCTCTCAGGCTCCGGCCTTCTCCCCAGGCCTGCCTCGTGGAGCTGAGCTCAGGCTGAGCCACAGCTCCCTGTCAGCCCTCTCTGGCTGAACTACTTCTCTCAACTGACCACTGACTAAAGATGGCTCCCACCTTTTATCTGCCTCTGTGTCTGAGCCCAGGTGACCTGCACCCAATGAGCTCCTTCCTATGCTCCAGAAACCGTCCCCTCTGCTCCTACATCACTGGGTTCTCTCCCCCCTCCCCACTCCAGCCAGGGACATGTTCTGTCGTGCCTGCATTACTGTCTAATGGGAGCACCATTGAGCTGTCCCCCGGAAATGGGGTGTGTGTGATGTATGCAGCTACCCGAGCCCTGGTCCATACTCTATCCTTACCTGGGAGTGGAATATCACACCTCTGGTTGAGGTGCAATACCCCTGTAGCAACCGAACCCTCGGGGCGCTACATATGCACCAGCCCTAGTGTCTCCTAAGTCATGTATATGTACTAATTCCACATGAGCAGTGGTGAATTTCCCACTGTAAGGAGACATGTAGTATAATATACATCTGTGTTTGGAACAACTTACTGTTATGAATTCTTTACAAATCTTATCACAAAGTCAACTGCACTCCAGACTGACTCAAATCTGGAAAAACGTCATCACTTCCACCTAACATCACAGCTGCACATAAGAGAAGCTGTCCTGGTTGCCATCACATTAGGTGTGAGCTAATTAATTATTTGACCAAATATGCCAGGATCATTTTCAAGATGATAATTTAGTACGGTTCCCGAATTATGTGATAAATATCCATCCACTTCTTGGCAGAAAAAAAGGTTCTCCACCCCTGGACTAGCCCAAGCTGCTTTAGTGGTCTCTAGCAAGACAGGAAGCAATGACATCCCATTCTTTGGTCATCTGACCACTAAAATCTCAGGTGATTGGAACAAAACATCAACACATGTGCTACTGCTGATGCCCTGTAACAAGCCTCAGTAGTCAAGTGGCCAAAGGATGAGACATTATTGCTCCTTGTCTAGAAGGAAACCACTAGAGTAACTTGTGCTGGACCCAAGGAGGCAGTATATAGTGCATTTTGGAGTACCCTTAACAGCCCTTTCCGAAGAGTACCTATGACACAGTACCTCCAAGAAAAGAATGCCAAATGAAAACTTTTACCTTTCAATAAAAAGTTGTTTGTATCATTGAAAGCTCTCTTATTGTGTTATTTTTTTTAAGACAAAAGATGTTAAGATATGAGTTATTTTTCCTAAACTAAAACCTCAGTATTCAGGTTAAATTGCCGTGTTGGCATTTGCGATAAATAAATTGGTTTTGAGTTATAGTTTGGGCACTCAGTCTCTAAAAGGTTCACCATCATTGGTCTAAGGTAGGGAAGTCAAACTCAAACACACAAAGAGCCAAAATGAAAGACTTGGACAAAGTTGTTGGCCAACCAGTATACAGTAAAATGGGCCCCACATAGTCCTCCATACAGAATAATAGGCCCCACATAGTCCTCCATAAAGAATAATGGCCCCACATAGTGGTGGCGGTTCTGGTGTCACGGCCAAATATAACCACTCTGCGGGCCACATTTGGCCCACAGGCCGGAGTTTGACACGTATGGTCTAAGGTATTACAAAGACCCCACAATTTTTCAGGTGTGCCAGTATGGGAAGTTCAAATATCTTTCTAATTACACATTCAGTATATTATACAGTACAGACCAAAAGTTTGGACACACCTTCTCATTTAAAGATTTTTCTGTATTTTCATGACTTTGAAAATTGTACATTCACACTGAAGGCATCAAAACTATGAATTAACACATGTGGAATTATATACTTAACAAAAAAGTGTGAAACAACTGAAAATATGTCTTATATTCTAGGTTCTTCAAAGTAGCCACCTTTGGCTCTGTTGACTGCTTTGCACACTCTTGATGAGCTTCAAGAGGTAGTCATGGGAAATGGTTTTCACTTCACAGGTGTGCCCTGTCAGGTTTAATAAGTGGGATTTCTTGCCTTATAAATGGGGTTGGGACCATCAGTTATGTTGGGCAGAAGTCAGGTGGATACACAGCTGATAGTCCTACTGAATAGACTGTTAGAATTTGTATTATGGCAAGAAAAAAGCAGCTAAGTAAAGAAAAACGAGTGGCCATCATTACTTTAAGAAATGAAGGTCAGTCAGTGCGAAAAATTGGGCAAACTTTGAAAGGGTCCCCAAGTGCAGTTGCAAAAACCATCAAGCGCTACAAAGAAACTGGCTCACATGAGGACCGCCCCAGAAAAGGAAGACCAAGAGTCACCTCTGCTTCTGAGGATAAGTTTATCCGAGTCACCAGCCTCAGAAATCGCAGGTTAACAGCAGCTCAGATTAGAGACCAGGTCAATGGCACACAGAGTTCTAGCAGCAGACACATCTCTACAACAACTGTTAAGAGGAGACTTTGTGTAGCAGGCCTTCATGGTAAAATAGCTGCTAGGAAACCACTGCTAAGGACAGGCAACAAGCAGAAGAGACTTGTTTGGGCTAAAGAACAAAAGGAATGGACATTAGACCAGTGGAAATCTGTGCTTTGGTCTGATGAGTCCAAATTTGAGATCTTTGGTTCCAACCACTGTGTCTTTCTGCGACGCAGAAAAGGTGAACGGATGGACTCTACATGCCTGGCTCCCACCGTGAAGCATGGAGAAGGAGGTGTGATGGTGCGGGGGTGCTTTGCTGGTGACACTGTTGGGGATTTATTCAAAATTGAAGGCATACTGAACCAGCATGGCTACCACAGCATCTTGCAGTGGCATGCTATTCCATCCGGTTTGCGTTTAGTTGGACCATCATTTATTTTTCAACAGGACAATGACCCCAAACACACCTCCAAGTTGTGTAAGGGCTATTTGACCAAGAAGGAGAGTGATGGGGTGCTACGCCAGATGACCTGGCCTCCACAGTCACCAGACCTGAACCCAATCGAGATGGTTTGGGGTGAGCTGGACCACAGAGTGAAGGCAAAAGGGCCAACAAGTGTTAAGCATCTCTGGGAACTCCTTCAAGATTGTTGGAAGATCATTTCCGGTGACTACCTCTTGAAGCTCATCAAGAGAATGCCAAGAGTGTGCAAAGCAGTAATCAAAGCAAAAGGTGGCTACTTTGAAGAACCTAGAATATAAGACATATTTTCAGTTGTTTCACACTTTTTTGTTAAGTATATAATTCCACATGTGTTAATTCATAGTTTTGATGTCTTCAGTGTGAATGTACAATCTTCATAGTCATGAAAATACAGAAAAATCTTTAAATGAGAAGGTGTGTCCAAACTTTTGGTCTGTACTGTATACTATCATTCCAGTGGCATACCACTAATAGTGGCAAATCACACAGCCGCTATGGGGCCCGTGAGTCAGGGGAAGCCCAGTGCCAGCACCAGGACCTCCCCTCCCGGCATCACATTTTCAACTGTATCTGCATCCTGGAAAGTAATGATGAAACAGGTAGCCGATGACCATCTTCAGAACTGCAGACCAAATTCTGCAGAGACCGGAGCAGTATGGCGGGTCATTATACTGTCAGGGTCATCATAGTGTGTGGAAGGCTGTGGGGGGGGGCCTCATACTTTGTGGGAAGACTGTGTTGGGGACCATCCCTACTGTGTGCGGGGGACTATGGAGGCCATCATACTGTGTTGGGGTCATTGTGGAAGTGTGTTACTTTGATGGGAGAGAGGGTCCGGTAGAGACATCATACAGTGTGTGTTAAAGGTACTGAGGAGGAATTCCCTGTGGGGGTATCCTACTGTGCTTGGGGGGCATGTTTGTTGGCATCATACTTTATGGGAGTCATGAAAGGGGTATCTTGGCGGATGGGAACATTGACGGGGCTTCAATAGGAACAAAATTAGCTTGTAAAGGGTTGCAAGGTTGTGACTCTGCCACATTTTTTTTGGGGGGGGGGGCAATTAGGACATCTGCTATGGGGCCCTATGATTTCTATGTACGCCACTGTACCATTCTCAATATGCTCACAAAGGATTATTAGTCTAGTGTACAGAAGTTAGTGTTTCAGATAACAAAGTCACCTACAGCTATCATACTTCATAAAATAAAGACATCATTAGTCTATGCCTGGACGCGGTCAGATACGTAATTATCCTCTTGCATCTGACACTTGCCAAGTACTTTCAATTACAAGTTCATGCCTCCTAATCTTGAAACACATTTACTATTTAACATGTATTTTTCCAACTAATTTAAATCAGCCAAGTCATAAAATCCATACCTGGGTCATTAAGACTCTCCCTTATGGCTTGTTGCAGCTGTTCTTCTTCATTAAGCCCTCCAGTGTATGTATCATAGGTCCCAGGAGTACTGTTTCCCTGGAACTGGTACTCTGAATACCTAGCATACCCTATTAGAACAGTGTTCACAGTTTAGTGTTAATACTTTTACATTACTTTTAAGGCCTATCATATTGTTAGTAAATTGGCCACTATAACCCAGAGCACTTACAGTCTTATATGCAAAAAGGATTAAAAGCATACGACAGCAATATGCATAATTTCCAGTTATAAATATTTAATAAGAAGAACAAGTCTGGTCTAAAAAAAAAAAAGTCATCTGTATATTTATGGGACGTATTTTACTGATAATGTGAATAATGGACTGAATCAGGACACAACATATGGATATATGCTCAATAAAGCATTAGAGGGAATCTGTCAACAGGTTTTTGCCACACTTTCTGATTTTATCAAAACTACACCAAACAGCCCAGTAAGGGACATATTACTGGAATCAGGGTCTCTGCCCTTAAATCATGCTCCTCATAAATGGGATAACAATAATCTGGTGACAGATTCCCTTTAAATATGTGCTCAGCCTAAGCTGTCCATCAAGTGTGTATAAGCTGCTCCTGATTAATATGACTTTATAGAATATAAAACTTCATACCAGAATAGTTGTAGCTTTGTTGTCTGGCTGGACGGTCATTGCTTAAAAAAGATACTAAAAGAAAAATAAATATATTATAACAACTATTAAAGGGGTTTTCCGGTATTAGATATTGATGGGCTCTTTTTAGGTTAGGCAATCAGTATCAGATTAGTGGGGATCTGATACCCGGACACCCCACTTTGTGGCTTGTAGCTACTGCACGGCCGGGTGTACACAGTATACAGAGCCTGAACATCACAGCTCTGTAGATTGTGTAATGGCCATTCTTTACTATTGCACTTCACAGAACGGACATTACACCGTGTTTGGAGCTGTGTTGTTCTGGCTCTGTACAGCTTACATTTGGCCACTGTGGGAGCTGCAAACAGCTCACTGGTGGGGGGAGGGGTTAATATGTAAATTTAACATAATGACTTCTCCAGCCTTCAACCACTACTGCACTTCTTCATTTAAACTACTCCCACCCCAAGCTCATTTATAATGGCCAACATATCAACATTGGATTTTATACATACAGTACAGACCAAAAGTTTGGACACACCTTCTCATTTAAATGTAAATACAGAAAAATCTTGAAATGAGAAGGTGTGTTCAAACTTTTGGTCTGTACTGTATTTTAAAGGGAACTGTTAGCATTTCAATAGTCCCCATTAAAAGGGAGTCTGTCACTCCTAAAATGCCTTTTAGACTAACTATACAGTGATATAGAGAACTTCACGCCTCTAAAAATCATACCGGCACTGTAACTGTTACTGGCACAGTGCTTGTAGAAATAACTTTTAATCCATATACAAATGAGGAGGTTTCCGTGCACCCATGTTGTTGCCATGTGCTAGTTGCACTGTTAGGCTGTGTGCACACAATGCAGATTTGCTGTGTTTTTGCCATGCAGATTTGCTAGCAAAACCTGATGCTAGCAAAGTGAATGAGAAACCTGAAGTGTCAGGCACACGTTGAGTATTTTTGACTTGCAGATTTGGTGCAGAAAATAATCTGCAGCATATCAATTCTCTGTGCATTATGGCCTGCATTTTTCATCCATTGAATGCACTGAAAAAACACAGGCAAAAACGCACCAAAAAAGCAACGTTTTGAGGCTGTGTTTTCATGCCAAAAGATGCGGAAATGGTGCAGAAATTTCTGCAAACAAAATACTAAAATTGTGCACATATCCTTATACCTTCCCAATTTTGGTTTGGGGAGTGCCCTAGCTTGTAATGGACAGCGCTCACTACTAGAGCAAACACAGCCTCCTGTGTGTGTGCATGCGCACAGATACTAGTTGTGCTAGCCGTGTGCACACAGTGACTGGGCGTGCTCTCCTTCCCGTGTCCTCTCCGCTGATGCCCCTACTACGGCAGGCGCCGTCTACAGAAAGCCAGTTAGAGGAAAGAGCTCAGCCACTGTGTGCACACGGACGCACAGCCAGTATCGGTGCACAGGGGTGAGCTCTACCAATCACAAGTTAGGGTTCCCCTGTCACAGCTCTGCAGTGGGGTTGCTGTAGTGTTCTGCTTTATGATCGGGAAGCTATTAGCAGAGATGTGACAGTGGAACAGAGATGCCAGGAAGGAGAAACTGTGAGAATCAATCAGTATACCCAACACTCCAATCTTTTCATCATTAAGAGACATTTTTGACAACTCACTTTTACCCATTATCATTGCTCTGACAACTATTCACTGGATTTACTGTAACTTGAATCCTCTCTGGCATCTCTCTTTCTGCTCTATGAGGAAATGTGGTGGCTGCTCTAAAGGTACTGACTGGATACACTATAAATCCTACTTCTCGTTAATTGCTACCTACAACACGATGCAGTTCAGATATGTTTTTTTTTTTTTAATAACCAGGAAATCTTGTGAAAATAATGCAGTCATCAATGGCAATTACACAATCAATATGGTTGAAAAAAAAAGACCACAATCTTCGACAAGGAGTGGCCTCTCTGGAGTGCTGACTGGGGGGAGCAAGGGACCCCTTATTTCTTGATTAGTAAGGGGAACCCTCACATATAAGACATGTTTTAGAATTTTTGTGGGCTCATCATACACTACAATTCACTGGTAAAATGTACCGTATTTTTCGGACCATAAGACACACTTTTTTTCCCCAAAATTTGGAAGGAAAATGGGGGATGCGTCTTATGGTCCGAACGTTACTTTACCGGTGGTGGTGGAGCGGGATCGCAGGGTCCTCCGGCGGCGGCAGGTGTGAGATGCGGCTGGAGCCTGTACCTGTGCTGGAGTGGCTGGTGTCGGGCGGTGAACCAGAGGAGCCGGGGCCTCTGCCAGGCTGTGAGCGGTGTCTGGCGGTGCGGCAGAGCAGCGTGTGCGGCTTCCGGTGGCCGCGGCCATCTTCCTGAGGCCGTGATCCACGGGAAAATGGATGCCTGAGCCGGCGCATGCCCCAGCAGGTCCCCAGGCAGGCCCCAGCAGGTCCCCAGGCCCCCAGCAGGTCCCCTGGCCCCCAGCAAGTCCCCTGGCCCCCAGCAAGTCCACAGGCCCCCAGCAAGTCCACAGGCCCCCAGCAAGTCCACAGGCATCTCACCTCTTCTGCTGCAGCTGAGTTCCTGAGGCAGGGAATGGAGGGACCTGTGATCCTGCTCCACCATCACCGCAATTCACAGCTGCTGGAGCACCGGCTTCATGTATATAATTTTACTATATAATGTACAGTCATGGCCAAAAGTATTGAGAATGAGACAAATAGTAATTTTTCCAAAGTTTATTGCTTCATTTTTTGTAATGGCAATTTGCATATACTCCTGAATGTCAAAGAGTGATCAGCTTAACAGCAATTACTGTACTTGCAAAGTCAATATTTGCCCAGAAAATGAACTTTAACCCCCAAAACACATTTCAACATCATTGCAGTCCTGCCTTAAAAGGAGCAGCTAACATCGTTTTAGTGATTGATCCATTAACACAGGTGTGGGTGTTGATGAGGACAGGGCTGGAGATCAGTCATGATTAAGTAAGAATGACATCACTGGACACTTTAAAAGGAGGCTGGTTCTTGGTATCATTGTTTCTCTTCAGTTAACCATGGTTATCTCTAAAGAAACATGTGCAGCCATCATTGCACTGCACAAAAATGGCCTAACAGGGAAGAGTATCGCAGCTACAAAGATTGCACCTCAGTCAACAATCTATCGCATCATCAAGAACTTCAAGGAGAGAGCTTCCATTGTTGTCAAAAAGGCTCCAGGGCGCCCAAGAAAGACCAGCAAGCGCCAGGACCGTATCTTAAAACTGTTTCAGCTGCGGGATCGGACTACCAGCAGTGCCGAGCTTGCTCAGGAATGGCAGCAGGCTGGTGTGAGTGCTTCTGCACGCACTGTGAGGCGGAGACTCTTTGAGCAAGGGCTGGTTTCAAGGAGGGCAGCAAAGAAGCCACTTCTCTCCAGAAAAAACATCAGGGACCGACTGATATTCTGCAAAAGGTACAGGGAGTGGACTGCTGAGGACTGGGGCAAAGTCATTTTCTCTGATGAATCCCCTTTTCGATTGTTTGGGACATCTGGAAAACAGCTTATTCAGAGAAGAAGAGGTGAGCGCTACCACCAGTCTTGTCTCATGCCAACTGTAAAGCATCCTGAAACCATTCATGTGTGGGGTTGCTTCTCAGCCAAGGGAATCGGCTCACTCACAGTCTTGCCTAAAAACACAGCCATGAATAAAGAATGGTACCAGAATGTCCTCCAAGAGCAACTTCTCCCAACCGTCCAAGAGCAGTTTGGCGCCCAACAATGCCTTTTCCAGCATGATGGAGCACCTTGCCATAAAGCAAAGGTGATAACTAAATGGCTCATGGAACAAAACATAGAGATTTTGGGTCCATGGCCTGGAAACTCCCCAGATCTTAATCCCATTGAGAACTTGTGGTCAATCATCAAGAGACGGGTGGACAAACAAAAACCAACAAATTCTGGCAAAATGCAAGCATTGATTATGCAAGAATGGACTGCTATCAGTGAGGATTTGGTCCAAAAGTTGATTGAGAGCATGCCAGGGAGAATTACTGAGGTCTTGAAGAAGAAGGGGCAACACTGCAAATATTGACTTGCTGCATTAACTCATTCTAACTGTCAATATAACCTATTGGTACTCATAATATGATTGCAATTATATTTCTGTATGTGATATAAACATCAGACAAACACTAATAAAAACCAGAGGCCAGCAGATCATGTGAAAATATAATTTTGGTGTCATTCTCAAAACTTTTGGCCATGACTGTACTGAAAAACAAGAAAAAAAATCCAAGTGCAGTGAAATGCTGAAAAAGAAAAAAAGCAATTCCGCCACTGATTTTTGGGTCTCGTTTCTACAGTACTCATCGTGTTTTAAAAATTAACTAGTAACAGGATGCTCCAGGTGAATATAGTTACGGCGATACCAAACTTTTTTAGTTTTTTTCAATTTCAGTGTCTAAACAAAATTCTGAATCTTAGAACATGTCGACACAAACCAAACATTTCTTTTTCTGAGGTCCGCAACATTTTCATTTTTCCGTTGATGGACCTGTCAGTGGGCTTGTTTTTTCGCGTACTGAGCTTTAGTTTTGTTACCATTTTGGGGTATTTTTGGGGGAAATGCAATGACCAAAAAAAAGGCAATTCTGTTTCAACTTTTTCCTTTTTAGAACGTTTTTCATACGCATTAATTAAATTTAGATTTTCAATGATTGGGCACCGCAATGCCAAACTTTTTTTTTTTACTTTTTAAATCACTTTATTTTGAACTGGGATAAAGGGGATGATATTTAAAAACATTTGTACTGTCATTTTTAGTACCCCTAGGAGACTTGATCGCTTGTACTATATGCAGCAATACAAAATACTTGTAGAAAAAGCTGATTTAAACAATAGGTCATTCTTGATGGACACATCCCCTTTAAGATTTTGTGCAGTACTTGGAGTTGAACAATGTGGTTTGATATGTCTTTTTTTTTTACTTTTCAGACTTTGTAACTAATGTAGCCAAATGTTTTCCTCCACAAAAGTAAAATGGTATTGCAGTACACGTGTCCTATCCTCCCTGACTTCTTGCACTTATGATTTGTTTAATATTTCAAAACAGAACGAGAAAGAATTGCCAGCCATATGTCTCTCATCACCGACTGAATAAAAGATTCTTAGTCTGTATTCAATGGCTGTAGAAACTGTAATTTATTTCCACTTACAACCATTATGTTCTAAAAGCCGTGTTTAGCTTTACTGTCCTTTTTATTATTGATTCATCATGCCAATCACTGTGTGTGCCCACAAGGTAAGCTCTGTATTCATAACCCGAGAAGTAACATATTTATTTTCATTACTTGTGATGAATGATATCTGCATCATTAAAGTCACAGGTGTGGTGTATAAAAGAAAAGACTACTACCTTGCCAATGCTCAGAACAAAGTGTCATTACCTGCAGTTCCCAGAATAGTCATCAAGGGTCCATGTGTGTACAACAAGCCCACCAGGATCCCAGAGAGATGCCCAATAAAAGATGTCCTGCCATAAAAACAAGACAAAAAAAACAAAACAATAAAAAAAATGACAAGTAACATTTACATTGTGGTAAATCACATGTACATCGAGGTAAAAAAGGCTCATATTTATATCTCTACACAACCACAGACTTATGAGTGCAGAAATTACTAATACTGCCACCAAGTCATGTTCATAGGGGTCCACAAACCTGGAATGTGGAAAATTTTGGGAAAAACTCTCATACTGGGGAGTTGGTAGTCACCAGTGTATTTAGTCCCACAACTAACAAAACAGTTAGTCTGTAAAGATATAAAAACATATTTTTTTCCCCTCATCAAAATGCAATTATTTAATTACCCTGGGTTAAAAATATCACAAAAGACTATCTGCGTTTGCTCTTCTTGCCTCTATTAATTTTCATGTTATGCGGAAACTAAGGGGTTGTTCCTTAAGAAACAATGTATTCCCTTATCTGTTGGATAGGGGATGATTGGCAGATCACTGGAGGTTTGACTGTTATGACGCTTAGCGATCCCAAGATCCAGGTTCTGGAACCCTGAGCATGGGGCTCTGTAACCCTGAGCATGGGGCTCTGCAGCCAGTGATGAGTGAAGTGGAGGTGCGCATGCTCAAACTCCACTCCGTTCATTGTCTAAGGAACTTCCGGAGAAAAACTGGACTGTTTCCAGAAGTGGATGTCGAGCATGTGCTCTATTCATAATGGACTGCAGAGCCGCTATGGCTGTGCTGAGTTTTGGCCGCATGTGGTCTTCCTTTCATTGTTTGTTAAATTGATAAGCTATTATTCGTTCATACACAATACACATCAGACATATCTGCCAAGTGTCAACAGTTCCTGATTTATTTTGTAGAAATATGTTAATCACTTCTCCTGGCTCCAGCACCGCTTAATTGCCTCTCTCAATGGACTGGTCTCATCTGTTTTTCTGCACATCAGGTTGACTCTATGACAGCACCTGGTCTTTCCATTTAGCTCAGCTCAGCTGGTGAGAATGAGCCGGAGTATTCAGGTCCCCAGAGTCTTGACACTACTTAGTTCTGGATTTCCTCTGCTACATCACTGTTCCAGCAACGTCACTCAAACTCTGCTGCTACAACTCAACCACAGTGGTGTTCCAGCATCACTACTCAGACTTCACTGCTACAACTCTGTTACTTTGTTTTTCTTGTTCTATTACACCAGTCAGTCATCGCTGTTCCAGCTCTGCTACCCCACTCATCTAGTTTACGCGGAGTATGAAAAACTAAAATAAAAAAAATAACAGTGGGCATGATATTTCTATAAATGTCTTCCACTTTACTGGAACTGTAAGACACGGCATTTTTTTTAGAAGCAGCAAAAATGTGCAGCTCATAAAACCATCATGGGCACACAGCCTAAAAGAGGACACCAGATGAGCTTTACAATATTTTGAAAAAGTGAAGCTTTGGGGGAAGAGGGGCTCCATAAATGGATTGTCAGTATTTCCCTGGAATTAAACTGTAAACTGGATTGTAAAACTTTACTTTTTTGCCAGTTGCATTCATTTTACTACTGTTGTTTTAATGGCCAAACAAGATGCTCTCTATGAGTAAAACTGCTCCCAAACTGCATCTCCTCCAGATCCAGATGTTAATGCCTCAAATAATGAGCTAACCATTGTGTACTTATACGCAGCAAGCCCATCGCACAGCGATTACACATTCACCCTCTACCTCCACTAGCACCGGCCATTTAGGTTCAATCATTATTCAATCTCTGTCGTGTTTATTAATGTGCTACTTCACATGGCAAATACAATACATGCAATTTCATTTGTTCGGTCATTAATTAAAATAAATGTGCTCCAGGCTTTCACCTCAAAAGTAATTGAGCACTTAAAGTAACAGTAGTATTGAATATCAAGGTACAATGAAGGCACAAATGTCTAGTTATAAGCGGCACTTCTTAGAAACTATGACCACATTGTGTTAGGATAGTTGGAAGGCTATACTTTGATTTCTATTTGTTTCAGTGACGTAGCATTTTTGGTAGACTAAACGTTTGATTGATTTCAGCTAAAAGAAGTAACCGTTCCATTCTTCTGGCAGCTTCAGCTTGGAAATCACTATCTTATGTATGAAAGGAAAAAACATTAAAAATAAAGCTAAAAACAAAGCAGGAGACGTCCAAGAAGACACTTCAGAAAAATCTCTGGAGGTTTATTTCTAAAAAGAGTCTTCCTATAGGAAGAAGGATTCGGATACGCCCGCGTCTTAAACGCCTTGTGCGCATATCATAAGGCTATGTGCCCACAATCAGGCTATAGCAGTGTTTTAGAAGCAGCGTATTTTCGCTGCGTCCGATCACGCAGGTAAATCCGTATGTGTTCATTGAATACATGCAAAGTTACCATACCCGATACATTCTATGCTACACTTCAGCCCTGCTACAGTGGTGGCCAAAAGCATTCGCACCCCTGCAATTCTGTCAGATAATACTCAGTTTCTCCCTGAAAATGATTGCAATCACAAATTCTTTGGTATTATTATCTTCATTTAATTTGTCTTCAATGAAAAAACACAAAAAGAATTGTCCTAAAGCCAAATTGGATACAATTCCACACCAAACCTAAAAAAGGGGGTGGACAAAAGTATTGGCACTGTTTGAAAAATCATGTGATGCTTCTCTAATTCGTGTAATTAACAGCACCTGTAACTTACCTGTGGCACCTAACAGGTGTTGGCAATAACTAAATCACACTTGCAGCCAGTTAACATGGATTAAAGTTGACTCAACCTCTGTCCTCTGTCCTGTGTCCTTGTGTGTACCACATTGAGCATGGAGAAAAGAAAGAAGACCAAAGAACTGTCTGAGGACTTGAGAAACCAAATTGTGAGGAAGCATGAGCAATCTCAAGGCTACAAGTCCATCTCCAAAGACCTGAATGTTCCTGTGTCTTCCGTGCGCAGTGTCATCAAGAAGTTTAAAGCCCATGGCACTGTGGCTAACCTCCCTAGATGTGGACGGAAAAGAAAAATTGACGAGAGATTTCAACGCAAGATTGTGCGGATGGTGGATAAAGAACCTCGACTAACATCCAAACAAGGTCAAGCTGCCCTGCAGTCCGAGGGTACAACAGTGTCAACTCGTACTATCCGTCGGCGTCTGAATGAAAAGGGACTGTATGGTAGGATACCCAGGAAGACCCCACTTCTTACCCCGAGACATAAAAAAGCCAGGCTGGAGTTTGCCAAAACTTACCTGAGAAAGCCTAAAACGTTTTGGAAGAATGTTCTCTGGTCAGATGAGACAAAAGTAGAGCTTTTTGGGAAAAAGCATCAACATAGAGTGTACAGGAAAAAAAAAAGAGGCATTCAAAGAAAAGAACACGGTCCCTACAGTCAAACATGGCGGAGGTTCCCTGATGTTTTGGGGTTGCTTTGCTGCCTCTGGCACTGGACTGCTTGACCGTGTGCATGGCATTATGAAGTCTGAAGACTACCAACAAATTTTGCAGCATAATGTAGGGCCCAGTGTGAGAAAGCTGGGTCTCCCTCAGAGGTCATGGGTCTTCCAGCAGGACAATGACCCAAAACACACTTCCAAAAGCACTATAAAATGGTTTGAGAGAAAGCACTGGAGACTTCTAAGGTGGCCAGCAATGAGTCCAGACCTGAATCCCATAGAACACCTGTGGAGAGATCTCAAAATGGCAGTTTGGAGAAGGCACCCTTCAAATATCAGGGACCTGGAGCAGTTTGCCAAAGAAGAATGGTCTACAATTCCAGCAGAGCATTGTAAGAAACTCATTGATGGTTACCGGAAGCGGTTGTTCGCAGTTATTTTGGCTAAAGGTTGTGCAACCAAGTATTAGGCTGAGGGTGCCAATACTTTTGTCTGGCCCATTTTTGGAGTTTTGTGTGAAATGATCAATGATTTGATTTTTGCTTCATTCTCTTTTGTGTTTTTTCCTTGCAAGCAAATTAAATGAAGAGAATAATACCAAAGAATTTGTGATTGCAATCATTTTCAGGAAGAAACTGAGAATTATCTGACAGAATTGCAGGGGTGCCAATACTTTTGGCCACCACTGTATGTGTAGCAGAAATTATCATCTGCTATGAATGCCAGCCACACAGGGCCGGCTCCAGGTTTTTGTGGGCCCCGGACGAAAGAGTTTCAGTGGGCCCCTTTAACACATACCACGATTCAATGTGCATAGATACCGCTGAGAAATATATAGATATAGTACAATGCCAAAGATTTCACTTCTTACATTACATGAGCGATATCTATTGTAAATTCTACAATAGCTCAGAAACCGGCGAATCCTCACAGCGCACAGTGCAGACCGGACAGTATAGTCCTCCATACAGTATTATGGCACCACTAAGTCCTCCATACAGTATAATGAGCCCCATATATTGCTCCATACAGAATAATGGACTCCATATAATGCTCCATAAAGAATAATAGACCCCATATAATGCTCCATGCAGAATACTGGCCCTCATATAACGCTCCATACAGAATACTGGCCCCCTTATAATGCTCCATACAGAATACAGGCCACCTTATAATGCTCCATACAGAATGCTGGCCCCCATATAATGCTCCATACAGAATATTGGCCCCCATATAATGCTCCATACCGAATACTGGCTCCCATATAATGCCCCATGCAGGCTGGGCAGCCATATAATGCCCCATGCAGGCAGGGCCCCCATATAATGCCCCATGCCTCCATACATGAAAAAAAAAAATCAAATACTCACCTCACCTGCTGCCACTGTTCCAGACTCCTCAGCCGCGTCGCAGTCTTCCCGCTGTGACTGCTCAGTAGAGGGCGCGGTGGAAAGACGTCATCGCGTCCTCTGACCTGAGACGTCACAGTGCAACAGCCGCGGAAGACACCGGTCCTGCTGCGGAGGCACGGGAAGAGGTAAGTATTGTGCCGGGGACCAGAGGAAGCTGGGGATGGGGGGAGAGGGGCGGGCGCTGGCACCGCTCTCCTCCGCTCATGGGTCCCATAGCGTGCTGGGGTGCCTGACAGCGAGTGGGCCCCCTACCTGCTAGTGGTGCCCCGGCCGGCGTTCATAGGGGATCTGCAATGACAAGCACGGGGGTCTTCTGCAGACCCCCGGCTGTCATGCCAACCCATCGGCGTCCTTCAATCATGTGACATGGGCACCGATGGGTGGGGTTTCTGACGCGCTTCATGTAATCGTGAGTTAAATGCTGCTGTCAGCGATTGACGGCGTGATTTAACATGTTAACAGCTGTGGGTGGATAGCGATTCCACCCGCGCTTGATAAGGGCACATGTCAGCTGATGAAATCAGCTGTCAGGTGCCTGAAAAAATGTGGGGTCAGTGCCGGAGCCCGCATCAAATTCCGGGACACGACCTGTGACGTACCTATAAGTCATAGGTCGTGTAGGGGTTTAAGCTCAGTTGCTTATGCTGCAGACATCTTTTTTTCTAATGCTGCATTTTCATGTTTCGAGATCCCACAATCCTCAACGGCCAAACTCGCAGGCAAAGCGCAAAATCTCGAGTGTTATCACGATTTCTTGCAGTTTTAACTAACAGTGCTATTGCATTATATACACAGCGATTGGTAGCTGCTGAGCCCATAATAAGGCAGTGCTGTTTCACCTAGAGGCACAAGATCTTGCGATACCTGGAAAGATTTTGCGCTTTGCAAGTGAGAGGCACATAGGGACGTGGGATCCCACTCTGCATGTCAGGGACTAACAACCAGGTAGTTCAGACCTCACTTGGGTCCTTTAGTGTGGCATTAGGGGCATTCTTGGTCTTTTTTTTTTAGAACTATTGAGAATTAGTTAACACTCACCTGTGTAAATTAAAAAGTGCAACCACAGACAAGTGATAGGTACTCATTAAGAAGAATAAACCTGGATTTTGCATGCATTTCATATATTTCACTATAAGAGCACCAAATATTTTACAAAACAAGCAAGAAAAGAATAATCAGCTTCTTAAATACAGATTACAAACTCTTTTGTACCATGTGCCTATAAAACACAATAAAAAAAAGATGAAGTATTCAGTGTGCCATGCAATATGAAAGCCAATAACACAAACTGTTGGTTGTTACCATCTTTTTAGTTAGCCATTAAAAAGATATCAACCACTGAAGGCTCTCATATATTTATATTTTAAAAACTGTTATGTGACTTACACGTTGCGATATTGTGCCAGCTGTCTACTTGTGTCATGGTTAAGTTATGTGTGTAACATATGTGATTATTGTAGTTGTTTTCTACATTTTGTTTGGAGACCTGAAAGATATTAAGCTCTTTAATTTATATTACATAGTGTTTTAAATTTTGTCTCCATGACAGACCAATATCATATGGCCAAAAATGAAGTTACTTAGTAAAGAATGGATGCACCCAGTGCCAACCAATGTGCAGTAAAGGTGGCCATCCTGGTCAGGGCCGCCATCAGGACATTACTGCCCTTACTGGCGTATGGGGCCCGGTGAGCAGAGGCCCTACTCCCCTGCTCACTGGGCTCCAGGGAACTGAACCTGCGTCATTGCTCAGATGCAGGTTCACTTTAAAGCTATTGCCATGCGGCAATAGTTAACGGCGCCAATCACAGGCCGCGCACGTCGCTGGTGTATGATGTCAGTTCCGGCCTGTGACTGGCTGGCATAGTATCTTCACATCAGGAGGAAGGAGCATCGTCGCTGGAGCAGCAGCAAGGTAAGGAGTATTTTTTTGGAGACATGGGGGTGTGCAGAGCAGAGACATGACGGGGTGCAGAGCAGAGACATGGGGGGGTGCAGAGCTGAGACATGGAGGGGTGCAGAGCTGAGACATGGAGGGGTGCAGAGCTGAGACATGGGGGGGTGCAGAGCTGAGACATGGGGGGGTGCAGAGCTGAGACATGGGGGGGTGCAGAGCTGAGACATGGGGGGGTGCAGAGCGGAGACATGGGGGGGTGCAGAGCGGAGACATGGGGGGGTGCAGAGCGGAGACATGGGGGGGTGCAGAGAGGAGACATGGGGGGGTGCAGAGAGGAGACATGGGGGGGTGCAGAGCGGAGACATGGGGGGGTGCAGAGCGGAGACATGGGGGGGTGCAGAGCGGAGACATGGGGGGGTGCAGAGCGGAGACATGGGGGGGTGCAGAGCGGAGACATGGGGGGAGAGCGGAGACATGGGAGGGAGAGCAGAGACATGGGGGGGAAGAGCTGAGACATGGGAGGAAGAGCAGAGACATGGGGGGAAGAGCGGAGACATGGAGAGGGGGGAGAGCGGAGACATAGAGGGGTGGGGAGAGCGGAGACATGACATGAGGCAGGATGACGTCGCAGAGACGTGTCCTGGATGGAAGAAGTGATGGTGGTCTGTGTTGGATGCACAAGAAAAGTGAAGATGAAGGACTTCATCTAGAGACGTCACCGGTGAGTCAGTGTGTTGCCTGTACACTAACACTATACACTACATACTATACACAGGGCTTCTGTGTATAATGTCATTGGTGATCATTGTATTACCTGTACACTGACACTATATACAGAGCACCTGTGTATAATGTCACTGGTGATAACTGTATTACCTGTACACTGACACTATACACTGTATATTATGTGCGGAGCTCCTGTGTATAATGGCACTTATGGTAATATTAGTATTGTGTTTTTTTTTATTAATGATCAGTATTGTAGTAGTCAGTCACTATGTCATGGTAATATGTGGTCCGGCCATGGTGTGGTGGTATGTGTTCCTTGTATGTGAAAGTATTCAGTCACTATGTGGTGGTAATATATGGTCTGGTTATGGTGTGGCGTATTTGTTCCTTGTATGTGGTGTTATTCGGTCACTATGTGGTGGTAATATATGGTCTGTTTATGGTGTGGCGTATTTGTTCCTTGTTTGTGGTGTTATTCGGTCACTATGTGGTGGTAATATGTGGTCTGGTCATGGTGTGGCGGTATTTGTTCCTTGCATGTGACATTATTCAGTCACTATGTGGTGGTAATATATGGTCTGGTCATGGTGTGGTGGTATTCCTTGTATGTGGTATTATTCGGTCACTATGTGGTGGTAATATGTATTATAATTAGGGTTGAGTGAGTATGTTCTGTCCGAGTATGCTCGGCCCGAGCTCCGAGTATTTATAGCTACTCGGTGATGTGTTTGAATCGCTCCCGTGTGCATGATTTGCAACTGTTTGACAGTTTTATTACATGTGAGGACTGTGTAAGAAATAGACATTCCTCACATGTAATAAAGCTGTCAAACAGTTGCAAATCATGCACACGGGAGCGATTCAAACACATCACCGAGCAGCTATAAATACTCGGAGCTCGGCCCGAGCATACTCGGCGAAAGGGTTAATAGAACATACTCGCTCAACACTAATTATAATATGTATTATTGGTCATTTTTAAAAAAAATATGCGACACATTGCCTTAAAGAAAAATATACTTAAAAAGAGTATTGGGTATTATAAGAAATGTTTAATAGGTTAGAGCAGAGAAGAATCCGGCCAGAAGAGTCTACCTTATCCTGGTAGCAGCTTAAGAAATCTTTTGGCCAAAACAAAATCTGCTGGCTATGTGTGTGATCTGGTGTACAATGGGAACTGTTAATGTGTGATTGGTGAGGACGTGGTGCAGAAATGGAGTTTTTCCAAGACTGGGCAGTGGGACTGTGGGAGGTTTGAGGGATGGAGGCGGAGCCTGGGGCGGAGTCCCAGGGGGCCTGAAAATTTTGCCAGTATGGTGCCCTGAAATTCTTAGTGGCAGCCCTGATCTTGATACACGTCTGGCTGTTGTTGAGGCAAGAACTAAGCCAACTTGTAGCAGCCAATGGCTGCAGGTTGGCCTTCCAAATTGTGTGCCCATTGATGAACCACAGATGGCTGGGCTTTCGGCCACAGTAATAGTAGTTATGCCAAAAACCTGCCCACCTGCTGTTGCACCAATCCACACAGTTTTATGTACACGTTACCTTGTGTGCCTGGTAAAACATGATCCACATGCCAGTTGTGGCACCCATGTCAAAGGTTGCTGACCGCTGATTTACACTGTTACTCGCAGTGAAGTCAGTCATTACAATGTACATTGCTACAGGCTAATCCACATAAACACCATACGTCTTGTTGACATTACTCCAAGCAGAAGCAGGCAGAAGTCTTAGAGATTTATAGCAGGCTAATTATATTTAGGGGAATGGGAATCCGCTTAGAGGATTGGTCCATTTTTTGTCTTTACTGACCCAGTACAGTCGAGCAGCTCTGTTCTGGACTCAAGGACACAAAGTTCTCTTTTGTCTCATTTAAAGGATCAACTGTGCTATATGTTTTTCTCAATTGAGCAATATATCCTTTCAGGATCAACATTTTCTATTGGATACCATACTAGAAAATACCCCCACACATAAGGGCCATTGTCTGCAAACAAGATTTGTTATTTTGCGTACCCTAAAAAGTAAATTTTCCCAACAAATTCATTCAAGAACATGTGGTAAAAATAGGTACATCCCAATGAAAATCTTAAGAACAAACCTAAAGTTTAGACTACAAAATTCAAACTAACATAAAGTCAACCACAGGTAAGTCTAATTAATCTTTATAGAGGTGTCCAACAGACAGCTGACTATAGAAGGGCATTACTTAAAGAAAACCCTTTCCCATTTCATGCCATCAGCAATGGCACCACGTGGAAGAGAAATGTCACAAGACATGAGAAACAAAATAATTTCTTTACACAAGAAAAGTGAAGGCTACAAAAAGGTCAGCAAAGCTTTAATCAGAATATTGTAGAAAAATTGATACAAAAATTTAACAAAGATGGAACTACAACCATCTCACAGAGACATCCAGGCAGACCACGGATGTTAACACCTAAACAGGAGTGTCTTCTGATGAGAAGGAAATCGACATGCAAGTTCACTGCAGTTAGCTAAAGAAGCAGGAGGTGAGTGTATCCCATGACACAATACAGCGTACTCTGCAGAGGAATGGCATGCCAGGGTGTCATCCACGAAGGAAGCCTCTCCTAAAGCCTATGTACAAAAATGGCACCTACAATTTGTCAGGGCCTATTCTTAAAAAAATAGATATATGATTTAGATCTCGGCTCAATGACAAGCCGAGTTCTCAATCTGACCATGCACCGCCCTCTGACAGCCAGTTTCCTGAAGCCCACCGCCAGGAAAAATATGGGCAGAGCCTGGCACCTGCCTCATTGCCGCCATATTGTTGAAGCCCCAGGCCCGCAGCTTTGCACCGCCGGGATAACCCCTACACCCAGCCAGGGCCTGCAGTATCGTCCATGCCTCCTGAGACCCCGATCCACCGCTGCTACTCCCCCGGTAACGTACCGTAAATTTTAACTATAAGACGGACCCCTATTTTATTTAAAAAAAATGTTTTCCTATTTTCCTCCACAAAATCTGGAGTGCGTCTTATGGATCGACGAGTTTTCTAGTCCACAAAATACAGCAAATGATTTTCAAACTGGTGGCTTCAAAACTATATGGGGTTGCAAAGGTGAGGAGTACAAAGAAAAATGCATGGTGCCTACAGTGAAACATGGTTGTGGCAGGGTCCTTATGTGGGCCTGCAAGAGTGCTTCTGCTGTCAGGGAGCTTGATTTCATTTATGGTATCATGAATTCACTGATGTACTGTTCTATATTGAAAGAGAAGACGCTACCATCACTCCATGCCCTTCCTTGGTAGATGTGCACTTTTCCAATATGACAATGATCCAAAACTCACATCTAAGGCCACTGTTGCATTTCTGAAGAAGAACAGGGTGAAAGTGACTCAGTGGCCAAGTGTGTCTCCTGATTTTAACCCAATAGAACAACTATTCTGAAGGGACTTCTGAAGAGACAAGCTGAGCATCACTGTCCATCCAGGCTCTAAAAGGGGTCATTCTTGAAGAATGGAAAAAGATAGATGTTTGAATATGTCACCAACTTGTTCATCCCATACCTAGAAAACATGGTGCTGTCCTTAAAAATCATGGAGGTCATAAACAGTACTAGATGTAGTTCGTTTTGACGTGGGGTGTATTAAGTTTTGCATCAACTAATTTGAGTAGAACTAAAGATTCTGTAATGAAAGTTTTATTAACCACTTCATGATCTTGCGATTTTCCGCTTTAGTTTTTTCCTCCCCGCCTTCCCCGAGCCATAACTTTTTTATTTTTCCGTCCCCATAGCTGTATGAGGACTTGTTTTTTGCGGGATGAGTTGTACTTTTGAATGACACCATTGATTTTACCATATAGTGTACTGGAAAATGGAAACAAAAATTCCAAGTGTGTGAAATTGCAAAAGAACTGCAATTCTACAATTGTTTTTGGGGTTTTTTATTTACCATGTTCACTGAATGTTAAAACGGACCAGGCAATATGATTCTCCAGTTCAGTACAAGTATGCACATACCAAACATATATAGTCTTTTTTTTAATTCAAGTGGTGAAAAAAAAATCCAAAATTTGTAAGAAAAATTTTTTTTTGCTAATGTTGCCATTTTCCGAGACCTGTAGCGTCTCCATTTTATGGGATCTGCGGCGGGATGAGAGAGTTATTTTTTGCACAAAGAACTGACATTTTTATAAATACCATTTGGAATAGATAAAAATGTTTTGATCACCTCTTATTGCATTTTATTGCAATGTTGAAGAGACCAAAAAAATTACTGTATTTTGCGGATTATAAGACGCACCGGTTTATAAAACGCACCCCAAATTTTGGGGAGGAAAATATATATATATTTTTTTAATAAACCGGTGCGTGTTATAATCAGCTTACCTGGGGGGGGGGGGGCGTTGACAGAGCGGTGTGCCAGGGTTGCCGCTGGCTGAGGCAGGAGATGCTGTGGAGGCAGGACGGGGTGTTTGAAGGCGGCTGCGGGCCCCATGCTGTCTGCCAAATTCTGCTGGAGGTGTTCGGTGGTGCGGGGCTCCGCCAACATTTTGTGGCAGCCAGAGCCCCACACCTTCCATACTGTCCTATGCGGTGGACTACGGGAAAATGGACGCCGATATTTTTATCGATCGGCACAGTGATATCAAAAATGTATATATTTTTTATTGTTTTATTTTTTATGGGGCAAAGGGGGTGATTTGAACTTGTGCTTTTTTTAAAAATATTTTTGACATTTATTTATTTGTTTTACTTTTTACTGACCTCAACAGTCCCCTTAGGAGATTTGAAGCTAAGATCGACTGATCACTTGTGCTACACATGGCAGTGTATAGCAAAAATCACGATCTCTTATGAACAGGAGATTCACGATGACAGGCCTGGGGGTCTTCTGCAGACCCCCAGCAGTCATGACAACTCATAGGCACCCAGTGATCACGTGACAAATACCAACAGGCGGGACTTGTGATGCGCTTCTGGCTGGCACGTGTTAAATGGCGCTGTCAGTGATTGACAGCGGCATTTAACTGGTGATTAAATCAGCCATCAAGTGTGGGGAAAGATGTGGGCTCAGTGTCAGAGCCCGCATCAAATGCAGGGACACGTCAAGGGTCGTGAAGGTTTAACCTTACTTTCAAGTTACTGGCTAAAAAAATGTTCTATGAAAAGCAGTCTTGTCAAAATTTTGAAAATTGTTCATCAGTTCAGTGAGATATTGATTAAAATCTTGCTTTTCAAAAGGGGGTGTACTCATTTATGCTAAACATAGTATATATATTCACTGTTCACATACAGTACAGACCAAAAGTTTGGACACACCCCATTTAAAGATTTTTCTGTATTTTCATGACTTTGAAAATTGTGCATTCACACTGAAGGCATCAAAACTATGAATTAACACATGTGGAATTATATACTTAACAAAAAAGTGTGAAACAACTGAAAATATGTCTTATATTCTAGGTTCTTCAAAGTAGCCACCTTTTGCTTTGATGACTGCTTTGCACACTCTTGGCATCCTCTTGATGAGCTTCAAGAGGTAGTCACCGGAAATGGTTTTCACTGCACAGGTGTGCCCTGTCAGGTTTAATAAGTGGGATTTCTTGCCTTATAAATGGGGTTGGGAGCATCAATTGTGTTGTGCAGAAGTCTGGTGGATATACAGCTGATAGTCCTACTGAATAGACTGTTAGAATTTGTATTATGGCAAGAAAAAATCAGCTAAGTAAAGAAAAATGAGTGGCCATCATTACTTCAAGAAATGAAGGTCAGTCAGTGCGAAAAATTGGGCAAACTTTGAAAGTGTCCCCAAGTGCAGGTGCAAAAACCATCAAGCGCTACAAAGAAACTGGCTCACATGAGCACCGCCCCAAGAAAGGAAGACCAAGAGTCACCTCTGCTTCTGAGGATAAGTTTATCCAAGTCACCAGCCTCAGAAATTGCAGGTTAACAGCAGCTCAGATTAGAGACCAGGTCAATGCCACACAGAGTTCTAACAGCAGACACATCTCTACAACAACTGTTAAGAGGAGACTTTGTGCAGCAGGCCTTCATGGTAAAATAGCTGCTAGGAAACCACTGCTAAGGACAGGCAACAAGCAGAAGAGACTTGTTTGGGCTAAAGAACACAAGGAATGGACATTAGACCAGTGGAAATCTGTGCTTTGGTTTGATGAGTCCAAATTTGAGATCTTTGGTTCCAACCACCGTGTATTTGTGTGACGCAGAAAAGGTGAATGGATGAACTCTACATGCCTGGTTCCCACCGTGAAGCATGGAGGAGGAGGTGTGATGGTGTGGGGGTGCTTTGATGGTGACACTGTTGGGGATTTATTCAAAATTGAAGGCATACTGAACCAGCATGGCTACCACAGCATCTTGCAGCGGCATGCTATTCCATCCGGTTTGCGTTTAGTTGGACCATCATTTATTTTTCAACTGGACAATGACCCCAAACACACCTCCAGGCTGTGTAAGGGCTATTTGACCAAGAAGGAGAGTGATGGGGTGCTACGCCAGATGACCTGGCCTCCACAGTCACCAGACCTGAACCCAATTGAGATGGTTTGGGGTGAGCTGGACCGCAGAGTGAAGGCAAAAGGGCCAACAAGTGCTAAGCATCTCTGGGAACTCCTTCAAGATTGTTAGAAGACCATTTCCGGTGACTACCTCTTGAAGCTCATCAAGAGAATGTCAAGAGTGTGCAAAGCAGTCATCAAAGCAAAAGGTGGCTACTTTGAAGAACCTAGAATATAAGACATATTTTCAGTTGTTTCACACTTTTTTGTTAAGTATATAATTCCACATGTGTTAATTCATAGTTTTGATGCCTTCAGTGTGAATGTACAATTTTCATAGTCATGAAAATACAGAAAAATCTTTAAATGAGAAGGTGTGGCCAAACTTTTGGTCTGTACTGTATATATAAAATATACCTACATATACACATACACACGCGGCATTTCAGAGAAATTCATACTTTACAAAGTCACTGGGGACAAAGCAGCACAATTAACTAGTCGATAAGGCCAGTCCCCAATGGCTTCTCCCTGCTTGCTATCCTTGATTCATGGGTGTCTTCCTGCATGTGTGCATAGGGACACACCTGTCAGTCATTGGCAGTAAGCGGGGGAGAAGCTGCCGGGACCCGCCTATTTGACTTGTCTCCTGTGTGGCTTGGTCCATGGTGGCTATCAAAGAAGCACTCCCATCTATATTTTTTTTTATTCTATGTATGTATATATGCATATAGTGTGAGTGTATTAATACACTCACCTACCGCTGTTCACTCCGGGATTCAGCACCGTTGTGCTTTGCTTTTGAGTGGTGTCACCGCAATCTGGCTCACTATATGTGGTATAAAAGCCTATGGAGTCTTGTAAAAGCCACTTCTGGGTCATGCAGAACGCAGCGTGACCCAGAGAGTCTGCAGAGGGGTGACGTCACTGAGAAAAGGAGAAGAACGGCGCTGGACACCGGAGAGAGCAGCGGTAGATGAGTGTATTAATACACTCACACTACATGCTTATATACACACATAATAAAAAAATATATATACACATGAGAGTGAGTCTTTAAAGTATGTTTTTCTTGGAAATGCCGCAGAGTTTCAGAGTCAAGCATACATGGCTGAAATCATACAGCCAGTGCCTGATACATGCTGCATGTGGTTCTGGGTCAGGTTCCCTTTAAAAGAAACTTAGTAGTGTTGAATAAGTCTTCGTGTAGGGTAAGTTAACCAGTGGACATAACTCCCATATATGCTGTATACATTGCTAATTCTCTGCTCAGATAAAGACTTATGTTAGACAAATTACATGTCATAAATAATGAGATGCAGAAATGCTCCGGATTTTTTCCTGAGCGTTTCTGCATCTCCCTGGCAGAAAAAAAGCATGCGGATTGTACATGCGGATTTTACATGCGTTTTTCCTGCCAGGGACATGCGGATGTGAAGCGTTCTTCACATGCATTTCCGCATGCGGGTTGACAAGCGATTTTAGCATCACTTGGAAAGTGCTTGTCAACTTGGTCACACTATATAAATCCATGCAAACAGCATAGATTTATATAGTGTGACCCGAGAGAATGTCAAAAAATAAATATATACTTACCCTCCGATGTCCCGTGCTGTCTTGCTTCGCTCCGTACTGGCTGCCGGCAGCGGTAGACTGAAGGACCTGCCGACGTCAGCGTCCCGTGACCTGTCACATGATTCTGACGTCAGCACAGGTCCTTCATTCCATCGCGAAGTGCCGGGAAGCAAGGAGGAGCGCAGCGGGGGCCGCCAGAAGGTAAGTATACATTATTTTTTATTTTATTCTTTTTTTACAGCTTTTTTAATGGTACCCGGGTCTGGAGGAGAGTCTCCTGTCCTCCACACCCGGGTACCATCCGCACATTAGAAAGCGCCCATTACGCAAGTACAGATGCAGTCTTGTGGAATTGGTGCGTTCTAATGCAAGTCAATGGCAACGAAAACGCAGCGCTTCCGCAAAAATTAATGGACATGCTGCGGATTTTTGAGCGCAGCATAAACGCTGGGAAAAATCCGCAGCACGGGCATTGAAAGTGCGGAATTGCATTGGAGACCATGGGGGAAGGTTTACCAAGCGTTTCCGCTGCGGATATTCCGCAGCATAAACGCTTGAAAAACGCATCGTGGGCACACAGCCTTAGACCAGTAAGATGGCAGTAAGCGTTTGTGACACCTGTAACTGTATCTATACAAGGCTTGGCAGTATGTTACAATTTCTAGCTAGCAGTTGTCTAATTAGGACAACCCTTGCCCATAGGTCCCATCAGAGCACATGGACATCATAGAGGAGTACTTGTAACCCCTTGCCCTTATCATATTGGGCTGAATTTATGGGCACACTGGATGTACAAGCTGAATGAATAACCAGGTTTACATTCAGATTAGATTATAAATTGTCATTTAAAGCTTATATAATAATCTAAATTATGGCAAGCAGACAAATATTTTCTGCTTATCTTTGGTGCAGACAAAGTATAACATTCCTGTGGAAAAAAATGTACACCTTCAATGTTGCTGCCTGTGGCAATGTTTGTTCAGCAACCCTTAACACCGAGTGAGATTTATGGTTTTACTCTATTCACACATGTAAGATGAATCACACATTTGCTATTCATATACGAGTCAGTCTGCCACATAGGAGTGGGAATAATGGCCATGCTCATTCAGCTTGACCATACTGACGAAGAACTTCACTTCCTCTATGTCACATGTCAAACTCTGGCCCACGGGCGGGCCAAATGTGCCCCAGGGGCAGTATATTTGTCCGCGAAGCCAGATGGGCACTATGTGGGGCCATTTTTCTGTATGCGGTACTATGTGGGGCCATTACACTGTATGGAGCACTGTGTGGGGCACATTATACTGGATGGAGCATTATGTGGGGCACATTATACTATATGGAGGACTACGTGGAGCCATTATACTGTATGGAGCACTGTGTGGGGCCATTATACTGTATGGTGCACTATGTGGGGCACACTATACTGTATGGAGGACTATGTGGGGCACACTATACTGTATGGAGGACTATATGGGGCACACTATACTGTATGGAGGACTATGTGGGGCACATTATACTGTATGGAGGACTATGTGGGGCACATTATACTGTATGGAGGACTATGTGGGGCATATTATACTGTATGGAGGACTATGTGGGGCACATTATACTATATGGAGGACTATGTGGGGCACATTATACTGTATGGAGGACTATGTGAGGCACATTATACTGTATGGAGGACTATGTGGGGCACATTATACTGTATGGAGGACTATGTGGGACCATTATACTGTATGGAGGACTATGTGGGGTCCATTATACTGTATGGGGCACTATGTGGGGTCCATTATACTGTATGGGGCACTATGTGGGGTCCATTATACTGTATGGGGCACTATGTGGGGTCCATTATACTGTATGGGCACTATGTGGGGCAATTAATCTGTATGGGGCACTATGTGGGGCCATTCTGTATGGGGCACTATTTAGGGCCATTATACTGTAGGGTGCACTTTGTGGGGTCTATTATACTGTATGGATGACTATGTGGGGCCATTATTCTGTATGGAGCACTATGTGGGGCCATTATTCTGTATGGAGCACTATGTGGGGCCATTATACTTTAGGGTGCACTATGTAGGGTCCATTATACTGTATGCAGGACTATGTAGGGCCATTATTCTATATGGAGCACTATGTGGGGCCATTATTCTGTATGGAGCACTATATGGGGCCATTATACTTTAGGGTGCACTATGTGGGGCCATTATACTGTAGGGTGCACTATGTGGGGTCCATTATACTGTATGGAGGACTATGTGGGGCCATTATTCTGTATGGAGCACTATGTGGGGCCATTATTTTGTATGGAGCACTATGTGGGGCCATTATTTTGTATGGAGCACTATGTGGGGCCATTATACTTTAGGGTGCATTATGTGGGGTCCATTTTACTGTATGAAGCACTATGTGGGGCCATGATACTCTATGGAGCACTATGTGGGGCCCATTATACTGTATGGTGCACTATGTGGGGCCATTATACTGTAAGGCCACCATGTGGGGCCCATTATACTGTATGAAGGACTATGTGGGGCACATTATACTGTATGGTGCAGTATGTGGGGCCCTTTATACTGTATGGAGAACTATACGGGGCCATTATACTGTATGGAACACTATCTGGGGCCATTATACTGTATGGAGCACTATGTGGGACCATAATTCTGTATGGAGCACTATGTAGGGCCATTATTCTGTAGGGTGCACTATGTGGGGCCATTATTCTGTAGGGTGCACTATGTGGGGTCCATTATACTGTATGGAGCACTATGTGGAGCCATTATACTGTATGGAGCACTATGTTGGGCACACTATACTGTATGGAGGACTATATGGGGCACATTATACTGTATGGAGGACTATGTGGGGCACATTATACTGTATGGAGGACTAGGTGGGGCACATTATACTGTATGGAGGACTAGGTGGGGCACATTATACTGTATGGAGGACTAGGTGGGGCACATTATACTGTATGGAGGACTATGTGGGGCACATTATACTGTATGGAGGACTATGTGGGGCACATTATACTGTATGGAGGACTATGTGGGGCACATTATACTGTATGGAGGACTATGTGGGGCACATTATACTGTATGGAGGACTATGTGGGGCACAATATACTGTATGGAGGACTATGTGGGACCATTATACTGTATGGAGGACTATGTGGGGCCATTATACTGTATGGAGGACTATGTGGGGTCCATTATACTGTATGGGGCACTATGTGGAGTCCATTATACTGTATGGGGCACTATGTGGGGCAATTATTCTGTATGGGGCACTATTTGGGGCCATTATACTGTAGGGTGCACTATGTGGGGTCCATTATACTGTATGGAGGACTATGTGGGGCCATTATTCTGTATGGAGCACTATGTGGGGCCATTATTCTGTATGGCACACTATGTGGGGCCATTATACTTTAGGGTGCACTATGTGGGGTCCATTATTCTGTATGCAGGACTATGTGGGGCCATTATTCTGTATGAAGCACTATGTGGGGCCATTATTCTGTATGGAGCACTATATGGGGCCATTATACTTTAGGGTGCACTATGTGGGGCCATTATACTGTAGGGTGTACTATGTGGGGTCCATTATACTGTATGGAGGACTATGTAGGGCCATTATTCTGTATGGAGCAGTATGTGGGGCCATTATTTTGTATGGAGCACTATGTGGGGCCATTATTTTGCATGGAGCACTATGTGGGGCCATTATACTTTAGGGTGCATTATGTGGGGTCCATTATACTGTATGAAGCACTATGTGGGGCCATTATACTCTATGGAGCACTATGTGGGGCCCATTATACTGTATGGACCACTATGTGGGGCCCATTATACTGTATGAAGGACTATGTGGGGCACATTATACTGTATGGTGCAGTATGTGGGGCCCATTATACTGTATGGAGAACTATGTGGGGCCATTATACTGTATGGGACACTATCTGGGGCCATTATTCTGTATGGAGCACTATGTGGGGCCATTATACTGTAGGGTGCACTATGCGGGGTCCATTATACTGTATGGAGCATTGTGGGGCCATTATACTGTATGGAGCACTATGTGGGGCCATTATTCTGTAGGGTGCACTATGTGGGGCCATTATACTGTAGGGTGCACTATGTGGGGTCCATTATACTGTATGGAGCACTATGTGGGGCCATTATACTGTATGGAGGACTATGTGGGGCCATTATTCTGTATGGATCACTATGTGGGGCCATTATACTGTAGGGTGCACTATATGGGGTCAATTATACTGTATGGAGCACTATGTGGGGCCCATTATACTGTATGGAGCACTATGTGGGGCCCATTATACTGTATGGAGCACTATGTGGGGCCCATTATACTGTATGCAGCACTATGTGGCGTCCATTATATGGTGTTGGGACTACACTTGTGATGCTGTCACTATACTTTGCTGAGGTAATTGAGGGAGGGGGATAAAGTAGGGTCATCATACTGTTTGTGTGGAGGGTACTCTGGAGGAATTCATTGTGGGGGTACCATACTATGCTTGGGGGGCACTTTTGTTGGCATCATACTTTATAATAATACTTTATTACCTGTATTATTATGTTTTTTATCCTTTGTTATTACATATTTGAATTAGGCCATTGGGCCATATGCTTTTTACTGCTCTTACATAACATATTGTATTATTCCAATATTTTGTGCTAAGATCTATTAATTAAAATGTACTTTGCTCGTGGGACAGCCTCTAAGTTTGTTTCCATATTAAAAGGTTCATCCTTATATTTGATAAGGAAAAACTTTCTCAATTGTAGACATAGTTATTAATAAATACCAAGGTCGGCCGGCGACTTTGTCCAGGCTTTCAATTTTGGCGCTCTGTGTATTTGAGTTTGACATCCCTGTTTCATGTACTGTTTATGAAGACCTTCTCAATTTGTCTATAACACAGCTGATGGTGGGCTTCATTCTTAAATGGATGGATCCTAGGCCCTTCATGCATGTCACTGAAACATCAGGAGAGGGAAGCTCCCTTCCATCTAAGGCTGTGTCATCACAGCTACAGGAGAAGCCCTGACTTCAAGAACGAAGCAACAGCAAGTAAAACTGGGTGAGCTGTGAAGTTTCAAAAGTTATTGTATACTACTAAGTTTCTTTATTTTAAATTTCTACACTACAGAACATGATTTTTTTTTTAGTTTTGAAAAACCGCTACAAAAAATATGGCTGCCTAGAGTCACCACTAGGAGGAGGTCAAAAGCTTTCTGTATACTAATTTATTCTAACAGGATACAGAAAGCGTATTAAGTCTCACAAGGCTGTAGGCATTCAAAATGTGTTTAAAGGGGTTTTATGGGCTAAAACTAAATATCTACAAGGCCTCTAAGGCAATGTGATATTCACAATGTCAGGGGGTTTTTTTTAAGTGTAAATTAATGCAGATCTTCTTCAAAAATCCACAAAAAACCTCAGTGTGTACCGGTATATATTCTAATTATGCTCATGTGATTTCAGCAATTTCCACTCTTCTGGTGTAATTTATTATCAGCAATAAAAAGTAAATTCTGCATAAGCATTAGTTTACACTAATTTGTTTCACTCCTTCCTGACATATGACGTAGATGTATGCGATTATGTCGAGAGCAGGTAAATGGAGTGGAGTCTGCTCCATAAACAGTGGGTGCCAGCTGTCTTATACAGCTGGCACTTGGCTCTAACAGCTCAAACAGATCTCACAGCTTAAATATATAGAGAGTTAGTTATTTAAGCAATTAGACTCAGGCTTGCTGGTTACGTCAGTCACTGGGTGCTTGTGGGGTTGCAGTACAGTGTAGAAATGATCAAGCAATCGCATATGGGGGGGGGGGGGGACTAGAAAATAACCAGCCATTTAATGGCCTCCATTGCCCGCTATTAAAGTCCATGAATATTCACCCCTCCCATGGGTGTGGTGAATATTCATGGACTTCAATAGCGGGCACACTCGTAGCTGAGCGCAGTAGGAGCCAGGCTGCGGCTACAGTGTGCATGCTATTAGGGAGAATGAATGGTCACTGCTCCCCACACACGCAGTCCCGGCATGGGGAGTAGTGACTATTCCGGCAGCGCTGGAGGAGAGAGGAGGTGAGTATAATTGCTTATTTTTTTCTGTGCAGCACGATGGGGATCACGGGGTGCCAAGCATACCAGGATGAGGGGGGTTATACATATAGGGATGAAGGGTGCCATACATACCAGGAAGAGGGATGAGGGGGGCCCTACATAGAGGGTTGAGGGGGGCCATACATACAGGGATGAGGCATGTGGGGAGACATACATACAGGGATGAGGCATGGGGGGGGCATACATACAGGGATGAAGGGTGCCATTCATACGAGGATGCGGGGTCCATACATACAGGGATGAAGAGTGCCATACATACCAGGAAGAGGAATGAAGGTGCAATACATACCAGGAAGAGGGATGAGGGGTGCCATGCATACCAGGATGGGGGATAGGGGTGCCATGCATACCAGGATGGTGGATTGGGGTACCATGCATATCAGGATGGGGATAAGGGCCATGTATAACAGGAAAAAGAGGGCCATATATACCAGGATGGGGGATATTAACAGAATTGGGGGACATTACCCCTATAACAGTGTCAGCAGCAGACCCCCTCCCCCTTAACAGGGCATCATGTCCACATTTTTTTGCTTACATTTTTTTTTCTATTTTCCTCCTCTAAAACCTAGGTGCGTCTTATGGTCCGGTGCGTCTTATAGTCCGAAAAATACGGTACTTTTCAGCACTCACTCTTAGTAGTTTACCATGCAGCTTTATCTCTGGTGCAGTAATATATTGCAAAAAGAACGAAAAAAAATACTATGCGGCAACTTACCCTGGTGACAGGATGTGGATAGCCACAAGCTCAGCCCAGCAAGCATACTTGTTAGGAACGTTAATGCCAAATACGTTGCTATACCCTCCAGGGTAATAATGATTGTTAAGAACTTTTAAGGCAAACAGAACCCCTAGAAGTAAGCGGATAAATAAGTGATTCTCATTTTGTACTTTATACCATCTAAAACTTTAGAAATGACTGAAAACAAGAATGGCCATATTCAGTGATATATTGGCTAGTTAAATATCAGAGCAAAATTCTGATGATCGGCCACTTATATACCATTCAGACAATCATGTGACTGCAACCTTACATGGTCTACATGAGCCTGTAGCCAAGGAGATTATATAACAGCAATTAGAACACCAAGCATAGATTCAAGCCTGAATTTACAGTGTGTGAGTGGGGGTCATCAATATATATTGCACCCGTATGACCTCCCAATTATAATATTGTAGCTCATCTGCATACATTTGGGAATTGGTATGTACCCTTCCCTTGTATCAGTAACGTATCACACATCCATTATTTATGGTCCATGTCTGAACTAACAATGCAGTTCACATACTGTATATCAATGTATACTGCTAAAAAAAATAAAGGCAACACTTAAACAACAGAATATAACTCCAAGTAAATCAAACTTCTGTGAAATCAAACTGTCCACTTAGGAAGCAACACTGATTGACAATCAATTTCACATGCTGTTGAGCAAATGGAATAGACAATAGATGGAAATTTTTGGCAATTATCAAGGCACACTCAATAAAGGAGTGGTTCTGCAGGTGGGGACCACAGACCACATCTCAGTACCAATGCTTTCTGGCTGATGTTTTGGTCACTTTTGAATGTTGGTTGTGCTTTCACACTCGTGGTAGCATGAGACGGACTCTACAACCCACAGAAGTTGCTCAGGTAATGCAGCTCATCCAGGATGGCACATCAATGCGAGCTGTGGCAAGAAGGTTTGCTGTGTCTGTCAGCGTAGTGTCCAGAGGCTGGAGGCGCTATCAGGAGACAGGCCAGTACACCAGGAGATGTGGAGGGGGCCGTAGGAGGGCAACAACCCAACAGCAGGACCGCTACCTCCACCTTTGTGCAAGGAGGAACAGGAGGAGCACTGCCAGAGAGCTGCAAAATGACCTCCAGCAGGCCACAAATTTGCATGTGTCTGCACAAATGGTTAGAAACTGACTCCATGAGGGTGGTATGAGGGCCCGACGTCCACAGATGAGGGTTGTGCTCACAGTCCAACACCGTGCAGGACGCTTGCCATTTGCCACAGAACACCAGGATTGGCAAAGTCGCCACTGGCGCCCTGTGCTCTTCACAGATGAAAGCAGGTTCACACTGAGCACATGTGACAGACGTGACAGAGTCTGGAGACGCCGTGGAGATCGATCTGCTGCCTGCAACATCCTTCAGGATGACTGGTTTGGCAGTGGGTCAGTAATGGTGTGGGGTGGCGTTTCTTTGGAGGGCCACACAGCCCTCCATGTGCTCGCCAGAGGTAGCCTGGCTGCCATTAGGTACCGAGATGAGATCCTCAGACCCCTTGTAAGACCATATGTTGGTGCGGTTGGCCCTGGGTTCCTCCTAATGCAGGACAATGCCAGACCTAATGTGGCTGGAGTGTGTCAGCATTTCCTGCAAGATGAAGGCATTGACGCTATGGACTGGCCCGCCCATCCCCCAGACCTGAATCCGATTGAGCACATCTGGGACATCATGTCTCGCTCCATCCACCAAAGTCACGTTGCACCACAGACTATCCAGGAGTTGGCGGATGCTTTAGTCCAGGTCTGGGAGGAGATCCCACAGGAGACCATCCACAACCTCATCAGGAGCATGCCCAGGCATTGTAGGGAGCCCACACACACAATACTGAGCCTCATTTTGACTTGTTTTAAGGACATTACATCAAAGTTGGATCAGCCTGTAGTGTGTTTTTCTACTTTAATTTTGGGGGTGACTCCAAATCCAGGCCTCCATTGGTTAATAAATTTGATTTCCATTGATGATTTTTGTGTGATTTTGTTGTCAGCACATTCAACTTTGTACAGAACAAAGTATTCAATGAGAATATTGCAGTCATTCAGATCTAAGAGGTGTTATTTGAGTGTTCCCTTTATTTTTTTGAGCAGTGTATATATACACAGTTCGGTCCAGCAGTATTTTCACAGTGACCAAATCATCTTGATTTGTCCTCTTTATGCCACTTTTTTATTTAAAATGAAACAACTGAGATGCAATTTGTTATGATCTGCAACAAGTACTAAAGAAAGAGAGGGGAAAGCTATCCCTACTGTAAGACTAAGGTGAATCCCTACGATGTAGCGGGCTGCCTGTTCCTTGTGAACAGACACGCCTTAGTCCTCGGCTAGTCTGAACGAAGACCTATAGCATAAAGGAAGGGGTCCCTAAAAGAACTAAGGACTGGAACAAAAATGGGACACCTCCTTAACAGAAAAGGTTGTTGCAGAACACAAAAATATAAACTTACAAAAAGGTACTAGAGGTCCCAGAAGGACCAAGCAAACTGACAGAGTTAGGCACAGAAGCACCTGGCTAGCAAAACAGTCAAACAACACTGAAGTCCAGCACAGCCAAAAGGGCGGAGCTGGAATATAAAGGCAGATGGTCACGTGACCGCAAAACACAAGATGGAAAAAACAAACAGGAGGGTTCTAACACAATTGAAGTGTAAACTTTCAGGTTTACGTAAAATGGTTGAACAAATATATCCTGTGAAAAGTAATTGGACAAATTAACTTTACCATAAATAAAATGTTCATTTTTAATACTTTATAGAGAATAATTTGCAGGCAATGACTGCCTGAAGTGTGTAAGCCATGGACGTCACCAAACGCTGGGTTTCCTCCTATGTGATGCTTTGCTGGCCTTTACTACATCAGATTTCAGTTGTTGCTTGTTTGTGGGTCTTTCTGCCTTAAGTTTTGTCTGAAGCATGTGAAATGCTGCTCGATGAGGGCTGACATCTGGTCTTTGATTTGACCATTGCAGGATATTCCACTTCTTTGCATTAAAAAACTCCTGGGTTGCTTTCGCAATTTATTTTGTCCATCTGTATTGTGAAGCATCGTCCAATCAACCTTGTTGCATTTGGCTGTATCTGGTGAAAAGTATTGCTCTGTACACTTCAGATTTCATCCGGCTGCTTCTGTCTTCAATCACATCATCAATAAACACTAGTGACCCAGTGCCATTTGAAGCCATGCATGCCCATGCCATCACATTGACCCCACCATATTTTTCAGAGGATGTGCTGTGTTTTGGGTCATGAGCCGTTCCAAGCCTCCTCCATACTTTCTTACTTCCATCATTCTAATACATGTTGATCTTAGTTTCAAAGTTTCATAGTTGGCAAAGTCTAATCTGGTCTTTCTATTTTTAATGGTTTGCAACTTGTATTTGCTCTCATGAAGTCTTCTCATTATGGTAGGCTTAGATACTTAAAACACATAATTCTTGGAGAGTGTTCTTCACTTGGGTAAATATTGTGAATTGTTTTTTTTTTCACCATGGAAAGAATTCTGCAGTCATCCACCACTGTTGTCTTCGGTGGATGTCCAGGTCTTTTTGAGTTCCCAAGCTCACCAGTGCACTCTTTTTTTTTTTGCAGAGTGTACCAAACTATTGATTTGGCCACTCCTAACATTTCAGCTATTGTCTTTTTTTTTCAGCCTAATGATGGTCTGTTTCTCAACTATTGAGAGCCATTTTCACCACATGTTGTGGGTTCACAGCAAGAGCTTCCTAATGCAAATGCCACACGTAGAATTAACTCTATACCCTTTAACTGCTTACTTAATGATAGATTAATGAAGGAATAGTCAATGCAGCCTAGAGTTTTTGAGATAAGTATATCACACGTCACCCACTACGCATATAGGTAGAGGGAAAATAGAGTATAGACAGTATTATATTAAAAGAAATCTTTTATTAAATCTATTAAAAAGAAAAATAAATTTAAAATTAAGCAGGAGGAAAATTATTCAGCACCAGGGTTCAAATATAGGTCTCAATCCTATAAAATAAATTGACATGAATAGATTTATGTTATTACTGATGTAAAGGATGTATTCAATAAATGATTGGGTCTAGGTTTTTTATTCATAAAGTGCAACTATTGATAAAGTGTCTAGTGCCATTAGCTGAAATAAATTTTCTAGATTCAGGATTTTGCAGCTTATAAAGTGTCTAGTGCTATATTAGCTATATTAGACCTTCAAATTTCAAAGTAAAATATTTATAAAGTACAACTGATAGAAAAGGTGTCTAGTGCTAGCAGCTATGGTAATTTTTCCTCATGTGAGCTGTAACAGACCTATACAATACAGCTCACATGTAGCAATTGATAGACAAAGCTATATATAGGCCAATGATATCACACTCTCAGTGAGGCTGTGTGCCCACGTAGTGTTTCTCAAGCGTTTATGCTGCGGAATTTCCGCAGCATAAACGCTTGTGAAACGCTAGGTAATCCGCACCCCATGGTCCCCAAGGGGATTCCGCATGTTCTATGCACATGCTGCGGATTTTTCCGCAGCGTTTATGCTGCGTACAAAAATCCGCAGCATGTCATTTAATTTTGCGGAAGCGCCGCGGAACTCCCGCCATTGACTTGCATTGAGACGCATAGAAACCGTGACTGTACATTTCTACAAGCGGCTTCTATGCGTCTCTATGTGCGGATGGTACCCAGTTCTGGAGGAGAGGAGACTCTCATCCAGACCTGGGTACCATTCTACCTGTAAAAAAAAGAATAAAATAACAAATAAAGTTTATATTCACCTGTCCGGTGGCTTCTCTCTGAATGCCGGCATCGCTTGAGGACCTGCGGTGAAGTCACAGTCATGTGACCGCAGGCCCTTCACCGCTCTGTCTCGCGATATGCCGGCAGCCGGGAACCAGCCAGGAAGCAGCGCTGCAGCCACACCGGGGCCTCGGGGGTGAGTATAGCTTTATTTGTTTTCATTTTTACGGTTCACACTGTATAAATCCATCCTGTTTGCATGGATTTATACAGTGTGACCTAGTTGTCAAGCACTTTCCAAGTGATGCTATCGCATGGAAAGCGCTTGTCAATCGGCATGCGGAAACGCATGTGAACCCGCATGTGGATCCGCATGTATTCTGCAGGAAAAACGCATGCACAATCTGCATGCGTTTTTTCTGCCAGGGAGATGCAGAAATGCTGCAGAAATTTTCTGCTTCATTTCTGCATCGTGGGCACATAGCCTTATAGCAAGAACTAGATGGTTCACATATCTCAAAGTGCCCAGATATATGGTTCTAACCATGACAAAATTGCTGTCAAGCAAAAGGTTGCAATCTAAATCCTTTCTAAATCATGTCGTAAACTTACAGGAGAGAGTAGTATCCCCGTGATCCTGGCGCTGCACCCCGACGGCCGTTTCGCCACGCTTCTTCCTGGGGGCAGTGACTACCATGAAACAGCTGGGACCTTAAATACTAGTTGCTACCAATGATTTAACGCTGGAGCACCCATGTGATGCTCGACGTAACGGGCGCATGCGCGCCGTGCGGCTTCTCATAATTGAAAAAACGGACTTCCGGTTCAGGCGCTTGGAACGCAAGCGTGGAACGCTTGACGTTCCTCCGTGCAACCCACCGGAAGTCCATGAGCGCCGACAGCCATGCATGCGCACCCATCGAGAATAACGGAGAAAAGTACAGAGGATGCTCCATGTATTTAATGTGCATATATAGATGGATACAAGGGAAAAAAGTAATAAGAGGTAAGGAGAGAAAACGTAATAAACGCAGCTAAGAATAAAATTAGAGATGGCAGTCAAGATAAAGACTTTATATATATGGAATACTAAAGTTAGAGATGGCAATTAGGATAAAAGAGCACATGGGTGCTCCAGCGTTAAATCATTGGTAGCAACTAGTATTTAAGGTCCCAGCTGTTTCATGGTAGTCACCGCCCCCAGGAAGAAGCGTGGCGAAACGGCGGTCGGGGTGCAGCGCCATGATCACGGGGATACTACTCTCTCCTGTAAGTTTACGACATGATTTAGAAAGGATTTAGATTGCAACCTTTTGCTTGACAGCAATTTTGTCATGGTTAGAACCATATATCTGGGCACTTTGAGATATGTGAACCATCTAGTTCTTGCTATAACTGAGAGTGTGATATCATTGGCCAATATATAGCTTTGTCTATCAATTGCTACATGTGAGCTGTATTGTATAGGTCTGTTACAGCTCACATGAGGAAAAATTACCATAGCTGCTAGCACTAGACACCTTTTCTATCAGTTGTACTTTATAAATATTTTACTTTGAAATTTGAAGGTCTAATATAGCTAATATAGCACTAGACACTTTATAAGCTGCAAAATCCTGAATCTAGAAAATGTATTTCAGCTAATGGCACTAGACACTTTATCAATAGTTGCACTTTATGAATAAAAAACCTAGACCCAATCATTTATTGAATACATCCTTTACATCAGTAATAACATAAATCTATTCATGTCAATTTATTTTATAGGATTGAGACCTATATTTGAACCCTGGTGCTGAATAATTTTCCTCCTGCTTAATTTTAAATGTATTTTTCTTTTTAATGGATTTAATAAAAGATTTCTTTTAATATAATACTGTCTATACTCTATTTTCCCTCTACCTATATGCGTAGTGGGTGACGTGTGATATATGTAATGTCAAGAGTGACATATTCTCTGTGGTTATTTTGAGATTTTTGAGATAAGTGTCCAATTACTTTAAAAAGAGGCAGCTACATATTAAAGAGCTGTAATTCGTAACCCATTACTCCAATTAGGATGTGAATACCCTCAATTTAAAGTTAAGAGTTGGCACTTTCAGACCATATTGATTATGTAACCATCTTGAATATGCTTTGGTAAACAGGTAAAATCCCAAAACTTGTGTCACTGTCCAAATATTTCTGGACCTACAGTGGCATGTAAGTTTTTGGCTCCCTGGTCAAAATTACTGTTATTGTGAACAGTTAAGCAAGCTGAAGATGAAATGATCTTTAAAGGGCCTAAAGTTAATATGACACTTTTACTTTGTATTTTAGGCAAAAAAAACAGTCAATTTTTACATTTTAAAAATTAAAAAAAGGAAAATGGACCAATGCAAAAGTTTGGGCACCCTTGTGTGTGTGCTCAGATAAGGTCTGAAACCTTGGTCACAGTTAAGTAGCCTGTTAGGGTTACGGCTTGTTCAGCATCATCGTTATGAAAGGCCAGGTGATGCAAACTTCCCAGCTTTACAAAAACCCAGCCTCCTCTAACCTTGTGCCAAAAAAGAGCAGCCATGGGTTCTCCTAAGCAGCTGCCTAGGTCTCTGAAAATGAAAATGGTGGAGGCCCACAAAGCAGGAGAAGGCTATAAGAAAATAGCAAAGCGTTTTCAAGTTGCCCTTTCCTCAGTTTGAAATGTTATTAAGAAATCGCAGTTAACAGGAACAGTGGAGTCAAGATAAAGTCTGGAAGAGCTGCTTTTAGGATTGCTAGAGAGGCAAATCAGAACCCCCGCTTGACTACAAAAAACTTCAGAAAGATTTAGCAGACTCGGGAGTTGTGGTACATTGTTCTAATGTTCAGAGACACCTGCACAAATATGGCCTTCATGAAAGAGTCATCAGAAGAAAACCTTTTCTGTGTCCTCACCATAAAATTCAGTGTCAGAAGTATGCAAAAAAACATCTAAACAAGCTAATTCATTTTGGAAACAAGTCCTGTGGACCGATGAGGTTAAAATAGAACTCTATGTCTACAATCATCAAAGGTATATGTGAAGAAAAAAGGGCACAGAATTTCAGGAAAAGAACATCTCGCCAATCATTAAGCACAGGGTGGATCAATCATTCTTTGGGGTTGTGTTGCAGTCAATGGCATGGGGAACATTTCACGGGTAGAGGGAAGAATGGATTCAATGAAATTTCAACAAATTCTTGATGCCAACATAACACCATCTGTAAAAAAGCTGAAGATGAAAAGAGGATGGCTTCTACAAATGGATAAAAATACTAAACAGACATCAAAATCCACAACAGACTACCTCAAAGAGCTCAAGCAGAATGTTTTAAAATGGAGCTCACAGACCCCTGATCTGAACATCATTGAAAATTTGTGGCTACACCTCAAAATAGCAGTGCAGGCAAGACGACCCAGGAATCTCACAGAGCTGGGAGAATTTTCAAAGGAAGAATGGATGAAAATAACTCAAACAAGAATTGAAAGACTCTTGGCTGGTTACTAGGTACTAACCATGCAGGGTGCCCAAACTTTTGCATCAGTCCATTTTCCTTTTTGTAATTTTTAAAATGTAAAAGATGAAAATATATATTTTCGTTGCCTAAAATACAAAGGAAATGTGTCATCCTTAGGCCATTTAGAGATCATTTAATCTTCAACTTGCTTAACTGTTCACAATAACAGTAATTTTAACCAGGGGTGCCCAAATGTTATATATAAATAATTACATTGACTTCATACCAGAGAATCCAACGGCACATTGCATCTTGTAAGATGGGTCACCCATGGACTCTGCTAGGATTGATTCCAGGAGAATATAAACCAGTCCGATCAGCTGAGAGAAGACTGCAATTATTAGTGCAAACAGAACACTTCCCAGCCTCTGTTCCAGTTTGGTGCCCTTCCATAACAGAGACACCATATTAAAGTACAGGTGCCAATCATCGGCATGGTGAAATGGTGACAGGAGTAAGCGTAGCCAGTCTCCTCTGTTATAACCTTCATGGACGCTAATGCAGACATAATGCAGATGCTTCACTGGGTTTAAAAAAAGGTAGAGATTCAGTCCAAGCGTTGCCAACGTCACGGGGGGAATGTTGTTAAGGCCAAACTGATAGATTTGGGCAAATAATAATAAAAGTCCAGTGTTCACTCCTCTTTGCCTTCTCTGCATCGTTAATCTTCAACCAGTTTAAAACACAGAATAATGAACATCACCAGGACATGCTGATCTGCATCTGGAACACAAAAGTTGATAGATAATATGGTTTACTTTAAGTAGGGAAAAAAAAGATGAAAGCAGCTAAATTAGAATCAAATGCCCCAAGATGGAGAATTACCATTGAGGCAATAGTCCTGTTTTCATTATCAGCGTTATTGTTAAACAAAGGTCGCCTTCTCCAAATAAGCGCTGATGAGTCTCCAGAACTGGTGCAACATCCAGGCTAAGCATCACCCGGCTAACTCCTGCTGAAGTGAAGTTTGCCATCAAGGGGTTATGATTGAGTTGGTGCAGGGGCCACTGGAAAACTGCTAGATCTGGTAAAAATTGTGATTTAATCAAAACTGCAGCAAGCAGCCCAATAAGTGACACATCACTAGAATCAGGCTCTCTGCTACTACATTATGTTTTTCTCAGATGGGCTATCAAAACCATGGTTACATTCCCTTTTAAAGAATGCTTAGTTATTATAAAAAAAAAGTAGGGTGACTACGTATGAGAAATGCCTAGTTACTTTTCACACTTCCGGGGTGGCGAGTTGCTGTGAATCTTTATCATATCTACATTTTAACTTACAAATAGGTCAGCTTTCTAAAGTCAGCCATGGACATTTAGTAATAACCTCCAACTCAAGGACCAATAGAATATAAAACATAAATGAAGATGTGGTTTGCTATAACAGAGAAACAACTTTCACTTTTTGCATTAGAATGTTGAAACTTCTTGGCAATGTACACATGTAACACTAAAAAATGTCACCTTGTATTAACACGTCTAGAAAACGCAGGGAGATCAGTGTGGGCAAAGGTGTCTTGAGTTATATACCCTGCCTCTCTCTGGAATTTTTACCTGGCAGAGGAAGACACAGGTGTTCCAGAGCCCAGATGTGTTCAGAGACGTTGAGGTTTTCCCCATGACATAACCATTCTGGAGTATCTTTTCTTAAAACTCTGGTTATTTTGTTCATCAGGGACTTTTAGAAATTTCTAAATAAACTGACAACTGGTTGTAACTATTCCCCTTATATGTATGTCTGACATTGTTATCATAGTGTCAATTTATACATTCATGTTTAGCAGTAAAACAGAAACCGCACAATGTAGAATTCTAAGAAAATAAGCTCCAGAAGTATTAATTCATGGTTAATACAAGTATTTTCTAAAACAGCCATGCCAAAATAGATGACTGGTCCTCTTTAAATGAAGGGTTCAGTATCATCTATCCGGTATAAATGACCATTAGTACAAATAGAAAGGAAATATAAAGCAGCCTTAGGTCGAATTCAGAGGTCTGTATATCACAGCCCATGAACAGAGGGAGATTTCCAGACTGAGTGTGGCCTCACCAGCCTCCACCAATCGCTCTGTCGTGCAGGCAGAGCAAAGTACTATAATGCGCAGGTGCCCTCTTACTTCCGGGTCATTGGCCTCTCCTGGCGCATGCGCAGTACAATATTTTGATCTTCCCTCAGCAGGGCAGAGCGAAATACGCCTGCACAGGAGAACGATTGGAGGACAATGTGTGGATGATGTAGGATGTGTTATCCACATGAAGCAGAGCAGGTCGATGGTGCTTGGATTAGAGGAGGCACCGAATGAAGTCCAGCGATGACTATTGGACTGGACCGCGTCATAGGGGGGTACAATAAGTTATTTTTTGCACTATACAGAGATCATTTCACCCACTGAACAAGTATTTTGCTCATTCATTGAGTGATTGGCAGTCTGATTGTGAACGTTCTTTCATAATAATCTTGCAGTGTAAATGTAAAGTGATTGTGAAAGGAGGAGGAGCAGCTCTGACATCACCTATTGTGATTGGTGAATCCTCTTATCAGCTGTGTATAGAGGTGTAACCTGTCATACTATTCCTGCCTGTTATGATAACAAGACCGCTAAAATCTTTTCTGTAAAAACCAGTAAGTATAAAGTCTAAAATGTGAGTCTAAAATAGCCCCAGTGGCCACTATGAAAATTGCAAGATTTTACATTTTTTAATACAGATTGTGATTTGATTAAAAAAAATTACCATTAATTTATATTTTTTACAGAAGAGCCTGATTTAAACAATAAGTAATTTGCAAATTATACATTCCCTATAAGGTTAGGCATTGTTTGTCTGACTGACAGTGGCTCTGCATTGGGGCCAGTTCCGTATTCTTCAGAGTGGTGACTGAAGCCGCGCCGGCGCCGCCCCCATGACTGAAACTGAATGCTGTCGGGGGGATAAAGTTCATTTTCTCCCCGAAGTGTTCGGCTACGTGCAGACGCCGGGCAAGTTAGTAATGCTATTAACCTATAGACTAAGCCCATATCTGCAGATTAATAGTGTTTTTGCTGGTAACAGGTTCTCTGTAATATATTGCAGTCATATTATATAGCACTGTGTACTTACAATTGCTCATTTTGCCCTTTTACCCAGATAATTCTTCTCTTTTCCATTAGATGTATGACATCCCATGATTAAAAACAGTCCTTCTAAGCTCTATGTAGCAACAGGAAGTCTCTTCCCTATATAAGTCATCAGCTGCAAAAGTCCCTGGCAGGGGGGAGGAAAGAGCAGCGGGTCAGGAGTTGAAGAGGGGGATGACTCATGCAGGGAATAGAGACTTCCTGTTTCTATGTAGAGCAGAGAAAAGAGAACAATTAACTGGGTAGAAAAGCAAAATGAGCAATTGTGAGTACACAGTGCTGAATAATATGATGACTGCAATATATTAAGAGGATAAAAAGTGCTTCTTTAATACGAATAAAGATTCAGCCAATTCGATGTAAATGCTTGCAGCTAGTGGGGCTTTAACTGGTACCTAAGGAGTTCTTAAAATCTTGCCACATTGGAAGTGATGTCTCAGCAGTAGCTGGGAGGCTACAAACTAAACACTTTTTGACTGAGTTAAAGGAGGTTTGGGCAACTTTGCTATATCCTATTTTCCACTTTTCACAGCAGACAGATTTTTGTTAACAATTTAGCCAAGCAGTGCTAAAGGAAGCGGCAATAAACAGATAGAAGATGTGACTTTGGGGTTACACTACAGAACTGAACATCTGGTATTTGTGCTAGACAAGAGCTGCTGACACTGCTTCATTAAAATTCTATGTGCATCCCTGGTGGGAGCGACAAGGGAGTCTGTGCCATTTAGAGATACTGTACTACAAGTCAAAGAAAACAGTTTTTGTTCTGCTCCGTTCAATGCGCGGAAACTTACAGTCACATTCTTTCATTCACAAAACAAGTGCTACCAGAGAACTGGATATTTGTTTATCTGCCCACGAGAAATGGAACAAATGTGCCTACTGTGTGGTGCCGCTGCGGCTCAATGGCAAGGTTGTGATGTATGTAGGACAATACATAAAATGTATCCAGCAGAATCATATGCAGACCATATATTTCTACCCAACTTCCTATTTCCACCTGGAAATACAATTCTCATTTATCTTTGTGGGTGAAGTTTCAAGCCACATGCTCATATTGGATGCCATATTTATTGCGCATTTTCAGTGCAGAAGCCACACCAAAAAAACCTGGTATAAGTTTAGACAACTTGTCTTAGTGCTCCGCCTGTGCAGGTTTTCAGTGCAGCTCTGACCAGGAGTTAGATGAAAAAGGGTCATGGCAAAGCTCCGAGCACAGTCTCTGTACGGTGGCACATGGTAAGTATATTGCACTGTGTGGCACAAAGCATGTTACTGTATGATACCTGCAGTATATATACTGTAGACACATATCTCTGTAATATGGCAATTCTGCATGGGATTATTTTTCTGTAGTGAAGGACACATAATATGGTTGTGTGCACAATATTTAAAAAGGCATCTGATTATTGTCAGAAACTAGGGATGAGCAGACCCGTGGATGTTCCGGTTCGGCCAAACTGTACTTCAAAGTTCGGTTTGGTTTCGGACTATGACCCCTGAACCCAATAGAAGTCAATGGGACCCGAACTTCAGTGTTTTAAAAAATGGCTGTAAAATGGTCATAGTAAGGGCTAGGAGGCTGCAAAAAGGAAGCTAAATAGGGGTAAGAGCAGGACAATTGCCCTGAAAGCAAATGTGCATAAGGAAGTTACTTAAAATAACAAAAAAAGAAAAAATGATAATCTTGAACCAGGACGCAAAGGTCTAAGTGCAGGAGGAGGTTGAGGTGGCGGTGTAGGTGGAAGTATGGAGGAGGTAAGCCAACACTATTTTTGTATTTTTTATTGATTTTTTTGCGGTGGGTACTCTGAAAACAGGCAGTGTAATTATCTGCTGGCCAATCTCTCTGAAAAAAAATCTCTCTGATTTCTAAATGGCTAACAATATGTTGGGATCACGGGAACCACAGTACATGGGTCACAGTCGCCACTACTTTTCCAGATGGGCCATCCTTGCTCTGTACGAACATGTTGTGACAAAATCAGGTGTGCACTGCGCAACGCCATTAGTGTAAAGGTCCATGTGAAGGAAATATATAATCAATAAGGTAAAATTATAACAGCAGTAGAGTTACATTTAGTTGACAAAAGGGGGAAATTGGATATACCAGTATTGCAAACATAAAGGGGTTTTCGCTGGAGGTCTCAAACATTGCACTTCAGCTCCTGGACCCTGAGCTTCAAAGGGAAACAAATGGTCTGTAACTAGGCAGAATATTTCCTATTGACTGTATAAAATCTTTAATAAGTTTGATCCTTGTATGTTCTAAAGAATCTTAGTCTTTCAGAGAGCGTGTGACCTTCTGATTGTCAGACAATAACATATTTCGGGGACTCATCACCCGTGTGTTTGATGAGTGGTGCAGCATGCTAAGTTAGCGGGGTGTGTTGACGGTGTCGGGGTATGATTTATGCTCACTTTATAGACTAGAACAGAGGTTAAGTGTTGGATTGAGGGAGAGGAAATAAATTAACGCTTGAAGGCGCACCCTATGTCACGTGCTAGGAAGTGTGTTCGTGACAGTCCACGTAACCACCGATACATTGACCAGTAAGTAGGGGCAGGGGACGTTATATCTCTCTAACTGCCCACTGGGTAAATGTTGTGGCAGCTGGGCCTGAGGCAGAAAGCGTTTTGGTGCATATCCTACCACCACCGAGGATTGCTGGATGTTTCTCTGTCCATGTTGCTCCCTCATCCAGTCAGTGTAACACCTATGGCCCAAACTTCAGCACAGCCAAGGGAAAACGACAGCAGGCTGTTCTGAAAATCATGTTTGTGTAAAAAATCCCACACCGCGCAGGATGGATGGGGATCAAATAACAGACAGATGAGTGTTTGGTGCCGCTGAACCTCAATCCCAGCCTGGTGGCATTTGATAACGGTCGAAATCTCGTAGCAGCTCTGGGCCTCAATGGAAGCACAAGACAGGAGGAGATGGAAGTCGCCAACGCAGCTGGGGCAGCGGCTACATCACCTCAGAAGGAAGGGTTAGAATGGCTGAAATGTGGAAAACCTTCCACAGCACGCCGCAACATCCAGAACCACTATCTGACGCAGTCCGCATTAGCAGGAGGCAGCGATGATGTTATGCCTGTGTAGCAACTCTCACAGGATTAATAGGTTAGACACTAAAAATCTGCCAATGACCCTGCCAGTTCCTGTACAGACTACATATCCTGACACCACAGTCCCTAATAGTAAATTGCAGTCATTGTAATTTTCCAGTCAAATAACTATTAGAGTACAATTGAAAGGTTTTTGTACAAACTGCCTATGATAACAGAATATTTTTAAAAAAATAAAAAACTCAAACTGCACTCAAAATGCATGTTCCAAATTATTATGCACAGCAGAGTTTTCAACCTTTTCATTTTAATAAAGAACAAATAAATGGTCATTTTTGAAATTATAAGCATTAGCAGGTTATTACAAACTGAAATCAAACAGTTTTCAACTCAAAACTTTATTCTAGGTGATGTTACATTTGCACATAGGACCCCTTGTTCGAAAGGAGCTTCTGAACTCTCTCGTCCATTGAATTTGTCAGGTTTTGGATGGTTTCTGCTTCAATTGTTTTGCATGAGGACAGAATACCCTCCCAGAGCTGCTGCTTAGATGTGAACTGCCTCCCGCCATCATAGACACTCCTTTTGATGATGCTCCAGAGGTTCTCAATGGGGTTGAGGTCAGGGGAGCATGGGGGCCACACCATAAGTTTGTCCCCTTTTATGCCCATAGCAGCCAGAGATGCAGATGTGTTATGTGCAGCATGAGACGGTGCATTATCATGCATGAAAATGATCTTGCTGCGGAATGCACGGTACTTCTTCTTGAACCATGGCAGGAAGTGCTGTTTGAGAAACTCCACATACATTATGGAGTTCATCTTTACCCCTTCAGGGATCCTAAAGGGGCCGACAATCTCTCTCCCCATGATTCCAGCCCAAAACATTACTCCACCTCCTCCTTGTTGGCGCCGTAGCCGTGTTTGCATGGGGTGTCCATCAACCAGCCATCCTCCACTCCATCCATCTGGAGCATCGAGCGTTGCAAGGCACTCATCGGTGAACAAAACAGTTTTGAAGTCAGTCTTCATGTATTGTTTGGCCCACTGGAGCCATTTCTGCTTGTGTGCAGTGGATAGAGGAGGTCGACAGGATGGCTTATGCACAGCTGCAAACCTCTGAAGGACCCTGCATCTTGTTGTTCGGGGGACGTTGGAGGCACCAGCAGCTTCAAAAATTTGTCTGCTGCTATGACTAGGCTTTTTTGCCGCTGCTCTTTTAACCTGACATAATTGCCTGTAGGAAAGAGTCCTCAATTTGCCCTTATCAGCACGCACACGTGTGTACTGTGAATCAGCTACATACTTCTTGATTGTGCGATGATCACGATGAAGTGTCTTGGCAATGTTGATTGTAGTCATGCCTTGACCTAAACACTCCACAATTTGTTGCTTCTCAGCAGCCGACACATCCTTTTTCTTTCCCATTTTGGCAGAAAATGTAGGCTGCTTAATAATGTGGGACAGCCTTCTTAAGTAGTCTTGCCTTTCATTGGACACACCTGCCAAACTAATTAGCACAGGTGTCTGTAATTGCTTACAGTGATATAAAGAGCCCTGACACACATCACCATCAATGAGTTTAACTGATAAACAAAAAAATTCTTACCTTATCACTCCTAAACACTTTTTGCATAATAATTTGGAACACAGTGTAGATAGCCCTAAACAAAAAACTATTAGATGGCATCTCGGAGCTAAACTTCCTAAACGGTCGTCGAGTTGCTACACATTCCTCCTAAAGAACCGGAGGGCAAAGCAGAGTGTGAATTAACTACAAGAGGAGAAGTGTGCTGAACAAAGGAAAGATCCCAGAGTGAGTAAAGTAAATAAAGAAATATGAATCATTTCAGAGGGTGCCCCATCAAAAAATCGAAAATATAGCATGCCCTTTACGCCTTGGAAGTGCTGGCCAATGGAATCCCTGGAGAAGCTCGAGATCCACAGCTCAGATGAGAGAATCTGCGCAAAGGACAACCATTAGGGCTCGCTTACACGAGCGTATACATCGGATGAATGCTATCCAATGTTTTATCGGACAGCACTCAGACCAATTTTGTTCTATGGGGCAGTGGTGATCAGTGCTTTTTTTCTCCATGCCGCTTTGGTATGAGAAAACAAAATCATGGCATGCTGCAAATTGCTGCGCAAATCGGATTGCACTCATAAATTCAAGTCTATGGGTACGTGGAAAACATTGGACTGCACTTGGACTCACACAATAGAGAAGATGGAGAAATCTTGTTCACCATCTCCTCACCTGTGCTATGATTCTCTCATCCAAGAGAATCGGATCACACTAAGCTGACACTTGGATCAAACTCTGATCAGTTTGATCCAAGTGTCATTTACAAAATCAATCTGATTCTCTCGAATAAGAAAATCTATGATCGTCGTGTGACCCCTGTCTTACTTATATAGTAGAGGCTGCAAAAGACTTGAGAGGTTCACCTTCCAGCAGGACAATGACCCTAAGCACACTACCAGAGCTACAATGGAATGGTTTAGATCAAAACATATTAATGTGCTTAAATTGCTCAGTCACAGTCCAGAAATAAACCCCATTGAGAATCTGTGGCAAGACTTGGAAATTGCTGTCCACAGACACTCTCCATCCAATCTCACTGAGCTAGAGCTAGTTTGAAATGAAGAATGGACAACAATTCCAGCTTTTAAATGTGCAAAGATGATAGAGACATACCTCAAAAGACTTGCAGCTGTAATTGCAGTGAAAGGTGGTCCTACAAAGTATCGACTCAGAGGGGCTGGACATAAACGCATGTCACAATTTTCACAAATACTTGCAACTTGGTGTTGGTATATCACATAAAATTCCAATATAATACATTTAAGTTTTTCGGTGTACATCCAAGAGGAACAAAAACATATCAAATCAGAGCAAGGCAGATAATCACGACAAAATAATTATAATGTACCATTTTTATCCAATAGGGAAATTAACATTCAGAGAAAAGATAAGATCTATTAAATCCCAATCGCAAAAATGTTGCTTAAACAAGAATAAAGACAAGACGAGACAAAGAAACATAGGGATGGGAACGAAGGGAATAGATAGAGAACCGCAGTCATTCCCAGTGTATGGCCAATATCACCACTTGTAACCATAGATCTCAGGAGTCTCTCTGGACCCAGTGTACCTCCCATAAAGTCCACACCAATCTGTGATGCTCCAATGTGTTATTTAGTAAGGCCGTAAGATACTCCATACTTCTAATATCCAGTATTAGTTTTAATTCGATAAGTGAAGGAATCTGGGTCGAACTCCATTTACAAGCTATCAGACATCTAGCAGCCATTGTCATATGTAGCAGGAGTTGTTTCATTTTACTACCCAGCCGGGATGGTGTAATATTCAGTAAATAACATTTTGGATCTGAAGGCCAGTAACTTTAAAGATAAGCGACATAGGATTATCCCAGAAACCTTGGAGAATTGGGCACAAGCAAAATATATGGGGCAAGTAACCCACCGACGTTCTGCACCACCGACAATGGTCAGGGATTGTGGAATTAAGCTTGTGCAAAAGACAGGGAGTATGGCACCAAAACATAAGCAGTTTATATTGATTTTCCCTATAGATATAACAGATAGATGTTTTAGATGCATTTCTCCATGTCTTTTGCCAAACCTGAGGTAGAAGATGTTCTCCCAGGAAATTTTCCCACTCATTTTCGGATGAGGCATGTTGAAATCTAACATGCTTGATCCTTCCTCCTCACAGACATGCGCGGTCAGTGTATGGGGGTGGGGGATGGGAAGACAGCCCAATATCATTACATAATTGACCAGTCTCGCTAAAATCGTCAGATTATGCTACTTTATTTCTAATCTGTCTGGACACCTTAACAGAAGGTAGAGATCATAGAACTGTATATTAGTTGGGTATTCCGGACAGTAATCCCATAGTAGAACATTACAGCCCGCCGGTCCAGATCTAGGAGTTTCTTATACAGGATAACAGCTTATTCAATTGCACAGCACATTTGGATAAAACAGACTGTTTCTCACCCCTTTAACAACACATAAACCATGTCCAGCAGATTGGTTCTTCCCATCCTGCAGTGGGCAAATGAAGCTGGACACTTGCATTTTTTTACGTCTTTAGAAGAACAAAGCACTCATTTTTTGGGCTAAAGAAAAACGCACTTCATATGCAGCACAGGCTTCCACTGAGACACATAAAACATTCTTCTCTAATGCTCTACAATGAATTTCACAACTGCCTCCAAAATGTACAAATTTTAAGGTCAGGACTAAAGTAGCTGTTTGTGAATAACCTCGGCTGCCACGCGCCTGCATTTTTTAAGCCTACTCAAAATAAATGGAAGGAAAAGACTGCTACTCTACAACAACGTGCAGGACTGATCAGCACATCACAGATTTTACTTCTATGCTCGCAGATAAGTTCCATACACAAACTTATTCCACTCCATCAAATCATCTCTGTGTATGGTGCGGATAAGAAACTGCACCAACCCAACCACATATCCCATAACAATTGAAAGGAGATGTCACAGAAAAGGCATACTTTTGTTAAAAGTGCTTAGAACTAGAGGACCTTATTAACAGGAGATTATGCATGCTCGCTAATGGCTTATTAATGCTTGAATATTCTTCAGCAAGCAGAGAATTTCAGGGATATCTTGTTATGGAAAGCAGAGACTTGAGAGACCCGATGACTATCAATGGGAACAATTGAAAGCTTCAATAGCTTGGAAAAGTGTGATCCATAATGAGAGTCTCTCACCAGAGATACCTTTTTAAGTTTGAAGGCTCACAACACCTTTGGTCGTGGCACATATAAAGAGGGCAAAGCTCACAGTATGGTGAACCTACATCTCCCCATAACGTAAGCGAATGTCGTGAGGTTGTGACCACCAGCCAAACAATGAGCTAATGGGAGCTAGTTCAACTCGCCTTGTGCTGGGTTGCATTTTTTTTTCTCCTCTGATTAAAGAACTAACCCATTAGCATTTTAAGACCACGGCCCCACTATCAGTATTTAGTCAGTATACAGTCAGTATTTTTTCTCAGGAGTGGAAGCCAAAACCAGGTGAGGAACAATCAGAGAAAAGGTATAATAGAAACAAGTCACCAATTCTGCATTTATCACCCACTCCTGGTTTTGGTTCCCACTCCTGAGAAAAATACTGACCGAATATTGACCAAATATGGATAGTGGGGCCGTGGTCTAAAAGTCCCACTAGGGAAGCCCGCATCAACTGGTTGTGCAATTGGTGCACGAGCTAAAAGTGCTCTGCCTCTTTGGGAGCTTCTGCAATTGGAGCCTTGGTATTTGCGGTTTCCTTATTTTGTGCATTTTACACCTAAACTTCAAGTAGGAAGGTCAGCTCTAAAGAAAAGGGAAAGTGACATGCTGGGTAGGAGCACCGGCATGCCAACTAGCATGTCAAAAAATTTGACTTCCCTTATGTCGGCATGCCGTTTTTAACACTAGATAAAAAACGAGTCCATTAACATTTTAAAAGTTCCACTAGGGAAATCCAGATCAGCAGGCTGTGCAAGTGGCACATGAGTTACATGTGAGCTCCCCTTTCTGCAGTCTTGGATTTTATCATTTCGGTCCAGTTTACAGTAAAACTTCCAGTAGGGAGTTCAGCTAGACGAAAAAAGGGAGCGTTGTGTGCCGTGTAGGAGCACCAAAATGCCAGAAAGCGTGTTGCAAGTTCAATTCCCACCGTATCAAACTGCATTTTTTCCCACTGATTAAAAAGCTAGCCCGTTAACATTTTAAAAGTCCCAATCAGGATGCCCACATCAGCAGGCTGTCTGCTTTCTCTTGTAGAGGTGAACACAATGGGTAATGGTTCACCATATATGCTATTTGGAGTTGCTTTGCTGGTTAGTCTGGCGTTCCACATGGCACTAACCTCCAGCTTTACCTGATCTAATATCTTGTAGCTGTGTAAATGTGAAATCCTAATCACCGCCTGTATAGGCAGGATATATATATACACTTGAATTAAAAAGTCCCTATCATTCCCTCTCTAAACTAACTGCTCTATTTTTTTTTTACCTACTTCCTCTTTGATGACATTTTGTTTGAGAATGGCCAGTGTATCATCACAGGGCAAAGGCTGTGGTCACTGCCACAATCTCTGTCCCCACCCTGACACAAAGTGTCATTAGGGGCTGGGCTAGCCTCCTGTGCATGTGTCTGTTTTCAATTCCAAAGTATGCTCAGTACGAGATCCCTTGTTACTGTATGACATTACTTCCAATGCACAGTGACAGTGCACTCGTGCCAACTCTAATGAGAAGTGATGAGCCGGAATGAGAGTGCACTGTCAGTGCGCATTGTAAGGAGAAAATGCAGAAAGCAGAGAACAACTGCGATCCCGAATGGGACATCACTTTCATAGGTGAGCTGTTCTTTGCGTTCTGTCCTTACAAAGAACATGCTGCATCTTTTAACCACTTTGCGGTTTACAAACCCTGAAGCAGTTAAAAGAAGCAACAGAAAACTGTGCTGCGCATTATGCTCACTTTTTGCAGCACTTTTTTTTTTAAGCAGAATCTCAGACGCGTTTTGAGAGCTCTGAAACTAAGTTTACGAGCCAGGAAGCGCTCAAAAACGTATATGGTTGCCGCTATGAGAATCCTAAGTCCCCCCTCACACCTGTGGATTGTCCGTGTGCAGATCTGTCATTTTTATTTTTTTCCAAATAAAGAAAACTTTTTATACTTTCCTTGAATCGGAAGCTGGATGATTTCTTCCTCCCTGCATTCATCGCACGTCGAGCAGTGGCGTTGATCGCGGGCTTCCATGTGGATTGAATTAACTGAAGGGTGAGCTGGCATCTCTTTTTCCTATCTTGTATCATGAAAACATGCACAGGCATGAATGGCAATACATCAGTGTTTGTGATGTGTGTGTATATATATAATTTATACATATTACACACACACGGAGGGCATACCATTGGTACAACCTGTGCCAAGAGGGCCCATTCATCTCCAATGCGGGTAGAATTGTGCATTATGAGGGGCTACACAGGACCCATATAGTGTTCTGTCTGTGTATATATTATATGGCGCCATCATACTCCACAGTGCTTTACACTGTCCCCGTCGGGGCTCACACTGTAAAATATATATTACTGGGTGACTACAGCAACTATGAAGAAATATTTATCCTTGAATCAAAGGTAAGTGATGCAGCAGTTAGTACAGTAGTAGTATGTGGTATGATTATGCTTTGGTATAAGGAGTGTGTCATGTAACCACCATAACAGAGTACACCAGCAGCAGATGGACGCTAGGGGGAGCTCCCAGAAAGCAGGTAGAAGGAAGAGCACATACAGGCAGGAGTGACTCTTACCAGCGCTGTTTATTTATGTGGGTCCGCAGTGGTGAATAGTTACACAGCATTATGTGTGGAGTGAAGGAGACCCCGTGTCCGGCATGTTGGTACGGCTGAGGGCCGGAAGTGACGTAAGAGGCCAGAAATACGTCACTCTGGTTACTAGGTACACAATGTAGTGTTGGCTGGTGTGACGCGGACGGGTGGGGTAAGCTGGCGGGTCAGACTTAGGTCCTGCAAGTGGGAATGAATAACTAAGGCAGAAGAGGCAATGGAAACAAGTGCTGGAGAGGGAGTGTGCAGTGGGGGAAGGGAGTGTATAATGGAGAAGCAGTGTGCAATGGAGGGGAGGGAGTGTATAATGGAGAAGAGGAGTGTGCAGTGGGGGAAGGGAGTGTATAATGGAGAAGCAGTGTGCAATGGAGGAGAGGGAGTGTGCAATGCCGGGGAGGGAGTATATAATGGAGGGGAGGGAGGATATAATGGAGGGGAGGGAGGATATAATGGAGGGGAGGGAGTGTGCAATGGGGGGAGTGTATAATGTAGGAGAGGAAGTGTGCAATGGAGGGGAGAGAGAGTATGCAATGAGGGGAGGGAGTGTATAATGTAGAAGCAGTGTGCAATGGAGGAGAGGGAGTATGCAATGCAGGGGAGGGATTATATAATGGAGGGGAGGGAGTGTGCAATGAGGAGAGGGAGTGTATAATGGAGGGGAGGGAGTGTGCACTGAAGGGGAGGGAGTATATAATGGTGGAGAGGGAGTATGCAATGCAGGGGAGGGATTATATAATGGAGGGGAGGGAGTGTGCAATGGAGAGAGTATGCAATGAGGAGAGGGAGTGTATAATGGAGGGGAGGGAGTATATAATGGCGGGGAGGGAGTGTGCAATGGAGGGGAGGGAGTGTATAATGGAGGGGAGGGAGTATTAAATGGAGGAGAGGAACAGTGCAATGGAGGGGAGGGAGTATATAATGGAGGTGAGGGAATGTGCAATGGATGGGAGGGTGTATATAATGGAGGAGAGGGAGTGTGCAATGGAGGGAAGGGAATATACAATGGAGGGGAGGGAGTGTGCAGTGAAAGTGACTGGAGGAGCAGGACATAGGAGTGTGATATTATGGGAGAAGTTTAACTAGTTAGGGTAAAAATAGAAAAAGACAAGGTAATGTGGAGAGGAGGAAAAGGGAAAGGGTACTGGAAAGGAATGGTACAAGGATGCTGTCAGGTAGGGGACTAGTCTGCCAGTGTACTTCATAGAAAGGATCATAGGGAAATCAATGCATCTAAAAATAAAGTAAGAAAAACAAACCTTACATCAGTTCACAAATAGTGATGGGCGAGCACTAAAATGCTCGATGCTTGGGTCGAGCAAATTGGAATGCTTGGGTGCTCGACCCGAGCAACGAGCCCAATGTAAGTCTATGGGAAACTCGAGCATTTTTCAGGCGGCTCCCCCCCGGCGGTCTGCTGAGGGCCTAAAAATTGCCCAAATCGATGGGAACAGTGCTCAAATGACATGGGAACAGCATGGGGAAGACCCCTGGAAGCATTTCTGACTCCCAGGTCACTGCTGTCAACAATGTTGTCAGAGTATTACGCCACTTTTACGGACTCACAATAAAACATACAAAAACGAAACCAAAATGGATTTTCCTGGGAAATATGTTAAGGAACATCCTTTCCAGGGTAATGACTTGTATATAAGGCAAAATAAATAACCAAAACCAAAAATGTTCCCATTATTAAAGAGTGGGTCTCCTATACTGTTATTGCATATGCAGTGAGTGTCAGGTCTGCCCAAAATTTGAACGCACCCCAATACCCCTTTGAAGAGACTTAGAGGAGGGCCTCAAGAAAACAATGTTCCCATTATTAGGAAGTGGGTCTCCCATACTGTATGACTATGCAGTGAATGCAAGGGTTGCCAAAAATTTGGACCTACTCCAATACCCTTTGGGAGAGACGTAGAGGAGGGCCTCCTGAAAAAAAATGTTCCCATTATTAGGAAGTGGGTCTCCCATAGTGTTGGCCTATGCAGAGAATGCAAGGGTTGCCAAAAATTTCGAGGCACTCCAATACCCCTTGGAAGAGACGTGGAGGTCAGAGGGCCTCCTGAAAACAATGTTACCATTATTAGGAAGTGGGTCTCCCATTCTGTTTGCCTATGCAGTGAATGCAAGGGTTGCCAAAAATTTGGAGGCACTCCAGTGCCCCTTGGAAGAGACGTAGAGGGCCTCATGAAAAAATGTTCCCATTATTAGGAAGTGGGTCTCCCATAGTGTTGGCCTATGCAGTGAATGCAAGGGCTGCCAAAAAGTGGGAGGCACTCCAATGCACCTTGGAAAAGACGTGGAGGAGGGCCTCATAAAAAAATGTTCCCATTAGAAAGGAGCGAGTCTCCTATACTTTTAATGCCCTTGCACTAAGTGTATAGGCTGACAAACATTTACCCCTGGGGGGTATACATGAACATACTGTATAATTTTTTTTTTTTACGGGCGTCATAAACACCCTTTATAAAAATTATGTGGGTGTTGCATCACGGACCACGGTCACCCTGGTGATATGCTGGTGGAGGATGAGGATGAGAAGAAGGAGGAGGACAAGAGCAAATAGCCAAAATCAGGAAGCATATTCCCATGTGTGGGTGTGAGGAGGTGCATGGGAATACACCTCCCCAAAAAAGACACTGGATTTGAGTTTATGTTGTGCTGCTATCATTCAGTGGTGTTGAGAAGTCTGGCCCAATCCAGCCCTTGTTCATTTTCATAAGAGTCAGCCTGTCAGCATTTTCAGTTGACAGGCGGATGCGCTTATCAGTTAGAATTCCACCAGTGACACTAAAAACTCTGATAAAACGCTAGCGGCAGGGCAGGCCAGGACCTCCAAGGTGTAGAGAGCCAGTTCATTCCATGTGTCCAGCTTGGATACCCAATAATTATAAGGCACAGAGGAATCGTGGAGGACATTGATACGGTCAGCAAGGTACTCCCTCAGCATCTTCCCAAACGTTGCACTCCTTGTGAGAGTACCCCGCGCCTCAGGGCCTCTGCGATGGGAGGGGCTGAGAAGACTCTCCCTGAACTTTGACAGTGTTCCCCTGCCTCTGCTGGATTGGAATTGTCTCTCTCGCCTGTACTCCTTGGTTGTCCAACGAACTGTGACCTCTGCCGCCAGCGTTTTCAGATGGGAACTTTTTTAATAGTTCCGCAACAAGGGCCTTCTGGTACTGCCCCATTTTTGTAGACCTGTCCACCTCAGGAATAAGAGATATAAAGTTCTCCTTGTAGCGTGGGTCTAGAAGTGTCACCAACCAGTAATGACTGTCACCCAAAATTTTGAGAAAGCGAGGGTCATGGGAAAGGCAGCGTGACATAAACTCAGTCATGCGTGCCAGACTACAAACAGGCAAGACTTCCGTGTCCTCACCAAGCATGCTCTCCTCCTCCTCCCTGTCCTCAGGCCATCCACGCTGAACAGATGGTATGACAGTTGTGCAGGTAGTACCGTTTATAGCGCATGAAACTAGCTCCTGTTCTTCTTCCTCATCCTCCTCTTTCTCATTGTCACTCAATCCACATTGGGATGAGATGAGGCTGGGCTGTGTGTAATCACCCTGTATGGTTCCTTGCTCCATCTCATCGTGCTCCGCCTGCAATGCATCCCCTTTGATTGGGAGCAGAGAGCATTTCAGAAGACAGAAGCTGGATGGTGATGCTAATTATGGCGTCATCGCCACTCACTATCTTGGTGGAGTCCTCAAAGTTTTGGAGGATGGTACATATGTCTGACATCCATGTCCACTCCTGAGGTCTTATGTGTGGAACCTGAACTGAATACCGATGGCATTGTTGCTGCTGGTAGTCAACAACTGCCCTCTTTTGCTCACAAATCTTTCCCAACATCTGCAGTGTAGAGTTCCAACGCGTGGGAATATCACACAACAGTCAGTGGGCCGGAAGCTGCTGCAAACGCTGCTGAAGCACGGCAAGGGCGGCGGACCCTGTAGCTGACTTCCTAAAATGGTGGAACCTCTGTGCTGCGGTGCAAGGAGGGACCAGAGGGGCGTAACTAGGTATCAACTCGGACCGACCAAGGTCGTACGGCGGCTCAATCGACTCCGTGACCAGGGAGGGACCGAGCAGAGGAACCAGGTGCTACTCTGGGGACTGACCTTGTATGAGAACAGGTGACTCCCACGGGTCAGAAGGCAGGGACTGACCAGTATAGCAGATGAGCACGGCAGGCAGGCTGAAGGGTGATCCGGGCAGACGGACTGGCAGGCAAAGCAGGTAACAGGCAGGAGCCTCCAGGTAGGCTGGCTGGTAAGCACGGCAGGTAACAGGCAGGTGCTTCTAGGTAAGCGGGCTAGCAGGCACGGCAGGTAACAGGCAGGAGCCTCCAGGTAGGCTGGCTGGCAGGCACAGCAGGTAACAGGCAGGAGCCTCCAGGTAAGCAGGCGGGCAGAGCCCGTAGACAGACTGGCGGACTGGCAGTAGGCAGACTGTCGGGCTGGAGAGTAGATAAGCAGACGGACTGGACTAGTAGTCTGGCTGGCGGACTGGACTTGTAGTCTGGCTGGCGGACTGGACTTGTAGTCTGGCTGGCGGGCTGGACTTGTAGTCTGGCTGGCGGGCTGGACTTGTAGTCTGGCTTGCGGGCTGGACTTGTAGTCTGGCTTGCGGGCTGGACTTGTAGTCTGGCTGGTGGGCTGGACTGGTAGTCAGGCAAGCAGCGGGACCTGAGGGCTGAAGCAGAATATCACACACAAAGCTACAACCTTGCACGGGCGCCTCCACATTGGAGGAGGTGCCTTTTATAGGGGAAGTCCTCCGGCCATTGGCCTGGGACTTTTTTGGACGGCGCGCGCAGCCCCTGTAAGAGGGTGGGAGCGCGCGTGCGCCCTAAGCACTGGGCCATGGAAGCTGCGTGCACCAGCAGCAGCTGCAGGGAGGCCAGAAGACGCCGGAGCAGGACCGTGGCGGTAAGGGCACGGCGTCTCTGCCGGGCAGGAGACAGAGACGCCGATGCTACAATGGGCACACAGGCGGCGTACTTTGACATGCCGATCTGGCAGCTCTGGGTAGGTTTTGAGAAACCGCTGAGCCACGAGGTTAAGCACATGGGCCAGGCATGGTACATGTGTGAGCTCGCCGTGCCTCAGAGCCGCCACCAGGTTCCGGCCATTGTCACACACGACCATGCCTGGCTGTAGGTTCAGCGGTGTCGGCCACAGATCTGCCTGCTGTTACAGAGCTGTCCACAACTCTTGCATTGTGCGGTTTGTCACCTAAGCATATTAGCTTCAGCACAGCCTGTTGCTGCTTGGCCGAGGCAGTGCTTCCAGCTTGATGTGGTCATTTCGGAGATGGAGGCTGAACAGGAGGATGAGGTGCAGGAGCTGTAGACTGTGGGGGGCAACCCTGATTGAACTAGGACCCGCAATCCTTGGCGTCGGGAGGACGTGTTCCGTCCAAGGTCCAACTGGGTCCCGGCTTCCACTATGTTAACCCAGTGTGCCGTCAGCGAGATGTACCGTTCTTGCCCACAAGCACTTGTCCACGTGTCCGTGGTTAGGTGGACTTTCCCAGTAACTGCATTGTTGAGGGCACGGCTAATGTTGTGGGACACGTGCTTGTGTAATGCTGGGACGGCACACCTGGAGAAATAGTGGCGGCTGGGGACTGAGTACAGAGGGACGGCCACCGCCATCAGGTTGCGGAAAGCTTCCGTCTTCACGAGCCTAAAAGGCAACATTTTTGAGCGAAAGCAGTCACAAAATGTGGGAATTTAGTAGTGTGGCCTGTGGGGCGTTGGCTGCATATTTGCGCTTGCGTTCCAAGGACTGGGGTATGGACAACTGAACGCTGCGCTGGGACAAGGACGTGCTTGCTGATGGTGCTAGTTGAGAGTGTGCAGGGCAGGAGGCATCTTCACATGCACTATGGACAGGGGATTGGCTTGCACGCACAACAGCTGAAGAAGCAGTGGTGTCACCCGCAGACACTGTTCCTGGACCCTGGGGTTCGGCCCACAAAGTCGGATGCTTTGCTGCCATGTGCCTGATCATGCTGGTGGTGGTCAGGCTGGTAGTTTTGCTACCCCTACTGATGCTGGCCTGGCAGGTGGTGCAAATGGCGTTTTTGGGGTTATCGGCAGAGTCTTGAAAAACCAACCAGACTCGGGAAGACCTTACAGTTTGTAACAACCCTGGCGGCGTGCTAACATAGTGCACCACTTCCCACCATGCAAGACCGCAATCTTACCTGTCAGTCCATGCTACACTCTTTGCTCCAGTACCTGCTCTGTCCATGTCTCTTGTCTGATTGCTTAGGGCGTCGGCGCGGCTTTCTGCTTGTTTCTTATAGCTACTGTGTGCACAGTCCTAATGCATCCCCAGCCTATTGCTGTGAGTCACTGCATACTTAAACCCCCTCCACCCAGTGGGAGGTGCCTGAGCAACACTTTCTTACGGTCTGTGTTCTGTGCAACTGTTAGTTGCCAGGTCCTGTCCTGACTCTAGTCTGTCCGCCACCCTGGGGGCTGAGTACCCAGGGCCTGTACCTGTTACTTCTAGTCTGTTTCCGCCACCCGGGGGGCCGAGTACCCAGGGTCGCTACCTGTATCTCTGACTTCTAGTCTGTTTCCGCCACCCTGGGGGCTGAGTTCCCAGGCTCGTTCCTGTATATTGTTCCCGGTTCAGTTGCTGTCTGAACAGTGTCCTAGCCCTTTACCTGTTTGTCTCTATGTCCGAATCTTCCCTTTTCCTGCAGTGTCTGAACCTGCACCTAACTCCAACTCGTTGTCTGTGTACTTCTGTTTGTGAGTTTTGTGTCCACTCGCTACTTCATTGTAAGTACCTTGTGTGTATCTGGTTCTGCTTGTCCCCTTTCCCTTCCTCCGTATCTACCTCCTGTGTTCTAACCATCTTCCTGTATTTTCCAGTCTGTTCCATGTGAACAGAGCCCTGTCCTGTCTGCCTTCATCTTCTGATCTGTTCTGCTCTGCTTGTTCACCGCTCCGGCGGTTCCGCTCTGCTCCGCTTGTTTACCGCACCTGCGGTTCTATTCTGCTCTGCTTGTTCAACGCTCCGGTGGTTCCGCTCTGCTTCGCTTGTTTACCGCACCTGCGGTTCTGCTCCGCTCTGCTTGTTCACTGCATCTGCGGTTTCGCCCTGCTCTGTTTGCTTACCGCTCCGGTGGCTCTGCTCTGCTTGTTCACCGCATCTGTGGTTTCGCTCTGCTCTGCTGTCCACCGCACCTGCGGCTCCGTTCCTGTGTCCCAGTCTGAACTGGTCCCTATCCTACCTGCGTTCCTGCCTGCCAGTGCCCACCTGTCTGCATGCCAGCCGAGCCTGCCAGTCCTCTCCTGTCTGCATACGAGCCGTGCCTGCCAATACCCACCTGTCTTCATACCAGCCGTGCCAGCCAGTACCCACCTGTCTGTATACCAGCCTAACCTGCCTGTTCCTGCATTCCCCGGTGTGGGTCAACAGCAGTGACTGGGGTCTGACCTGGAGTAGCACCTTGTCACTCTGCTCGGTTCCTCCCTGGTTCACGGAGTCGACTGAGCCGCCGTGTGACCTTGGTCGGACCGAGTTGATACTTAGTTACGCCCCTCCAGGCACTCCTCGGTGCATGGTACAGTGGAATCACTAATCATGCTCATGCCAGTCAGTCCGGGCGCGAGCGTAACACAGTTGTACTGGCAACTTCCGTCGTGTTGGTGTTATGGAAAAACGGTTGCCTGCCTTCTGTCTGCGGCCACCACACTGTTTCTTCCTGCCTGTTGGGGTGCTCTGCCTCCCTCCCCCTGTGTGCTGCTGTCCTCACTCTGCATGTCCTCCTGCCAGATTGGGTCAGTTACTATATCATCCAACACCTTGTCTTCCACTTCCGAACCCTGGTCCTCCTGACTTTCTGGCAATTGTGTCTCATCATCGTCCACCTCTTATGACACTTTCCCACCGTCGCCTTCGTATGACTGTGGCTGCTAAAATATTTGGGCATCGCTACACGCAATCTCCTCTTGCCCCTCTTCAAGTGGACCGGGCGAGAGGCCCAATCTATAAATGGAAAAGTGAACAGCTCTTCAGAGTGTTCAAGTGTTGGATCAGTTGTCTCTGGGTACTCGGCATGGTGGGAGGAAGGAGGATCAGGGTGAGGAATATGTGGTCCAGACTCATGGCTACTGAGACTTGACCGTGTGGAAGACAGTGTGGTGGTGGTGGCTAAGTGACTGGAAGCATTATCCGCTATCCAACCAACAACCTTTTGACACTGCTCTGGGTTCAATAGTGGTGTGCTGCGGTCCCCTAGAAATTGGGACAAGAAGGTCAGGCGAGAAGATGTGGGTGTTTGTTTTCTCACAATTTCAGCTTGCCCTCGGCCTCTGCATGCACCATCACCATCACGTCCAGTTCCCCGTCACTTGCCACGTGCCTTGCCCATTTTAAATGGAGGACTATATCTTCCACGCTCACTACAAATGGTTGAATTTGGAGCAAACTTATGTGTGATCCGTGTGACAGACAAACCACAGTTTTAAATAGCTGGCCTGTAGGTAACTATTTTTAACAGCAAACTGGTGTCAATAACTTCGCTGACACACAGAAACAAAATTTGAATGGAGGCCAGAAATGGCAGAATTTTCAGCGCAATTATATGTGATCCGTGTGACAGACAAACCACAGTTTTAAATAGCTGGCCTGTAGGTAACTATTTTTAACAGCGCCGACCTCGTGTCAATAAGTTTGCTGACACACTGCAACAAAATTTCAATGGAGGCCATAAATGGCAGAATTTGCTGCGGAATTATATGTGATCCGTGTGATGGACAAACCACAGTTTTAAATAGCTGGATTTTTAGCACTGTAATATGCAAAGAACCTGGCTGTATTCTGCAGTGCCAACAAGCAAATGGCACAGAAAAACGGTATTCTCTGGATTGCTTTTTAAGCAAATAATCAGGATTAAGATAAAAAAAAAATTATTCCTGGCCCCTGATACCTGGGGCTATTTCTACAAATATCTGTAAAAGCACAAGCAGACAGAACTGGAACCCTCTTGCTATGTGCACTGCAGTCTGCTATATACCCTGCCTGCCTGCCTAGCAGTGATATCTCTGCAACTGGATTAATCCTCAGAAGGACTGTTAGTTGAGATGGATATGTAGAGAAACTTGTAGAATACCTACGCTAACTAATAACCAAATCTCTCCCTAGCTCCGCAGCACCTCTCCCTACACTGCCTGATTGCGGAGTAGACTGTGACGAGCACTGCGGCGCCACATCTGATATAGACCTGATGACACTGTGCAGCCAGCCAATCACTGTAATGCCACAACCAACATGGCTTCATCATTACAGTGTGTGGCAGACAATCCCTGCATGTTGATTGGCGCTCTAAAGAGCAGCAAACATGCAGGGAGGGGACCCGAGCTCCCGCCAAGCAACCCTGGAAATACTCGGCGAGCACCGAGCATCTCGAGCATGAGCAAGCAGTAGCAAGCATGCTCGCTCATCACTATTCGCAATAAATTATTAAGATCAGGCTGTAATCTCATAGGCATGATTGGACCCAGAGGGGAAAGTGTTTGTGAAGGATTCCCTGAGTTTGAGAAAAACACATAAAGCGCAATAGAGTTTAATCCAGATTATACAGAATGGGGACGCATGCAATGTGCTCACCTGATGGGGTTGTGTGTGACACTACCACTACCCATGCAAAAAAAAAGCTGCTGCAGTATCCACAAGTGTAGTTTAAAAGGATACCAAGGGAAGTGAAACTATTCTGCACTGCTGGAATCCAAAGAACGTGATCAAGGAACCAAGACTGAGAAATAGTGGTTTATTGTCAATGCATTTCAAAGTCAATTTGACTCCAGCCAAGGTCACAGAAACAAATGCAAAATTTGACTCCAGCAAAGTCAGATGGCTGGAGTCAGATTGACTTTGAAACGTGTTGACAATAAACCACTATTTCTCAGTCTTGGTTCCTGGATCTGGTTCTTTGGATTCCAGCAGTGCAGAACAGATCCTCTTCCATTGATATCCCCAGTTCGAGTAGTCTGATGTGATCACCACCCCTCCTAGGTCTCGGGACCTGTTTTATATCCTTGAAACTAATAACAGCTCACAGAAAAAAAGGACTTAAATTCAAAAACCATCACAGAAAAAGAAACAGTTTTACCAACACCTGATCACATTACCAATGCACTAGCAGGATGCAGCAGACACCCACGATAAAGGTTGGGGCAGAACAGGCGGAAAATACTGATGAAACAACCACTAACAAACTTACCAAATCATGGAAGGGGTGGTTGCCTAATTTTAAAAATGCACACAGATGTGGCTTGCATAGGGACTCGCAAGCATACTGACCCTTGACCTGGGTTGCGAGCATGTGTATTTTGACCAAATATTGATTAAAGGGGTTGTCTGGCCCAAACTAATAAGTCTGCAGTCACTCTGTGTGACTACAGACTTATGAATCCCTCCAGCGCACGCACTGCGGAGATTCGCTGGTTTCTGAGCCTAGACCGTTGGGTATGTATGAATTATACATTCTTCCGGCCAGTGGGGCGGCCTCACTTCCATACACTTGTATGGAGCGAGGCCACAGAGTGACTTGAGACTTACTGATTTGGACCAGACAACCCTTTTAATACCTCATGTATTTTAGACATCTTTTTATTGCACATTTTTCCAATTTTATGCAGCATACAGCCAGGCGGCTATGGTGTCTATTAACATCTGACTAGAGTGCTGTCAGCGGGCCCTCTATTGAGGGTATGAATGATGCTCAGGAAGTGGCTTCTGTTGATTATGTAATACTCATTTTAGTGAGCAGAATCAAGATTTTTTTCAAGAAAAATAGATAATTGTGATAAAATGGAATCAGTAGAAGCTACTATAGGGCTACCTGGTAGTTTATGCAGTGATTTATGTATTTTTGGTAAAATGTTAAAATACCGGTGTTACAGGATATGGATTTGAGAGAAACGTGACAGCTTCATTATTATTACTGTTGCCTTTTTAAAGGTAGGTATAACCCACTTTCCGGCACCCATACTCAGTTCCCCTTCTCCCTCCATGCAGGGACGTCAACACACTCACCACCGCAGTTGTGTGGTCACCTTCCCGACGCTCGGCACATCTCCCTGCCCACTGACTTCTGGTGGTGCACATTCTCCCATGCTCTTAAAGGGCCAGTGAGCGCACCTGCTAAGATGCCCCCAGCCAATAGCTGGGAAGCATCTTGTATGAAAGTTACTCTCCCCAATAGGGAGGTGCCGAAGCAACATTCTATCATTAGTGTGTAGTGGAACTAGTAGGTTGTGAGGTCTCCTGGTCCTTGTGTGGCCAGACCTGAAGTCGCAGTCCCTGGTCCTTGTGTCGCCAGACCTGACCCTGTAGTCCCTGGTCCTTGTGTGGCCAGTCCTGAACCCATAGTCCCTGGTCCTTGTGTGGCCAGTCCTGAACTCTGAATCCGCTCCGGCAGTAACTGAATCTATATGTGAGACCCGTGTATCGGAATATGTGCCTATTTGTGTACTCCGTATATCCGGACTGCTTAAAACCCCAAATCAGCTCTTTCTGAGACTCCATGTCAGTAACCATTTTGTAGAGAATCCTGAACCTAGTAGTCTGAACGGAGCCTGAGTCCTTGTCAGAGAACTTGTTCCTTTGGGTCAGCAGCTGCAGTATCGGGGACTGCCTAGGAGTGGTACCTGGTGGCTACCTGCAGCTCAAGCCTGACTTCACCAACAGGAGCTCCATTGAACACCATGTACCCGCTTAGCTAAACCCCTTCTTAGGTAAGCTGGCCCTGAGGCACAGTGGGTCCACGAACCACGTACTCCACTTGCAGGCATGACAGTACGTATCTAGATGTTTGACTTTACAACTGATCCCTTACATGGGTTCCAGTGAGACCAATCTATATGTGTCATTATTAGAAAGTCTACGTTTCACCTCCTCTAGACAGTCACACTTTTCCATAACGACAATAGCTGCACCTTTGTTAGCTGGTTTGATAAAAATATTACAATTGGATTTCAAACTATTGATAGCTGATTTATCAATGGTGAAGAGATTGTGGTGTATTGGAAAGTCACCAAGTATTGTTGATGTAAAACACGTTTAATATACAAAGTCTCATATTGATAATAGACAAGGAAGTAGTAGAATTTACAACAGGTAATGTTTGGCCCTCAGAGGATTGTGTATCGAGTACAAAATGGGTTTGGATGTGCAATGATTTGTAGAACCTATACAAGTCCTTTTCCAATTTTCCACATTTGCAGTGTGTCTTCAGCAAAATGGCGCCGGACAGCACCTTGCTCCGGCGCCACGCTCACTCCTGGGGGTGAGGGGTGCCATGCATACCAGGATTGGAGGTGAGGGGTGCCATGCATACCAGGATAGGGATGAGGTGTGCCATACATACCAGGATAGGGATGAGGGCAGTACATAACAGGATGGGGGAACAGGATTGGGGAGCACAAATACCAGGATGGGGGCAGCACATACCAGCATGGGAGACCATATACCAATAAAAATGCTCGCCACCCGGGCGTAGAACGGGCTCAATAGCTAGTGTATATATAATGTCACGTTTCTTATTTGGAACAGAAAAATGGAATTCATGCAAAAAACAGGTCTCAGCAGACCTGGAACAGTGAGCGATAATGGTTCCTTCCTGTAAAATTAATGGATTAGATAACAGAGCCATTGCCGTTGTTTACAGCAGCAGCGGTTTATGAGATCTTCAGAAATCCAATGCATGTAATATAGTGTAATATGAACGGCAGTGCAGATTTGATATCGGCGTGTGCTTATGCAGCAAACAAGACATAACAAATGTGACAGAAGGAAGGTAGCAGACACCGTCAGCTCTCTGGTCTAACATACAATAATATGATGTAACACACAATAATATAACACTATAATATAAAATAACTGTATTCTATAACACAACAATACAACACTAATATAATATATAACACTATAAAACAATAATATAACACTATAATATAAAATCTAATATAACACTATAATATAAAATATAATATAACAATATAAGACTATAATATAAAACATAATATAAGACTATAATATAAAATACAATATAACCGTATACTATAACACAATAATATAACACTATAATATATAATATAACACAATAATATAACACTATAATATAAAATATAACACTATAACATTAATACAACACTATAATATAAAATATAGTAACACTATAATATAAAACAATATAACAATATAATATAAGACTATAATATAAAATATAAGACTATAATATATAATATAACAATATGATAAAATATAATAATAATAATTTTTATTTATATAGCGCCAACATACTCTGCAGCACGTTACAATTAAGCGGGGACATGTACTGTACATACAATAAATTCAATACAATTTAAGACAGTTTAAACAGTTACATTAGGAGTGAGGTCCCTGCTCGCAAGCTTACATTCTACAAAGAAATGGAGGGACACAATAGGTGAAAAGTGCTTGTTATTTCAGGTCTAGCAATTAAAATAAATAAGGATTTTCATATAAAGCTGCATGATCTGGTCATTAGCCAGTATGTTTAAGTGCAATACTCAAGTATCGAGTGCAGTTATCTTGTGCATGCGGGGTGCGGAGACAGATGACTAGTAGGGTGCAGATTCTGAATAATATATAGAAGGAGGGGACAGGGGAAAGTTAGTTTACTGAGTAGTTGAGGTGGTAGGCTTGTTTAAAGAGATGGGTTTTTAAAGCATGCTTGAAGGCATAGGGGCTAGGCATCAGTCGGAACGTCTGGGGTAGAGCATTCCAGAGAACTGACGCAGCATGAGAGAAGTCTTGGAGACTGAGGTGCGAGGTTCGGATTATGGGGGATATTAGTCTTAGGTCATTTGTAGAACGGAGGGCACATGTAGGGCGATGGACAGAGATGAGAGAGGAGATATAAGGCGGTGCAGAATTCTGGAGAGTTTTGTGGATGAGAGCGATGAGTTTATATTGGACCCTGTAGCAAATGGGCAACCAGTGTAATGACTGGCACAAGGTGGAGGCATCGGTGAAGCGGCTGGACAAAAATACGACCCTGGCTGCCGCATACAGGATGGATTGGAGAGGAGAAAGGTAAGAGGGAGACCAATCAGAAGAGAGTTGCAGTAGTCCAAACGAGAGTGAATAAGAGCAACAGTAAGAGTTTTAGCAGTTTCAAAGGTGAGAAAAGGTCGGATTCTGGAGATGTTTTTAAGATGCAGGTGACAAGAGTGAGTGAGTGACCGGATATAGGGAGTAAAGGAAAGGTTAGTGTCGAATATGACCCCAAGGCAGCGGGCGTGCTGCTTGGGAGTTATGGTTGAACCCTCCAAGGTAATTTCAATATTAGGTAGAGTTAGGTTAGTAGAGGGGAGAAACACAAGAAGTTCAGTTTTGGAGAGATTCAGTTTAAGCTAGAGGGAGGACATGATGTTAGAGACAGGAGACAGACAATCCATGGTATTTTGTATTAGGGTAGGGGTGATGTCAGGGGAAGAAGTGTATAATTGGGTGTCGTCAGCATAGAGATGATACTGGAACCCAAATCTGCTGATTGTTTGTCCACTAGGGGCAGAGTATAGAGAAAAGAGGAGGGGGCCTAGGACTGAGCCCTGCAGAACACCGATAGTAAAGGGACGAGGAGAGGAAGATGAGCCGGCAAAAGATACAGTGAAGGAGCAGTCAGAGAGGTAGGAGGAGAACCAGGAGGGAACGGTTTCCTTGAGGCCTACAGAGCGGAGCATAGTGAGGAGGAGCTGGTGATCCACAGTGTTAAATGCGGCAGAGAGATCTAGGAGAATGAGCAGGGAGCAGTGACCTTTAGATTTAGCTGTTAGTAGATCATTAGAGACTTTAGTGAGGGCAGCTTGAGTGGAGTGTAAAGAGCGGAAACCAGATTGTAAATGGTTGAGAAGAGAGTTATCTGAGAGATAGCGGATTAGATGGGAGTGGATCAAGTGTTCCAGGAGGTTAGAGATGAAGGGAAGATTAGAGACCGGTCTGTAGTTAGCATATATAACACAATAATATATAATATAACACTATAATATAAAATATAATATAACACTATAATATAAAATACAATATAACGCTATAATATACATAAAATATAATAATATAACACTATAATTTAACCAATTTCTATTGGAATAAATAAGTCACATTTCGTCCTATCATCATTATCATATGTTAAATGATCTGACCAATGGAAGTGCTGCTGCCACTGCCGAACATTAATGACGCATGCTCAGAGCTCCTGCAGCCCATGGTCGCTCGCTGTGTGTTCCAGTGTGTGGCACAGGAGACAGCAGGGAAGAGACTAGTGACGATGCCGGCACAGTATGGCTGTAACCGCTGTATCAATGTGGGGCGATATAGTATTGTGGGTTTAATCTGTTACCACATGTTGTTACTTTCAATACATTGTTAATAGTCACCTGTATGCGCAGTGTACAATACCATAGGGTGGGATTACGGCTGGGAACCGGACCGTGCATCTTTACATCACATAGAAAAGTACCACAATGACAGTAAACTGACATGCAACATCCTAACCTGATAACTGGATTGCTGCATCTGTTACCGAGTGACTGTTGGGGAACAGCAGCGGAGACTACATGTCCCATCCTGCTTTGCGATAACCAATCAAACTTTATTTAAACCTAATGTAATTAACAAAATATTGGAAACTGTATCACATAGCTTGTGCCTCATCCAGGCTTCCTCTACCTGCTGCATGTCTGCTCTCTTTTACTTATGACTGTTCCCCACTAATTTTAAGCTCACTCTTACTTTTGCCGTTTCTAGTACCGTCATTTTCACCAGAAGAAAGCGCGCCGCGTGCAGCACCATGTTTCTGTTAACTCATTCCTGTGGAATTTATTTTACCCTACACTGTACTGAAAAAGGGGTTAAATGGAGGAAAAAAAAGTCCCCACAATTCTGCCATTATTTTTTAAATTTTATTATTTCATCATTATTTTCTGATAACCGAAACTTTTAAATTTTTACACCGATGGAGCCGTGTGAGGCAGGGGCGTAATGACCGTGGTTGCAGAGGTTGCGACGGTGGGGGCCCGTGCAGGTGAGCTGTCTGCCAAAACCAGCAGAAACCTCAACTGGGTGTACATCCTCGGATGCACATCCAGTCGAAGTCTATTGCAGCGCACAGACCGGTTGGGTTCGTGGCCGGAAATATACACTGCCGGACAATCAGAAGCCAGCAGCTGATGTTGGCATGCACATGCCTGGGGACACATGACAGTCACGTCATGCGCTCCCGTCGCTTGCAGGCTGAAGTCAGCTGCTGGCTTAAGGAGAGGATGGCACGCGGCAGGAAGGTGAGTATAATGGTGTTTTTTTTTCTATGCATTAAAGAATAACGGCACAATGGTGGACATATTACCAGGATAGGTTTCAGGATTAGGAAAATATACCAGAATAAGGGACATATTACCAGGATGGGGGGTATACTTATATCAGGATGGGGCACAGGATAAGAGACATATGCACATACACTGACGAGCAAAAGGGTAAAAATGTTTTGAACTTTTGATATTCAGGCTCCATATCTCTCCTTCCACTACTGCTTCTAACGTGAGACTACCATCATTTATAGACAATTATCTTGGCTATCTCATACATAAATTTGACTTTCAACTATTTAGCATATGATTAGTTATGCAGATTTTTGTCATGTCACTGCATTGTTACTGATTTGCTCCTGGTGGTGGAAAAATATTTTGCTTCCTGTATACTACAAATTACAACCTGTTCTCACATTTCCTAATAGCTCAGTGTGTTATTATGTTGACTCCCAAGTGAAAGGTCACTGGTTCGAATTGAGGAGAAGCCATGAAGAAGATTTCCCAAGAAAAGAGAAACAGCATCATCCAGCTCATCAATAGCGGTCACTCGGCCAAGAAAGTTGCCAAACTGCGTCATGTGCGTACCTTGACAGTTGCAGTCTGTCCATCCATTCAAAAGCCAAAAAGTGGACTCCCAGGCAAAATATTGTAATCAACAAATAAGCTCAATACAAGGTCAAATAGGTTTGGCGCGACAAACATGGCAGTGGAGGTGGTTCATATGCTTTGTAATAGTGAGATCACAGACGTCTATGCAAGCACCGTCCGACGCATGTTACACAAGTCTGGAATGGTGTCCTGAAAAAGGTGAAGAAGCCTTGACTTCAATATTGTCATAAGAAGTTCCCGCTCGAGTTTGCAAAAAAAGTATGAAAAATGTACTGTAGAAGACTGGAAACAGATGATTTGGAGTGATGAGACAAAATAAACTAGGCTTTGATTGTTGCAAATGGGTCTGGAAGAAACAAGGGAAAAAGCGGGCTAACGGAGCAAGAAATTGAAGTAACTGTCAAGTTCGGTGAAGGAAGCCTGAAGATATGGGGTTGTTTCACAGTCAAAGTCATTGAAAACTTGACTAGGATTGATGGTGGTCTCAATGCTGAGCTATATGTGAGTATCCTAAAAGACGAGTTACTTCATACACTCGAGTATTATGGGTATGAAAAGGTTGACATAGTGTTGCAGCAGGACAACAACCCAAAGCAGATTGAGATTGGTGAAGAAATGGTTAAATGACAATGAAGTAGAGGTGCTAGATTCGCCCCCACAGTTCCCAGACCTCAACCCAATCAAACACTTGTGGGTAGAGCTGAAGAAAAAGCTGTATATATACCCAAGTGTGTTGAATAGTATTCACCAACTTTGGAAACATTTAGAAGAGACCTGAGATCAGATTTTGGTCGAGACATGCATTAATCTGATCCAGATCGATCATGCCCAGAAGGATTGTTGTTGTAGTGTTGAAAGCCAAAGGTGGATTTACAAAATACTAACCAAATTATAAAAATTTAAATTTAGACTTTTAGAAGCAAAACAGTAACAATGCAGAGACTTGGCAAAATCAGCATAACTAATCATATGCTAAATTGTTGCAAGTCAAATTAATGTATGAGATAGCCAAGAAGATCGTCTATAAAATGATGTTAGTATCACGTTCAAAGCAGTAGTGGATGGTGAGATATGGAGCCTGAATGTCAAAAGTTCAAAACATTGTTACCCTTTTGCTTGTCAGTGCATACCAGGTTGGGGGATATATATACAGTAGGTACGGAAAGAATTCAGACCCCTTTAAATTTTTCACTCTTTGTTTCATTTCAGCCATTTGGTAAATTCTAAAAAGTTCATTTTTTTCCCATTAAAGTACACTCTGCACCCCATCTTGACTGAAAAAAAACAAATGTAGAATTTTTTGCAAATTCATTAGAAAAGAAAAACTGAAATATCACATGGTCATAAGTATTCAGACCCTTTGCTCAAACACTCATATTTAAGTCAAATGCTGTCCATTTCCTTGTGATCCTCCTTGAGATGGTTCTACTCCTTCATTGGAGTCCAGCTGTGTTTAATTAAACTGATAGAACTTGATTTGGAAAGGCACACACCTGTCTATATAAGATCTCACAGCTCACAGTGCATGTCAGACCAAATTAAAATCATGAGCTCAAAGGAACTGCCCAAAGAGATCAGAGACAGAATTGTGGCAAGGCCCAGATCTGGCCAAGGTTACAAAAGAATTTCTGCATTACTCAAGGTTCCTAAGAGCACAGTGGCCTCCATAATCCTTAAATGGAAGAAATTTGGGACCACCAGAAGCCTTCCTGGACCTGGCCATCCAGCCAAACTGAGCAATCGTGGGAGAAGAGCCTTGGTGAGAGAGGTAAAGAAGAACCCCAGGATCACTGTGGCTTAGCTCCAGCGATGCTGTAGGGAGATGGGAGAAAGTTCCACAAAGTCAACTATCACTGCAGCCCTCCACCAGTCTGGCCTTTATGGCAGAGTGGCCTGACGGAAGCCTCTCCTCAGTGCAAGACATATGAAAGCCCGCATAGAGTTTGCTCAAAAACACATGAAGGACTCCCAGACTATGAGAAATAAGATTCTCTGGTCTGATGAGATGAAGATAGAACTTTTTGGTGATAATTCTAAGCAGTATGTGTGGAGAAAACCAGGCACTGCTCATCACCTGCCCAATACAATCCCAACAGTGAAACATGGTGGTGGCAGCATCATGCTATGGGAGTGTTTTTCAGCTGCAGGGACAGGATGACTAGTTGCAATTGAAGGAAACATGAATGCGGCCAAGTACAGAGATATCCTGGATGAAAACCTCCTCCAGAGTTTTCAGGACCTCAGACTTGTCCGAAGGTTCACCTTCCAACAAGACAATGACCCTAAGCACACAGCTAAAATAACAAAGGAGTGGCTTCAGAACAACTCTGTGACCATTCTTGACTGGCCCAGCCAGAGCCCTGACTTAAACTCAATTGAGCATCTCTGGAGAGACCTGAAAATGGCAGTCCACCAACGTTCACCATCCAACCTGATGAAACTGGAGAGGATCTACAAGGATGAATGGCAGAGGATCCCCAAATCAAGGTGTGAAAAACTTGTTGCATCATTCCTAAGAAATAATCCACCAATCCTGTGCTACATTACTAGTGCAGAGAAACAAAGAGATCCATAATTATAAAACAATCAATTTTATTTCATCAGTCAATAAAAGTCAGAAGCATGATAAAAAATATATGGCCTACAAAACAAAGTGAAGTGCCCAGTATGAAAGACTAGCTCCTGATCAGGAATCCAATTATAATAAAGGCTCATAAATTATTAAATTATCATGCTACAATATATCAGAATATTATAGAAAACTCCCTAGAAACCAAATATAACAGCATAGTAAATATAGTATATTTAATTACCTTCTATAGCAGGGGTCCTCAAACTACGGCCCGCGGGCCACATGCGGCCCGCGGAGGACTTTTATCTGGCCCGCCAGGCTGTGGGCAGAGGAGAGCGGTGTCAGCGCCCGCCATTCTCCGCCACTTGCTCAGGGCCCCGGCAGCCCGATACTTACCTCTCCTCGTGCCCCCGCAGATCCGCTGTCTTCCTGGTCTTCGCTCCCTGTGACGTCTCAGGTAAGAGGGTGCGGTGACGTATTTTCACCGCGCCCTCCCCTGAGCCGTCACAGGGAGCGCAGAGAGGGACAACGCCGGAGACGCTGGAGTCCGGACCTGAGCAGCGGCAGCAGGCAAGGAGGGAGGTGAGTATTGGATTTTTTTTTTTTTTAATGTATGGAGGCATGGAACATAATATTAGGGGTGACATCCTGCATGTGGCATTATATGGGGGGGGTGACATGCTGCATGGGGCATTATATGGGGGGTGACATCCAGCATGGGGCATTATATGGGGGGGTGACATCCTGAATGGGGCATTATATGGGGGGGTGACATGCTGCATGGGGCATTATATGGGGGGTGACATCCAGCATGGGGCATTATATGGGGGGGGGGTGACATCCTGAATGGGGCATTATAAAGACAGGGGAGTGATATCCTGCATGGGTCATTATATGGGGGGGGTGACATCCTGAATGGGGCATTATATGGGGGGTGACATCCTGAATGGGGCATTATAAAGACAGGGGAGTGATATCTTGCACAGGGTATTATATGGTGGGAGAAAGGGAAATCCTGCATGGGGCATAATAAGGGGGAAACAGCCTGCCTATTGAGGACCTATGCTGCCTATTGGGGACATTTACCTGCCTATTGGGGACATTTACTTGCCTATTGGGGATATTTACCTGCCTATTGGGGACCTATGCTGCCTATTTGGGACATTTACCTGCCTATTGGGGACCTATGCTGCCTATTGGGTACATTTACCTGCCTATTGGGGACCTATGCTGCCTATTGGGGATATTTACCTGCCTATTGGGGACATTTACCTGCCTATTGGGGATATTTACCTGCCTATTGAGGACCTATGCTGCCTATTGGGGACATTTACCTGCCTATTGAGGACCTATGCTGCCTATTGGGTACAGTTACCTACCTATTGAAATACCGGTTGATTTAACTTTACTTGTTCTTCATTTTAAATATTGTATTTGTTCCTGTATTGTTTTTTTTTACTACAAAATAAGATATGTGCAGTGTGCATAGTAATTTGTTCATAGTTTTTTTTAAAAACTATATTCCGGCCCTCCAATGGTCTGAGGGACCGTGAACTGGCCCCCTGTTTAAAAAGTTTGAGGACCCCTGTTCTATAGTGTAACAGGTATAGTATAGGATCTTATAATGGGACACAAAATAACCCTATGTTCAGATCCAAGTGAATATTGCCTAAACATGAAAGAAAGCCATAATGTTGGTAATGGTAATAAACTCCTGGTAGAAGTGAGTAAAGAAAAGGTATATACCCGATAAGATTAGTGCCAAAAAAAGGGATGCCCCCGGAAAAAGCTAGCGGGCGAAATGCGCGTCGGGGCAAAGAGAGACGGCGTCCTGTACTGGGTCCTGTTCACTTTCTATTTTGGCTCCCTTTTTTTTCAGAGCGAGTGAATCCCTACAACACCAACCCCCATATCCCATCCCCTAGATTGAATTTAATTTCCAGTTTTTTAAATTAATGAAAAAAGTAAGTAGCACTGGCGCTTAATCTAAATAATCGTTTTTGCAAACGATTCCCTGCTGCTGTATGGTATTCCAACTTCCACTTGTTGCATAAAAAAGGAAAAAATTGTTTGAAATAGATTGTACCAATTAGCACTAGGAACTAATTGGTATAATCTTTTTCAAAGCTTTTTAACTTAATTGGTAAATCTGGCTTAGATCTATTGCATGGCAAACCATGCCCACATTCCCACCAAGTTTTTGAAAATCGTGCAAAAAGTCAAATATATTTGTACCAAAACGATATGCAATAAAATTTGTAACTTCTTTATAACATTAAAACAGTCTCCCTATAAGACCTCACAGTGTTAGAAATATATAAGATACCATAACAAATAAGTAAGCAGATGTGCCTACATTCAATAAATAGGAAAACAAAGGAGCCGATCAGCAGTATGAATGCCTGTTTACACAGTCTGACCAAAGGAAATGGTGCGCACTAAGCGATCTACAGGGTGAGACATTTATATGGCTACACCTAAATTAAATGGGAATGGTTGGTGATATCAACTTCCTGTTTGTGGCACATTAGTATATGGAAGGGGGAAAACTTTTCCAGATGGGTTGTGACCATGGTGGCCATTTTGAAGTTGGCCATTTTGGATCCAACTTTATTTTTTTCAATGGGAAGAGGGTCATGTGACACATTAAACTTATTGAGAATGTCATAAGAAAAACAATGGTGTGCTTGGTTTTAACGTAACTTTATTCTTTCATGAGTTTTTTACAAGTTTATGACCACCTATAAAATATATTTTGTGCTGTGTAAAACACCATTCTACCCAATTAACAAGTATTTCGCTTGTTTATTGGTGGATCAGCAGCCACACACAGAAAGTGAAATTATAGGTCTAACAACAAGGCTCAATCGCGATTATCTTGCAGTTTAAATTTCCATTCAGACTCACATGGTAGTATTTCTCTAATGATGGGAATACCCCTTTAATATATTTGCATTAGTTTTCTGTTATTAATAAACAATACATTTGCTGATCACAGATTTATAGGGTGTTCTAATGTTCACTAATGTTTATGCCTGCAGTAACTTGTAGTGTTTTGGGTGTGTATTAACACCAGAAGCTCTAAAAGTCTGAACAGAGAACAGAGAGAATACCTAGAACAGAGAGAAAGGCTCATTTTGATGCTAATAAGATATGCACTAAAACTTCTAAATTGGAATTTGATTTTAATAACCTTTTTATTTCACATTATCTTTCTATCGACTGAATTGACTTTACGCAAAATTTGCACTTTTCTTGTACATTTTCGACAGACAGCTTTGTGGCACTTCTCGCAGAAATCACTTGTCCCATTGCCTTTGCAGAGACCAAGTTGGCACTTCTTCTGTTTCTTAGATGGTCCGGATACTGCAGCTTCTTCTACTTGACACTGTCCTTTTTCTTGCTCTTTGCTTATCTTCAGTTCATTAGCCTTCTTTCTTCATCTTCTTTCTTTTCATCTTTTTGTACCGTACCTAATAATAGATGACCCAGGCATTGATTGACACCAAATGCAAGATGTTGTAAAAGACATTTATCTGCTATCTCCTGCATGCAGCTTTAGTGGTGTATTTGGTCATTTGGTGTCATTTGGTCAACCACGTCCACTCCATACTTTGTGGAGTTATAGAAGGTTACGGTTTCTGGTTTCTATACTTCTTTACTCATTGCTACATCTGAATGCAGTGTACTGAGAGGAATGACATTCTTCTTTTTCTTCACTTGGTACACAGTGAAAGTGCATTAGGCATTTCCAGTTGGTCGGAGGATGGTAGTAAAGTACATTTCAGTGTTGCCCTTCTTAAACTCAACTGGGATTTCACTGCAAATCTTGTTTATTGTCCCCACCAGTGATGTTTTATTTTCTTGGAGCTTCTTGGCAAGCTGAAGAGACCTGAAGAAGTCATCTGTGTCACGTTCCTTCCTTGGTTTAGAAATGGCTCCATGATGTGGAGAACACAGGACTCTCCCAGTGGCTGCTTGTTCAGACAGGCATCGTCTTTCCCATGGTATGGGAAGTCATTACAGACATACTTTGTTTCTACATCTGCAGCAATCTAAAATTCGAGTCCATATTTGTCTGGCTTGTTTGACATAAATTGAGTAAATTTGCATCTTGTTTTGCTTTGAAGTAATTGTTCATCAATGATTATGTTTTCACCTGGGCAGTAACAACGAAGGCAAACTTTTCCCTAATGTTATTGTCAAGTGCGAACTTGTCAGTTGACAGGCGTGATGTACGGGTTGATTTTTCACCAAAACAGTAGAATCTTAGAAGCTCCCAAAGTCTCTCCCTCGGCATCATGTCCTTGATTAATTTTGTTCCCCAAGAATGTGACCAAAGATCATTCAGAGTGGTATTCTTTGCTCAAGAAGCTCCCCGGGCGTAGATGATGCCGATGATTGTCTCCAACTCTTCGCGTGACACAGTCCATTTGTTGTTGTTTAGTTCTTTCCAAGCATTTGACTCTGTGTGTCTTTTCATAAGAGGAAGCATTGATTCATTGAAAAGCAGACGGAATGCACTAATGATAGAATCATCCACTCAGATCCATTCAGTTCCATCTCAATCAGATACATCACTTTCTGATTCAACATCCGAATTTTTGTAGAAAAGACAAAACCTTTTTCCTAGAGATACAAAGTTGATGAGAAATTATTGAAGACCTCTGTCAAGGCCAGATTACAAAGTCTAAATGATAAGCTGAACACAATGAGAGCTAACTAAAACAAGTTTAAACCTTCCACAACAAGTGTCAACATGCCCCGCTGTCTGAAACATCATCATACAGTAACATTCAAAGGAGAAATTTCACTGGGGTCAAATTCACCCCTCCCTCTGTTCTAGGTATATTACACGAGAAGCCATGAAAAGTAAACATATTTAGTAGATTGCAGTACGTATTGTAAAGAGAACAAAAAATAAATGTCACAGTACTTGGAGGAAAATAGTAAAAAAAATAATAAATTATTGAAGAAAAAATAAAGGCAAGGGGTCATTTTGACCCCTCCCCGCAGTCTAGTGTCTAAGTTGTTGTGCTGTTTGTTGGTAAAGTAACCAGCTTATATTAAGCCACATGTCACATGCTGTGAACACTACTTGTCTGAGCGTCAAATACAATGGGAAGGTTATAGTTACTGAGCAGTAATTCAATTGCATATTAAACAGGACCTGTCAACTCTCCCCACATGTCTGTTTCAGTGTATACTTTGATTCCTCGTGAAATTATGTATCTTTACTTAGTACTCTGTCTTGTGCAGTCTGTTATTTATTCTGGAAATGTGTGACTTTACAACTGGTTGCTATCATTCCCCTTGGGCAAAGAATGTATCTATGAACAGTCTGACACTGTCAGCACTAATTGGGTAGTGTACCAGACTGTGTGGGAACACAACTGCAAGTAGTAACACCCAGTTGTAGAGATGAGCAATTAAATTTGCAAGTCCCTTGACCAGCAGCCAGGTGAGCATTCCATGCCTGATGAATGGGAGGCCTGTCACCTGCCTCCTAGCTTCTGGCATCATGCCGCAATGATGACGTCACGCCAGACTGGCTCATCAAAAGAGGAGTCGTAGATGTTCCCATCCAGTGGCCATTGAATACTGACTTGGCCACTGAACCAGGGTCTTGTGATTCAATTTGTTTATCTCTAACCAGTTGTCAATTTATTCATAGATTTGTAAATGAAATAATAAAGTAATGACACAATGTAAAGTTCTAAGAACATTTGGCCTAGATTTGTAATATTATAAGTAAAAGAAAGATTTACTAAAAGTGTTGTTACAGGATATATAGACTGGGGTGCCAAGTCTGTAGGATAACTTGGATTTTACCCTTAATGACTTTGCTCCAGGAAGATTCACAGTCCAATTGACAACCAGGTGAAGCAGCGATCACAAGACAAAAATAAGACTAAACCTGGCAGGTGAAATAGGATCATTGGTCACAGTCGCCAGGCCAAGCACTGGAGTTTGAATGTTCAGAAACAAAACAAGGTTAGAATCAGGTAATATTAGGAACAATGTCTAGGAGCAGGCTCTAGATGGATCCAGGAGAGACCAGGAGGATGTTTTGGATAGTGCCAGGAACGGTGACCAGGAACAATCCTAAGTGAAAGCAAGGAGCTACCAGGAGCAGCAACTGGGAACAGGCCTTGTCTGGAACTAGGAGGTACTAGAGACAGACCTAAAGACTGGGCCAGGAGGTGCCTGTAATAAGCCACAAAGAACACCAGTGAAGCAAGAATAGAAATTCTGTATTATGCTCAAGCAAAGCTATGTGGTATATCGTCTGTCTAAATAGGCCACCTGGATCAAAAGGCATCCATCTACCATGGTGACTATGCGTCCTTGCCAACAACACTGCTCAGCAACACCACACAATCGATAAGAGGGCAGTGCTGAAGTGGGGAGTCAATGAGCACAGGTCTATTCATGATAAACTCAGACATGAATGGAAGGTCCGCTAGTCTTTAAAGGGAATCTGTCAACAGGATTACACCCCCAAAACTATTTATATGTGCATGTAGTTATTTCAAAGACAAGTCCAGCAATACCTGTACATGGCTAGTCCGTTCCTCCATACTGAGAAATCAGTGTTTGACTTGATATGCAAATGAAGCTATAGATCTGAAGCCTCTGTCACTCCAGCTCTATTCGCAAACCAGTTCTGCCTCCTCCTACTTAACTTGCAGCCCTTATGCTGTAGTAAATAGGAAGAAGGAATTGCACACCAAAAGGCACTTTCAGATGCTTAATTAGAATTTATTAGGAATATCTCATATCAATTGATCACACCACAGTCAATATATTCAAAATGTTATGTATTTCTATAATACTCTTCATCAGACTGTGAAAAAAAATCCTCTATGCTGTGTGACTTCAGGCAAAGGAGCCATCAGTCAAGCAGGAGGATGCGGTGCTGCGTGGGAAATAGAGCTGGAGTGACAGAGGCTTCAGATCTACAGTCTCATTTGAATATCAATTCAGTTTCTCAATAATGGAGGAATGGACTGGCCATGTAAATGTATGGCTGGACTTGTCTTTAGAAGAGCTACAGGCACATATAAATAGTTGGGGGAGGGGGTTAAAATCTTGCTGACAGATTCCCTTTAAGATGTGGAATAAGAATTCATTGTTCTATTTAATTTAGCAGGTTTTGACCTGAAGCGATTATTGGTTGTCAGTGGCAAGATCCTTTCAGAGATGAGCGGCCTTTTTATAGAAGGCATCATATAAATAAATGGTCATGTATCTGAAATTAAGTGGTTGGGTGTTCAAGATCTTCCTATAAAGGCAAGTTTGGGGAGCTCCGTGTACTCCATAGAATGTAGTTGAGAACATAATGACTTGTGTTGTGTTGTAGTGAATGTGGGTAATTCAATCAATTTAAGGAATTTGTTCATAAGGGTGGATTGGTTGGCCTTATCTGATGGTGACTCAGACTCTGAAAATTATAATAAAATGACATCATGTCTATAAACCCATAACTCTCAAGATTATATGACCGCAGCTAAAAAAATATTTTGCAAGTAGTTCTGTGTTGAAGAAAGCTCGGTCACAATTATTACAGCTTACATTTTTCTTTGTTAGTGTGCTAATCAATGCAATAAACAAAATAGAAAATCTGTGCAATGAAATTTTTAGTTTTGGTGCAATTAAGTGAAAATTTCTAAAAAAAACCACGCTTTTCTAACATGTACGCATATCTATTGCAGTGTTATGCCTCTGTTGAAGTAAAGGGTCACTGTGATTTTAAAAAGCTTCTGGCATGCTATGTAATGGAAAACCCCTAGCTACAGTGCAGTGATGGTCACTGTTGGGTAGAGGTGAGCGGATCTTTTAAAATCCGAATTCACTGAATTTTACCCAAAAATTTGATTTGCAATGAATAAATTTGCATGAATTTCAATACTGGAAAGCTTGTAATTGCTCAGAAATTACACTTGGGAGAACAGAGAGAGAGAACCCTTGCGAGAGTAAGTGGAACCTGCTGACCATAAGAGCTTGCATTTTACAGGTGAGAAAAAGAGAAGAGCTCACTGACCATAAGAGCTAACACGTTACAGGTGAGAGAGAGGGCTATGCTGACCATAAGAGCTTACACTTTATGGTTAGAAACAAAAAACCTAAAGAGATGAACTGGAATATAAATTGATGTGCATGCATCATATAGGCGCATGATCACACTAGCCACTAAACAGACAAAACCCAAGATAAAAACATAATAAGCAAATACTCTGCAGTAAATAAATAAATGAATAGCATGAAAATAATATAGGGTACCTAGTTAACATAATTTTGATTAAAAAAATGTATAAGCCATCCCACCACGTCACGGTGACCCTACTAAGAACGGTCCACTTTATGGCGAGAGTCACACGACAGTATAAAAAAATTGGTCAGACTTTCATTCAAAAAAGTTATATGATTTTTTTCACTTATCATCTGTGTGCTGTCTGTATGCAACCCGTGTTTTTTACTCCGCCGTTATTAATAATTTAGAAGACTATTTCCAGTTTCCTATTTCATAGAATTGCAATGTATCTGTAAAAACTGGATGCTGCGATTTTTTTCCACAGGTAGATTCTGTCAGTGAAAAATAAACGGCCATCAGCGCAGCCCCACTGAATAACATGAATCGGTGTGCTGTCCGAAAAAAAAATTGGATAGCACTCGTCCAATTTATACGGTGGTGTGAATGAACCCTATAGGCGACAGAGAGGATCCCACTGACCAAAAGAGCTTACACTCTACAGAAGAGAGAGAGACTTACCCAGTGACTTTGGAGATGGAAAATGACTCTGCCATTTAAACTGCTTCATTGGGAACTGCTGATCTGTGATAGCCCAGGTATTGACCACCACTGTACAAGGTATGATAATCCGTGAGATGTCATAGTTGCAGGGCATTATGGACATTCCCTCACAACAACGCAAAATGACGTTAGCCTGCTCTGATTCTTCAGTATAGTGTAAAATGGTGCATGGAAAGCTTTTTTTTTTTTTGAAAACGTGTGAAAATGGGAATTTCAGGAAATTCAACTCAAACTTGATCCTCCGTGGATAGATCTGCTCATCCCTACTGTTGGGTTTCCTCAGACAGCCAAATTTGAGCCAAAGACAGAGCTTGTCTATTCTCAGGTCTTTGATTAAGTTTGGGAAAGCTGATATGAGTTGTATGGGCCCAGTGCTCTCACACAAAATCACAACTTCCAACATGTCTGCTTTACATGTCTTCCCATTTACTTCAAAGAGCACTTAGCTACAGTTTCTGTGAACATCCATTACATAGTGTAAAGAACTGCAGTGTTCTGACTCGGTACTAGTGTTGAGCGATACCTTCCGATATCGGGAAATATCGGATCGGATTGGATCGGACCGATACCGAAAAAGTATCGGATATCGCCGATTCCGATACCGGAAACCAATGCAAGTCAATGGGACAGAAATATCGGAATGAAAATAAACCCTTTCTTTCCTTGTAGGTTAATTCTACATGAAGGAAAACAACTAAGAATAATGTAGAATGTATTGGGGGAGGTGGGGGAGACAATAAAGGCATAGAGGTTTAGCCCAATCAAATGGAATAGCAGGAATTAATATTTTTTTTAAGACTTTCTGAGTTACGGAAATATTGACTATGTTAAGTATTTTTATATTTTGTCAGATATTTATGTTTCACTACTTCCATGCTCTTCACCTTCTTTTTTACTTCTCCCACACTTTCTCCTTCATCATCCTCAGCATCTTTTTCATCCACTTCTTCTTCACCTTCTTCATCTTCTTCTTCACCTTCTTAGTATTATTCTTTTTTTTTCATTCTTTATATTCTATTTCTTCATCTTCTTCATATTCTTCTTCTTCATCATATTCTTATTTGTGACAGGCATTCCTGTAGTTGTTATCTATAAAAGGTTGGACATTACACCTTTCGTTCTGCCCATCACAAAAAATTTACAACAGGATTTGTCCGCGTTCAGTTTGGCCTGCAGCAGCAGGTCTTTTCCAGGGGCACCACGAGGAGGAACGGACTCACCCCCATACACTGCTTAGTCATCTTCTGCTTATAATTTAGATATTATCTTTTGCTCTGATTTTTAGTCTTATGCTTAATGTTCTTCCGCTTTTTGTTCTGCAGCTTCTTGTATTTCTGCTTCTTGGTTTTCTGTCTCTTGTTCTTCTGTATCTTGGTGCTTGTCTTCTCTTCTTTGTCCTCTTGTTCAACTTCTTCAGGGTCATCTTCTTGGTCTTCTTCGGGGTGGTCTTCAGGGTCATCATCTTCGGGGGTCCTCATCTTCGGGGTCCTCGTCTTCTTCGGGTTGGTCTTCTGGGTCCTCGTCTTCGGGGTCCTCGTCTTCTTCGGGGTGGTCTTCAGGGTCCTCATCTTCTTCGGGGTGGTCTTCAGGGTCCTCGTCTTCTTCGGGGTGGTCTAGGGTCCTCGTCTTCAGGGTCGTCGTCTTCGGGGTCCTCGTCTTCTTAGGGTTGGACTTCAGGGTCCTCGTCTTCAGGGTCCTAGTCAGGGAGATCCAGAGTGATTACCAAGAACCATTTCAAAAAGCTTGAACTTGGAAATGTAGCAGAAGGTACAAGAAAGCTGAGGAACTACCGAGGACCAGCTGACGGTACTGGAACCCGGATGGGTAGCAGAAGGTACAAGAGCCAATGGAACTGCCGAAGACCAGCTGACGGTACTAGAACTCTGTTACTAAGCAGGAGGTACCTGTGCCAGAAAGCACTACCAAGGACCAGCAGACGTTGGTGGAACTTGGATACCGAGAAGGAGGCACCTAATCCAAAGGCACTGCCGAGAACCAGCTGACGGTACTGGAACCCGGATGGGTAGCAGAAGGTACCCATGTAAAAAAAAGTTCAAGGCCGCGAGCCGGCCGCAGTTACCAAAACCCACAGTCCTACAGGGGGTGCTTGTCCTATTGGCACTATGGAACCAGCCTTCATTGCCAGATCCCGCAGCCCACATACGAGTCACCTAAACTGCAGGCACCATAGAGTCGGCTAACCCGACCGCAACACGACAGGACAACGCATTGGAGGCAAAGTGATGTTGACACTACCCGGAAACAGCTGGCGTGCTGGAACCAGGCTGGGCAGGAGGGAGTACCCGTGCCAAAGACACTGCCGAGAACCAGCTGACGGTACTGGAACCCGGATGAGTAGTAGAAGGTACAAGAGCGAATGGAACTGCCGAAGACCAGCTGACGGTACTGGAACTCGGTTACTAAGCAGGAGGTACCTGTGCCAGAAAGCACTACCAAGGACCAGCAGACGTTGGTGGAACTTGGATACCGAGAAGGAGGCACCTAATCCAAAGGCACTGCCGAGAACCAGCTGACGGTACTGGAACCCGGATGGGTAGCAGAAGGTACCCATGTAAAAAAAAGTTCAAGGCCGCGAGCCGGCCGCAGTTACCAAAACCCACAGTCCTACAGGGGGTGCTTGTCCTATTGGCACTATGGAACCAGCCTTCATTGCCAGATCCCGCAGCCCACATAGGAGTCACCTAAACTGCAGGCACCATAGAGTCGGCTAACCCGACCGCAACACGACAGGACAACGCATTGGAGGCAAAGTGATGTTGACACTACCCGGAAACAGCTGGCGTGCTGGAACCAGGCTGGGCAGGAGGGAGTACCCGTGCCAAAGACACTGCCGAGAACCAGCTGACGGTACTGGAACCCGGATGAGTAGTAGAAGGTACAAGAGCGAATGGAACTGCCGAAGACCAGCTGACGGTACTGGAACTCGGTTACTAAGCAGGAGGTACCTGTGCCAGAAAGCACTACCAAGGACCAGCAGACGTTGGTGGAACTTGGATACCGAGAAGGAGGCACCTAATCCAAAGGCACTGCCGAGAACCAGCTGACGGTACTGGAACCCGGATGGGTAGCAGAAGGTACCCATGTAAAAAAAAGTTCAAGGCTGCGAGCCGGCCGCAGTTACCAAAACCCACAGTCCTACAGGGGGTGCTTGTCCTATTGGCACTATGGAACCATCCTTCATTGCCAGATCCCGCAGCCCACATAGGAGTCACCTAAACTGCAGGCACCATAGAGTCGGCTAACCTGACCGCAACACGACAGGACAACGCATTGGAGGCAAAGTGACGTTGACACTACCCGGAAACAGCTGGCGTGCTGGAACCAGGCTGGGCAGGAGGGAGTACCCGTGCCAAAGACACTGCCGAGAATCAGCTGACGGTACTGGAACCCGGATGGGTAGTAGAAGGTACAAGAGCCAATGGAACTGCCGAAGACCAGCTGACGGTACTGGAACTCGGTTACTAAGCAGGAGGTACCTGTGCCAGAAAGCACTACCAAGGACCAGCAGACGTTGGTGGAACTTGGATACCGAGAAGGAGGCACCTAATCCAAAGGCACTGCCGAGAACCAGCTGATGGTACTGGAACCCGGATGGGTAGTAGAAGGTACAAGAGCAAATGGAACTACTGAGGACTAGCTGACGGTACTGGAAACCGGATGGGTAGCAGAAGGTACAAGAGCCAATGGAACTGCCGAAGACCAGCTGACGGTACTGGAACTCGGTTACTAAGCAGGAGGTACCTGTGCCAGAAAGCACTACCAAGAACCAGCAGACGTTGGTGGAACTTGGATACCGAGAAGGAGGCACCTAATCCAAAGGCACTGCCGAGAACCAGCTGACGGTACTGGAACCCGGATGGGTAGTAGAAGGTACAAGAGGAAATGGAACTACCGAGAACCAGCTGGCGGTGCTGGAACCCAGGGTAAATACTAAAAACAGAGTGGAGCCAGAGGTGTAATTGGAGCAAGTTTTAAATCAGTAGTACAGTGGATGTGGACAAAGCAGGAGAATTTGCCGGACACACAGCAGGGGAACAGCTGACGTTACTGAACCCCAATAACACGGCAGCAAGTGTTGACTGTGCAGACGGCACTTCCGAGCGCCAACTGGCGGTGTTGGAGCTCAGGGATAATACTGAAAACAGAGGAGCCAGAGGTGTAATTGGAGCAACTTTAAAATCTGTAGTAGTGAGAATGTGGACAGAGCAGGAGAAATTGCCGTCCGCACAGCATGGGAACAGCTGACGTTACTGAACCCCAATGACACGGCAGCAAGTGTTGACTGTGCAGACGGCACTTCCGAGCGCCAACTGGCGGTGTTGGAGCTCAGGGATAATACTGAAAACAGAGGAGCCAGAGGTGTAATTGGAGCAACTTTAAAATCTGTAGTAGTGAGAATGTGGACAGAGCAGGAGAAATTGCCGTCCGCACAGCAGGGGAACAGCTGACGTTACTGAACCCCAATAACATGGCAGCAAGTGTTGACTGTGCAGACGGCACTTCCGAGCGCCAACTGGCGGTGTTGGAGCTCAGGGATAATACTGAAAACAGAGGAGCCAGAGGTGTATTTGGAGGAGGTTTTAAATCAGTAGTACAGTGGATGTGGACAGAGCAGGAGAAATTGCCATCCGCACAGCAGGGGAACAGCTGACGTTACTGAACCCCAATAACACGGCAGCAAGTGTTGACTGTGCAGACGGCACTTCTGAGCGCCAACTGGCGGTGTTGGAGCTCAGGGATAATACTGAAAACAGAGGAGCCAGAGGTGTAATTGGAGCAACTTTAAAATCTGTAGTAGTGAGAATGTGGACAGAGCAGGAGAAATTGCCGTCCGCACAGCAGGTGAATAGCTGACGTTACTGAACCCCAATAACATGGCAGCAAGTGTTGACTGTGCAGACAGCACTTCCGAGTGCCAACTGGCGGTGTTGGAGCTCAGGGATAATACTGAAAACAGAGGAGCCAGAGGTGTAATTGGAGCAACTTTAAAATCTGTAGTAGTGAGAATGTGGACAGAGCAGGAGAAATTGCCGTCCGCACAGCAGGGGAACAGCTGACGTTACTGAACCCCAATAACACGGCAGCAAGTGTTGACTGTGCAGACGGCACTTCCGAGCGCCAACTGGCGGTGTTGGAGCTCAGGGATAATACTGAAAACAGAGGAGCCAGAGGTGTAATTGGAGCAACTTTAAAATCTGTAGTAGTGAGAATGTGGACAGAGCAGGAGAAATTGCCGTCCGCACAGCAGGGGAACAGCTGACGTTACTGAACCCCAATAACCTGGCAGCAAGTGTTGACTGTGCAGACGGCACTTCCGAGCGCCAACTGGCGGTGTTGGAGCTCAGGGATAATACTGAAAACAGAGGAGCCAGAGGTGTATTTGGAGGAGGTTTTAAATCAGTAGTACAGTGGATGTGGACAGAGCAGGAGAAATTGCCGTCCGCACAGCAGGGGAACAGCTGACGTTACTGAACCCCAATAACACGGCAGCAAGTGTTGACTGTGCAGACGGCACTTCCGAGCGCCAACTGGCGGTGTTGGAGCTCAGGGATTACAGTTCAGGTGGTAGAAACATGAACAGAACAGCAGACCTGGATACTGTTGCCAACCAATTATTTATTCTGGAAGAGGACTGGCAAATTCATGAGAGATCCAGGCCTTGTTCATTTTGAGAAAAGTAAGCCGGTCAACGTTATCGGAGGATAGGCGCATGCGACGGTCTGTTAGTACACCACCTGCGGCACTAAAGATGCGTTCCGATAATACACTAGCAGCAGGGCAAGCTAGCACCTCCAATGCATACTGACTAAGCTCTGGCCATGTATCCAGCTTACAGACCCAAAACTTGAAGGGAGAAGAGCCGTCTGGGAGTACACTAAGAGGGCAAAACATGTAGTCTGTCACCATCTGACGGAAACGTTGCCTCTTGCTGACTGGAGCCGTCTGTGATGTTGTAGACATTTGTGGCGGCGGGGACACAAAACTTTGCCACATTTCGGCCATACTGGTCTTGCCTTGTGCTGAGGCGCTGCTTTTGCTCCCTCTTTGTGCAGAGCTTCCTCCACTGCCTCGACGCACTGAGCTGCTTTGTAAAGCACTAGCAGCACTGCTCTCGGTTGGAATGGAGAACATGATGGAATGCACCAGTGCATCTTGGTACTCCGCATTTTACGCTCCCGGTTCAATGGTGTTATGAGGCTTTGTAAGTTGCCCCGGTAGCGAGGATCTAGGAGGGTGGACACCCAATAATCAGCCGTGTTGAGAATGTGGGCGATGCGGCAGTCGTTTCTCAGGCACTGCAGCATGAAATCAACCATGTGCTGCAGACTTCCAACTGGCCAAGAAACGCTGTCCCCTGCTTGAGGCGTGATCTCTGCCTGCTCTGCATCACCCCACCCTCGCTCTAGATACTGACTACTAGAGCATTGTGTACCTCCCTCCTCTGGACAGATGTCTTCCTCATCCATTGACTCCTCCTCATCCTCCTCACAAAGTGTCCCCTGCCTAGGCCTTTGTGAGGAACCACGTTGCGCAGACTGTAGAGAAGCAGATGGCATTTGTGACTCCTCATCCTCCACCTCTTCCAAAACCTCGTCCCTTAGTGCTTGCAGTGTTTTTTCAAGCAGGCAGATAAGGGGGATAGTCATGCTGACTAGTGCATCATCTGCATTCGCCATCCGCGTGGAATAATCGAAGGCACGCAAAACGTGGCAAATGTCCTTCATAGAGGCCCACTCAGTGGTGGTGAAGTGTGAACGGCGCGCACTGCGACTTGTTTGCGCCTGCTGCAGCTGGTACTCCATTACTGCTGCTCACACAACCTCTCCAACATATGTAACGTTGAATTCCACCTGGTGGGTAGGTCACATATGATGCGATGTTCCGGAAGACGTAATCGGCGCTGCAGAGCTGCAATGCGTGATCTTGCATTGCTGGAACGCCGCAAGTGAGCGCACTCTATGCGGACCTTGTGAAGCAGTGCATCAAGATCCGGATAGTCCCTCAAAAAACTCTGCACGACCAAGTTGAGCACATGTGCCAGACATGGGATGTGAGTGAGGTTGCCTAGGCCCAGAGCTGCCACCAGATTTCGGCCATTGTCACACACTACCATGCCTGGCTGGAGATTCGCTGGCACAAACCACACGTCGCTCTGGTGCTTGATGGCATTCCAGAGCTCCTGCACTGTGTGGCTTCGATTCCCCAAAGAAATTAATTTTAATACGGCCTGTTGACGTTTGGCCACGGCTGTGCTCATATTGGTCACCATAACAGGTAACCGTTCACGGGTCGATGTGGAGGTAGACCGTGACGGCTCCTGCAGCGCTGATTCAGAGGAACTGGAGTATGAGGAGGAGTCAATGTGTACAGACTGGATTCCTGCAATCCTTGGAGTTTGCAGAACACGTACAGCGCCACTCTCAAGATCTGTACCCGGCTCCACAACATTTACCCAATGGGCAGTGAGGGAAAGGTATCGTCTCTGTCCATGCTTACTGGTCCACGCATCGGTGGTCAGGTGGACCTTGCTACTGACGGCGTTTTGTAGCGCATGTTTAATTTTTCACTCCACATGATGTTGCAGGGCAGGGACGGCTTGCCTGCTGAAATAAAAGCAGCTGGGCACGTTGTATTGTGGGACTGCCAATGCCATAAAGTTACAGAATGTGTCACTCTCAACCAGCCTGAATGATAGCATTTCAAGGGCCAGTAGTTTAGCAATGCCAGCATTCAGAGCCTGTGCTCGGGAGTGGTTTGCCGAGTATGGGCGCCTTTTCTCCCATGCCTGTGCTAACGATGGCTGTAGACTAGCCTGGGAGTGTGAGGATGACTGGGAAAGTGGTGCTGTGGGTGGAATTACACTGTGTCTCTGTACAACAGTGCCAGAGATTCTTCCATGGCGATTCTGTGAGGAAGCCGAACCAGCTGTGTGTGAGCTGGAGGAAGAGGCTACAACACGAGCTGAAGAGGTGGTAGGTGGCGCTGTAGGTTGGCCTAGGTCTTCAGTGTGTTTTTGTAACTCCACCACGTGCTTGGTCCGCACATGTTTCCACATATTTGTGGTATTGAGGTTGCTGACACTTTTCCCTCTTTTCACCTTCTGATTACACAGCTTGAATTTGACAAAGCAAATGTCATCTGCAACTGTGTCAAAAAAGGACCAGGCACTGCAAGTCTTGGGAGCGCCCGCTTTGGATTTTGGAAGAGCCATGCTCCTAATGGGTGCCGAAGTGGAGGCTACAGGCAACCAAGTCTGCCCCCTCCCTCTCCCTCCTTTTTGGGCTGTTCGGGGAATCTCTTCCTCAGAGCTGCTCCCACCACCTTCCTGTCCCTCACGCCATGATGGGTCAAGGACCTCATCATCTACACCACCCTCTTCAAACAACTGCTTCTCCTGGGTAGTCTCGACAGCACAGTACGCACCAGAAAGTGGCACCTGAGTCTCATCATCAGATGCGTACTGAGGTGTGCTGCTGACCATAGGCACTGGCCCACCCGCCTCTTCAGATTCAGAGAGACAAAACGGTTGCGCATCACTGCATACTACCTCTTCTTCAAATTCTCGAATTCTGCTTGGCTGGCCCCCTCTTTCCAAGCCAAGAGATTCAGAGAACAGAAGTAGAGATGGCTCCTGTCCAGGGCTCTCTGACTGCCTGGGCAATTTGGCAGGTGGTGAAGAGACAGATGGGTGCTCTTCAGTGCTCAGGACCTGAGAGGATCTGGAACTAATTGAAGTCGATGAGTTAGCTGCCATCCATCCGACAACGGCTTCAATTTGGTCCTCCCGCAGCAGTGGGGTACGGCTAGCACCTACAAAGCTGCGCATAAAGGACTGTTCCCTGGTAAAACTGGGGGATGCTGAGTCACTGGTGCCCGCAGCAGGCACAGAATCCCCACGTCCTCTCCCTGCAGCCACAGAATCCTCACGTCCTCTCCCTGCAGAAACTCCACGCCGATGCCCACGACCACATGCCTTACTCCCTGCCTTCTTCATCTTGGTAGACTGATAAAGATAGGCAGAAAAGTACTAAGGGCTTAGTGTGCTTATTCCTGAACAGCTGCTAACAGGTATAAGAAACACTAATTTTATAAAGTGTGGACTAGACTTTAATATGAGCTAATGTGGCCTACACAACTGTAAAGTGGAGTGTTTGGTGAACTTTATTTAGTTTTTTTTTGTCACAAAAAGACACTGGATGTGCCTAAAGATGTAATAACGATAGTATCACAAACTTTTTGTAGCTATTACAATGTAGGAAGGTAACCTACAATGCAATAGATGAGGCTACAAAAAATAGGCTAATACTAATCTGGCTAGGGCTGCAGGGCCCAATGCTGCAGAAAGGCTCCTCTAACTACTCCTATATAGTGTGTTTGGAACCAATTTAGCTGAATACGGATGGAACCACCACACTAATAGGAGAAATCAGGAAAAATTATGAATTGGTAAAAAAGGACAATGTATGAGGCAGTGACACACACTGAGTGCACTACAACCAGACGTGGTTGAAGCACACACTACAGGGTGAGCTGCACTCACACACCAGACCTTGCAGAAAGCGGTGAACAGCACAGAGAACTGTGCACTAGCACTGCAAGGCACAGCGATTTATAAAGTAGCTTGGGTAAAGCAGAATAGACCAAATAGGTAGCTAAAACTGTCCCTCAGAACAACAGCGTCCTATCCCTAACTGAATTCACACTGCTGACAGGTGCGCTTTAAATAATACCTGCCTGGCAAAGTGAAGTAGACCAAAAAATCCTCAAAAGCTAGACATCATGCTGCGATCCAAAGAAATTCCGGAACAAATTAGAAACAAAGTAATTGAGATCTATCAGTTTGGAAAAGGTTATAAAGCCATTTCTATAGCTTTGGGACTCCAGCAAATCACAGTGAGAGCCATTATTCACAAATGGCAAAAACATGGAAGAGTTTGCTTGATTGCAGTTGTTGCTGCAAAGGGTGGCCCAACCAGTTATTAGGTTATTAGGCCATCACTTTTGCACACAGGGCCCTGTAGGTTTGGATTTTTTTTCCCTTAATAATAAAGACCTTAATTTAAAAACTGCATTTTGTGTTTACTTGTGTTATCTTTGTTTAATATTTAAATTTGTTTTGTGATCTGAAACATTTAAGTGTGACAAACATGCAAAAGAATAAGAAATCAGGAATGGGGAGAACACTTTTTCACACCACTTAATTAAGCTTATGGATTTTATGAAATTAAAATACCTAGCATAAAAGAAAATGCCTTAATAAGCGTAATTTGGATGGATAAAGGTGTAAAGCAAAGGAATAGCCTTATTTATACCTTACCTCCTGCTGGTGTGACGCTAAGCCTCAACAAGCATTTTGGCAGTATCATTAGTGTCAGACAACACTAAATGTGTATGTAGGTGTTAATTGGTGCATTTCAAGGTGATTACAACAAAGGCGGGTATATCCTCCAAGTGCATTAACCCCTTTACAACCCAAGGTGGTTAGCACGTTAATGACCAGGCCAATTTTTACAATTCTGACCACTGTCACTTTATGAGGTAATTACTCTGGAACGCTTCAACGGATCCCCCTGATTCTGAGATTGTTTTTTCGTGACATATTGTACTTCATGATAGTGGTAAAATTTCTTCGATATCACTTGCGTTTATTTGTGAAAAAAACGGAAATTTGGCGAAAATTTAGAAAATTTTGCAATTTTCAAAATTTGAATTTTTATCCCCTTAAATCAGAGAGATATGTCACACAAAATAGTTAATAAATAACATTTCCCACATGTCTACTTTACATCAGCACAATTTTGGAACAAAATTTTTTTTTATTGGGGAGCTATAAGGGTTAAAAGTTGACCAGCGATTTCTAATTTTTCCAACAAAATTTACAAAACCATTTTTTTAGGGACCACATCATATTTAAAGTCACTTTGAGGGGTCTTTATGACAGAAAATACCCAAAAGTGACACCATTCTAAAAATTGCACCCCTCAAGGTGCTCAAAACCACATTCAAGAACTTTATTAACCCTTCAGGTGCTTCACAGGAATTTTTGGAATGTGGAAGAAAAAAATTAACATTTAACTTTTTTCACAAAAATGTTACTTTAGACCCAATTTTTTTTATTTTCGCAGGGGTAACAGGAAAAAATGGACCCCAAAATTTGTTGTGCAGTTTCTCCTGAGTAAGCAGATACCCCATATGTGGGGGAAAACCACTGTTTGGGCGCACGGCAGGGTTCGGAAGGGAAGGAGCGCCATTTGACTTTTTGAATGTAAAATTTGCTTGAATAATTAGCGGGCGTCATGTTGCATTTGGGGAGCCCCTGATGTGCCTAAACAGTGGAAACCCCCCACAAGTGACACCATTTTGGAAACTAGACCCCTCACGGAACTTATCTAGATGTGTAGTGAGCACTTTGAACCCCCAGGTGCTTCACAGAAGTTTATAACATTGAGCCGTAAAAATAACATTTTCACATTTTTCCCATAAAAATGTGTTTCACCCCCCACTTTTGGATTTTCATAAGGGTAACAGGAGAAATGGCACCATGCAGTTTGTTGTGAAATTTCTCCTGAGTAAGCAGATACCCCATATGTGGGGGAAAACCACTGTTTGGGCGCACAACAGGGTTCGGAAGGGAAGGAGCGCCATTTGACTTTTTGAATGTAAAATTTGCTTGAATAATTAGCGGGCGCCATGTTGCATTTGGGGAGCCCCTGATGTGCCTAAAGAGTGGAAACCCCCCACACGTGACACCATTTTGGAAACTAGACCCCTCAGGGAACTTATCTAGATGTGTGGTGAGCACTTTGAACCCCCATGTGCTTTGCAGAAGTTTATAACATTGAGCCGTAAAAATACAATTTTCACATTTTTCCCACAAAAAAGTTTTTCAGCCCCCACTTTTGCATTTTCATAAGGGTAACAGGAGAAATGGCACCATGCAGTTTGTTGTGCAATTTCTCCTGAGTAAGCAGATACCCCATATGTGGGGAAAACCACTGTTTGGGTGCACGGCAGGGTTCGGAAGGGAAGGAGCGCCATTTGACTTTTTGATTGTAAAATTTGCTTGAATAATTAGTGGATGTGCCCCTGATGTGCCTAAACAGTGGAAACCCCCCACAAGTGACACCATTTTGGAAACTAGACCCTCAGGGAACTTATCTAGATGTGTGGTGAGCACCTTGAACCTTGAAGTACTTGAAGTCCTTTGCAGAAGTTTATAACATGGAGCCATGAAAATAAAAAAATCAAACTTTTTCCACAAAAATGATGTTTTAGCCCCAATTTTTTTATTTTCACAAGGGTAAGAGGAGAAAATGGACCCCAAAAAATTTTGTGCAATTTCTCCTGAGTACGTCAATACCCCATATGTGGGGAAAATGCAGTGTTTGGGCGCACGGCAGAGTTCAGAAGGGAAGGAGCACTGTGTGACTTTTTGAACGCAAAATCGGCTGGAATTGAGAGCGGACGCCATGTCGCGTTTGGAGAGCCCCTGATGTGCCTAAATAGTTGAAACTCCCCACAAGTGACCCCATTTTAGAAACTACACCCCTCAAGGATTTTATCAAGGGGTATAGTGAACATTTTGAACCCAGAGGTACGACACAGAATTTGATGACATTAGGTCATCATATTGAATAAGTTGTCAGTCTTGAGCGCAAGTGCTCGCTACTTGAGTTTGCATCGGGTACTCAGGTATGCACCATGTATCGCGGGTGCTCAAGTGAAATGCTCGAGTCTCCGCCCGCATGTTTCACAGTTATTAGACACCCCAAAAAAACATGCGGGGATCGCTCGTGCATGGCAGGCAATCCCCGCGAGTTTTTTTTGGCCGCGAAGTATATGGGGCGGAGACTCGAGCACCCGCCATACTCAATGCATACCCGAGCACCCGATGCAAACTCAAGTAGCGAGTACTTGCGTTCAACACTAGTTGCCATATCGTCATCTTCTTTTTTTTTTTTTTTTTTTTTTTTTTTTTTACTTTTGAAAAAACAACAACCCCTAGCCCCAACCCTAACATTAGCACAACCCTAACCCCAACCCCAGCCCTAGCATTTATTTTTTACGCCGTTCCTAGTGCGGTATAAGTGATTAGACGACCTTATTCTTCGGGTCGGTGTGACTACTGAGATACCAGAATCATATTGGGTTTTTATGATTGACAGCTGTCACACACTAAAAGACACATATTTTGTAAAATCTAGTTTTTGCATCGCCATATTTTGAGAGCTATAATTTTTCCATATTTTGGCCGACAGAGTCATGTGACGGCTTGTTTTTTGCGAGATGAGTTGACGTTTTTATTGGTGCCATTTTCAGGCACGTGACATTTTTTGATCGCTTTCTATTCCAGCTTTTGGGAGGCAGGATAAACAAAAACCAACAATTCAGGAATTGTTTTTTTTTTCAATTTTCTTATTCTACTCCACGTGTGGTAAAATTGATAAGGTAGGTTTATTCTTCGGGTCAGTACATTTACAGCGGTACCACATCTATATCGTTTTTCTATGTTTTGGCGCTTTAACACAATAAAAGCTATTTTATAGAAAAAATTATTTATTCTGTGAGCTATAACTTTTTGATTTTTCGGATGATGGAGCTGTATGGTGGCTTGTTTTTTGTGGGACAAGATGACATTTTCAGCGGTACCATTTTTATTTATATTCGTCTTTTTGATCGCGTGTTATTCCATTTCTTGTTTGGCGGTATGATGATACAGCATTGGTTTTTTTTGTTTGTTTGTTTTTTTACCATGTTCACTGAAGGGGTTAACTAGTGGGACAGTTTTATAGGTCAGGTCGTTACGGACGCGGCGATACCAAATATGTGTACTTTTATTGTTTTTTTTTTTTTCACAATAATATTTATTGATGGGTACATTATATTTTTGTTTTTGGTGGATTATTATTATTTTTTTTTTATATTTTTACAATTTTTTAAAACATTTTTTTTTCACTTTCTGAAAGTTTTTTTACTTTTTTACTTTGTCCCACTCTGGGACTTGCACTTTTTTTATTCTGATCGCCTGCATAGCATAGGGATGGAGCACCATCCCTGTGCCATGCAGGCAGTCAGCGCTGCACAGTGAGAAGATTGTTTGGTCATGCACTGCGCATGACCAAACAATCTTCCTGCTGTCTGGTGACCCGGATGTTGTCATGACGACATGTGGTCATCATGGCAACACCCGGGAAGCCGCAGCAGACAGCGCTGGAGGCCGGAAGAGGAGGTGAGCATTGCGATCACCTCCCCTTAGCCACCGCAATGCTGCGATCGACTTCGATCGCAGCATTGCGGGGGTTAATGTGCCGGGAGCGGTGCAGGACCGCTCTCTGCACATAGTACCGGGTGACAGCTGTGACAATCAGCTGACACCCGGCGGCGATCGCGCCCGCACAGCCTGTGTGCGCGCGCAATCGCGATGACATACTAATACTGGTCAGGCTCTTAAGTCCCAGGGCACAGACGAGTATTAGTACGTCATGGGCTTTAAAGGGGTTGAAATGTTTCAAAATTTTTGGGCAGCATTTCTCTAATACAAAACAGTGAAACTGAAATTTGTCTTTGTATTGCAACAATATTGCAACCCTGTCTGCCTGTGAGATGGAAGCTGAAGCTGAGAGAAACTTGCAGATGTGTCAGGTATAACCACACACAGCTCTACAGTGAGATCAGGAGAGCCGAGAGCGTCCATCACACTGGTAATACCCCCTTTTAATTAAATAAGCCCTGGATGCAGATTCTCATGCAGATCAGTGTCCGGCCCAAAGTACTGAACTGCTCATTTACATATAAGAAAAACGTGGATTTCTCTGGAATAAAACATTGGATCACAGACATCAAGGTATCATGTTATTCAGCTTCCTATGATCTGCATGCCCATATAGTCGGCTTAGGAGTGTTGATCCTACTCACAGATTGCTTTTATTTATCAGGAGTACACCTGTTAATGCATGTATGCTATGGCCATTAAACAAATATAACCTAGAATAAAAACATAGGCCCGATTCATCATTGCCTTTGCACCTGTTTTTTGTCTAGTTTTGTGTAATTTGCGCCTATTTTTATTGTTGGAACCCAGTTCGTTATGCTATTTGTGCCTTTTTTAAAGGCCTCATATTTTTTCCGCTTTGTGGGTGGAGTTTAGCAATTCCAGATATTTTAACCTGATTCATCATTTTTTTTTAAATGCTGCAAAATTTAGTCCAATTTCGCTCTAGTTTTCCCCCTGGTATATTTTTGAGTACATGTGTATTTTGGCGCAAGAACAATTTAAGAAAGGAAAAAAGCCAATTTTTGACTTTGTGCCAAATTCATTATTTGTTTGTGCCATTTTCAAGAATTTGACACCAAACATGGCAATTCATACCACATGACAAGATAGAAAAGTGACTTACCCCTTAGTGACCGAGCCAATTATGTCCTTAATGACCAAGCCAAAGTTTACAATTCTGACAAGTGTCACTTTATGAGGTTGAAGTCCTCTTTTTGCCTAAAGAGGCAATTTGCATATTAAATTTCCCAGAGGAGCATTGCACGGTAAATAAGCCTCCTTACATTGACATGCCAGAGCTGGTATGTCACTCTCCACAAGGAGAAACGTTACCCCTTAGACCTCAGTCCAGAGCCTCTCATCTAGCCAAATCAGTTCTCATACTTTGCACTGACGAGGGCCAACAGCCTGAAACACCGTGTCTGCAAATTGAGATTCTTATTTGGCTTTTATCCTAAGTCATATTGCACGACTCGTTAAAGGGTCAATAGTGGCTTGTAGGATTGCTACTTCCAATAGGTGGCGCTATAGAGTTCAAGTTCCCTTTTTGTCTGAAGAAGCAATTTGCATATTCAATATGACTTGCGTTTATTTGTGAAAAAAATGGAAATTTGGAGAAAATGTTTAAACTTTGAATATTTATGTCCTTAAATTAGAGAGTTATGTTGCACAAGATGGATAACAAATAACATTTCCAACATGTCTACTTTACATCAGCACAATTTTTAAACCAATTTTTTTTGTCAGGAAGTTATAAGGGTTAAAAATTGACCAGTGATTTCTCATTTTTCTAACACAATTTACAAAACCATTTTTTTACGGACCAATTCACGTTTGAAGTGACTTTGAGCGGTCTATATGACAGAAAATACTCAAAAGTGACACCATTCTAAAGATTGCACACCACAAAGTCCTCAAAACCTGATTCAAGAAGTTTATTAACCCTTTAGGTACTTCACAGTAAGTTATGCAATGTGGAAGGAAGAAATGAACATTTTACTTTTTTTCACAAAAATGTTACTTAAGCCCCAAATTTTTTATTTTCACGAGGGTAACAGGGGAAAATATACCTCAAAATTTGTTGTGCAATTTCTCAAGAGTACGCCGATACCATAAATGTGGGGTAAAACTACTGTTTGGACGCACGGCAGGGCTCGGAAGGGAAGGAGCACCGTTTGACTTTTTGAATGCAGAAATGGCTGGAATCAAGTGCGGACGCTATGTCGCATTTAGAGAGCCTCTGATGTGCCTAAACAGTAGAAACCTCCCATAAGTGACCCCATTTTGGAAACTAGACCACTCAAGAAATGTATCTAGATGTGTGGTGAGCCCCTTGAACCCCCAGGTGCTTCACAGAATTTTATAACGTAGAGCCTTGAAAATAAAAAATCCAATTTTTTCCTCTAAAATTTACTTTAGCCACAATTTTTTTTTATTTTCACAAGGGAAACAGAAGAAAATGGACATCAAAAATTTTTGTTCAATTTCTCCTGAGTACACTGATACCCCATATGTTGAGTAAAACTACTGTTTGGGCACCCGGCAGAGTCTGGAAGGAGCAGCCTTTGACTTTTTGAATGGAAAAATGGCATTAATCATGAGCGGACGCCATGTCGCGTTTAGAGAGACCCTGATGTGCCTAAACAGTGGAAACCTTCCACAAGTAACCCCATTTTGGAAACTAGATCCCTCAAGGAATGTATCTAGATGTGGGTGAGCACCTTGAACCCCCAGGTGCTTCACAGAAGTTTATAATGTAGAGTCGTGAAAATAAAAAATCAAATTTTTTCCTCAAAAATGTACTTTCGCCCCAAATTTTTTTATTTTCACAAGGGTAACAGGAAAAAAATTGACCCCAAAATTTGTTGTGCAATTGCTCCTGAGAATGCCAATATCCCATATGTAGGGGAAAACTATTGTTTTGGCGCATGGCAGGGCTCAGAAAGGAAGCAGTGACGTTTTGGAACGCAGACTTTGATGGAATGGTCTGTGGGTGTCATGTCCCTGATGTGCCTAAACAGTGGAAACACCCCACAAGTCACAATTTACCCCATTTTGGAAACTACACCCATCAAGTATTTTATCAAGCTGTATAGTGGGCATTTTGAACCCACAGGTACTACACAGAATTTGAAAACATTAGATCATCATATTGAAAATTTTCCTGTTTTTCATGAAAATTTAGTTTTAGACCCAAATTTGTAATTTTCACAATGGATAACAGGAGAAAAAAGACCTCATAATTTGTTATGCAATTTCTCCTGAACGCAATGATACCCCATATGTGGTCAAAAACTTCTGTTTGGGCACATGGCAGGACTAGGAAAGGAAAGATAGCTATTTGTCTGGAATAGATTGTGAATGCTTTGTCGCATTTGGAGAGCCCCTGACATGCGAAAACAATAGAAACACCACATAAGTGACCCCATTTTGGAAACTAGTCCCCTCAAGGAATTCATTCAGTGGTGTACTACGCCTTTTTAACCTACAGGTGATTCACAAAACTTTATAACTTCCAGATGTGACAACAAAAAAAATATTTTTTTTCCACTAAAATACTGTTTTAGCACCAAATTTATAATTTACACGAGGGGTAATAGGAGAAAATGGAACCCATAATTTGTTATCCAATTTTTACCAAATACAGTAATACCCCATATGTGGTTGAACCCTATGGTTTGAGCACACAGCAGGGGTCGGATGGGAAGGAGCCCTACTTGGCTTTTAGAATGCAGATTTTCTTTTTAATAGATTGTGGGCTCCATTAGCTGAGCCCCTGGGGTGCCAGAACAGCAGAACCCCCCCCCCTTCCAGGTGACACCATATTGGAAACTTCACTGCCTAAGGAATTCATCTAGGGTTGTAGTGAGTATTTTGAACCCATAGGTGCCTCACACAATTTTATAACATTGGGAGGTGGAAATATGATATTTTTGTAGTAAAAATGTAATTTTTTTATTTGTTGCAAATTTGTCAAATACACAAGGGATAATAGGTCAAACTGGACCCAATAATTTATTGCGCAATTTCTCCCGAACATGGTGATGCCCCATATGTCATCAAAAATTACTGTTAGGCCACACGTCAGGGCTGAGAAGGAAGGAGCGCTGTTTGGCTTTTAAAGCACAGATTTTGTTAGAATAGTTTGCGGGCGACATGCAGAGCCCCGAATGTGTCAGAACAGTAGAAAAACTCCAAAAGTGACCCCATTGAAGAAACTGCACCTCTCAATGAATTCATCTACGGGTGCAGTGACTATTTTGTAACATCCACGCCAGTTTTTTTTCTGGAGAATTGCAAATATGCTAGTTTAGTGCCCATACATTGTGCCCCTATATATTGTTGTGCCCCCATACATTGTGCCCAGCTTGTGCTTCTTCAGACACACACCCTGTAAATTTTTAAATGCATACTCCCCACTACACTAATGCTAAAGCCGTGGCCCGCTTACTGCGGTTTAGGCACTGTGGGGCTCAGAAAGAGGGGGACATTTGGATTTCGGAGGGCAGAATTCACTGGATTTTATTAGAGTGGGCGGGAGCCATGTTGCTTTTCCAGAGTGTTTGTTCTACCAGTAACCCCCTATACAGTGGGGAAAAAAAGTATTTAGTCAGCCACCAATCGTGCAAGTTCTCCCACTTATAAAAATGAGAGAGGCCTGTAATTGACATCATAGGTAGACCTCAACTATGAGAGACAAAATGAGAAAACAAATCCTGAAAATCACATTGTCTGATTTGGAAAGAATTTTTTTTCAAATTTTGGTGGAAAATAAATATTTGGTCAATTACAAAAGTTCATCTCAATTAGTGTTGAGCCACCCCCGTAGTGTTCGAGTTCGGTTCGGTTCGTCGAACACCCGTGTGTTCGCCGAACTGTTCGTCGAACTGTTCGTCGAACACCTTCGAACACCGTTAAAACCAATGGCAGGCAAACAAAAACACATAGAAACACATAGAAAACACCTTCAAAGGTGTCCAAAAGCTGACAAACTGCTCAGAAGACACAACTAACACATGGAAAAGTGACAAGTACATATAGTCATGCGAAAAGAAAAGAGGTGGAGGAGTAAAAGGAGGGGGAGACACAGATATAGGCATGTCATGCCCTTCTAAAATCCAAAAAGTGAGAAGCCGACACGTTCAGTCCGCTCCTGCCCGTGCCACCTCCGTGTCGCCGGGTTTGTGCCAGAGCCGCGGTGAACCCTGACGGCCAGCCCCCCTCTCCCAATACTGGTGCCTGTCCGCTGGTGGGTCGAGCGAGCCCCCCTGTGGTGGAGGCAGCTCTAAGCTTTTTAATTTAAATTGTCTCTCTAATTTGAATAAATACACTTTAAATCCATTTACAAGGATCTATTGGAGGGCAAGTCTCATGCCAGCAGCCGCGTAATTCCAGCTCCAGTAGCGTCCACTAAAGCTGCTGCAGTTAAAAAGCTTTTATAAGGATCGAGCTCGGCTGTCCACCGCAAGGCATCCTACTGCCAGTCCGAGCCCCTATGCCTTGGGGTGCCTCCTGATGCTCTTCACTGAGTATCCCGTGGTCCCGAAGCATTTCCTTTGAAAAAATGAAGTGTCCAAACTACAGGTGGTGTAGCTTGCTTAACAGCCGGGATAATCCGCTGACTAGCAGACCCTGCTACTAGGCACAAAGTATTTCCTGGGCTAGATGCAGTTAAAAATTTGTAATTAGATACTCTCGTTGGATGCTGAGAAAGCATTCCATAGAGTCTCCTGGCACGCCATATATGATTCTCTTAAAAAGCTTGGGGTAGGGGTCTAGGGGACCCTTTTATAGCCAAAATCACGGCCCTGTATCGCAATACGTCACCTAGGCTGAAGATAAATGGAACTGTAGCACCCTGAGGGCTCGGTTGCTACAGAGGTATTGCACCTCACCCAGAGGTGTGATATCTCACTCTCAGGTAAGGATGTAGTGTGGATCAGGACCCGACACCTGCATGCATTACACCACATTGCCGTGGGGCAGGGCGACCAATATGCCCCTGAGATGGGCACGATAGTCCCTGTCCCTGGCTGGAGTGGGGGGAGGGAACACTGAGGAAAGGGAACCCTGTAGTGCAGGAGCAGGGAGGAAGCAGTTCCTGGGTGCATTGAGAAGGGAGTATAAAAGGTGGGCACCATCTTAGTTCAGTGCAGAGAAGTCTGAGCAGAAGTGGCAGGGAGCAGGGGCTCTGCATGAGCTCTGCTCCGGAGGCGGGCCTAGTAACAGAGGCCCAGGCCTGGAAGAGCGAGAAGGAAGGAAGAGGAGCGGAGAAGGCTCCAGGAACGAGGAACGAAGGGATCTCAGGGGTGCGGACGGGCGAGTCGCCACCGCACGCCCGAATCCACCTGCGTGGAGGGGTCAGGCCAAAGGGGGAGACCGGTCCCCGAAACTAGTGGAGGCAGGAAACGACCCTCAGCTAGAAACAGGAGGCTGTGACATTTTATGTGGCGCAGCCCTTCGCTACACCCGCTAGGAAGGCACCACATAGGGTCAGGGAAACTGGCGCCAAGTTTACCAAGAGGAGGCCCGAGGCAGCTGGACAGAAGGGTTGGTAAGAAAGGCCAGACAAAGGACACACAAAGGGGGTCCTGTGAAGCACTCCAAAGTTATCTGGGAGTTGTCTGAGCCCCTCACCTGGTGAGCACAGTACGACGTGGGCAGCCGTTACCTGCAGACGTGGTCTGGATAATAAGAACTGTGAGTAAAGGCCCTGGACTGCATCACTGACTCCGTGTCGTTACTGCTGCTGCCCTGCACCATCACCCCCATCCTCCGCATACACTGCCCTGAGGCTATACTCCTCTACGCTCTGCTGCACCCACAACACAAGCCTCAGCGGTCTGCCCTGGAGCGGCGGTTCACTCTGACCGCAATCCACGGGTGGCGTAGTCGGACATTTAAACATCAAAACCACATAAATAGTTCCGCCACTGGTTTGACCGCCCTGAGCCACGGAACCGGGTTGCCGCCACGGAGACTACAACCACCAGCATCCACCAAAAAGGGTCCGGCTCCGGGTGTCCCAAGGCCCAGGGGGCGCGTCAGAACATTTTCATCACCTTTCACAATCACCAATGGGACAAGGCAGGGATGTTCTCTGTCCCCTCTCTTATACATCCTAGTGACGGAGCACCTGCTCTCATCAATTCGCCATAACCCCAATATTAGGTGGATTGAGGTGGGAGGCACCGAGTACAAGTGCTCTCTATTTGCTGATGATGTCCTAGTATATATCACTCAATCACATATATCCATCCATGCTGTTATGGCTGAAATAGATCACTTTGTTACATGGTCAAATTTTAAAATCAATGCAGCGAAGTCTGAGGCCCTCGATGTCTCCCTCCCCAAATCCATATAGGATTCCATCCAGTCCAACTTTCCCTTTGCCTGGCCCTCACAGGGTATCAAATACTTAGGAATTCCTATTCATAGAGACCTCTCCCATCTATGTTATCTTAATTTTGGGCCCTTTATTGAACAACTCCATACAGACCACGGTTGGCAAGTTAGAACTGTAAGATTCACTACGTGAACCACTGGTGTTTTGTGGAAAAGCACATGTACACTGTGTTCCAAATTATTATGCAAAAAGTGTTTAGGAGTGATAAGGGAAGAATTTGTTTGTTTGTCAGTTAAACTCATTGATGGTGATGTGTGTCAGGGCTCTTTATATCACTGTAAGCAATTGCAGACACCTGTGCTAATTAGTTTGGCAGGTGTGTCCAATGAAAGGCAAGACTACTTAAGAAGGCTGTCTCACATTATTAAGCAGCCTACATTTTCTGCCAAAATGGGAAAGAAAAAGGATGTGTCGGCTGCTGAGAAGCAACAAATTGTGGAGTGTTTAGGTCAAGGCATGACTACAATCAACATTGTGCGATGATCAGGATGAAGTGTCTTGGCAATCAAGAAGTATGTAGCTGATTCACAGTACACACGTGTGCGTGCTGATAAGGGCAAATTGAGGACTCTTTCCTACAGGCAATTACGTCAGGTTGAAAGAGCAGCGGCAAAAAAGCCTTGTCATAGCAGCAGACAAGTTTTTGAAGCTGCTTGTGCCTCCAACGTCCCCCGAACAACAAGATGCAGGGTCCTTCAGAGGTTTGCAGCTGTGCATACGCCATCCTGTCGACCTCCTCTATCCACTTCACACAAGCAGAAACGGCTCCAGTGGGCCAAACATTACATGAAGACTGATTTCAAAACTGTTTTGTTCACGGATGAGTGCCGTGCAGCGCTCGATGGTCCAGATGGAAGGAGTGGAGGATGGCTGGTTGATGGACACCCCACGCAAACACGGCTACAGCGCCAACAAGGAGGAGGTGGAGTAATGTTTTGGGCTGGAATCATGGGGAGAGAGATTGTCGGCCCCTTTAGGATCCCTGAAGGCGCTAAAGATGAACTCCATAATGTATGTGGATTTTCTCAAACAGCACTTCCTGCCATGGTTCAAGAAGAAGAACCGTGTATTTCACAGCAAGATCATTTTTCTGCATGATAATGCACCATCTCATGCTGCACATAAAACATCTGCATCTCTGGCTGATATGGGCATAAAAGGGGACAAACTTATGGTGTGACCCCCATGCTCCCCTGACCTCTACCCCATTCAGAACCTTTGGAGCATCATTAAAAGGAGTGTCTATGATGGCGGGAGGCAGTTCACATCTAAGCAACAGCTCTGGGAGGGTATTCTGTCCTCATGCAAAACAATTGAAGCAGAAACCATCCAAAACCTGACAAATTCAATGGACGAGAGAGTTCAGAAGCTCCTTTCGAACAAGGGGTCCTATGTGAAAATGTAACATCACCTAGAATAAAGTTTTGAGTTGAAAACTGTTTGATTTCAGTTTCTAACAACCTGCTAATGCTTATAATTTCAAAAATGACCATTTTTTTGGTCTTTATTAAAATGAAAAGGTTGATCGAAAAGTTTGGGGGATCTAAGAGTGTGGCAACCCAGTAGTCATGATTACTTCGAATTCTGACAATATGAGGGTCATGCTGCAGGTAGTGCAGCAAGAAGGCACTTATGTGTCTTGCGCATCTCGGAGCCCCAAAATTATTTTCCGGGCTAGATGCAGCTAAAAATTATTATTAATTTTAAATCTGGTGAAGCTTTAGTATAGATGGCCTAATAGGATCAGTGCTGCACACTGCTACAAAGCCCAAATTATTTTCCAGTCAAGATACAGATAAACATGATTAGTAATTTTAAATCTGGTGGAGCTTATTATAGATGGCCTAATAGAATCAGTGCTGCACACTGCTACAAAGCCCAAATTATTTTCCAGCCAAGATACAGATAAACATGATTAGTAATTTGAAAGCTTAAAACGGTTGGTAGGGTGATTTTAACCAATCATCAAGCTTTTACTCTCCCCAGGATGACACAGGGGTAGAAAAGTCGTTTCGGATCCATGATTTGTTCATCTTTATGAACGTGAGTCTGTCTACATTATCAGTGGAGAGCCGCGTGCGCTTATCTGTCAGCACACCACCAGCAGCGCTGAACACACGTTCAGACAGAACGCTGGCTGCGGGGCATGACAAGATCTCCAAGGCGTAAGTGGCTAGCTCCGGCCATTTATCCAGATTGGAAGCCCAAAAAGAGCAAGGGTCCAGTGACACAGTCGTGGCTTCAATGTTTACTTGGAGATACTCCTGTACCATCGTCTCTAGGCGTTGACTATGTGTCAGACTTCTTGTCTCCTGTGGCCTTGCAAAGGATGGGCTAAAAAAGTGGTGAAATGATTCCGCAAAATTGATGTTACCAGCAGATACTGTGGTTCTGTTACGGTTTGAGTGCTGAACACTTGACGGTCCCACGGTTGGCAAGTTGGAACTGTGAGATTCACTACGTGCACCACTGGTATTTTGTGGAAAAGCACATGTAAGATTCTGCAACAGTCTCTGCTGATACTCCTGCATGCGTGCATCCCTTTCTATGGCAGGAATAATTTCTGCAAATTTACTTTTGTACCGGGGATCTAACAGTGTGGCAACCCAGTAGTCAGGATTATTTCTAATTCTCACAATTCGAGGGTCATGAGCACACAGCGACCGTGCCCTCTGCAGAAGGCCATCTAGTCTGGGATAGTGGGCTAAAAATTGCTGGACAACCAGGTTCAACACGTGAGCCATACAAGGCACGTGTGTGACATTGCCCCGGCGAAGGGCCGCACCCAGGTTTGCAGCATTGTCGCACATGGCCTTCCCTGGTTTCAGGTCCAGTGGAGACAACCATTCATGAAATTGGTTCTCCAGAGCTGACCACAACTCCTCAGCTGTGTGACTCACATTTCCCAGACATTTCAATGTAAAAACCGCCTGATGACGTTGAGCCCTACTGCCAGCATAGTAAGGAGGTGTACAGGATGCCTTCTGCGCAGTTAGAAAGCTTGTGGCATGACCAGACAGGCTTTGGGTGCAGGTGGAAGACCGAGAGGAGGTTGAGGAGGCAGAAGCAGTGGAGGAACTTTGACATAAAGAGGATTGACGCACAACTCGTGGGGACGGCAAGACTTGGACAGCAGCCCCTTGTCCTGCTGTCACCATAGTTACCCAGTGCCCAGTCAGCGACATGTAACGCCCCTGTCCATGCCTACTCGTCCAAGTGTCTGTGGTGAAATGCACCCTGTCACACACAGAGTTTCTCAAAGAAGCGGTGATGTTGTGTGCGACATGCTGGTGGAGCGCAGGCACACCTTTCTTTGAGAAGTAGTGCCGACTGGGCATCTGGTACTGGGGCACTGCGACGGACATAAGGTCTCGAAAATCCTCTGTGTCCACCAGGTGGAAAGGCAGCATTTCTGTAGCCAAGAACTTGCAGATGGTGAAATTCAACCTCTTAGCTTTCTCATTGCTAAGAGGAAATGGTCTTTTACTTGTCCACATCTGAGGGACTGAGGGCTGGCTATTGTGCTTAGACGGGGTTGATAAGGGTGTCCCCGGCAAACTGCCGGTCTGTGAGGAAGATGCAGGCGGACATGTTAGGTTGCCTTGATCCAAAGGTGGTGCTATCGATGTCGGACAGCGCTCAACACCAGCTGGTGTTACCACCTCCAAAGAAAATGATGACCTGCCAATCACGCTGGCTGTTGCGGGTAAAGAGGTGGCAGGTCTGCGCCCCAAAACAGGTGTGACTGCTGTCCCCCCAGCCAACAGCCTGAAACACCGTGTCTGCAAATTGAGATTCTTATTTGGCTTTTATCCTAAGTCATATTGCACGACTCGTTAAAGGGTCAATAGTGGCTTGTAGGATTGCTACTTCCAATAGGTGGTGCTATAGAGTTCAAGTTCCCTTTTTGTCTGAAGAAGCAATTTGCATATTCAATATGACTTGCGTTTATTTGTGAAAAAAATGGAAATTTGGAGAAAATGTTTAAACTTTGAATATTTATGTCCTTAAATTAGAGAGTTATGTTGCACAAGATGGATAACAAATAACATTTCCAACATGTCTACTTTACATCAGCACAATTTTTAAACCAATTTTTTTTTGTCAGGAAGTTATAAGGGTTAAAAATTGACCAGTGATTTCTCATTTTTCTAACACAATTTACAAAACCATTTTTTTACGGACCAATTCACGTTTGAAGTGACTTTGAGCGGTCTATATGACAGAAAATACTCAAAAGTGACACCATTCTAAAGATTGCACACCACAAAGTCCTCAAAACCTCATTCAAGAAGTTTATTAACCCTTCAGGTACTTCACAGTAAGTTATGCAATGTGGAAGGAAGAAATGAACATTTTACTTTTTTTCACAAAAATGTTACTTAAGCCCCAAATTTTTTATTTTCACGAGGGTAACAGGGGAAAATATACCTCAAAATTTGTTGTGCAATTTCTCAAGAGTACGCCGATACCATAAATGTGGGGTAAAACTACTGTTTGGACGCACGGCAGGGCTCGGAAGGGAAGGAGCACCGTTTGACTTTTTGAATGCAGAAATGGCTGGAATCAAGTGCGGACGCTATGTCGCATTTAGAGAGCCTCTGATGTGCCTAAACAGTAGAAACCTCCCATAAGTGACCCCATTTTGGAAACTAGACCACTCAAGAAATGTATCTAGATGTGTGGTGAGCCCCTTGAACCCCCAGGTGCTTCACAGAATTTTATAACGTAGAGCCTTGAAAATAAAAAATCCATTTTTTTCCTCTAAAATTTACTTTAGCCACAATTTTTTTTTATTTTCACAAGGGAAACAGAAGAAAATGGACATCAAAAATTTTTGTTCAATTTCTCCTGAGTACACTGATACCCCATATGTGGAGTAAAACTACTGTTTGGGCACCCGGCAGAGTCTGGAAGGAGCAGCCTTTGACTTTTTGAATGGAAAAATGGCATTAATCATGAGCGGACGCCATGTCGCGTTTAGAGAGACCCTGATGTGCCTAAACAGTGGAAACCTTCCACAAGTAACCCCATTTTGGAAACTAGATCCCTCAAGGAATGTATCTAGATGTGGGTGAGCACCTTGAACCCCCAGGTGCTTCACAGAAGTTTATAATGTAGAGTCGTGAAAATAAAAAATCGAATTTTTTCCTCAAAAATGTACTTTCGCCCCAAATTTTTTTATTTTCACAAGGGTAACAGGAAAAAAATTGACCCCAAAATTTGTTGTGCAATTGCTCCTGAGAACGCCAATATCCCATATGTAGGGGAAAACTATTGTTTTGGCGCATGGCAGGGCTCAGAAAGGAAGCAGTGACGTTTTGGAACGCAGACTTTGATGGAATGGTCTGTGGGTGTCATGTCCCTGATGTGCCTAAACAGTGGAAACACCCCACAAGTCACAATTTACCCCATTTTGGAAACTACACCCATCAAGTATTTTATCAAGCTGTATAGTGGGCATTTTGAACCCACAGGTACTACACAGAATTTGAAAACATTAGATCATCATATTGAAAATTTTCCTGTTTTTCATGAAAATTTAGTTTTAGACCCAAATTTGTAATTTTCACAATGGATAACAGGAGAAAAAAGACCTCATAATTTGTTATGCAATTTCTCCTGAACGCAATGATACCCCATATGTGGTCAAAAACTTCTGTTTGAGCACATGGCAGGACTAGGAAAGGAAAGATAGCTATTTGTCTGGAATAGATTGTGAATGCTTTGTCGCATTTGGAGAGCCCCTGACATGCGAAAACAGTAGAAACACCACATAAGTGACCCCATTTTGGAAACTAGTCCCCTCAAGGAATTCATTCAGTGGTGTACTACGCCTTTTTAACCTACAGGTGATTCACAAAACTTTATAACTTCCAGATGTGACAACAAAAAAAATATTTTTTTTCCACTAAAATACTGTTTTAGCACCAAATTTATAATTTACACGAGGGGTAATAGGAGAAAATGGAACCCATAATTTGTTATCCAATTTTTACCAAATACAGTAATACCCCATATGTGGTTGAACCCTATGGTTTGAGCACACAGCAGGGGTCGGATGGGAAGGAGCCCTACTTGGCTTTTAGAATGCAGATTTTCTTTTTAATAGATTGTGGGCTCCATTAGCTGAGCCCCTGGGGTGCCAGAACAGCAGAACCCCCCCCCCTTCCAGGTGACACCATATTGGAAACTTCACTGCCTAAGGAATTCATCTAGGGTTGTAGTGAGTATTTTGAACCCATAGGTGCCTCACACAATTTTATAACATTGGGAGGTGGAAATATGATATTTTTGTAGTAAAAATGTAATTTTTTTATTTGTTGCAAATTTGTCAAATACACAAGGGATAATAGGTCAAACTGGACCCAATAATTTATTGCGCAATTTCTCCCGAACATGGTGATGCCCCATATGTCATCAAAAATTACTGTTAGGCCACACGTCAGGGCTGAGAAGGAAGGAGCGCTGTTTGGCTTTTAAAGCACAGATTTTGTTAGAATAGTTTGCGGGCGACATGCAGAGCCCCGAATGTGTCAGAACAGTAGAAAAACTCCAAAAGTGACCCCATTGAAGAAACTGCACCTCTCAATGAATTCATCTACGGGTGCAGTAACTATTTTGTAACATCCACGCCAGTTTTTTTTCTGGAGAATTGCAAATATGCTAGTTTAGTGCCCATACATTGTGCCCCTATATATTGTTGTGCCCCCATACATTGTGCCCAGCTTGTGCTTCTTCAGACACACACCCTGTAAATTTTTAAGTGCATACTCCCCACTACACTAATGCTAAAGCCGTGGCCCGCTTACTGCGGTTTAGGCACTGTGGGGCTCAGAAAGAGGGGGACATTTGGATTTCGGAGGGCAGAATTCACTGGATTTTATTAGAGTGGGCGGGAGCCATGTTGCTTTTCCAGAGTGTTTGTTCTACCAGTAACCCCCTATACAGTGGGGAAAAAAAGTATTTAGTCAGCCACCAATCGTGCAAGTTCTCCCACTTATAAAAATGAGAGAGGCCTGTAATCGACATCATAGGTAGACCTCAACTATGAGAGACAAAATGAGAAAACAAATCCTGAAAATCACATTGTCTGATTTGGAAAGAATTTTTTTTCAAATTTTGGTGGAAAATAAATATTTGGTCAATTACAAAAGTTCATCTCAATTAGTGTTGAGCCACCCCCGTAGTGTTCGAGTTCGGTTCGGTTCGTCGAACACCCGTGTGTTCGCCGAACTGTTTGTCGAACTGTTCGTCGAACACCTTCGAACACCGTTAAAACCAATGGCAGGCAAACAAAAACACATAGAAACACATAGAAAACACCTTCAAAGGTGTCCAAAAGCTGACAAACTGCTCAGAAGACACAACTAACACATGGAAAAGTGACAAGTACATATAGTCATGCGAAAAGAAAAGAGGTGGAGGAGTAAAAGGAGGGGGAGACACAGATATAGGCATGTCATGCCCTTCTAAAATCCAAAAAGTGAAAAGCCGACACGTTCAGTCCGCTCCTGCCCGTGCCACCTCCGTGTCGCCGGGTTTGTGCCAGAGCCGCGGTGAACCCTGACGGCCAGCCCCCCTCTCCCAATACTGGTGCCTGTCCACTGGTGGGTCGAGCAAGCCCCCCTGTGGTGGAGGCAGCTCTAAGCTTTTAAATTTAAATTGTCTCTCTAATTTGAATAAATACACATTAAATCCATTTACAAGGATCTATTGGAGGGCAAGTCTCATGCCAGCAGCCGCGTAATTCCAGCTCCAGTAGCGTCCACTAAAGCTGCTGCAGTTAAAAAGCTTTTATATGGATCGAGCTCGGCTGTCCACCGCAAGGCATCCTACTGCCAGTCCGAGCCCCTATGCCTTGGGGTGCCTCCTGATGCTCTTCACTGAGTATCCCGTGGTCCCGAAGCATTTCCTTTGAAAAAATGAAGTGTCCAAACTACAGGTGGTGTAGCTTGCTTAACAGCCGGGATAATCCGCTGACTAGCAGACCCTGCTACTAGGCACAAAGTATTTCCTGGGCTAGATGCAGTTAAAAATTTGTAATTAGATACTCTCGTTGGATGCTGAGAAAGCATTCCATAGAGTCTCCTGGCACGCCATATATGATTCTCTTAAAAAGCTTGGGGTAGGGGTCTAGGGGACCCTTTTATAGCCAAAATCACGGCCCTGTATCGCAATACGTCACCTAGGCTGAAGATAAATGGAACTGTAGCACCCTGAGGGCTCGGTTGCTACAGAGGTATTGCACCTCACCCAGAGGTGTGATATCTCACTCTCAGGTAAGGATGTAGTGTGGATCAGGACCCGACACCTGCATGCATTACACCACATTGCCGTGGGGCAGGGCGACCAATATGCCCCTGAGATGGGCACGATAGTCCCTGTCCCTGGCTGGAGTGGGGGGAGGGAACACTGAGGAAGGGGAACCCTGTAGTGCAGGAGCAGGGAGGAAGCAGTTCCTGGGTGCATTGAGAAGGGAGTATAAAAGGTGGGCACCATCTTAGTTCAGTGCAGAGAAGTCTGAGCAGAAGTGGCAGGGAGCAGGGGCTCTGCATGAGCTCTGCTCCGGAGGCGAGCCTAGTAACAGAGGCCCAGGCCTGGAAGAGGGAGAAGGAAGGAAGAGGAGCGGAGAAGGCTCCAGGAACGAGGAACGAAGGGATCTCAGGGGTGCGGACGGGCGAGTCGCCACCGCACGCCCGAATCCACCTGCGTGGAGGGGTCAGGCCAAAGGGGGAGACCGGTCCCCGAAACTAGTGGAGGCAGGAAACGACCCTCAGCTAGAAACAGGAGGCTGTGACATTTTATGTGGCGCAGCCCCTCGCTACACCCGCTAGGAAGGCACCACATAGGGTCAGGGAAACTGGCGCCAAGTTTACCAAGAGGAGGCCCGAGGCAGCCGGACAGAAGGGTTGGTAAGAAAGGCCAGACAAAGGACACACAAAGGGGGTCCTGTGAAGCACTCCAAAGTTATCTGGGAGTTGTCTGAGCCCCTCACCTGGTGAGCACAGTACGACGTGGGCAGCCGTTACCTGCAGACGTGGTCTGGATAATAAGAACTGTGAGTAAAGGCCCTGGACTGCATCACTGACTCCGTGTCGTTACTGCTGCTGCCCTGCACCATCACCCCCATCCTCCGCATACACTGCCCTGAGGCTATACTCCTCTACGCTCTGCTGCACCCACAACACCAGCCTCAGCGGTCTGCCCTGGAGCGGCGGTTCACTCTGACCGCAATCCACGGGTGGCGTAGTCGGACATTTAAACATCAAAACCACATAAATAGTTCCGCCACTGGTTTGACCGCCCTGAGCCACGGAACCGGGTTGCCGCCACGGAGACTACAACCACCAGCATCCACCAAAAAGGGTCCGGCTCCGGGTGTCCCAAGGCCCAGGGGGCGCGTCAGAACATTTTCATCACCTTTCACAATCACCAATGGGACAAGGCAGGGATGTTCTCTGTCCCCTCTCTTATACATCCTAGTGACGGAGCACCTGCTCTCATCAATTCGCCATAACCCCAATATTAGGTGGATTGAGGTGGGAGGCACCGAGTACAAGTGCTCTCTATTTGCTGATGATGTCCTAGTATATATCACTCAATCACATATATCCATCCATGCTGTTATGGCTGAAATAGATCACTTTGTTACATGGTCAAATTTTAAAATCAATGCAGCGAAGTCTGAGGCCCTCGATGTCTCCCTCCCCAAATCCATATAGGATTCCATCCAGTCCAACTTTCCCTTTGCCTGGCCCTCACAGGGTATCAAATACTTAGGAATTCCTATTCATAGAGACCTCTCCCATCTATGTTATCTTAATTTTGGGCCCTTTATTGAACAACTCCATACAGACCACGGTTGGCAAGTTAGAACTGTAAGATTCACTACGTGAACCACTGGTGTTTTGTGGAAAAGCACATGTACACTGTGTTCCAAATTATTATGCAAAAAGTGTTTAGGAGTGATAAGGGAAGAATTTGTTTGTTTGTCAGTTAAACTCATTGATGGTGATGTGTGTCAGGGCTCTTTATATCACTGTAAGCAATTGCAGACACCTGTGCTAATTAGTTTGGCAGGTGTGTCCAATGAAAGGCAAGACTACTTAAGAAGGCTGTCTCACATTATTAAGCAGCCTACATTTTCTGCCAAAATGGGAAAGAAAAAGGATGTGTCGGCTGCTGAGAAGCAACAAATTGTGGAGTGTTTAGGTCAAGGCATGACTACAATCAACATTGTGCGATGATCAGGATGAAGTGTCTTGGCAATCAAGAAGTATGTAGCTGATTCACAGTACACACGTGTGCGTGCTGGTAAGGGCAAATTGAGGACTCTTTCCTACAGGCAATTACGTCAGGTTGAAAGAGCAGCGGCAAAAAAGCCTTGTCATAGCAGCAGACAAGTTTTTGAAGCTGCTTGTGCCTCCAACGTCCCCCGAACAACAAGATGCAGGGTCCTTCAGAGGTTTGCAGCTGTGCATACGCCATCCTGTCGACCTCCTCTATCCACTTCACACAAGCAGAAACGGCTCCAGTGGGCCAAACATTACATGAAGACTGATTTCAAAACTGTTTTGTTCACGGATGAGTGCCGTGCAGCGCTCGATGGTCCAGATGGAAGGAGTGGAGGATGGCTGGTTGATGGACACCCCACGCAAACACGGCTACAGCGCCAACAAGGAGGAGGTGGAGTAATGTTTTGGGCTGGAATCATGGGGAGAGAGATTGTCGGCCCCTTTAGGATCCCTGAAGGCGCTAAAGATGAACTCCATAATGTATGTGGATTTTCTCAAACAGCACTTCCTGCCATGGTTCAAGAAGAAGAACCGTGTATTTCACAGCAAGATCATTTTTCTGCATGATAATGCACCATCTCATGCTGCACATAAAACATCTGCATCTCTGGCTGATATGGGCATAAAAGGGGACAAACTTATGGTGTGACCCCCATGCTCCCCTGACCTCTACCCCATTCAGAACCTTTGGAGCATCATTAAAAGGAGTGTCTATGATGGCGGGAGGCAGTTCACATCTAAGCAACAGCTCTGGGAGGGTATTCTGTCCTCATGCAAAACAATTGAAGCAGAAACCATCCAAAACCTGACAAATTCAATGGACGAGAGAGTTCAGAAGCTCCTTTCGAACAAGGGGTCCTATGTGAAAATGTAACATCACCTAGAATAAAGTTTTGAGTTGAAAACTGTTTGATTTCAGTTTCTAACAACCTGCTAATGCTTATAATTTCAAAAATGACCATTTTTTTGGTCTTTATTAAAATGAAAAGGTTGATCGAAAAGTTTGGGGGATCTAAGAGTGTGGCAACCCAGTAGTCATGATTACTTCGAATTCTGACAATATGAGGGTCATGCTGCAGGTAGTGCAGCAAGAAGGCACTTATGTGTCTTGCGCATCTCGGAGCCCCAAAATTATTTTCCGGGCTAGATGCAGCTAAAAATTATTATTAATTTTAAATCTGGTGAAGCTTTAGTATAGATGGCCTAATAGGATCAGTGCTGCACACTGCTACAAAGCCCAAATTATTTTCCAGTCAAGATACAGATAAACATGATTAGTAATTTTAAATCTGGTGGAGCTTATTATAGATGGCCTAATAGAATCAGTGCTGCACACTGCTACAAAGCCCAAATTATTTTCCAGCCAAGATACAGATAAACATGATTAGTAATTTGAAAGCTTAAAACGGTTGGTAGGGTGATTTTAACCAATCATCAAGCTTTTACTCTCCCCAGGATGACACAGGGGTAGAAAAGTCGTTTCGGATCCATGATTTGTTCATCTTTATGAACGTGAGTCTGTCTACATTATCAGTGGAGAGCCGCGTGCGCTTATCTGTCAGCACACCACCAGCAGCGCTGAACACACGTTCAGACAGAACGCTGGCTGCGGGGCATGACAAGATCTCCAAGGCGTAAGTGGCTAGCTCCGGCCATTTATCCAGATTGGAAGCCCAAAAAGAGCAAGGGTCCAGTGACACAGTCGTGGCTTCAATGTTTACTTGGAGATACTCCTGTACCATCGTCTCTAGGCGTTGACTATGTGTCAGACTTCTTGTCTCCTGTGGCCTTGCAAAGGATGGGCTAAAAAAGTGGTGAAATGATTCCGCAAAATTGATGTTACCAGCAGATACTGTGGTTCTGTTACGGTTTGAGTGCTGAACACTTGACGGTCCCACGGTTGGCAAGTTGGAACTGTGAGATTCACTACGTGCACCACTGGTATTTTGTGGAAAAGCACATGTAAGATTCTGCAACAGTCTCTGCTGATACTCCTGCATGCGTGCATCCCTTTCTATGGCAGGAATAATTTCTGCAAATTTACTTTTGTACCGGGGATCTAACAGTGTGGCAACCCAGTAGTCAGGATTATTTCTAATTCTCACAATTCGAGGGTCATGTTGCAGGTAGTGCAGCAAGAAGGCACTCATGTGTGTTGCGCATCCAGGAGCACCAAGTCCCTGTTGTGTTGGTGGCGAGGTAACAATCATGCTTCCTTCCTCTGTCCTCTCCCCCCAACCTCGCACAACAGAAATGTGATCAAGGTCTCCCTCATCTGATGAGTCTTCCATCAGTTCGTCCTCCACTTCTTCCTGGGCTCCTGCACCTTCCTCACTAGTTTGGCTACTACCATGCGCCCTGGTAAAACCATCTCCCCCACCCTCACATGCCTGCCGCCTTGGTGCTGCCGACCGTCTGGACCTTGCAGATGTTAGCCCTTCCGCATACAACTCCTCCTCCTCTACTTCCTCCACCTCCTCTTGTGCCACCACCTGACTCCGAATTCTGTTTAACATGTGCTCCAGCATGTAAATCCCTGGAATAGTCATGCTGATAATGGCATCGTCAGCACTATACATCTTCGTCGCCATTTCAAAACTGTGCAGAAGGGTGCATAGGTCCCTGATCTGAGACCACTCCTCCAGCGTGATTTGCCCCACCTCTGGATCTCGTTGGCCCAGGCTATACGTCAGAACGTATTGCACCAGGGCTTGTCGGTGCTGCCACAGTCGCTGCAACATGTGCAGAGTTGAATTCCACCGGGTAGGCACATCGCATTTTAGCCGGTGAAGTGGCAGGCCCAACGACTTCTGTAGAGATGTAAGTCGCTGAGCTGCGGGATGCGAACGGCGAAAGTGAGCACACAGCGACCGTGCCCTCTGCAGAAGGCCATCTAGTCTGGGATAGTGGGCTAAAAATTGCTGGACAACCAGGTTCAACACGTGAGCCATACAAGGCACGTGTGTGACATTGCCCCGGCGAAGGGCCGCACCCAGGTTTGCAGCATTGTCGCACACGGCCTTCCCTGGTTTCAGGTCCAGTGGAGACAACCATTCATGAAATTGGTTCTCCAGAGCTGACCACAACTCCTCAGCTGTGTGACTCACATTTCCCAGACATTTCAATGTAAAAACCGCCTGATGACGTTGAGCCCTACTGCCAGCATAGTAAGGAGGTGTACAGGATGCCTTCTGCGCAGTTAGAAAGCTTGTGGCATGACCAGACAGGCTTTGGGTGCAGGTGGAAGACCGAGAGGAGGTTGAGGAGGCAGAAGCAGTGGAGGAACTTTGACATAAAGAGGATTGACGCACAACTCGTGGGGACGGCAAGACTTGGACAGCAGCCCCTTGTCCTGCTGTCACCATAGTTACCCAGTGCCCAGTCAGCGACATATAACGCCCCTGTCCATGCCTACTCGTCCAAGTGTCTGTGGTGAAATGCACCCTGTCACACACAGAGTTTCTCAAAGAAGCGGTGATGTTGTGTGCGACATGCTGGTGGAGCGCAGGCACACCTTTCTTTGAGAAGTAGTGCCGACTGGGCATCTGGTACTGGGGCACTGCGACGGACATAAGGTCTCGAAAATCCTCTGTGTCCACCAGGCGGAAAGGCAGCATTTCTGTAGCCAAGAACTTGCAGATGGTGAAATTCAACCTCTTAGCTTTCTCATGGCTAGGAGGAAATGGTCTTTTACTTGTCCACATCTGAGGGACCGAGGGCTGGCTATTGTGCTTAGACGGGGTTGATAAGGGTGTCCCCGGCAAACTGCCGGTCTGTGAGGAAGATGCAGGCGGACATGTTAGGTTGCCTTGATCCAAAGGTGGTGCTATCGATGTCGGACAGCGCTCAACACCAGCTGGTGTTACCACCTCCAAAGAAAATGATGACCTGCCAATCACGCTGGCTGTTGCGGGTAAAGAGGTGGCAGGTCTGCGCCCCAAAACAGGTGTGACTGCTGTCCCCCCAGTCACAGAGGATGAAGAGGCCGCGGATGCACAAGATATGGCAGACGGCGGTTGGCCCTGCCGGCTAGGCCGCATTGTAGCACACTGAGCTTCCCACTGCAACTTATGCTTCATGTCCATGTGCCGGTTCATGCATGAAGTACTCAAACTATGTATTTTTTGGCCTCTACTTAGCTTTTGCTGACAAATGTTACAGATAACACGAGTTGGGTCATCTTTATCTATCTGAAAAAATGCCCAGGCTATGCAAGGCTTAGCACCCATGCGACCTGAAGAGCCACCACAACTTGTGGTGAGAGGCAGAGTTGTGTTTGAGGATGCAGTTGTTGACGTGCTTCCAGTACTACGTCTCTGTCCAGGAAGGCGCAACCTGACCTCGTCATCACTAGCATCTTCCTCCACCTCCTCTGCTGACCTCATCTCTTGGCTGACTGTGGGTTGACAGTAAGTGGGATCTCCAACCTCATCATCATCACCCTGTGCGTTATCACACCCGTCGTCCTCAGAGCCAACCTGTTCCTGCCCTGACAAAAAACTAAAGTTGTCGCTCCAATCAGGTATTTGAATCTTATCATCATCTTCCTCATTGTCTCCACCAACAGGAGTTACAGTTTGGGAATGAGGGTCTACATTATGGTCAGAACCTTCTGCGTCTGGTCCTGGATCCGACTCATAAAGATTCTGGGCATCAGTGCAGATCATTTCCTCGTCTGGATTCACAGAAGCGCTGGAGTCGACCTCTGATTCCCAGGCTATAGTATGAGTAAACAGCTCTGCAGACTCAACCATCTGTTCTACCTCATACTCAGACGGGCAGCTGGAGATTTGGGAGCTGTGAGGAAGCAAGTGCGATTGGGGTGACACCTTTGAGGACTGGAGTATTTGTGATGTTGAAGTTGATGTGGAGGAGAGCCCACTTAAAGGAGCACTTGATATCCGTTGAAGCACCTGCTGTTTTTGTGCCTCATCTGGAATTTGTAGCGATTGGCGTGGCCGTAAGAAAGGGATCTTATCACATTGTCCGCTAAAAGAAGTAGACATTTTAGTTTGGCTGGAAGATGGTCTTTCTTCTGCAGATGTTACTGTTGCTTTAACACCTACCCCACGGACACAACCTTTTTTCCCCTTCCCAACACGCCTATTCCCCTTTCCACCAGCAGCAGGCCTTTTTCCACTCATTTTGGTGGTTAACTAATTAACAACTCTGGAGTTGTTTGCACAAAAAAACAATGGATGGGAACCGAGCAGAGCTGAGTGGCCAAACTGTGGTATTAGGCCAAAACTATTGGCTGGGTTAGATGCAGAAAAAAATTATATTCAATTTGCAACCTGATGGAGGTCAGTATAGATGGACTAATAGAGAAAGTCCCACACACTGCTAGAAGGCCAAATATTTTTTCAGAGCTAGATGCAGAAAAAAATATATTCAGTTTGCAACCTGATGGAGGTCTGTATAGATGGATTAATAGAACAAGTCCCACACACAGCTAGAAGCCCAATATTTTTTCAGAGGTAGATGCAGAAAAAAATATATTCAGTTTGCAACCTGATGGAGGTCAGTATAGATGGACTAATACAACAAGTCCCACACACAGCTAGAAGCCCAATATTTTTTCAGAGGTAGATGCAGAAAAAAATATATTCAGTTTGCAACCTGATGGAGGTCTGTATAGATGGACTAATGCAACAAGTCCCACACACAGCTAGAAGCCCAATATTTTTTCAGAGGTAGATGCAGAAAAAAATATATTCAGTTTGCAACCTGATGGAGGTCAGTATAGATGGACTAATACAACAAGTCCCACACACAGCTAGAAGCCCAATATTTTTTCAGAGGTAGATGCAGAAAAAAATATATTCAGTTTGCAACCTGATGGAGGTCTGTATAGATGGATTAATAGAACAAGTCCCACACACAGCTAGAAGCCCAATATTTTTTCAGAGGTAGATGAAGAAAAAAATATATGCAGTTTGCAACCTGATGGAGGTCAGTATAGATGGACTAATACAACAAGTCCCACACACAGCTAGAAGCCCAATATTTTTTCAGAGCTAGATGCAGAAAAAATTATATTCAATTTGCAACCTGATGGAGGTCAGTATAGATGGACTAATAGAATGATGCTATGCCCAAAAGATTTTACTTCACTAGGTGCAGTAAAAAAATTGGTATTCTATACACAGGTGGTATATCTTGCAACACAGATAGGCTACTCCACTGACTAACACACTCTGCAATAGGCCAAAAAGGATTAGTTTTGCTAGATTCAGCCAAATGCTGTGAAAAAAACTTGCACAGCACTGGCACAGACCTGCCTGGCAAAAACTGATAGGAACTGATTTAACCTAGTCCTGAAAAGGACTCCAATTACAATTAGTCTTTACTCCCACAATCTATCTATTTAAGAGCACAGACCTGCCTGATAAAAGTCGTAGGAAATGCTGTAACCTAGTCCTTAAAAGGACTGCAATCACAACTATTCCCTACTCCCAAGCTATCTGTAGATTTGTGTGAAAATTGGCTTGAAATTAACAAAGTATAGCGCACACAGCAACAGCGGTGCCGTCTAACACGCAGCTGCAGCAGTGAGAAAATGGTGGCGACCGGGAAAATGGCTTGGTCTTATAGGGCAAGGACATGTGACATACACTGCCAATGACACATGCCCTTGCTTGTGTGAAAAAAAGCACTTCGCTCCGTGTGTGCGCTGCTGATAGGCTGACAGATTGCACCTCCCCACTGTAAATGCGGGAAAGAGAAAAAAAAAATGGAGATCTTCATTGTTCCTGCAGAGATCCATCCCCTGCCCCTCCCCCCACCCCGCTGTACACTCAAACTGCGTATTAACATTAATTTTCATCATTACTGAGAAAAAATCCAGTTATGATTTTGGTGCACGAACAGTTATCGAACATAACCTCGAACAGCCGAATTTTTCTCAAATTGTTCGTGTTCGCCGAACGGCTCGAACACCGCCCAAAACAGCTCGAATTTGAGATTGGCGAACAGTTCGAGTAGAACAACGCTCATCTCTAATCTCAATACTTTGTTATATATCCTTTGCTGGCAATGACAGAGGTCAAAAGTTTTCTGTAATTCTTCACAAGGTTGGTGTGTCACCCTGACCTGGATGCCACAAGTGTAATTAAAGCTGTGTCTGAGAGCAAGGGGGAGGTTCTCTAGTCAGGGGAACATTAGCATGCAATGCCTCCTGTCTCAGGCCAGTAGGGGGAGCTGGCTGCCCCTATAAAAGCTGGTACTGAGGGCAGGGTTAGAGAGAGCTGGACGACCTGCCTCAGCACTGAGAGGTGTCCCAGAGCAGGGACAGAAAGTTGCACTGCACCTAAGAGGAAGTGTTTCAGGAGGAGAGCCACAAGCCAGAGACAAGAGGCGAAGAGAGCCTGTCTTGGCAGATAACAGACTTAATCTACCAGACTTTGGTGTCTGAGGCTGGGAGGATTCTACATCCTCCAGCAGATAACCAGTCCGCAAGGGACTGTATATTCCTTGGCCTAAGAAGCCTGGAGGCCCTGCCACAACAGAAGGGACCAGCAGAGCCGTACAAGGCTGGGAGCAGAAAGGAACCCACGTCGCAGGCCATACAGGCGAGAATACACGGAAAGCTCGGAAACGTGGGCTGTTACTCTATAAGGAGGGGATAGCCAGAAGGAGCGCAGAAAGCACGGTAGGCCTACACCCTCACCCTGACCAGGGCCAATTTCCCCGTTGCTCTCAGACATCCAGGTCCCCTCCTAGCCGGGACTGTTTATGGGTCAGTTTACCTGTTTTAGTAAAGACCCTGGACTGCAACTTGTTGTCTGTGTGCTCCTTGCTCCTCCAGCACTATCAGCACCGGGACTCTCACTACCATCACTCCCACCATCCACTACACTGCCCTGGGGCCGCACTCTTCCCGTGGGGAGTCACACCATCCCAGCTGCATATATCATCAGCCCCAGCGGTCTGCCCTGCAGCGGCGGTTCCTAATAACCGCAATCCACGGGTGGCGTAGTCGGACATCTCTTAAAACATCTAAAAGTCTGCCACTGGTCTGACCACCCTGAGCCACGGGACCGGGTCGCCACTACTACCCCCATCGTCTCCCTATCGCCCGGTTCCGAGTGCCCCACGGCTCAGGGGGCGAGTCAGCTTTGGCATAGTCGGCAGGATTTCGTGCCCGCAACCACCGGGTACTGCGTGCCTGAAAAAGACTTTTGTAACTTACCTGTGGCGAAGTTTCCCGCCGTCCGGAGTCGTTTCCCGCCATCCGGAGCCGATTCCCGCCATCAGACGCCATCTTGGACCGTTTCCCGCCGTCTTCTGCCGTCTTCCCGCCATCCGCAGCTGTTTCCCGCCATCGGACGCCATCTTCAGGACGCCGCGCGGGAAGAAGAGGGGCGTGGACGTCAAAACCGCGCGAGATCCGAAGCTCCGCCCCACGCACCGACGCTGCGCAAGGTCCTGGAAGGGAGAGAGAGCGACGCTGACGTCATCAGGACGCGACGCCAGGTCCTCGTCCATAGCAGCAGCAGCGGAGCCGCGGCCTACAGAAGAGGATCGTCGGAAGGTAGGCCACGCTTAACTAGGGGGGAGGAAGATGTCGGACACAGAGTCGCCCACTACCACCAACGCAGCTGCAGCAGCAGTGATGCCCTTTTCCCTGCCCTACATCCCTGGAGCGGCCTGGCTGCCCAAATACTCAGGGGAACCCCATGCCCTAACTGACTTCAAGGAAAGGCTATACAGTTTGTTCCACGTTTACCCCCTGACAGAGGAACAGAAGGTCAGCATATTAACAGGGCAGTTAACTGGCGCAGCCCAGCGGGAGGTAAAATCATGGCCCACTGAGGAGAAAAGGACTGTGAAGGGTATTCTGGCCCGGCTGCGGGTTACCTTTGACACACGTACCTCCGCTGAGATTAAAATGAGGTTCTATGGATGTAAGCAGAGGGCACAGGACAGCATCAGAGATTATGCCCTAAATTTGCAGGAAGCCTTGAGGGCTATTCAACAAACTGACCCTGGCAGTGTGCAGGAAACGGATAAGCTGCTAACAGAACAATTCATAGAAGGTCTGCTGTCTAGCGCCCACAGGGCCCAACTGCGCCTCATGTTCTTTCAGAACCCCGACCTGACCTTTGCCCAATTTAAGGACAGGGCCATAAGGGTGCTCTGTGAATCTGCAACCAGTGGCGCTATAAACCCCCGGCGCCCTGCTCTCACCTACCACCAGGAGGCGGTGCCCTCCTCTATGGACCCCGTGGGGGCTGATGCACAGGCCCTGAACCAAGCCCCGTCGAAAGACCTGCACCACCAAGTCCAGGAGCTGACCAGGAGCGTCGCGGCGTTGACCAGGACCGTCCAGGTGTTACAAGTGGACCCGTCAAGACCCATCGAGCTGGCTTCAAGTCCGGAGGATGTCCCGTGGCGTCGACAGAGGAGGATCCCGTCGTTCCGAGGGAGGCCCACAGACCGCTACGCAGAGGATGGACAGCCCATTTGCCGTCGATGCAACCAGCCCGGACACATTTCCAGGTACTGTAATTTAAACGGGTCCAACCTGGGGCAGAGGGCCAACCCCTAGGCATAAGATCACCAGGCCCTTACAATTGGCGTAATAAGTACGTTGGGGGGCGCCCGGTTTTACCCGTGGTGCTGGACGGTATCCCCATGAGCGCCTTGCTGGATACTGGGTCACAAGTAACCACTATCCCTTATGTACTTTTTAAGCAGTATTGGACTGATGCTGATATCACACGGTATCCAGACAGTAACTTGAGCATCATCGCCAGTAATGGCTTACCCGTGCCGCAGATGGGGTTCAGGGAGATGGCCATAAAAATTGGTAAAGTTGAACTACCGGCACAGGGAGTAATTATTGTGGACATTGACCGACGTGAAAGTCACCCTAAAATAACTGTGGGTACTAACGTAATTGAAAATTGTCTTTCAGAGGTAATTGTAATCTTACAACAGGTGGCGGTGAATGCTAGTTCCAGCCAACAGAGAGTCCTCAACAAGGAGATAAAAGCCCTGATGAGACGGCAGCAGGTAGAACTGTCTGGTGGTGAGATCGGTAGCGTAAGAATGAGTGACCCATTCCCCATTTCCATGCCTCCCAAAAGTGAAATGATGATCTGGTGTCGGACTGCAATCGGGTTGAGAGGTAGAGACTACCAAGCCATGGTAGAACCCGTGTACTCAGACAGCAGGCCCACCATTTTGACAGCCCGGGGGGTGGTTGATGTCCGTCATGGGAGGGTGCCCGTCCGCATACTCAACATTGGGGAGAGGGAAGTACACTTACCCAGGTACGCTACACTCGCCAAACTGTTGTCGAACACAAAGCTATCAGGGCCGTGGAACCCTTGCCTCCATCTCCACAGGCGGAGGGTAATGGCTCCCAGAAACAAAAGGAGGACTGGTGCCAGAAACTCCACGTGGGTGCTGACTCCACTCCCCTGCACCAAAAACAAGGAGTCTACCGGGTGGTACAGGAGTACGAGAGAGTCTTTAGTAAGCACCCGCTAGACTTCGGCAGAGTAAAGGGGATAGAACACCACATCCCCACAGGGAGCCACCCACCAATAAAAGAGAGGCACAGACCTGTACCCCCTGCACATTATCAGAACGCCAAGGGCATGCTAAGAGAAATGAAAGAAGCTGGGGTCATTAGAGACAGCTGTAGCCCCTGGGCAGCCCCCTTGGTTCTCGTGAAAAAGAAAGACGGCACCATGAGAATGTGCGTGGACTATAGACAAATCAACCGTATCACCCACAAAGACGCATATCCGCTGCCTAGAATAGAGGAGTCTTTAGCCGCACTAAAATCTGCTAACTTCTTTTCTACTTTGGACCTTACTAGCGGGTACTGGCAGGTTCCTGTGGCAGAGGCTGACAAGGAGAAGACCGCCTTCACCACCCCGATGGGACTGAGTGAGTTCAACTGTATGCCCTTCGGGCTCTGCAACGCACCAGGGACCTTCCAGAGGCTGATGGAATGCTGTCTAGGGCACTGAAACTTCGAGACGGTCCTCCTTTACCTGGACGACGTGATCGTCTATTCGAAGACCTACGAGGACCACCTAAAGCACCTGGCCGAGGTGTTCGAAGCCCTGGCAGGCTATGGCCTGAAGGTGAAACCATCGAAGTGTCACCTGCTGAAACCAAAGGTCCAGTACCTAGGGCACGTGGTAAGCGCGGAAGGAGTGGCCCCCGACCCTGACAAGGTCACGGCAATCAAGAGCTGGCCAAGCCCCTCAAACATCAAAGAGGTGAGACAGTTTCTCGGGTTGGTAGGCTACTACCGAAGGTTCATCCCCGGGTTCACTAAGATGGCAGCTCCTATGCAGGACCTCCTGATCGGACAGTCTAAGTCCAGAAGTCAAAAGCCACCCTTCAAGTGGGATAAACCAGAAGAGGAGTCCTTCCGCAAGTTGAAGATGGCCCTCACGGGGGATGAGATCCTGGCCTACCCTGATTATGGCCAGCCTTTTATTCTCCACACGGACGCCAGTAATGTGGGACTGGGAGCCGTACTGTCCCAAAACCAACAGGGCAGAGAAAGGGTGATCGCGTACGCCAGCCAGAAGCTGAGACCCACCGAGAGGAACCCGGAGAATTACAGCTCCTTCAAGCTAGAATTCTTGGCGGTGGTGTGGGCCGTGACGGAACGCTTCAAGCATTACCTGGCCTCTGCAAAGTTCACCGTGTACACGGACAACAACCCGTTGACACACCTGGACAATGCAAGACTGGGTGCCCTGGAACAGCGGTGGATGGCCCGTCTCTCCAACTATGACTTCGTGATCAAGTACCGGGCAGGCAAAACCAACGCCAACGCGGACGCCCTATCAAGGATGCCTCACTTACCTGAAGGTGACGAAGACCCAGAAGAGCTGGAGGAGGTAGAACTCCCCGCGTTTCACCGGTATGGAGCCGCTCAACACTCTCACCGCGTGAAGGAGGAGGATCTAACAATTGTGATGATGAATCCCCTACCTCACCACAGCTGGGCCGAGACCCAAGATAGTGACCCTGCAGTCCGCCTGGTGAAAGACCTGCTGACCCAGGAAGATGCCCGCCTAGAACCAGATGCCCCAGAGGAAGCCAAGCAGCTATGGAAGGAGAACAGCAAGCTGTTCCTCTACGAAGGCAAGTTGTGCAGAAGGATTGTCAACCACCGGGCGCACGAGCTGACCTGGCAAGTCGTGGTCCCAAGGCGGGATGCAGCTATGGTCCTGGGGGCTTACCATGACCGAGCGGGACACTTCGGTTGGAAGAAACTGGAGTTCCTGCTAAGAGGAAGGTTCTTTTGGGTCGGCATGAGAGGAGCTGTAGAAAAATGGTGCAGAGACTGTGGCCCTTGTCACCTGAGGAGGAAGGACCGTGCCAGCCAGAAGACACCCTTGAGGCCCATCGTCACCACGCAGCCTCTTGAGCTCGTAGCTCTGGACCATGTCAAATTGGCTCCAAGCCGGTCTGGATACATCTATGCCCTGACAATCGTGGACCACTATTCCTGTTTTCTAGTGGTGGTCCCGGTAAAGGACTTGACAGCCCAAACAGCGGCCAGAGCCTTCCAGCAATATTTCTGCCGTCCACACGGGTATCCGGAACAGGTCCTGACAGACCAGGGTCCAGCGTTCGAGGCTGAAATCTTCCAGGAGTTCTGCAACCTCTATGGCTGTAAGAAGATTCGTACAACGCCTTACCACCCCCAAACCAACGGGATGTGTGAGAAGATGAACAATATAGTCATTGATCTCCTGAAGAAGTTGCCCCTGGAGGAACGCAGCCTGTGGCCAGAAAAACTGCCGGACCTGATAGACCTATACAACAATATCCCGGTGAATGCTACAAACTGCACCCCGGCTTACCTGATGCGAGCTAGACCAGGTAAGCTGCCCGTAGACCTGGAGATGGGAGTCCTAATACCTGAAGACACCTCCCCAGATGCGGACTGGGATACGGAAAGGCAACTGCAGTACAAGAAGGTACAGGAGAGTGTGGAGAAGAGCCTGGCCCAGGTGAGAGAGAGGCAAGAAAAACTCTTCAATCAACACGCCCCTGCTGGTCCCCTAGAACCTGGTGAGCAAGTCCTGAAGCGGAAGAGAAGGCTACATAAGTTGGACGACCAGTGGGAAAGGGAACCCTACACCGTACTGCAGTCTGACCACGACAACGCAAAGGTGTGCGTAATCACCAAGGACGGAGGAGAAACCACTAGTGTCGTCTCCAGAGACCACCTCAAAAGGTGCCCCGAGCAACTCCGTAGTGCAGAAGAGGATCAGAGTGACCTTGAACCCGCAGAGGACAAGGAAGAAATGATCAGCACCGTTCTCGGAGAGTTCCCTCAGTCCTGGACTCGCATAAATGATGCTATAGTGGTACCCGTCCTGCATTTCCTGCAACCGGCACAGCAACAACCAACACCAGAGCCGGAAGGTGAAGAGGAGCAAGCGGTTCCAGAGGCAGAAGAGCCTGTACCAGCAGCCCAGGAGAGTCAACCCTCTGCTGACAGTGAGCCTGCCATGCCTGCGGTAAGCCAAAGGACCCGCAGACAGCTGCCTGCCCTACCTGTACACCCAGCTGGTAGCTGTACCCCTAACGCTAGTGGGGAAAGCCAGGTCAGTCCACCACCAGACAGTGGGCTAAGGAGGTCAACCAGGAGCACAAAGGGGCAGATACCCGCTCGCTGGAGAATATAGAGCGCGCTAAACTTGTAAATAACCCTGTTACCAAATGTTGAATTGTTTGCCAAAGTTACATGCATGTTTGGTAATTCTGTGTTTCAGTTTCTTGCAGCTACCGTAAGGACTCAAAGGTTATGGACTTTTTATAACCAGGACCTTGTATGGACTGCGTTCGGAGCCTAACCCAGGAATGAACTAAGACTGTGAAGGACTTGGGGTAGGACAGATCCCCACCTGGTTAAGGCTCCCCTTTGTATTGGTGATATGGACACCCGGTCACAGACCACACTGTGACCTTAAGAACTCAATCTGTGCGTCGTCTGTCTGTTAATTTTTTATGGTTATGCATATTGTCTTTGTTTATTGTTTAGTCCCGGAGTACTAAATTTCACTAGGGGGGAATGTGTCACCCTGACCTGGATGCCACAAGTGTAATTAAAGCTGTGTCTGAGAGCAAGGGGGAGGTTCTCTAGTCAGGGGAACATTAGCATGCAATGCCTCCTGTCTCAGGCCAGTAGGGGGAGCTGGCTGCCCCTATAAAAGCTGATACTGAGGGCAGGGTTAGAGAGAGCTGGACGACCTGCCTCAGCACTGAGAGGTGTCCCAGAGCAGGGACAGAAAGTTGCACTGCACCTAAGAGGAAGTGTGGCAGAAGGAGAGCCACAAGCCAGAGACAAGAGGCGAAGAGAGCCTGTCTTGGCAGATAACAGACTTAATCTACCAGACTTTGGTGTCTGAGGCTGGGAGGATTCTACATCCTCCAGCAGATAACCAGTCCGCAAGGGACTGTATATTCCTTGGCCTAAGAAGCCTGGAGGCCCTGCCACAACAGAAGGGACCAACAGAGCCGTACAAGGCTGGGAGCAGAAAGGAACCCACGTCGCAGGCCATACAGGCGAGAATACACAGAAAGCTCGGAAACGTGGGCTGTTACTCTATAAGGAGGGGATAGCCAGAAGGAGCGCAGAAAGCACGGTAGGCCTACACCCTCACCCTGACCAGGGCCAATTTCCCCGTTGCTCTCAGACATCCAGGTCCCCTCCTAGCCAGGACTGTTTATGGGTCAGTTTACCTGTTTTAGTAAAGACCCTGGACTGCAACTTGTTGTCTGTGTGCTCCTTGCTCCTCCAGCACTATCAGCACCGGGACTCTCACTACCATCACTCCCACCATCCACTACACTGCCCTGGGGCCGCACTCTTCCCGTGGGGAGTCACACCATCCCAGCTGCATATATCATCAGCCCCAGCGGTCTGCCCTGCAGCGGCGGTTCCTAATAACCGCAATCCACGGGTGGCGTAGTCGGACATCTCTTAAAACATCTTAAAGACTGCCACTGGTCTGACCACCCTGAGCCACGGGACCGGGTCGCCACTACTACCCCCATCGTCTCCCTATCGCCCGGTTCCGAGTGCCCCACGGCTCAGGGGGCGAGTCATTGGCACACACTGTTGCTGGTATGTTGGCCCATTCCGCCATGCAGATCTCCTCTAGAGCAGTGATGTTTTGGGGCTGTCGCTGGGCAACACGGACTTTCAACTTCCTCCAAAGGTTTTCTATAGAGTTTAGATCTGGAGACTGGCTAGGACACTCCAGGACCTTGAAATGCTTCTTACAAAGCCACTCCTTCGTTGCCTTGGCGGTGTGCTTGGGATCATTGTCATACTGAAAGACCCAGCCAAGTTTTATCTTCAATGTCCTTGCTGATGGAAGGAGGTTTGCACTCAAAATCTCACGATACATGGCCCCATTCATTGAGGTATTAGTCAATATTTTAGCCAAAATACGCAAGCTCGTAACCCACGTCAAGGGTCCTGATGCTTACGAGTCCCTTTTGACCAAAATATTAACTAATACCTCATATATTATATATATGCATTTTTGCACTTTTTTATTCCAGGGTGCAGCCAGGCCCATTAGTGCTGGCATTGTAAACTGGGGTGTCTGTTCCCATGGGGTGCACTTGGATAGTACCGGGCAGCACGCCTAATCTAATAGTATGGGCGTACCTAATAGGCTGTAAGCCAGATACTGTGCACTACCCAAGTGTGAACAGCACCCTATACAAGCCTTTTTGTGTGCAATTCAAATACCAAGCAGTCACCCCCTCCATGAAATGGTAGGTTGTGAGTGATTGTTTCATTAGTATTTTGCACCTGTGTAGCCGCCATCTTTATATGGGTTTGCTGCACCCTGGTAGTGCAGTTAGGTCTGAAGATCTGAGCAGGTAAATACTGCTGCTTAATTTGCTGTGTTTTTTACCCTTAATGACTGGCGTGAAAAGGCATATCGCCGTTCGTTAAGGGGTTAAAAAAAACTGCAAATGATGAATCTGGGGCATAATGTGAGGGCACACTGCAGTAAGTAAATAATCGTTATCAGTATGGTGTAAATCAACTCACTGAGCAGATTTGATTGTGTTTACATTTTTGTGCCATTTTCCCCATTGATGTGGAAAAGAAGAAGAAGAAGGAAGAAAACTTCATGTAAAAATGCAGCACAACATATATGAGTAAGGCTATAACAGGTGCAGCAATTTCTGTGATATAAAATTAGTATGTCCTCGGAATATCATGTTAGAAGAAAGGTCGTTGCCTGACATGAGAATGGGAGCAAGAAGTGCTGACCTTAATCACAGGCTTTATATATTGCAAGTCAGCACAACCAATATTGAATTTACCTTCAGAATCAAGTAGGCCTGCTTAAAAATTCTCAGCCAGATCTGTAAGTTAATGACTATGTCAACACTTTAATGACATGGGCTGTTATAGGGGCTTGGGTGAAGATACCAATGGTTGTCTTGTCACGTTTCCTGTGACAGGCAATCTGTTTTACAATAACGTTGGTTGCTTTTGTTATGTTTGGGTGAATATTTACACAGGAAGCAGTAGTATATTTTGCTATTCTTTTATTTCGTTTATCATAATTGATAATTACTGTATATACATAGCATCTCACTGGAAGGATATAACAACTTTCAGTGACTTGCTTGACAGCTGTCCTTAGACGTGCTTTACTGCATTGTGCACAGTTCAAAAATTTACTGTAATTTACACAAAAAATTGCCGTAGATGCAGGGGTGAATTAAGAGTAGTCAGGGCCCCGGGCAGTTTAGAGTGTGTGGCCCCGCAGAACTCAATGTATCACGTGACATGTTACATGATTCCCTTGAGAGATCATGTAATAAGTCCCGTGATTAACACACACATGTGCTTTGGTGCACATCTGCAGATACAAAATTGCTATTTTTTTCCCTTCTGTGCAGCACTATACATAACATAGCGCCAGCATTGCCAACTGTCCACAAATTACAGGACAGTCCGTAAAAATAGGGAACTTTTTTGCCTTGTCCGTAAAAAAAAGTTTAAGATGTCCTTGTTTTTTTTGAAGCTGAAGAAACTGGTACAGATTGTTTTGACTGTAATTATCATCATTTTACGGTTTACTTTAAAGTGAATTCAGCTGATGTCTACATATCAGAATTATGGGCTGTATGTCATATATCACTTATAGTAATTTATTATGGTTTTCCAATGTGCTCATAAAAAATATTGTCTGTTCGTGATTTTTTGATAAGCTGTCCAGAAAAAATAAAAAGTCAACTTGGCAACCATGTATAGTGGTATACATAATAGAGGATAATATGTAATAAGAAACAGCACTATATATATAAAAAGTGGACCTTATATAATACAGAATGGCGATATATATAACAAGTGGACGTTATATAATACAGGACGGCGCTATATATAACAAGTGGATGTGATATAATACTGGACAGCGCTATATATAACAAGTGGACATGATATAATACAGTACGGTGCTATATATAACAAGTGGACATGATATAATACAGGACGGTGCTATATCTAACAAAAGGGAATGCTATATAATAAGGGACTGCACTATACATAACACAACAGGTAATGCTATATAATAAGGGAAGAATTGCTCAGACTGTTTAAACAGACAGGCTATATTAAATAACTGCCGATCGGTAATGGTTTACTGATTAGTGGTCGTTTCCTGCCGCCGGTCGGTCCGTGCAAATGTACCCCTATACAGTACCACATACAAAATAAATATTTACATCCAATAACTTAACGCTGATGTCTCATTTAATTACAGCTATTTTCTTCTTCATCTTGTCAAACCTTCTAGTTGATGTCCTAATGCCAGGACTCGTTCACTGCAGTTTGCCGCACTGATTGTCGTGCCCCTCTAGCTTTCATTTCAGGTACACTAAGAGTTCAGCATCATATTGATTTGGCCATGGAGTGAGTGATATGGCTATTTCTCCAAAGTATCCCAGGGTCCGTTTTCAACGCGACAACACTAGGCCACATGTTGCTTGTGCTACCATGAGCAGCCCGTGTGACCTAAAGGTGCTATCATGACCTAGAGCACCTCTCAACTTGCCTCCCATCTTGCACATATGAGATATCATTCATCATCAATTGCAAAGAGAGCTGTCAGCAGTGGATCTTGATTTACATGACCAAGTGAGCTCATCATGGAAGAACAGTCCTCAGACAACTATTCAAAACTTTAAAGATAGCCCAGGCGTGTAAGTGTGTGTATTTCTGCATGTGGTGCTCAAATTCGAGGCTGTTTAAGTCGAGATATTTTGAAGATTTTGTTTCCATTTTTTCATTATTTGCATATCAGTAACATGTCTATCCATCCTGTTATTTTGATAATTCCACAAATTTCCTTCTTGGTGTTGCAATTTCAATGTCAAAGAGGGTATTACCTATACATAAATACCAAGATACAAACTACACAATTTCTCTAAAATACTATAGTATTAACAGGGGCATATTAAGAGTAGCCAGTGCACTGGGCAGATCGGGCCCACCCTGCACCCCATATATTACGTGACGTGTCACATGATTTCCTTGAGAGATTCTGTGATAGGTCACATGGTTCGCTGTCTATTTTTTTTCCATTATATACGGCGCTATATATAACAAAAGGATACTATATAATACAGGATAGCACTATACATAACAAAAGGGAATGCTGTATAATAATTGACAGCTCCATATATAACGGATGCTGTATAATATGGGACAGATCACTCAGTGGGCATCGTTTAATAGCCTGTTTAAACAAACAGACCACAGTAAACGACTGCCAATCGGTAATGGTTTACCGTTTGGTGGTTGTTTAGTGCCGCCGGTTGTTCCGTGTAAACATACCCTTATGCAGAATAAATATTTACATTTTGTAGCTTACAGCTGACCTCTCGTCTGATTACAGCCTCTTTCTTCTTCATCTTGTCAAACCTTCATGATGATGTATGAAAGCCTTGACTCATTCACTGCAGAGTTTGCCTCACTGATCACCGAGACCCTGAAAATAAAAAAGGTCACATATACAGTATGTACACATTTGTTTCGTGAATAAGAAATCCCCCACCCTGCGCCACTGAATACAGACATGTACCCACCATTAATATATAATTAGCTACCTACCATTCAAATTTAAATAGATAAGCCACCACTGTGTCCCCTGTTAACTATAATTAGCCACTTTTTCCCGCCCAATAAATATAAATCAATTAGCCACTGTACATTCTCTTTTCCCCAGTTTATTACCAGTCATTTTCCTACGTTCTCAACGCCCCACCACTGTGCATCTCCAGCTCCCTCAATTCATTATAATTTCATGTCCCCCAATTCATTATGTCATGTCCTCTCTTCCACCCACCACCCTAAATTCATTAGAATATAATTTTCTCTCTCCCACCCTAAATTCATTATAATTCACACTCTCCTACCCCCATTTCAACCATTTTATTGAAAAAAAATGTTTTCAATGCTTACCTCTCTATACGATTTTCTGAAGCTCCACTTCCTCTTTTTGCCAATGCGTACATGCTGGTGCGATGGAATCATCATGCTGGCACCGGCTGAGTCATAGAGAAGGTGACGGGAGCTCCCATGTAGCTGCATTGCCATTTTCTATTGCCTGCAGCGGAGCTTCAAGTAATGACACAGTGTAATTTGTTATCTGTTTTTGTTCATATGATGTAGTATTTACCTAAGGACACGGCCCCACTATCAGTATTTGGCCACAGCCCCACTATCAGTATTCGGTCAGTATTTTTTCTCAGTAGTGGGAGCCAAAACCAGGAGTGGGTGATAAATGCAGAATTTTAGGACCGCACGCGCAGCCCCTTTAAGAGGTAGGGAGTGCACGCGCGCCCTAAGTACAGTGCCCGGGGATCTGCGCGCGGTGCATGCACCCCGGGCAGCCGTGGCGAGGGAGCCGGAAGGAGGAGCGGAGGACGCCGGACCGGAGCCGCAGCGGTGAGGGGATCGGAGTCTCTGCCTGGCAGGAGGCAGAGACTCCGACGCTACACTAGGCCACTCCAAAACATTTACATGTTTCCTCTTAAACCACTCGAGTGTTGCTTTAGCAGTATGCTTTGGGTCATTGTCTTGTTGGAAGGTGAACCTCCGTCCCAGTCTCAAATCACTGACAGACTGAAACAGGTTTTGCTCAAGAATATCTCTAAAAAACATGGTGTTCTTGGGGTGATGAGCTGTGTTGGTTTGGCGCCAGACATAGTGTTTACCTTGGTGACGAAAAAGTTACATTTTGGTCTCATCTGACCACAGCACCTTCCTCCAGTATATGGCTTATTGTGGTCGTATGGACAGATACTCCAGTCACTGCTTGGAAACTCTGCAGCTCCTTCTAGGTTACGTTTGATCTCTGTACTGCCTCTCTGATCAATGCCTTGCCCAGGCTGAGAGAATTGATGGGTGGCCCTCTCTTGGCAGGTTTGTTGTGATACCATGTTCTTTCCATTTGATGATAATGGATTTGATGGTGCTCCAGAGTATCATCATAGATTGGGATATTTTTTTATAAACCAACACTGACTTGTACTTCTCAACAACTATTATTTTATGAAATGAGAGGGTATTTGATACAAAGGAAAGCTTTTGAAATGAGACCTTTTTTAATTCCTTCATGATCTTTGATGTACCCATATGTCATGGTTAGATAGGGGTTCCCGATCTTTGATGTATGGGTATGTTATGGCCATCGATGCCGGGAGCTCGGCTTAAATTATAGCTGAGACCTGACTGTCACTGCCAGGAGCGGTGCCCACACCACCCTGAGCCATTTAACCCCCTAAATGCCATGATCGATATTGATTGCAGCATTTACAAGGCTGAGAGACGGAGGGGGCTCCCTCTCCCTTCCGATTTTTGACTGGCATGACATGACTTCTGGGTCAGTCAGCTACAGCAGGCCCAGAGCATGGTCTAAAAGGCTTCTGTCAGTGCAGCACTTACAGGTATAATGCATTTCAGTGCTGGTGCATTGCAATGCATTATGCCAGTGATCAGAGTAATAAAAGTTAAAGTCCCATAGAGGGACTAAGTAAAAAAGTTTAACAAAAGTTTTAAAAAAAAATTTAAAAAATCACAAAAAGAACAAAAAATGAAAAATTATACCAATAAATACACATATTCATGTAAAAAAAATTAAACAAAAAAAGTACACATATTTGGTATCTCTGTATGCAGAACGACTCAACCGATAAAACTGTCCAACTAGTTAACCCCTTAAGTGAACACTGTAAAAAAATAAATAAAAAGCGTGGCAAAAAACGATGCTTTTTCATCATACTGCTGAAGAAAAAGTGGAGTAAAATGCGATCAAAAAGTCCAATGGAAGTAAAAATGGTATCATTGAAAACGTCATTTTGCCCCACAAAAAAACAAGTTGCCATACAGCTCCATAAGTGGAAAAAAAAGTTATAGCTCTTAGAATATAGCGATGCAAAAATAATTATTTTTTCAATAAAATAGTTTTTATTGCGTAAAAGTTCCAAAACACAAAAAGACGATATCAATGTGGTATTGCTTTAATCGTACTGCCCCAAAGAATAAAGCTGACTTATCATTTTTCCACAAGGTGAACAGCATAAACCTCTCCTTCCCCCTCCCCCTCTACAAAAAAAAATTCCTGAATTGCTGGATTTTGTTTATTCTGTCTTCCAAAAATCTGAATAGAAAGCGATCAAAAAAATGTTATGTGCCAGAAAATTGTACCAAAAAAATCGTCAACTCGTCTTACAAAAAAAACAAGCACTAACATAATTGTGACGGCAGAAGTATGGAAAAAATATAGCTCTCAAAATATGGCAATGCGCAATAAAAAGCTTTTTTTAGTATGTGATAGCAGCTAAACATAAAAAAAATCTAAATCTAGTATCGCTATAATTTCACCGACCCAAAGAATAAAGTCATCTAATCTCTTATAGCGCATTAAGAATGGCGTAAAAAATAAATAGAACCAATTCTTGACCTGCTGTTATTTGTTCATTCTGCCTCCCAAAAATTGCAGTAAGGCTCGGCCCATATTTATCCTGTGCTCTGCACTAAGGTTTCCGTGTAAATCTCTGAAATAAGTGATTCAGACAGAACCCCGACAGAAGATTCCCTATAATGAGGCAGATGGAGGCACTGTGGATGCCATGTGGTCTATGATACGGCTATGCCCTTTTTTTAAGTGTGCAGAAAAAATGTACGTTGTAAAGAAGGACATGGTTGAACAGAGGCCGGACGGAGTCCAGAGTAACTCTGCTTCCTCATTATAGTGAATGAATTCCTCGGGCGTTTCATCTAAATCATACCATTCGGAGACTAAGATGGAAATGCTGATGTAAGTTCTCTGGATAAACGTGATCCAAAATGTTATGTAAAATGTTCCCAATAAAAGCTTTAACTCAATTCACAATATAGGGGGCTTCCACGTTACTGGTAGCACAAAGGCTCTGAAAAAAGTGCTGTCTCCTCGCCCTACAAAAGAAATCCAGTGAATTCTGCGCTTCCAAAATCCAAATGGCCTCCTCCCTTCTAATCCCCAGTGTGCCTAAACCACATTAAGCATCCACATGTTTGGCATTTCTATAGCGATGAGAGCCTGCCTAATTTACGGATTCCATGTTTCCAGAAGTATGAGCTGGGCACTACAACAGACTGGGCACTGCAATGGGAGATTTGCAATTTTCACTCAGGAACATACACTGCTGCTTGTTTCTGGAAAACACACATGGAGTCTAAATCGTCACTATTATTATCGTAGATAATTTCCCAAAGGGGTGTAATTTCCAAAGTGGGGTCACTTGATGGGTGAAATCTGCTCCTCTGGCACTTAGGGTCTCTATATATGGAGTCCGCAAACTATTCTATTATAATTTTTTCTCCCAAGAGTCAAATAGTACTCTTTCCCTCCCGAGTCTCACCGTAAGGCTAAGCAGTAATGTACAGCCACATATGGGGTATTGTCATGTTCAGCAGAAATTGTGTGACAAATTTTGTTGCCAACTCCTTTCCTAATGTGAAAATGTAAAATCTGAGGCAAAAACAAAATTTTGGGGGTAAAAATTATTTTTTCTTCACTACCCAATGGTATAAAATTCTGTGACACACTCATGGTATCAATATGATCACTGCACCCTTAGATGAATTCATTTAGAGGTGTAGTTTGTAAAATTAGGTCACTTATGGGGGGGGGTTCTGCTGTTCTGGCACCTCAGGGGCTCTTCTAGTGGGTCATGGCACCCACAAACTATAACAGCCAAATCTGCACTACAATTTGGCGCTCCTTCCCTTCTTAGCTTTTCACTGTGCCTGAAAAGTAGTTCCCGATTACATGCAGGCTATTGGCGAGATCAGGAAAAATTGCATAACGAACTGTGAGGTCCATTTTTTCCTATTAGCCCTTACAAAAATTAAAAACTTAGGGCTAAATCAATATTATAAAATGTAATTATTCTTTCTTTACCATCCAATGATATAAAATTATTTGAGGCACATATGGTGTCAATATGCTCACCACACCTAGATGAATTCATTGGGGGGTGTAGTTTGTAAAATGGGATCACTTTTGGGGGTTTCTGCTGTTCCAGCACATGAGGGGTTCTGTCAATATGACACTGTACCCTCAAACCATTCCAGCAAAATCTGAACTCCAATAAGGCGCTTCTTCCTTTCTGAGTTTTCCACTGTGCCTCAAAAGTAGTTTTCAACCACATATGGCATATCGGTGTACTCTGGATTGTGTAACAAATTATACTGTCCATCATCTCCTATTATCCCTTTTGAAAATTAAAAACTTGGAGCCAAAGCAATATTTTAGTGGGAAAAACCGCTCAATATTATAAAATTCTGTGAAACACTAGTGAGTTCAAGGTGCTCACCACACTTCTAGAAAAGTTCCTTGAGGTATCTAGTTTCCAAAATGGGATCACATGTGGGGGTTTTCACTGTTTAGGCACATCAGAGGCTCTGCAAATGCGACATAGCGTCCGCTATCTATTGTAGCAACGTTTGTACTCCAAAAGTCAAAAATGATGCTCCTTCCCTTCCGAGCCCTGCTGTGCGCCCAAATAGTAGTTTTCCACCACATATGGCATATCGGTGTACTCAGGAGAAATTTCACAACAAATTGTATGGTCAATTTTCTCCGGTTACCCTTGTGAAAATGAATAATTTGGGTCTAAATCAATATTTTAGTGGATAAATAAAATTTTCATTATTTCCTTCCACATTGCTTTAATTTTGGTGAAGCCTTTAAACGGTTAATAAACTTTTTGTATGTGGTTTTGAGCACTTTAAGGGTGTAGTTTTTAAAACGGTGTCACCTTTGTGTATTTTCTATAAGATAGGGCCCTCAAAGTGACTTCGAAAAAGATCTGTGTCCCTAAAAAAATTTGTTTTGTAAATTTGTTGAAAAATTATGCTTCAGAGAGGAAATGAACTAGAACTCTAGTGCCACGTCTAAGAAGTAGCAATTCTAAAAGTCAATATCAAGTCTCTAACGAGCCTTGTCACATGACTTAAGATAAAAAGCCAAAACCAAAATCTCAATTTGCAGACACAGTATTTTTAGGGTACTGCCCCTCATCAGTGCAAAGTGTGAGATCTGGTTTGGCTGGGTGAGAGGCGTCTAATCAAGATCCAAGGGGTAATATTTCTTCTTGTGGAGAGTGACATGGCAACTCTGACATGCCAAGGTGAGGAGACTTTTAAGTCGCAATGCTCCTCTGGGAAATATGCAAATTGTCTCTTCAGAGAGGAAGAGAACTAGAACTCTAGTGGTACCTATAGGAAGTCTCTAACGAGCCTTGTCACATGATTAAGGGTATAAAGCCAAAGCCAAAATCTCAATTTGCAGACAATGTGTTTTGGAGTGCTGCCCCTCGTCAGTACAAAGTGTGCAATCTGGTTTGGCTGGGTGAGAGGCGTCTGACTGGAATCCAAGGGGTAACGTTTCTGCTTGCGGAGAGTGACATGGCAAGCCTGACATGCCGAGGTGAGGAAACTTTTCTAGTTCTCTTCCTCTCTGAAGAGATAATTTGCATATTTCCCAGAGGAGCATTGCGGCTTATAAATCTCCTCACCTTGATATGTCAGGCTTGCCATGTTACCTCTTGGATTCCGTTGAAAAAATGAGAAATTGCTGCTAAACATTTAACCCTTCTAACTGCCTAGAAAAAAAATTATGTTTCAAAAATGATGCTGATGTGAAGTAGACATATGGGAAATGTTATTTATTAACTATTTTGTGTGGTATATCTATGTGGTTTAAGTGCAGAAATATTCAAAGTTTGAAAATTGCTACATTTTCATTTTTTTTGTCAAATTTTCGATATTTTCATAAATAAACGCAAGTCATATCAACCTAAATTTACCACAAATATGAAGTACAACATGTCATAAAAAAAAACAGTCTCAGAATCGGTGGGATTTGTTGAAACGTTCCAGAGTTATTACCTCATAAAGTGACAGTGATCGGAATTAAAAAATTGGCCTGGTTAGGAAGGTGAAAACAGGGCTGGGGGTGAAGGGGTTAATGTAATGCATCAATAGCATTGACCCAGACATGTCTTCATTTCACGTTACTGTGTGTGGAGAATATAAATGTGTTCTGCTTTCTATACTAATCTGAGTTCTCTTAACTGGAATTTTAGATAAACCATGCAGGACACTACAATATAGGGTGTTAAACATTAAATTGTTATGATCATACGACAGAGAATTATTTCTGACCCCATCTCTTCGGCCAGGAGCAGGTGAATGACCTCAGCAGAAAGCAGACAATGCCATGCGCTGCTCGTGGATTCCCTCTACAAAATCCATCATTCTCTATTGTCAAAAGAGCAGACAGGTTTCACCCTTCTGTCTCCTTTTCTACATGAAAAGAATGATTAGCTGGCTAGGGCGCTGTTATGCAGCGCGATATTTGCAGCGTTTCAATATTCATAGGCGCTATGTACAAGGGAAAAAAATGCAGCATCAGGTTTGAATACATGCCTGCATTACTCTCCTGTGATGTGTTTTCTTTGTAGCACTACTATCTGCTCTTCTTCATATGGCCATTATATTAAATTATACAAGTTAAGACCACATCATAGCACTATGCAGGGTCACATAAGACAAGCGGACCCAAATGTTCATGTTACTATGAATGCTGTGCACTCAGTATAACGTAAAGCCATTTGCGTCCGCAATGCTAATAGTAGTGCCAATGTAATAATAATAATTTTTATTTCTATAGCGCCAACATATTCAGCAGCACTTTACATTTTAGAGGGGACTTGTACAGACAAAGACATTACAGAATAACAATAATCAACAGATACCAGGAGGAGTGAGGACCCTGCTCGCAAGCTTACAATCTATGAGGAAATAGGGGAGACACGAAAGGTGGATGGTAACAATTGCTTGTATTGTACGTTCAACCATCAATGTAGTAAAAAGGGTAATCACTTAACGCTAAATGAACCAGTCACCAACCAGTATTTGAACAAGTACAGACACAGTAGTCTACTAAGTGATGGGGTGTGCGACCAGAAGATATGAGGTACCCGATTTGGAAGGAAGTTTTGTATGGGAGAAAAAAAAGGGTTAGATAGGTGAGTTGATAGACCAGTCTAAAGAAATGCATTTTTAGGGCATGCTTAAAACTGTAGGTATTGGGGATTAATCAAAGAGTTCTGGGTAGTGAATTCCAAAGAATTGGCGCAGCACGTGAGAAGTTTTGGAGAAGGGAGTGGGAGGTCCGGATTATTGAGGATGTTAATCTTAGGTCATTAGGTCTGTAGTTAGCAGCACAGTTTTGATTGAGGGATGGCTTTTTAATTAATGGATGTATGCTGGAGTGTTTAAATGAGGAGGGAAAGATACTGGATGAGAGAGAGATTAAATATTTTAGTTAGGTGAGTGGTGACAGCCAGGGAAAGGGACTGAAGGAGATGTGAGGGAATAGGGCCACTGGTGCAGGTAGTAGGGTGAGAAGATGCAAGGAGCCTGAGCACTTCTTCTTTCGTGACTGGTTCAAAGACAGAGAATGAGCTAGATATAATGGGAGAGTGAAGACTGTGCATGGTATTAGGGGATTGGGAGAAAATTTCCTGTCTGTTATGGTCAATTTTTTCTTTGAAATAATTAGCCAGATTGTCAGCGCTGAGGTCGGTATTCGGGGCTTTCACTCTTGGTTGGAGGAGGGAATGAATAGTTTCAAAGAGGCGTTTAGGATTTTTGGAAAGTGAGGTGATGAGGGTATTGAAATAGGTTTGTTTGGAGAGGTGAAGGGCGGAGTTGTATGTTTAAAGCATAAACTTATAATGGATGAAATCTTCGGCCAGATTAGATTTTCTCCACAGACGTTCAGCACACCTAGAGCACCGCTGTAGAAAACGTGCTTGAGTGTGTGCCAGGGTTGTCGCCCTCAGTGCCGAGTTGTTCTAAGTGTAGGAGGAGCAGCTTCATCCAGGGTGCATTGCAATGTTTCATTATAATGCTTCAGTGCAGAGTCAGGACATGAGAGGGAGGAGATCGGGGCCAATTTCTTGACAAGTTTCTGGATGTTAATGGCACATATATTTCTATAGGTCTGGTAAGTGGGAGTGTCCTGAGTGGAGCGAAGGTTACTGATGGAGAATGACAGAAGGTTGTGGTCAGAGGGCGGGAGAGGGGAGTTAGTAAAATCATTCACTGAGCAGTATACAGTACAGTATACTAGTAGGACTGAAGTACATGTTACCAGAATGTCTTTTAACATGGTAGATACTACTACCAACAATGATTTCCAGGGCTGTCCGCAATCTGTCTCCTCCTTGCATCTCCAAACAAATCTCCTAACACTTCAGCACATGTAATCTCTGGTCATCACAAGACCTCCTCTGCCCACGTATGTTCCTCACCCAATTGCCTTCAAGATTTCTCCCGAGAATTCCCTATCCTCTGCACTTCAGCACCTGAACACATCCGAATATCTCCCACATTTGGAACTTTCAGATACAACTTGAAACTGTGAAAACACATCTCTTCAGAAAAGCCTACAGCCTGCAACCTCACTATCACCAAAGGTGCTCCATCTTCCCATTCTACTGTCTCCTTCCCCAATGCCCTGTAGATTGTAAGCCCTCGAGGACAGGGACCTCTCCCCCCCATCTATCAGTCTGTCAGTTTGTTTACTTTAATTTATGCATAGGTGCTTATATATATATATATATATATGCACAGGTGCATCTCACTAAATTACAATATCATCAAAAAGTTGTCGCAGAGTGCATCTTCTTACAGTCACCACTGTACTTATGAGAGCTTCAATCAGCAAGATATCTTGAGTAAACAGTATTTACTTCATACTGGTTAAACATGAGATACAATTCAGTGTCACACAGTCCGTGTGCTGCTGACATAACACATTCAGGAAAGAAAAAAAAACACAGGAAGTAAGAACAACCAACAATTGAGAGCTTTCCTCCTACCATACAGCAAGCATATAACTTTACACACTATCGCCATCTGCTGTCTGGTTAGTATAAAGTCCTCCTTTCACTTATAATAAGTCTTAATCTGTTATATATGCCAACACCCTTTCTCAACAGTAAGGACTTATTCAATCAAACCCAACTTTTTTTATTAGTCTCTGGTGTTTATCAGCATTCAACGCCTTCGTGAAGATGTCTGCTGTTATTTGTTCAGTAGGACAATACTCTAACTTCAAGACTCCTTGTTCCTGATGATCTCTCAAGAAATGATATTTCACATCAATATGCTTGGTTCTTGGATTGACTCTTTCCATCTGAGCAAGAACAAGACATCCTTGATTGTCCTCTTTCAGTTTTGTTGGTTCCAACTGTGGTTGTCCTAATTCTGTCAACAATTGTCTTAACCACAGTACTTCTTGACTCACATGTGCTGCGGCAACATATTCTGCTTCTGTTGAAGACAGTGTCACAATTGACTGTTTCTTACTTGTCCAACTTATTGGTCCACCTGAGAGAAAAAAAATATGTCCACTGGTAGATCTTCTGTCAGTTGGATCTCCCGCCCAATCTGCATCAACATATACTGTTAAAATGCAATTATCACTTGTGGGTAATTTCAGCTTAACATTGCTAGTTCCTTTCAAATAACACATTACTCTCTTCACGGCATTCCAATCAGCTTTATTTGGTTTTGATACCTTTCTACTCAGGAATCCTACTGCTGCTGCGATGTCTGGTCTTGTAATGGTCGCTAGATACAGTAGTTTTCCTATTGCTGTTCTGTATTCTTCATTATTTGGTACCATATTTTTTTCACTGTTCATCTCTTTGAGATAATTAGTTTCCATTGGAGACTTTACTGTTTTTGCATCCTTTAATCCAAATTTTTCTGTTATGTCTTGAATCATGTGATTTTGATTCAGTAGGAAACTTCCGTCTTCTTCTCTTTCTACTTGTATTCCTAGGTACTGTTTTACATTTCCCAAGTCTTTGATTTCGAAATGTTGCTTCAGGATTTTTAGAATGTTTTCTTTATCCCTTTCTTGTTTAAAACAAATCAAAATGTCGTCTACATATATGAGTACATAAATCCATCTATTAATCAGCCTTTTTGTGTACAAGCATGGATCAGCTTTGCTTCTTTGAAATTTTTCATTTGTAAGTACTTCCCTGATTTTGTCATTCCACGCTTTAGCTGCTTGCTTTAAACCATATATGCTTTTCTGTAGTTTGCAAACTTTGTTTGGATTTCTTTCATCTTTGAATCCTGGAGGTTGTTCCATGTAAATGTCTTCTGTTAAATCTCTATTCAGAAAAGTTGTCTTTACATCCAGATGTCTCAGTTCCATCTATTTCATTGCTGCAACTGTAAGTAAAGTTCTTATTGTAGTGTGTTTGACAACTGGAGCAAATGTCTCATCATAGTCTTCTCCATATTTTTGAGAATACCCTTTAGCTACGAGTCTTGCTTGGTATCTTTCAGCTGTGCCATCTGTTTGGTATTTTACTTTAAAAATCCATTTACATCCTATGGCTTTTCTTCCTTCTGGTAAATCTGTTAGTGTCCATGTATTTGAATCATGCATGGATTTAATTTCTGTTTCTGTTGCTTCTATCCATTTATTAGCTTCTTCTTCAGGAAGTTTAGATATGTCTTCCCAAGAGGTAGGCTCATAGATTTTTCTTATGCTTGTCTTGTATGAGAGATGTTTTGGTGGTTTTCCTTTGTTCTCTCTCATTGAACGTCTTGGTTCTGTGTCTGTTTGTAGTTGTGATTCTTCACTTTCAGTATTTTGTTCTTCATTAATTTCTACTTCTTTCTCATCAGATATTTCTTCAGTTATGTCACTATTGTTTTTCTCATTTTTTGTTTCAACTGAAATCATAATGTCTTCATTTAAATCTTCAATGAATGTCACACTGTTACTCACCGTAACTCTGTCTGTTTTGGGATCTAGGATTCTATATCCTTTGCAATTTTCACTATATCCAACGAATATTCCTTCCATGGATCTGTTTTGAAGTTTGGAATGTTTTTCTGTTGGAATGAATATAAAAACTTTACATCCAAAAACTTTTAAATGATTGACACTTGGTTTCATACCTTGCCACAGTTCATATGGAGTTTTCGTCAGTTTTCTGGAAAAAAGTCGGTTCTGTAGATATGTAGCTGTCATTACTGCCTCACCCCAATATTTCTCTGGTAGTTTGGAATCCATCAGCATACATCTTATCATCTCTGTTAGAGTTCTGTTTTTCCTTTCTGCTACTCCATTTTGTTCAGGTGTGTATGGAACAGTTTTCTGGTGTTCTATTCCATTTTGTCTTAAGTATTCTTCTATTCTGTGACCTGTAAATTCACCTCCATTATCACTTCTGATGACAATTGGCTTCCTTTGAAATTTATTACTTGATCTTGTTACATAGTCTACAAGTTTATCAAAAACTTCACTTTAGTTCTTAATTAAGTATGTGATTGTGTATCTTGAGTAGTCGTCTATAAAAGTCAACATGTATCTATTGCCTCCTGATGTAGTCACTTTCATGGGTCCACATACGTCAGTATGCAACAAATCAAGTGGTCTTTCACTTTTCATCTCACTTTCTTTTGGAATAGATATCCTTGTGGCTTTGGATTTTATACAACATTCACATCTTACGGTAATTGAGCAATCTGATATCTTTAAATCTTTTGTCAATTCTTTTTTCTCTAGTTCCCTTATACTGTCAGGGTGTCTATGTCCTATACGTCTATTCCATATGTGAATACAGTTTTTGTGATCATGTGTACATACCTTCATCTGTTCCTTTGGTGTGTCAAAATGATATAATTGTTCATCTGCCTTGACTTTGGTGATCACCTTGTTTCCTGCAATAATTGCACCCTCATTGTCTTTGAATTTTACTGTAAGTCCTTTTGCTGTTAAACGTTACACAGATAATAATCCGCCTTCCAATTTTGGAACATACAACACATCCTGTACAAGTATCTTTGAATCTTGTCCGAACTTGTTTGAACAATTTAGCATACCTTGTCCGATACCTTCTGCGGTTATTTTGCTTCCATCTGCAAGATAAATGGCTTCTTTCTTATCTAAATCAAGATCAGTAAAGAAATTCTTGTCACTTGTCATATGACTCGTTGCTCCTGAATAAATAAACCAACGAAGTGATGATTTCTTGTCTGTTACTTTAAATGTGCCAATCCAATTATTCTCACATGAATCGGAAATTATGTTTTTTACCTTCTGTGTATGCTTTTTATGTTGTAATTTTTGTTGCTCTGCTTTCCATATGGTACAGTCTTTCTTTAAATGACCTTTTTTCTTACATCTGAAGCATTCTCTTGTCTCTTTATTATAGGGTTTTTTAAATTCTGTAGCTTTAAGAGCGTTTTTACTGTCCTTTTCAGTAGGAGAATCATTTCTTTGTTCTTTTCTTCTCTGATATTCATCTATTAGTCTTGTTTTCACAAAATCTAATGTAATGTCAGTTTCTGGTCTCGTCTCAAGGGCATTTATCAAGGCTGTATACGAATCTGGTAAACTGCACAATAATATAGCTGCTACATGACTATCTTTAATGTCTTCACCAATAGATCTTAGCTGTGATATCACTTCCATCATTGAGAATATGTGCTTCTGCATGTCGTCATTTGCACTCAATCTCATACTGTAAAGCTTTCTTAATAAAAATAACTTGTGATTCAAGCTAGGTCTTTCATACAGTTTTCTTAATTCTTCCCACATTCCTTTAGCTGTTTCTTCATTTCTTATATGTATTAATTGAGCATCATCCACTAATAAGCTAATGGTGGCTTTCGCTTGTCTATTCTTCTTATCCCATGTCTGATTATCTTGATCTGGTCTTCTGTAACAATTACTTCCCATAAATCATCCTTAGATGACAACATCTCTACTTTGAATTTCCATAACTGATAATTTTCACTATTCAGTTTAGCTACTGTGAATTTCAGTTCTGTGTTACTCATCATCTTTATATAGTCTTACTTGTTTAGAGAGTTGTACTGAAGATATTCTCCTGTTTTTTTCTTCTTCTTGCTGATAGTTCCTGTATGTCCTGCCTGTGTTGAATTCTCTGTAATTATATCTAGCTTCTGGGATCATGAATTTCTCTGTCACTCTGTATCTGGATTTATTTCCTTCTGTTTACAGAGCTTATCTGTGTGCTCCGTTATCTGGGGTTATAAACCAGGATCCTCTTGTAGTGCGGGCCTGTAGTGTCTGGGTTCCGGCCTGGGCCCATAACCTGTCGCAGAGTGCATCTTCTTACAGTCACCACTGTACTTACGAGAGCTTCAATCAGCAAGATATCTTGAGTAAACAGAATTTACTTCATACTGGTTAAACATGAGATACAATTCAGTGTCACACAGTCCGTGTGCTGCTGACATAACACATTCAGGAAAGAAAAAAAAACACAGGAAGTAAGAACAACCAACAATTGAGAGCTTTCCTCCCACCATACAGCAAGCATATAACTTTGCACACTATCGCCATCTGCTGTCCGGTTAGTATAAAGTCCTCCTTTCACTTATAATAAGTCTTAATCTGTTGTATATGCCAACAAAAGTTAATTAATTTCAGTTCTTCAATTCAAAAAGTGAAACTCATATATTATATACAGTCATTACAAACAGAGTGATCTATTTCAAGTGTTTATTTCTGTTAATGTTGATGATTATGGCTTACAGCCAAAGAAAACACAAAGTCATTATCTCAGTAAATTAGAATAATTAACAACACCTGCAAGGCTTCCTATGCATTTAAAAAGGTCCCTTAGTCTGTTTCAGTAGGCTACACAATCATGGGGAAGACTGCTGACTTGACAGATGTCCAAAAGGCAGTCATTGACATACTCCACAACAAGGATAAGTCACAAAAGGTCATTGCTAAAGAAGCTGGCTGTTCACAGAGTGCTGTATCCAAGCATATTAATGGAAAGTTGAGTGGAAGTAAAAAGTGTGGTAGAAAAAGGTGCACAAGCAACTGGGATAACCGCAGCCTTGAAAGGATTGTTAAGAAAAGGCCATTCAAAAATTTTGGGGAGATTCACAAGGAGTGGACTGCTGCTGGAGTCATTGCTTCAAGAGCCACCACACACAGACGTATCCAGGACATGGGCTACAAGTGTCACATCTCTTGTGTCAAGCCACTCATGACCAATAGACAACGCCAGAAGCGTCTTACCTAGGCCAAGGAGAAAAAGACCTAGACTGTTGCTCGGTGGTCCAATCTGTTGTTTTCAGATGAAAGTAAATTTTGCATTTCATTTGTAAATCAAGTTCCCAGAGTCTGGAGGAAGAGTGGAGAGGCACATAATCCAAACTGCTTGAGGTCTAGTGTGAAGTTTCCACAATCAGTGATGGTTTGGGGAGCCATGTCATCTGCTGGTGTAAGTCCACTATGTTTTATCAAGACCAAAGTCAGCGCAGCCGTCTACCAGGAAATTTTACAGCACTTCATGCTTCCCTCTGCCGACAAGCTTTTTGGAGATGGAAATTTCCTTCTCCAGCAGGACTTGGCACCTGTCCACACTGCCAAAAGTACCAATACCTGGTTTAAAAACAACAGTATCACTGTGCTTGATTGGCCAGCGAACTCGCCTGACCTTAATCCCATAGCGAGTCTATGAGATATTGTCAAGAGGAATATGAGAGACACTAGACCCAACAATGCAGATGAGCTGAAGGCTGCTATCAAAGCAACCTGAGCTTCCATAACACCTCAGCAGTACCCCAGGCTGATCGCCTCCATGCCACGTGGCATTGATGCAGTAATTGATGCAAAAGGAGCCCCGACCAAGTATTGAGTGCATTTACTGAACATACATTTCAGTAGGCCAACATTTCGGATTTTAAAAACATTTTTCAAGCTGGCTTTATTAAGTATTCTAATTTACTGAGATAATGACTTTAGTGTTTTCATTGACTGTAAGCCATAATCATCAACATTAACAGACACTTGAAATAAATCACCCTGTTTGTAATGACTCTATCTATAATATACTTACCAAGTGATGGGTGTCTCAATATGGAAACCACTGGTCGTACCAGCCTCTTGCGCAGTACCACCAGCGGAACACGGTCGCTAACACGCTGTACATGCCACACACGCCACCGCCGGGATTAGCCGAATGATTCACTAACAGCCACCATCTTTGTTCAGGAGGAGCGCATTATCACTTTTAATGTGACATCCGCTATATGCCTCCACAAAGATGGCGGCGGTCTGATTTACTGCACGGGGAGACAGCTCAAACGAGAGAACAAATGAGGGAAGAAGACAGCACAGGGGTGGAGAGAGAGCAGGCAAGGGGAAGAGCACATGGGGTACACAGGTCAAAGTAGAGATCACATGAGAGAAGAAGACAGCAGATGGGGGAGAGAGAAAGCGCACAGGGGGGAAGAGAGACAGAGCACATGGGGAGACAGCTCAAACGGGACAGCACATGAGGGGAGAACACAGCACAGGAAGGTGAGAGACAGCAGACAAGGGGGATAGCACATGGGGTAAACACAGGGCCGGTTCCAGGTTTTCGTGGGCCCTGGGCAAAAGAGTCTCAGTGGGCCCCTTTAACACACACCACGATTCATGATTAGTGTTGAGCGATACCTTCCGATATCGGGAAATATCGGATCGGATTGGATCGGACCGATACCGAAAAAGTATCGGATATCGCCGATTCCGATACCGGAAACCAATGCAAGTCAATGGGACATAAATATCGGAATTAAAATAAACCCTTTCTTTCCTTGTAGGTTATTTCTACATGAAGGAAAACAACTAAGAATAATGTAGAATGTATTGGGGGAGGTGGGGGAGACAATAAAGGCATAGAGGTTTAGCCCAGTCAAATGGAATAGCAGGAATTACTATTTTTTTATTATGTTCTGAGTTACGGAAATATTAACTATGTTAAGTATTTTTATATTTTGTCAGATATTTATGTTTCACTACTTCCATGCTCTTCACCTTCTTTTTTACTTCTCCCACACTTTCTCCTTCATCATCCTCAGCATCTTTTTCATCCACTTCTTCTTCACCTTCTTCTTCTTCACCTTCTTCGTATTATTCTTTTTTTTACATTCTTCATATTCTACTTCTTCATCTTCTTCATATTCTTCTTCTTCATCATATTCTTAATTGTGACAGGCATTCCTGTAGTTGTTATCTATAAAAGGTTGGACATTACACCTTTCGTTCTGCCCGTCACAAAAGATTTACAACAGGATTTATCCGCGTTCAGTTTGGCCTGCAGCAGCAGGTCTTTTCCAGGGGCACCACGAGGAGGAACGGACTCACCCCCATACACTGCTTAGTCATCTTCTGCTTATAATTTAGATATTATCTTTTGCTCTGATTTTTAGTCTTATGCTTAATGTTCTTCCGCTTTTTGTTCTGCAGCTTCTTGTATTTCTGCTTCTTGGTTTTCTGTCTCTTGTTCTTCTGTATCTTGGTGCTTGTCTTCTCTTCTTTGTCTTCTTGGTCAACTTCTTCAGGGTCATCTTCTTGGTCTTCTTCGGGGTGGTCTTCAGGGTCGTCGTCTTCGGGGGTCCTCGTCTTCGGGTCCTCGTCTTCTTCGGGTTGGTCTTCTGGGTCCTCGTCTTCGGGGTCCTCGTCTTCTTCGGGGTGGTCTTCAGGGTCCTCGTCTTCTTCGGGGTGGTCTTCAGGGTCCTCGTCTTCTTCGGGGTGGTCTTCAGGGTCCTCGTCTTCAGGGTCATTGTCTTCGGGGTCCTCGTCTTCTTAGGGTTGGTCTTCAGGGTCCTCGTCTTCAGGGTCCTCGTCAGGGAGATCCAGAGTGATTACCAAGAACCATTTCAAAAAGCTTGAACTTGGAAATGTAGCAGAAGGTACAAGAAAGCTGAGGAACTACCGAGGACCAGCTGACGGTACTGGAACCCGGATGGGTAGCAGAAGGTACAAGAGCCAATGGAACTACCGAGGACCAGCTGATGTTACTGGAACTCGGTTACTAAGCAGGAGGTACCTGTGCCAGAAAGCACTACCAAGGACCAGCAGACGTTGGTGGAACTTGGATACCGAGAAGGAGGCACCTAATCCAAAGGCACTGCCGAGAACCAGCTGACGGTACTGGAACCCGGATGGGTAGCAGAAGGTACCCATGTAAAAAAAAGTTCAAGGCCGCGAGCCGGCCGCAGTTACCAAAACCCACAGTCCTACAGGGGGTGCTTGTCCTATTGGCACTATGGAACCAGCCTTCATTGCCAGATCCCGCAGCCCACATAGGAGTCACCTAAACTGCAGGCACCATAGAGTCGGCTAACCCGACCGCAACACGACAGGACAACGCATTGGAGGCAAAGTGACGTTGATACTACCCGGAAACAGCTGGCGTGCTGGAACCAGGCTGGGCAGGAGGGAGTACCCGTGCCAAAGACACTGCCGAGAACCAGCTGACGGTACTGGAACCCGGATGGGTAGCAGAAGATACAAGAGCAAATGGAACTACCGAGGACCAGCTGACGGTACTGGAACCCGGATGGGTAGCAGAAGGTACAAGAGCCAATGGAACTACCGAGGACCAGCTGATGTTACTGGAACTCGGTTACTAAGCAGGAGGTACCTGTGCCAGAAAGCACTACCAAGGACCAGCAGACGTTGGTGGAACTTGGATACCGAGAAGGAGGCACCTAATCCAAAGGCACTGCCGAGAACCAGCTGACGGTACTGGAACCCGGGTGGGTAGCAGAAGGTACCCATGTAAAAAAAAGTTCAAGGCCGCGAGCCGGCCGCAGTTACCAAAACCCACAGTCCTACAGGGGGTGCTTGTCCTATTGGCACTATGGAACCAGCCTTCATTGCCAGATCCCGCAGCCCACATAGGAGTCACCTAAACTGCAGGCACCATAGAGTCGGCTAACCCGACCGCAACACGACAGGACAACGCATTGGAGGCAAAGTGACGTTGACACTACCCGGAAACAGCTGGCGTGCTGGAACCAGGCTGGGCAGGAGGGAGTACCCGTGCCAAAGACACTGCCGAGAACCAGCTGACGGTACTGGAACCCGGATGGGTAGCAGAAGATACAAGAGCAAATGGAACTACCGAGGACCAGCTGACGGTACTGGAACCCGGATGGGTAGCAGAAGGTACAAGAGCCAATGGAACTACTGAGGACCAGCTGATGTTACTGGAACTCGGTTACTAAGCAGGAGGTACCTGTGCCAGAAAGCACTACCAAGGACCAGCAGACGTTGGTGGAACTTGGATACCGAGAAGGAGGCACCTAATCCAAAGGCACTGCCGAGAACCAGCTGACGGTACTGGAACCCGGATGGGTAGCAGAAGGTACAAGAGCCAATGGAACTGCCGAGAACCAGCTGGCGGTGCTGGAGCCCAGGGTAAATACTAAAAACAGAGGAGCCAGAGGTGTATTTGGAGGAGGTTTTAAATCCGTAGTACAGTGGATGTGGACAAAGCAGGAGAATTTGCCGGACACACAGCTGGGGATCAGCTGACGTTACTGAACCCCAATAACACGGCAGCAAGTGTTGACTGTGCAGACAGCACTTCCGAGCGCCAACTGGCGGTGCTGGAGCCCAGGGATAAGAATAAAAATAGAGAGGAGCCAGAGGTGTAATTGGAGCAAGTTTTAAATAAGTAGCACAGTGAATATGGACAGAGCAGGAGAAATTGCCATGAACACAGCAGGGGAACAGCTGACGTTACCGAACCCCAATAACACCGCAGCAAGTGTTGACTGTGCAGACGGCACTTCCGAGCGCCAACTGGCGGTGCTGGAGCCCAGGGATAAGAATGAAAACAGAGGAGCCAGAGGTGTAATTGGAGCAACTTTAAAATCTGTAGTAGTGAGAATGTGGACAGAGCAGGAGAAATTGCCGTCCGCACAGCAGGGGAACAGCTGACGTTACTGAACCCCAATAACATGGTAGCAAGTGTTGACTGTGCAGACGGCACTTCCGAGCGCCAACTGGCGGTGTTGGAGCTCAGGGATAATACTGAAAACAGAGGAGCCAGAGGTGTATTTGGAGGAGGTTTTAAATCAGTAGTACAGTGGATGTGGACAGAGCAGGAGAAATTGCCGTCCGCACAGCAGGGGAACAGCTGACGTTACTGAACCCCAATAACACGGCAGCAAGTGTTGACTGTGCAGACGGCACTTCCGAGCGCCAACTGGCGGTGTTGGAGCTCAGGGATAATACTGAAAACAGAGGAGCCAGAGGTGTAATTGGAGCAACTTTAAAATCTGTAGTAGTGAGAATGTGGACAGAGCAGGAGAAATTGCCATCCGCACAGCAGGGGAACAGCTGACGTTACTGAACCCCAATAACATGGTAGCAAGTGTTGACTGTGCAGACGGCACTTCCGAGCGCCAACTGGCGGTGTTGGAGCTCAGGGATAATACTGAAAACAGAGGAGCCAGAGGTGTATTTGGAGGAGGTTTTAAATCAGTAGTACAGTGGATGTGGACAGAGCAGGAGAAATTGCCGTCCGCACAGCAGGGGAACAGCTGACGTTACTGAACCCCAATAACACGGCAGCAAGTGTTGACTGTGCAGACGGCACTTCCGAGCGCCAACTGGCGGTGTTGGAGCTCAGGGATTACAGTTCAGGTGGTAGAAACATGAACAGAACAGGAGACCTGGATACTGTTGCCAACCAATTATTTATTCTGGAAGAGGACTGGCAAATTCATGAGAGATCCAGGCCTTGTTCATTTTGAGAAAAGTAAGCCGGTCAACGTTATCGGAGGATAGTCGCATGCGACGGTCTGTTAGTACACCACCTGCGGCACTAAAGACGTGTTCCGATAATACACTAGCAGCAGGGCAAGCTAGCACCTCCAGTGCATACTGACTAAGCTCTGGCCATGTATCCAGCTTACAGACCCAAAACTTGAAGGGAGAAGAGCCGTCTGGGAGTACACTAAGAGGGCAAGACATGTAGTCTGTCACCATCTGACGGAAACGTTGCCTCCTGCTGACTGGAGCCGTCTGTGATGGTGTAGACATTTGTGGCGGCGGGGACACAAAACTTTGCCACATTTCGGCCATACTGGTCTTGCCTTGTGCTGAGGCGCTGCTTCTGCTCCCTCTTTGTGCAGAGCTTCCTCCACTGCCTCGACGCACTGAGCTGCTTTGTAAAGCACTAGCAGCACTGCTCTCGGTTGGAATGGAGAACATGATGGAATGCACCAGTGCGTCTTGGTACTCCCGCATTTTACGCTCCCGGTTCAACGGTGTTATGAGGCTTTGTAAGTTGTCCCGGTAGCGAGGATCTAGGAGGGTGGACACCCAATAATCAGCCGTGTTGAGAATGTGGGCGATGCGGCGGTCGTTTCTCAGGCACTGCAGCATGAAATCAACCATGTGCTGCAGACTGCCAACTGGCCAAGAAACGCTGTCCCCTGCTTGAGGCGTGATCTCTGCCTGCTCTGCATCACCCCACCCTCGCTCTAGATACTGACTACTAGAGCATTGTGTACCTCCCTCCTCTGGACAGATGTCTTCCTCATCCATTGACTCCTCCTCATCCTCCTCACAAAGTGTCCCCTGCCTAGGCCTTTGTGAGGAACCACGTTGCGCAGACTGTAGAGAAGCAGATGGCATTTGTGACTCCTCATCCTCCACCTCTTCCAAAACCTCGTCCCTTAGTGCTTGCAGTGTTTTTTCAAGCAGGCAGATAAGGGGGATAGTCATGCTGACTAGTGCATCATCTGCACTCGCCATCCGCGTGGAATAATCGAAGGCACGCAAAACGTGGCAAATGTCCTTCATAGAGGCCCACTCAGTGGTGGTGAAGTATGAACGGCGCGCACTGCGACTTGTTTGCGCCTGCTGCAGCTGGTACTCCATTACTGCTGCCTGCTGCTCACACAACCTCTCCAACATATGTAACGTTGAATTCCACCTGGTGGGTAGGTCACATATGATGCGATGTTCCGGAAGACATAATCGGCGCTGCAGAGCTGCAATGCGTGATCTTGCATTGCTGGAACGCCGCAAGTGAGCGCACTCTATGCGGACCTTGTGAAGCAGTGCATCAAGATCCGGATAGTCCCTCAAAAAACTCTGCACGACCAAGTTGAGCACATGTGCCAGACATGGGATGTGAGTGAGGTTGCCTAGGCCCAGAGCTGCCACCAGATTTCGGCCATTGTCACACACTACCATGCCTGGCTGGAGATTCGCTGGCACAAACCACACGTCACTCTGCTGCTTGATGGCATTCCAGAGCTCCTGCGCTGTGTGGCTTCGATTCCCCAAAGAAATTAATTTTAATACGGCCTGTTGACGTTTGGCCACGGCTGTGCTCATATCGGTCATCATAACAGGTAACCGTTCACGGGTCGATGTGGAGGTAGACCGTGACGGCTCCTGCAGCGCTGATTCAGAGGAACTGGAGTATGAGGAGGAGTCAATGTGTACAGACTGGATTCCTGCAATCCTTGGAGTTGGCAGAACACGTACAGCGCCACTCTCAAGATCTGTACCCGGCTCCACAACATTTACCCAATGGGCAGTGAGGGAAAGGTATCGTCCCTGTCCATGCTTACTGGTCCACGCATCAGTGGTCAGGTGGACCTTGCTACTGACGGCGTTTTGTAGCGCATGTTTAATTTTTCCCTCCACATGATGTTGCAGGGCAGGGACGGCTTGCCTGCTGAAATAAAAGCGGCTGGGCACGTTGTATTGTGGGACTGCCAATGCCATAAAGTTACGGAATGTGTCAGTCTCCACCAGCCTGAATGATAGCATTTCAAGGGCCAGTAGTTTAGCAATGCCAGCATTCAGAGCCTGTGCTCGGGGGTGGTTTGCCGAGTATGGGCGCCTTTTATCCCATGCCTGTGCTAACGATGGCTGTAGACTGGCCTGGGAGTGTGAGGATGACTGGGAAAGTGGTGCTGTGGGTGGAATTACACTGTGTCTCTGTACAACAGTGCCAGAGATTCTTCCATGGCGATCCTGTGAGGAAGCCGAACCAGCTGTGTGTGAGCTGGAGGAAGAGGCTACAACACGAGCTGAAGAGGTGGTAGGTGGCGCTGTAGGTTGGCCTAGGTCTTCAGTGTGTTTGTGTAACTCTACCACGTGCTTGGTCCGCACATGTTTCCACATATTTGTGGTATTGAGGTTGCTGACACTTTTCCCTCTTTTCACCTTCTGATTACACAGCTTGCATTTGACAAAGCAAATGTCATCTGCAACTGTGTCAAAAAAGGACCAGGCACTGCAAGTCTTGGGAGCGCCCGCTTTGGATTTTGGAAGAGCCATGCTCCTAATGGGTGCCGAAGTGGAGGCTACAGGCAACCAAGTCTGCCCCCTCCCTCTCCTTCCTTTTTGGGCCGTTCGGGGAATCTCTTCCTCAGAGCTGCTCCCACCAGCTTCCTGTCCCTCACGCCATGATGGGTCAAGGACCTCATCATCTACACCACCCTCTTCAAACAACTGCTTCTCCTGGGTAGTCTCGACAGCACAGTACGCACCAGAAAGTGGCACCTGAGTCTCATCATCAGATGCGTACTGAGGTGTGCTGCTGACCATAGGCACTGGCCCACCCGCCTCTTCAGATTCAGAGAGACAAAACGGTTGCGCATCACTGCATGCTACCTCTTCTTCAAATTCTCGAATTCTGCTTGGCTGGCCCCCTCTTTCCAAGCCAAGAGATTCAGAGAACAGAAGTAGAGATGGCTCCTGTCCAGGGCTCTCTGACTGCCTGGGCAATTTGGCAGGTGGTGAAGAGACAGATGGGTGCTCTTCAGTGCTCAGGACCTGAGAGGATCTGGAACTAATTGAAGTCGATGCGTTAGCTGCCATCCATCCAACAACGGCTTCAATTTGGTCCTCGCGCAGCAGTGGGGTACGGCTAGCTCCTACAAAGCTGCGCATAAAGGACTGTTCCCTGGTAAAACTGGGGGATGCTGAGTCACTGGTGCCCGCAGCAGGCACAGAATCCCCACGTCCTCTCCCTGCAGGCACAGAATCCTCACGTCCTCTCCCTGCAGAAACTCCACGCCCACGCCCACGCCCACGACCACATGCCTTACTCCCTGCCTTCTTCATCTTGGTAGACTGATAAAGATAGGCAGAAAAGTACCAAGGGCTTAGTGTGCTTATTCCTGAACAGCTGCTAACAGGTATAAGAAACACTAATTTTATAAAGTGTGGACTAGACTTTAATATGAGCTAATGTGGCCTACACAACTGTAAAGTGGAATGTTTGGTGAACTTTATTTAGGTTTTTTTTTGTCACAAAAAGACACTGGATGTGCCTAAAGATGTAATAACGATAGTATCACAAACTTTTTGTAGCTATTACAATGTAGGAAGGTAACCTACAATGCAATAGATGAGGCTGCAAAAAATAGGCTAATACTAATCTGGCTGGGGCTGCAGGGCCCAAGGCTGCAGAAAGGCTCCTCTATATCTACTCCTATATAGTGTGTTTGGAATCAATTTAGCTGAATACGGATGGAACCACCACACTAATAGGAGATATCAGGAAAAATTATGAATTGGCAATAAAGGACAATGTATGAGGCAGTGACACACACTGAGTGCACTACAACCAGACGGGGTTGAAGCACACACTACAGGGTGAGCTGCACTCACACACCAGACCTTGCAGACAGCGGTGAACAGTACAGATGCAGAGCACTGTGCACTAGCGCTGCAAGACGGAAAAAAATTTCTCTATCTACTCCTATATAGTGTGTTTGGAACCAATTTAGCTGAATACGGATGGAACCACCACACTAATAGGAGATATCAGGAAAAATTATGAATTGGCAATAAAGGACAATGTATGAGGCAGTGACACACACTGAGTGCACTACAACCAGACGGGGTTGAAGCACACACTACAGGGTGAGCTGCACTCACACACCAGACCTTGCAGACAGCGGTGAACAGTACAGATGCAGAGCACTGTGCACTAGCGCTGCAAGACGGAAAAAAATTTCTCTATCTACTCCTATATAGTGTGTTTGGAACCAATTTAGCTGAATACAGATGGAACCACCACACTAATAGGAGATATCAGGAAAAATTATGAATTGGCAAAAAACGACAATGTATGAGGCAGTGACACACACTGAGTGCACTACAACCAGACGGGGTTGAAGCACACACTACAGGGTGAGCTGCACTCACACACCAGACCTTGCAGACAGCGGTGAACAGTACAGATGCAGAGCACTGTGCACTAGCGCTGCAAGACCAAAAAAATTTCTCTATCTACTCCTATATAGTGTGTTTGGAACCAATTTAGCTGAATACGGATGGAACCACCACACTAATAGGAGATATCAGGAAAAATTATGAATTGGCAAAAAAGGACAATGTATGAGGCAGTGACACACACTGAGTGCACTACAACCAGACTTGGCTGAAGCACACACTACAGGGTGAGCCGCACTCACACACACAGACCTTGCAGACAGCGGTGAACAGCACAGGGAACTGTGCACTAGCACTGCAAGGCACAGTGATTTAGAAAGTAGCTTGGGTAAAGCAGTATAGAGCAAATAGGTAGCTAAAACTGTCCCTCAGAACAACAGCGTCCTATCCCTAACTGAATTCACAGCAGAGTGAGCTCAAAATGGCGGCGGTGGCTTTTATAGTGCATCATGACATCATTTCAGCAGCCAATCACAGCCATGCCATTAGTTAAGATGCCTACATGCCTAACAGGATGTGCCCACACTTCTTAGTATCCTCATTGGCTGAATAAAATGAAAATGTCTCATTGCATTATGGGAACTTCCGATTCCGGTATACGATATTGCAAAAGTATCGGAATTAAGTATCGGAATTCCGATACCGCGAATATCGGCCGATACCCGATATTTCAGTATCGGAATGCTCAACACTATTCATGATGCACAGATACCGCAGAGAAATATATATATATAGTACAATGCCGAAGATTTCAATTCTTACATTACGTGAGCGATATCTATTGTAAATTCTACAATAGCTCAGAAACCGGCGAATCGCTCCGTACAGAATACTGACCCCCATATAACGCTCCATATAGGATACTGGCCCCCATATAACGCTTCATACAGGATACTGGCCCCCATATAACGCTCCATACAGAATACTGGTCCCCATGTAACGCTTCATGCAGGCTGTGCCCCCACATAATGCTCCATGCAGGTTGTTCCCCCCACAAAATGCCTCATGCAGGCTGTTCCCCCCACATAATGCCCCACGCAGGCTGTTCCCCCCACAGAATGCCCCAAGCAGGCTGTTCCCCCCACATGCAGGATGTCACCCCCCTTATAACGCCCCTTGCAGGATGTCACCCCCCTTATAATGCCCCATGCAGGATGTCACCCCCTTATAATACCCCATGTATTATGTCACCCCCCCCTCCTACGGCCCCCTCCACGTTTCCTGGTGTACTGGCCTGTCTCCTGGTAGCGCTTCCAGCCTCTGGACACAGCAAACCTCTTTGCCACAGCTCGCATTGATGTGCCATCCTGAATGAGCTGCACTACCTGAGCAACTTCTGTGGGTTGTAGCGTCCGTCTCATGCTACCACGAGTGTGAAAGCACAACCAACATTCAAAAGTGACCAAAACATCAGCCAGAAAGCATTGGTACTGAGATGTGGTCTGTGGTCGCCACCTGCAGAACCACTCCTTTATTGAGAGTGTCTTGATAATTGCCAATAATTTCCATCTATTGTCTATTCCATTTGCACAACAGCATGTGAAATTGATTGTCAATCAGTGTTGCTTCCTAAGTGGACAGTTTGATTTCACAGAAGTTTGATTTACTTGGAGTTATATTCTGTTGTTTAAGTGTTCCCTTTATTTTTTTGAGCAGTGTATATATATATATATATATATATATATATATATATATATATATATATATATATATACTATATATGTACACACATTGTGCCTTAAAGATGTATTCATTCCCTGTGAACTTTTCCACATATCTTATTGGGATTTTATGTGATATACCAATAAGCAAATATTTGTGAAGTGTAAAGGAAATCATACGTGATTTTTTAATCATTCTAAAAATATAAATCTGAAAAAATTGTGACTTGAATTTGTATTCAGTCCCCTGTAGTCTGATACCCCAAAATAAAATCCTGAGTGATCAATTGCCTCCAGCAGTCACATAATTAGTAAATTAATTCCACCTGTGTGTAATTTATTTTCAGGAGAAGTATAACTGATCTTATTAGAGATCAAACAACATAATGAAAACCAAGCAACACACCAAACAGGTCAGAGATAAAGTTATGGAGAAGAGTAAAGCAAGATTAGCCCAAAAAATAGCCCAAACTTTGAACATTTCACGAAGCACTGTTCAAGCCATCATCCAAAAATGAAATGTTTATGGCACAACTGCAAACCAACCAAGACATGGCCATGTAGCTAAACTGACTTCCCAAGCTAGGAGAGTACTAATTAGAGGAGTAGCCCATGGTCATTCTGGAGGAGCTCGAGATCCACAGCTCAGATAGAAGAATTTGTAGACAGGACAACTATGAGTTGTATACCCCACAAATCTAGCCTTAATAGAAGAGTGACAAAAAGAAAGTCATTTCTGAAAACAAGTCATAAAAAGTCCTGTTTGCAGTTTGCAAAAAGTCATGTAGAGGACAGAGCTAGCATGTGGAAGAAGATGCTCTGGTCAGCTGAGACCAAAGTAGAACTTATTGGGATTGTGAAAAAGTCACTGGTAGTCTGTCGGAAGGGAGACTCTTAGCCTCAGTGATGTGAAAACATGGAAGTTTCTCCTGGACATCAGGTGCAGAGAGAGTTAACAGGACCACGTTTATAAGGGAATGTTTTTAGTGGATAACGAAGTGCAGGGCGGGATGTCATCCACCCTATCTCCAATCCAGGGAGAATCTGGGCTTTAAATATTCAGCCATGACACTCAGGTGTGTTCAGTACCTTGGGAAATCTTGCTCCAGAGAGGAGCTCACACGTGCTATGCTGAACCATGTGTGCTTAATAGTGAGTGGCCAGACCTTGGCCCAAGATACTGTGCTGCAATTTTTGTATTTTGTTTTATCTCTTTAGTCGAATGGGCTGTATTTTCTTTATGGACTCCAGAGTAGTTTATGCCTGCTGAATAAACTATCTCCAAAATTTAAAGAGACAGTATCCTGTGTTTACCTCCGCATACAGCCGAGCTTGTCGCTTTACCACAGGATAAAATGATATGTGTTGCGGAAAACTAACGCTGCACATCACCTTAAAAACACCATCCCTACCGTCAAACATAGTGGTTGCAGCATCATTCTGTAAGGATGCTTTTCTTCAGCAGGGACAGGGAAGCTGGTCAGAGTTAACGGGAAGATGGATGGAGCTAACTACAGGGCAATCCTGGAGTAAAATCTGTTAGAGGCTGCAAAGACTTGAGACTGGAATGTAGGTTCATCTTTCATCAGGACAATGACTCTAAACATACTACCAGAGCTACAGTGGAATGGTTTAAATAAAAAAATATTCATGTTTTTGAATGGACCAGACACAGTCCAGACCTAAATCCTATTGAGAATATGTGACAAGACTTGAAAATTTCTGTTAACAGACGCCTCCATCCAATCTCACTGAGGTAGAGACAGTTTGCAAAGAAGAATAGGCAAAACTTTCAGCAGCAAAAGGTGATCTCACGAAGTATTGACTTTGGGGGACTGAATACAAATGCATGTCACAATTTTCAAATATATATTTCTAAATAATTGGAAAACCATGTATTATTTCCTTTATACTTCACGAATAGTTGCTACTTTGTGTTGGTATATTACATAAAATCCAATAATATATATACAGTATATACTATATATATATATATATATATATATATATACAGTACAGACCAAAAGTTTGGACACACCTTCTCATTTAAAGATTTTTCTGTATTTTCTTGACTATGAAAATTGTACATTCACACTGAAGGCATCAAAACTATGAATTAACACATGTGGAATTATATACTTAACAAAAAAGTGTGAAACAACTGAAAATATGTCTTATATTCTAGGTTCTTCAAAGTAGCCACCTTTTGCTTTGATGACTGCTTTGCACACTCTTGGCATTCTCTTGATGAGCTTCAAGAGGTAGTTTTGATGCCTTCAGTATGAATAGTCATAGTCATGAAAATACAGAAAAATCTTTAAATGAGAAGGTGTGTCCAAACTTTTGGTCTGTACTGTATATGTATAATATATATATATATTGTGACAGAGTCACTGGTGTGATTTATGAGGGGAGGAATGTGTAGCACAGGTTGCTAGCTTGTGTGAACTGAAACCAATGAAACCGCTGGTTAACATGGCCGCCGGTGAACCTGCACAGGGGCCCGAAGGTGGAGGGGGGGCCCTTGCAGTGCAGCTGATGAGGGCAATCTGGCCTGCTTTGTGGACCCCCAGGCTCCGGGGGGCCCATGGGCAGATTGCCCTCATAGTGTGCGGCGGGCAGGGAGCGATGAGATCCCTCCCGCTCTGCTGCTGACAGGAGGAAAATGGCAGCGGAGCGGAGGGATCCGTCTTGTGCTTCCTGCCTGCTGCTTTCTCCCTGACACAGGTTTGCACTGCTTGATGACGTCACCATGCAGCGCGGGCCTGTGTCAAGGAGAAAGATGCCGGGCAGGAAGCCGAGGACGATGCTGCGGGGGAACGAGCAGAGAGGGTAAGTGTTGTTGTTTTTTTTTAACTAATACAGTGGTGATGGAAGAGGTGGGGGGTAGATGAGGGAGAGCAACAATGATGGAGGAGGTGGAGGGAGATGAGGTAGAGCAATGGTGATGGAGGAGGTGGGGGAGATGTGGGAATGGTGATGGAGGAGATGGGGGGAGATATGTATAGCATGACGATGGAGGATGTGGGGGGATATGGCATGGTAATGGTGATGGAGGAGGTGGGGGGACCTATGGCATTGCAATGGTGATGGAGGATGTGGGGGGAGATATGGCAATGGTGATAGAGGATGTGGGGGGATATGGCAATGATGATGGAGAAGGTGGGGGAGATATGGCAATGATGATGGAGGAGGTGGGGGAGCTATGGCAATGATGATGGAGGAGGTGGGGGAGATATAGCATGGCAATGACAATGGAGGAGGTGGGGGAGATATGGCAATGATGGAGGAGGTGGGGGGAGATATGGCAATGATGATGGAGGAGGTGGGGGAGATATGGCAATGATGATGGAGGAGGTGGGAGGAGATATGGCAATGATGATGGAGGAGGTGGGGGAGATATAGCATGGCAATGACAGTGGCGGAGATATGGCAATGATGGAGGAGGTGGGAGAGATATGGCAATGATGATGGAGGAGGTGGGGGAGATATGGCAATGATGATGGAGGAGGTGGGGGAGATATGGCAATGATGATGGAGGAGGTGGGGGAGATATGGCAATGATGATGGAGGAGGTGGGGGAGATATCGCAATGATGATGGAGGAGGTGAGGGAGATATGGCAACAATGATAGAGGAGATGGGGGAGATATGGCAATGATGGAGGGGTGGGGGAGATATGTCAATGATGGAGGAGGTGGGAGATATGGCAATGATGGAGGAGGTGGGGGATATGGCAATGATAATGGAGGAGGTGTGGGGAGATATGGCAAGATGGGGAAGATATGGCAATGATGATGGAGGAGGTGGAGGAGATATGAAAATGATGGAGGAGGTTGGGGAGAACAATTATGGAGGAGGTGGGGGAGAACAATGATGGAGGAGGTGGGAGAGAGCAATGATGGAGGAGGTGCGGAGAGCAATGATGGGGATGGGGGAGAGCTATGATGGGGAATTATTTGGACGCTATATGCTGTTAATATGTGGTCTGGTCACGGTGTGGTGGTATTTCTCCCTTGTATGTGGTATTATTCGGTCACTATGTGGTGGTAATATGTGGTCTGGTCACTGGTGTCACTGTATTCCTCCCTTTTATGTAATATTATTCGGTCACTATGTGGTGGTAATATGTGGTCTGGACATGGTGTGGCAGTATTTCTCCTTTGTATGTGGTACTATTGGTGTTGGTATAGTGGATTGTGTTGTGTATGGCGGTCATTTGTTCTCTCTGATATTAATTAGAAGATTCTTTATTTCCATTAGTGATTAAATACTTGGAACAAGATTCACTTACAGGGGTTCTCCGAGGAAAACAAGTAATCACTTCTCCACAGGATAAGTGATAAATTAGTGATTAGTGAGGGTCTGACTGCTGGAACCTGCACTGATTGGTAGAATATAGAGCTTTTATCCCCATTAGACTGGAGCTCATGTGCGACTTGACAACTAATCCATTCATTCCCTCAGTGGCTGTTCTTGTTTTTTTCTGGAAGCCACAAAGAGAATGAATGAGGCTGCAGTCAGATGTCCCACCTACTGCTGTATTGTAAAATGGGGATAACTAAGTGTCCTGTCAGGGACCTTCCGATCAGTGCGTTTTCCAATGTTCGAACCCAAATGATCAATAAGATATCACCTATTTTGTGGAGCCCATGGATCGGTGATAAATTGTTTTAACCAAAGAACCCCTTTATTGCAAACTAACGTAATTGTACATCCCAGTTATGGTGGCGCACAGTAGATGTGCAGGAGCCGCCTGTGATTTACAGTCGACGCTCCACTATAACAAGGATAACAGCTAACAGGTATTTGCATATAGCTGTAGGGTCGGCCCCGAGGATCAATTCCTCCTGTGGGCCCCAGACACTCCAGTCCGACACTGTATGACGCGTCTGTCTGAACCACAAACTCCTTTGAGAAATCTGGTGCCACCAGCACTGGCTGTTTACACAGAGCCTGCTTTAGTTCCTGGAAAGCCATCTCAGCATCTGGAGAACACTTAGCCATAGCCAACTTTATCCCTTTAAGGAGGTCTGTCAAAGGGGCGGCTATCATGGCGAAGTTAGGGATGAACCAGCGGTAGAAGAAGCCCACAATGCCCAGGAACTCTCTGACCTGCTGTTTTTGAGAGTGGTTGTGGCCAACCCTGCATTGCATCAATTTTATTTATTTGGGGCTTTATCACGCCTCTACCTACGACATAGCCCAAATATCTGGCCTCCTCCATGCCCATGGCACATTTCTTCGGGTTGATGGAAAACCCCGCCTTCCATAGAGCATTGAATATTGCCTGGACTTTGCTCAGATGGCTACCCCAATCCTCACTGTAGATCACGATATCATCCAGGTAGGCTGCTGCATACTTCCTGTGGGGAGCTAAGATCCGGTCCAATGCTCTCTGGAAGGTAGCTCATGCTCCTTGCAACCCAAACGGCATCCTGATGTATTGGAAACACCTTTTCGGCATTGAAAAAGCCGTCTTCTCCTTGGCCTCTTGGGACATAGGAATCTGCCAATACCCTTTTGTGAGGTCAAGGGTGGTAATGTACATGGCCAGCCTTAGCCTTTCAATTAGTTCCTCTACCCTGAGCATTGGATACGAATCAAACTTAGAGACCTCATTCAGTTTCCCATAGTCATTGCAGAACCGCCATTCTCCATCTGGTTTCGGCACTAAGACTATGGAACTGGACCAGCCACTCTTGGACTCTTCGATGACCCCCCAATTCAGCATGCGCTTCATCTCCTTCGAGATTACCTCTCAGCGGGCTTCAAGAATCCGATATGGCTTCATATTCACTCGGACATGAGGCTCCGTAATCATCTCATGCTCTATGACCTGAGTACAACCCGGTAGATCTGAGAACAGGTCCCTGTTCCGCTGAAGCAACGCTCAGCATTGTTGCCTCTGGGCACGTGGCAGCGACTCTGCCACCTTGACTTCCTCCACATCGGTTTCAGTCTTCGCCACCAAATACGGAGCTTCTACAGGCTCCCTGTCTCGCCATGGCTTAATGAGGCTGACGTAGTACACCTGGTAGGGCTTCCTTCTCCCTGGTTAGTGGACCCTATAGTTGATGTCGCCAACCTTTTCAACCACTTCATAGGGGCCCTGCCACTTGGCCAAGAATTTGCTCTCCACCGTAGGTACCAGCACTAGTACCTGAGGGTTGAAGTGTCTCACCCTCTCTGATCTATTGTAACTGTAACGGGTCTGGGAGGTGGAACCTCAGAGCAACTATACAAAGGGGCAGTCCTTGTAAGGAAGCGGGTGGCTCCCAGGGAAGGCGGGCAGGTAGTCACGGCAAGTGACAGGGACAGTCTCTGGGTAGAAGGGCAGGAGGTCACGGCAAGTGACAGGGACAGTCTCTTGACAGGCGGATGGTCACGGCAAGTGACAGCAGGGTAAGAGTCTCTAGACAGGCAGGTGGTCACGGCAAGTGACAGCAGGGAAAGAGTCTCTAGATAGGCTAGCAGGCAGGTAGCAGGTGAGCGCTCCCAAGTGAGCGGGCAAGAGTCTCTGGACAGGCAGGTGGTCACGGCAAGTGACGGCAGAGCCTCCAGGTAGGCCAGCAGGCAGGTAGCAGGTGAGCGCTCCCAGGTGAGCGGGCAAGAGTCTCTGGACAGGCAGGTGGTCACGGCAAGTGACGGCAGAGCCTCCAGGTAGGCTAGCAGGCAGGTAGCAGGTGAGCGCTCCCAGGTGAGCGGACAAGAGTCTCTGGACAGGCAGGTGGTCACGGCAAGTGACGGCAGAGCCTCCAGGTAGGCTAGCAGGCAGGTAGCAGGTGAGCGCTCCCAGGTGAGCGGGTAAGAGTCTCTGGACAGGCAGGTGGTCACGGCAAGTGACGGCAGAGCCTCCAGGTAGGCTAGCAGGCAGGTAGCAGGTGAGCGCTCCCAGGTGAGCGGGCAAGAGTCTCTGGACAGGCAGGTGGTCACGGCAAGTGACGGCAGAGCCTCCAGGTAGGCTAGCAGGCAGGTAGCAGGTGAGCGCTCCCAGGTGAGCGGGCGGGCAGATCCATAGACAGACTGACAGGAGTTGGAAGGCAGACTGTCGGACCACAGGAATGCAAGCAGATAGACAGGAATCTGGTAGGTAACAAGCAGAGGTCTGGCAGGTAACTGGCAGGTATCTGGTAACGGAACCTGAGGGCTGAAGCAGAGTTGAAAGGCTTTGCAACAACATTGCTCGGGCACCTCAATTTTGGAGGAGGTGCCTTATATATGGTGAGGTCCTCCGGCCATTGGCCGGGGACTCCTTAGGACGACGCGCGCGGCCCCTTTAAGAGAGGGGGAGCGCGCGCGCGCGCCCTAAGCACAGAGGCCGGGAAGCAGCGCGCGCTGCCAGCAGAACGGGAGGAAGCCACCGGGTACGGAGTGGAGAGGTGAGGGGAACGGCGTCCCTGCCTAGCAGGAGGCAGGGACGCCGACGCTACAGTAACCCTCGACTGTGCCTCTTGTGCTTTGAGGAGGTGTTCTTTCACAATGGGCATCACCTCTGTAATCCTCTCTTGCATCTGGGCAACATGTTTGATTACACTCCTGTAGGGTGTAGACTCCGCCTCCCAGGTCTCCTTTGCTATGTCCAGGAGTCCGCGGGGGTATCGGCCATATAACAGCTCAAACAGGGAGAATACAGTAGAGGCCTGTTGGACTTCTCTAATGGAAAACAGAAGGTACGGCAGTAGACAGTCCCAGTCCCGGTCGTCTTTCTCTACAACCTTCTTTAACATGGCTCTCAAGGTTTAAGTAAACCTCTCCACTAAGCCATCTGTCTGGGGGTGGTAGACTGAGGTCCTGAATTGTGTGATTTGCAGGGTTTTGCACAACTCCCTCATCACCCTTGACATAAATTGGGTCCCTTGGTCCGTTAGGATCTCCTTAGGCAACCCCATTCTAGAGAAGATGTCGACCAACTCCCGGGCTATAGATTTGGCAGAGGAGTTACGTAATGGCCCGGCCTCTGGATACCATGCAGCATAGTACAGTACCACCAGGATTTACTGATGTCCTCTGGGAGATTTGACCAGTAGTCCCACTAGATCCATGGCTATGCGATCAAATGGCACCTCAATGATTGGCAACCGCACTAAGGGGCTACGGAAGTGGGCCACCGGGGAGGTCAGTTGGCAGGTGGGACATGACCTAAAAAAATTAACAATTTCTCGGTGACAACCGGGCCAATAGAACCTCTGGAGGATCCTTTCCTGGGTTTTCTCTACCCCTAGATGACCACCCAACACATGTGTATGGGCCATATCTAACACCCTGCGTCTGTACAGCCCTGGCACTAGTAACTGCTTGATTACCTCCCCTCTGAGCTTGGTGACCCAATATGGTAACATCCCATTTACAGCAAAGTGCGGTTATCGGTTGTCAGCCCCCGGCTCTTGAGCAACACCATTCAGGACAGTGACATTATCAAACGCCCCTTTTAGAGTCAAGTCTCTGAGCTGGGCGATTCTAAAGTTTCCCCTGGACACCAACAGCTCAGGGATGTTGGCCTTCGGGGATGCTGCCTCATCCTCATCCCCAACAAGCACACAAAAAGAAAACCCGTCGGCAGTGGCCTGCGATGAGGTTTCTTTAGGAGCAACCTGGTTGTTGTCCAGAAAACCTGGCTTCCTCCCTTTCTCCAAGTTCCAAAACAAGGCAAAGTCCTGCCCTATTATAACAGGGTGCAACAGGTCCTTGACTACGCCCACCTTATGGGACTCGGCGCCACAGTTTGTGTCTATGACCACTCGGGCCACAAGGTAGTCCTTAGTGTCCCCATGGATACAAAGGATGCCAACCTTTTTCCCCGGAACTAGCCGATGAGGAATTGTGGCCCGTACTAGCGTTACCAAACTCTCCGAGTCTAACAGAGCAGTCACTTGCACTCCATTCACTGACACGAGGCATGCCTGCGGTCCCTCACCTGATTGAGGGACAACACTGCAGGCAGGGTATGCAAAGTAAGAGCAGCGCCGTCCTGTGCTGCAGTCCATTGACTCTTTGTTCATGGGGCAACGGACGGCTATTTGACCTGGCGTGTGACATCTCCAACATACTATGCTATTGGGCGGGACCTTTGGCAGCAACTCAGACCTCTTCTGGGCTGTAGGATGCCCCCCATACATGGCTCTAGTTCCCCTCTTTTGGGTGTCCGTCCCCTTTTGGGAACCCAAGTTTGGAGACGCTACGACACCTGGCTTCCCCAAGGAAATTTTAGACTGAGGAGGTTTGTCACTGCAATAGGCCCAGTGGTGCACTCATTGCGCCCTAACAGTCAGAGTCACTCCTAAGTGCGCCAAGATCTCCATTTTTAATTTGGCATACTCTTTTACGACTTTCAAGGTCAAGTCATAATAGGCTTTCTGCGGCTCGCCTGGTAAATATGGCGCCAAAACCTGCCCCCAATGCTCCGGAGGCAATTTCTCCCGCTCTGCCACCCTCTCAAAGATCGTCAGGAACGCCTCGACGTCATCATCCGGGTTCATCTTTTGTAATGCTCTTCTTACCGTTTTCCTCACGTAAGACTCATCACCTGGAGTTGGGGGTGGGGGGGTTGCCCTGTCACGAATCACCTCGGACAGGAGCTCCATCTGCTGCTTGTGCTGCACTTGCTGCATCTGCTGCTGCTGTTGCCACTGCTGCTGCTGCACCTGCTGCTGCTGTTGCCCGTGCTTCTAGCACCAACTGTAGGGTTTGGTACTCACTCAGCTTCGGTTGAGGTAGGTACAGAAGCGTTTTCAGTGAAATCCAGGCTGGTTTATTAAACAGCATAAATCGCTCAGGAAGCAAAACAAAAAGAAACAGCCTTTTTCGGCACAAAGTGGAAACACAAAGAAAAATGTCCATACAAGGTAGCGGGTTCGCCCGCTCAGATTAGTGTCCAGTCCTTAGGTCCTAACCCAGACCAACACTCTGGAAATCCACACATCTCTAGACATAGCCCACAAATGAGACACTCGGTCTCCATTTTATATACATGCCCTGGGATGGGGATATGTGAGCAGCCAATCCCTCCCATCTCTTATGGCTGCTCGTAAAACCGGCCCTGATACGCCCTATTAACCCTCTCAGCACTATGTGTGCTGGAGCATGCTTTCCCAGTTTTACATCACCGAAGCTACCAGACCATATATATACAGTCCTGGCCAAAAGTATTGGCACCCCTGCAATTCTGTCAGATAATACTCAGTTTCTTCCTGAAAATGATTGCAATCACAAATTCTTTGGTATTATTCTCTTCATTTAATTTGCTTGCAAGGAAAAAACACAAAAGAGAATGAAGCAAAAATCAAATCATTGATCATTTCACAGAAAACTCCAAAAAAGGGCCGGACAAAAGTATTGGTACCCTCAGCCTAATACTTGGTTGCACAACCTTTAGCCAAAATAACTGCGAACAACCGCTTCCGGTAACCATCAATGAGTTTCTTACAATGCTCCGCTGGAATTGTAGACCATTCTTCTTTGGCAAACTGCTCCAGGTCCCTGATATTTGAAGGGTGCCTTCTCCAAACTGCCATTTTGAGATCTCTCCACAGGTGTTCTATGGGATTCAGGTCTGGACTAATTGCTGGCCACCTTAGAAGTCTCCAGTGCTTTCTCTAAAACCATTTTATAGTGCTTTTGGAAGTGTGTTTTGGGTCATTGTCCTGCTGGAAGACCCATGACCTCTGAGGGAGACCCAGCTTTCTCACACTGGGCCCTACATTATGCTGCAAAATTTGTTGGTAGTCTTCAGACTTCATAATGCCATGCACACGGTCAAGCAGTCCAGTGCCAGAGGCAGCAAAGCAACCCCAAAACTTCAGGGAACCTCCGCCATGTTTGACTGTAGGGACTGTGTTCTTTTCTTTGAATGCCTCTTTTTTTTCCCTGTACACTCTATGTTGATGCTTTTTGCCAAAAATCTCTACTTTTGTCTCATCTGACCAGAGAACATTCTTCCAAAACGTTTTAGGCTTTCTCAGGTAAGTTTTGGCAAACTCCAGCCTGGCTTTTTTATGTCTCGGGGTAAGAAGTGGGGTCTTCCTGGGTATCCTACCATACAGTCCCTTTTCATTCAGACGCCGACGGATAGTACGGGTTGACACTGTTGTACCCTCAGACTGCAGGGCAGCTTGAACTTGTTTGGATGTTAGTCGAGGTTCTTTATCCACCATCCGCACAATCTTGCTTTGAAATCTCTCGTCAATTTTTCTTTTCCGTCCACATCTAGGGAGGTTAGCCACAGTGCCATGGGCTTTAAACTTCTTGATGACACTGCGCACGGAAGACACAGGAACATTCAGGTCTTTGGAGATGGACTTGTAGCCTTGAGATTGCTCATGCTTCCTCACAATTTGGTTTCTCAAGTCCTCAGACAGTTCTTTGGTCTTCTTTCTTTTCTCCATGCTCAATGTCGTACACACAAGGACACAGGACAATGGTTGAGTCAACTTTAATCCATGTTAACTGGTTGCAAGTGTGATTTAGTTATTGCCAACACCTGTTAGGTGCCACAGGTAAGTTACAGGTGCTGTTAATTACATGAATTAGAGAAGCATCACATGATTTTTCAAACAGTGCCAATACTTTTGTCCACCCCCTTTTTTAGGTTTGGTGTGGAATTATATCCAATTTGGCTTTAGGACAATTCTTTTTGTGTTTTTTCATTGAAGACAAATTAAATGAAGATAATAATACCAAAGAATTTGTGATTGCAATCATTTTCAGGAAGAAACTGAGCATTATCTGACAGAATTGCAGGGGTGCCAATACTTTTGGCCAGCACTGAATATAGTATGTACTGCATATGTCTATCCATTGTTCATGACACACGTGCACCTGCACATCAACTTGACACTATAGGAGTACTGCCTTGCACTATATTTTCTGCATTGTACATTGGGGTTGTGGCTGCCCCCTGACCCTTGCTCCCTTATACATCCATCTTTCCCAGGTTTTAGTTAAAGTTTTCTGGGACCTATCACTTCGCCCAATTCATTTGAGCTCTGGTGAGGCAAATAGAGAGATGAGTAAACAGTGTTAGGTTCCATCCAATGAGGTGACCTTGTCATTGGTGGGTGTCTTACACATTTTTATCAAAACTGTAAACTAAATACCTCACGGCTTTTACATGTGACAATGTAGCTGTATTGTGGCTTGTTTTTGTGAGGTATGATTTGTATTTGTCAGAGGTACCATTTTGGGTACATATAACTTCTTACCTATTTTTTATGAACCCTTTATGGGAAGAAATGGGCAAAAAACCCAGCTGTTGTTTTTTGATATTTTACACCACACACGTGCTGCACATATAAAGTGTTGATTTTATTTTGTGATTCTGTACTATTATTGTAATACCAAATTTATATAGTTTTATTTATGTTTCATTTCTTTAGTATAATAAATACACTGCTTGAGAAAAAAATAATTTGTTTTTGTATCGCCATATTCTGAGAGCTTGCACCATATGTTTTACAATTTTCCCTTAATGGAGCTCTATGACTGAGGGCCTATTTTTGTGTGATAAGATTGTAGTTTTCAATGGTAGCATTTTCTGCTAATTATGACTTTTGGATCACTTTATTTTTTTTTACACATTTTGGGAGGTTGAATGTACAAAAGAGAACAATTCTGGAAAAACATTTTTTTTTAAACATTGATCACTATTTTGTGTAATTTAGTATTAAGAAAACCTGTCATTTGTCTCAAGTTGCCCAAACCATGGTCAGCATGAATCAAAGCCTGGCTGATTGATTGCAGTCAGGTAAATTCTTCTCTGCAACACTGAAGAATTTCAAAGAAAGAATACTTTAAAGATCCACCAAGCACTGCTGCAGATGATTGGAAGGTCTCTCTGTAGCGCCCTGAGGGTTCGGCCGCTACAGGGGTATTGCACCTCTGCCAGAGGTGTGATATTCCACTCCCGGGTAAGGATGGAGTATGGACCAGGGCTCAGTTAGCTGCATGCATCACACACACCCCATTTCCGGGGGACAGCTCAACGGTGCTCCCATTTATACAGTAATGCAGGCACGACAGACCATGTCCCTGGCTGGAGTGGGGAGGGGGAGGAAAACCCAGTGATGTAGGAGCAGAAGGGGACGGTTTCTGAGCATAGGTAGGAGCTCATTGGGTGCTGGTCACCTGAGCTCACACTCAGAGGGGAGGTATAATAGGTGGGCACCATCTTAGGACAAGAGAGAAGTCAGTTCAGAGTGAGAGGAGAAGACAGGGAGCGGAGGCTCTGTAGGAGCTCTGCTCAAAGGCAGGCCTAGGGTGAAGGCCGGAGCCTGGGAGGAGAAGGAGAAGTAGGCCTGGAGAAGAGGCAGAGGGAAGGGGAAGAAAAAGGAACAGGAAAGGAGAAGGAGTGAGAGAGAAACAGAAGGGCTCAGAAACAAGAAGGCAGAGGGGACCCTAAGGACCAACGTGAAATCGGGTGACGGGTCAGGCAAGAAAAGGGTACCGGATCCCAAATTGGTGGAGGCAAATAATCCTCAGCCAAGAACCGGAGGTCGTGATCATCACTTGGTGCGACCCCCTGCTAAACCTTGCTAGGAAGGCACCATATAGGATAGCGGGAAACAGGGCCCACGTTTACCCGCATAGATCCGCGGCAGCTGGACAAAAGCTTGGTCACTGGTGAGGCACGAGCCAGAGGAAGGATAGAAGGGAGTCCTGTGCCATGCTCCTGAATTGCCTGGGGGTTGACCGAGCCCCTCACCTGGTGGACGCAGCACGGCTTGGGCAGTCACTACCTGTACAGAAGTGGCTTGGAGTATACGAACTGTGAGTAAAAGACCCTGGACTGCAACACGTTGTCTTTGTGCTTCTTACTTCGCCAGCACTAACGGTACTGGGACTCCCTGCACCATCACTCCCACCATCTACACCTTGCTGCCCTGAGGCTACACTCCTCCCATGGGGAGTCGTACTATTCCCTGCTGCACCCACAACACCAGCCTCAGCGGTCTGCACTGCAGCGGCTGTTAGCCCTGACCACAATCCACGGGTGGCGTAGTCGGACATTGCAAAGCACATAGTAAACTACCATTGGTCTGACCACCCTGAGCCATGGACCAGGTTGCCACTACTACCCCCATCATTACACTGAAGCCCAGTTCCGAGTGCCCCAAGGCCCAGGGGGCGAGTCAGCTTTGGCGTAGTCGGCAGGATTGTGACCAACCCGCCACAAACGGGTATTGCGTGCCTGAAAAGAGACTGTTTTACTGTATTAAAGATGGCGCCCGCCCCAGAAGAACGGACGCCATAATGTGCGCGCCAAAAGACAACAGGAAGCCACCTCCCATCGTGGGCCAGGTCCCAGAATGGCGCCAAAGAAGGACCCCACCCCCAACAGCCATGAGTGCGGCTGTAGAGATGTCCATCAAGGTGGGGGGCTGCCCCTAAGAGTGATTGTCAGCAGATTGCCCCAAGACCGCCCCCAATGGGGGCGGAAAGAGAAGAAAACGGTGGGGCCGGGTGTGGTTTGGATCAGTCTCACCGGACCACACCCGGAGATGGAGAGAGGAGCCAGCTCCAGTACTTTGGCGAGGGTCCTGCTACAGGCCGAACCACCATGCAGCTTCACGGAGCTGCTAGCACAGCTCTCCGAGGAAGACCCGGAGTATGTGCGGGCTGCGATGGAGGAGTTGGACCGGAGGATGGTCCGGGCGCAGCGGGACGTGATTGCTGGGTGGAAGGAAGAGATGGCCCGGCGGACCGTGACCCAGCAGCAAGAGGCACCGCCACCACCCAGCAGCACGCTTACCTCCGAGGGCGGTGAGAGAGGATCAGAGGCTGAGGACGACGCCGCGGAGGAGGCCATAGCCGTGGAGGCAGGTAACGGGGAAGTCCTTACCCCGAGTCCAGGGGCCGCGGCCCTGTCCCTGTCTCCCGTCACGGCACCCGAAGCCCCGGGAGCCGTAGCTGCCACCACACCTCCCCCGCTACCAACTAGGCCCCAGGCCGTAGACGCTGCCGTCGAGCCCCGCCCCGCGCCATGCCCTTTAACCCCGGGCGCGACCGGAAGCCGACCACCGCAGGCCTGGTCGCAAGGCCTAGTGCCCCCGGGCGCCGCTGCCCCGCCAGCACCCCCTGCCTCTGCTGTGCCACCCCCGGGTGCGACTAGAAGAAAACCACCGCAGGCCTGGTCGCAAGGCCGAGTACCTCCGGGCGCCGCTAACCCGCTCGCGCCCCCGGCCTCTACAATACCACCTCTGGGCGTGGATCTGTTCGCCCAGCACACCGGTCCGGATGGGCTCCCTTTCATCTGGCCCCCCGGATATGTTAACTCCCGCCTACGGAGAGGCCTGTCCGCGGAGCCCGGAGTCCCACCTGAACCCCTGATACCTGCTCCGGAGCCCATGGAAGTCTCCCAGCCCCCGCTTGAAGACGCCCAGTTTGAGTGGGACCCGACCGGAGAAAATCTAATGGGGTTCACCCAGGAGACACGAGCGGACGCAGCCCGACGACGGGAGTCCTGCCGTCAACAGTTGGCAATGTTCGAGAGGGAGCAGCGGGAACGGCGTGTCCGGCAAGAGCAGCTACAGGCCTGAAGCGCAGAACAGAAGATGCGCACCCGGCGAGACCCCCGAGCTGCCCGCGGTCCCCGAGCCACCGGGACTGTCGTAAAATTTCAGATGGAACATGGCTGGGGATTCATCCGGGACCCGGACACTATCAGTGATGTGTTCGTGACCCGAAGGGACGTGGAAAGCCACCTGCCGGAGGGTCATCGTGGACGGGATTTGTATCCTGGCGATGTGGTGTCCTACACTCGACACCAAGGCGTGAAGAGGTGGTACACACTCCACGTCCATAGAGTAGTAGAGGAGGCGGAGCAGTACTACTCAAACCCCGAGTACCAAGAGGACCCGGACGGATCTGAAGATCGTCACCATGAGGAGCAAGGCGCGACTGGAGGGTATCGCCACCAGTGAACAGTGGCATACCATTGTATATAGTTACCCGACAGAGTATATGGGACTGTTATGGGACTGTTACTTGCTAAAGTTGTCCCCTTCCCCAAGTTACCTGGCTGAGGACTGAGAACAGCCGCCCCTTTTCCTTAACCTGGCTGAGGACTGAGAGCAGCCATCTCCTTCCTAAACTGGCCGAGGACTGAGAACGGCCACCCCTGTAAATAGTTGAGCTTCCTAAAGTGCCCCCTATTGGTTTTATAAAAGAACTGCAACGTCTACCTCAAGACAAGTTTGCTAGAGTGTTGCACCTTTAAGAAGAATGAACACCTGGTCGCAAGTTGCACCGCGGCCAGTACACAAGAATATGTTTTACTTAAAAATGTTTTATATGAAGAGTTTTATATGCTGCTAGGTAATAATGCAAATGTTTTATATGATGTTTTATATGACAAAAGAGTTCCGGTAGTATTAACAATATCTAGTGAAAGAAAAATGTTGAAAAAGAGAAAAGTGTTTCCCATAAAGGGAATTGAACAATGTCGTCCGTTTTCTAATGTAAAAAGTTTTGAAAAAGTTTTGCATATCTTGTAATCAAATGTCTTTACTTTTTTCCAGGCCGAGGACGTGCTGTGGTTTACCAGGAGGGAATGTAGCGCCCCGAGGGTTCGGCCGCTACAGGGGTATTGCACCTCTGCCAGAGGTGTGATATTCCACTCCCGGGTAAGGATGGAGTATGGACCAGGGCTCAGTTAGCTGCATGCATCACACACACCCCATTTCCGGGGGACAGCTCAACGGTGCTCCCATTTATACAGTAATGCAGGCACGACAGACCATGTCCCTGGCTGGAGTGGGGAGGGGGGAGGAAAACCCAGTGATGTAGGAGCAGAAAGGGATGGTTTCTGAGCATAGGTAGGAGCTCATTGGGTGCTGGTCACCTGAGCTCACACTCAGAGAGGAGGTATAAAAGGTGGGCACCATCTTAGGACAAGAGAGAAGTCAGTTCAGAGTGAGAGGAGAAGACAGGGAGCGGAGGCTCTGTAGGAGCTCTGCTCAAAGGCAGGCCTAGGGTGAAGGCCGGAGCCTGGGAGGAGAGGCAGAAGTAGGCCTGGAGAAGAGGCCGAGGGAAGGAGGGGAAGAAGGAACAGGAAAGGAGAAGGAGTGACAGAGAAACAGAAGGGCTCAGAAACAGACCAACGTGAAATCGGGTGACGGGTCAGGCAAGAAAAGGGTACCGGATCCCAAATTGGTGGAGGCAAATAATCCTCAGCCAAGAACTGGAGGTCGTGATCATCACTTGGTGCGACCCCCTGCTAAACCTTGCTAGGAAGGCACCATATAGGATAGCGGAAAACGGGGCCCACGTTTACCCGCATAGATCCGCGGCAGTTGGATAAAAGCTTGGTCACTGGTGGGGCACGAGCCAGAGGAAGGATAGAAGGGAGTCCTGTGCCATGCTCCTGAATTGCCTGGGGGTTGACCGAGCCCCTCACCTGGTGGACGCAGCACGGCTTGGGCAGTCACTACCTGTACAGAAGTGGCTTGGAGTATACGAACTGTGAGTAAAAGACCCTGGACTGCAACACGTTGTCTTTGTGCTTCTTACTTCGCCAGCTCTCACGGTACTGGGACTCCCTGCACCATCACTCCCACCATCTACACCTTGCTGCCCTGAGGCTACACTCCTCCCGTGGGGAGTCGTACTATTCCTTGCTGCACCCACAACACCAACCTCAGCGGTCTGCACTGCAGCGGCGGTTAGCCCTGACCGCAATCCACGGGTGGCGTAGTCGGACATTGCAAAGTACATAGTAAACTACCATTGGTCTGACCACCCTGAGCCACGGACCGGGTTGCCACTACTACCCTCATCATTACACTGAAGCCTGGTTCTGAGTGCCCCAAGGCCCAGGGGCGAGTCATCTCCCTATGTACACAAGGAAGAGACCTGAATTACCTGCTGGAAGAAGCCGGCCAAGGACGAATCAGGACTAGTCTGGGCTACGGCTAGTGTTCCCGGCCAGATCATTAAAATATTTTTTCTATGAAACGCCGGAGCATTTCAGAAACTAATATTCGTTGCTACATTCATGCAGCCAGGATCTGATTTATGCTGTCTGTATTTATTACACACAAAAAAATATTTTAAAAAAAGCAAAAACATTTTTTGGGGAACGGGAGGGAGTGAGATCTCCTTATTTCAAAACCCATAGACTTTTTATTTTTTCATTAACTGGGTTGTATGAGGGCTTATTTTTTGCAGGACAAACTAAGGCATTGCATTTCAGAACTAGTCTGGTTCCTTCCTCAGGTATGTATAGCAATAGATAGAACCATTTATATAGTACATGTGTTATGACTGCCAAAGCACATTCACACGGGTAATGTACAAACTCGGAAGACAAATATCTGAACTTGACAGGTCCCTGTTCAGACTAACAAAAGCCCATCTCTGATACTGATCTGTCCCTGCCTGACCAAGGAGGTTGGTACCCTAAGGTAACACAATGGTGCCCCACATGATGGCAGCTTACTCTGAATGTCCTTAGCAGCTCCTAGAATCACTAGAGCAGCAGTTCCCTAAGGAGAAAATAATCACACACAAGGCAACTGCAATCAACACAGACTACAGCACAGTGAATGAATCCTACAAAGTCTATCACCAGCAACAAACACCAGTAGGGGAAGGTATTTAAAGCTGTACCCAAAAGGTGATAGGACAGACAAACAGAGTTAATTAAAAACACCTGTTACCCAAAACTGACAGAAACAAAGATAACAGAACTAAAACACCCAAAGAAAAGGTGTATCAATTGTGGCTCAGCGGAAAGAGACGCCGACCACAGAACACAGAACCAAGAGTTTGAATCCCGAAGAATGACAATATAATTACATATTGTAGCACTGGTGGCTGTGGACCCACTGCACTATGAGCCTGGGCCTACCCTGGAGGGGTGTGACTAAGTGTCTACCGGCAAATAGTATACGAAGGAAGAGTTGCATGGGCACATCCAACCAGGGAATGTAAAAAAAAAAGTACTTTATTGGAGAAATAGATTAACACATGGTAAAAAAAAACGGAAACCTTGGAGACACCTGATGCGTTTCTGGTGAGTGAAAGCACCCTTAATCATAGGATAACGGAGGTAAAACATGCTGTGCTGACATATATAGTAGACTAGTGTCAATTAACATAAATAATTAATTAATTAGACTGAAACTAACACATCAGGTGTTTGCATAAATGCAATACTGCTATGCTAAGCCACATAAAGAAACAAAGTGAATGGTTCTAGGGAACCAAAACGGCAAGAAAACGGCAGCACAGACTGACAAAGGTATGTCACAGATGAATAAAATGAATAGGCTAACAAGGCAATTGCTGCAGAAGAACCATGAGAATATTGAACAGTGTTCTGCGTGATTTAAGACAAAAGGATAGTGAGTGCAACCCACATAAATGAGGAAAAGTAGTAAGATTAATTAGGAACAAAGGGGGAGGAATCCCATATAAAATATATATGATATTAAACACAACAAATAAGGAAAACCAAAAGTTAACATGCATGATAGCTCGGCACATTACATGAGGAAACAAATACACGGGTAAATATGCTTAGAGTGAACAGACAACATATGCTTATAACCAACTAGCTATTGAACCCGTTCTACGCCCAGGTGGCGAGCATTTTTATTGGTATATGGTCTCCCATGCTGGTATGTGCTGCCCCCCTCCTGGCATTTGTGGTGCCCCCATCCTGTCCCCACCATCCTATCCTGGTATGCATGGCACCCCTCACCCCTATCCTGGTATGCATGGCACCCCTCACCCCCAATCCTGGTATGCATGGCATCCCTCACCCCCAATCCCGGTATGCATGGCACCCCTCATCCCCAATCCCGGTATGCATGGCACCCCTCATCCCCAATCCCGGTATGAAAGGCACCCCTCATCCCCAATCCCGGTATGCATAGCACCCCTCATCCCCAATTCCGGTATGCATGGCACCCCTCATCCCCAATCCTGGTATGCATGGCACCCCTCATCCCCAATACTGGTATGCATGGTACCCCTCATCCCCAATCCTGGTATGCATGGCACCCCTCATCCCCAATCCTGATATGCATGGCACCCCTCATCCCCAATCCTGTTATGCATGGTTCCCTCATCCCCAATCCTGGTATGCATGGCTCCCTCATCTCCAATCCTGGTATAGATGGTACCCCTCATCCCCAATCCTGGTATATATGGTACCCCTCATCCTGGTATGCATGGTACCCCTCATCCCTATCCTGGTATGTATGGTACCCCTCATCCTGGTATGCATGGCACCCCTCATCCCTATCCTGGTATGTATGGTACCCCTCATCCTGGTATGCATGGCACCCCATCCCTCATCCTAGCATGCATTGCACCCCTCATCCTTATCCTGGTATGCATGGTACCCCTGATCCTGGTATGCATGGCACCCCATCCCTCATCCTGGTATGCATGGTGCCCCGCATTGCTATCCTGGTATGCATGGCACCCCTCACCCCCCAATCCTGGTATGCTTGGTCCCCTCACCCCCCAATCCTGGTATGCATGGTCCTCTCATCCCTCAATGCTGGTATGCATGGTCCTCACACCCTCCAATCCTGGTATGCACATGCTCCCCTCACTCCCCAATCCTGGTATGCATGGTCCCCTCACTCCCCAATCCTGGTATGCATGGTCCCCTCACCCCCCCCAATCCTGGTATGCATGGTACCCCTCATCCTGGTATGCATGGTCACCCCAGATCCCTATCCTGGAATGCATGGTCCCCTCACCCCCTAATCCTGGTATGCATGGTCCCCTCACCCCCCAATCCTGGTATGCATGGTCCCCTCACCCCCAAATCCTGGTATGCATGGTCCCCTCACCCCCCCAATCCTGGTATGCATGGTCCCCTCACCCCCAAATCCTGGTATGCATGGCTCCCTCATCCCCAATCCTGGTATGCATGGCACCCCTCATCCCCAATCCTGGTATGCATGGCTCTCTCATCCCCAATCCTGGTATGCATGGCTCTCTCATCCCCAATCCTGGTATGCATGGCACTCCTCATCCCTATCCTGGTATGTATGGTACCCCTCATCCTGGTATGCATGACACCCCTCATTCCTATCCTGGTATGTATGGTACCCCTCATCCTAGTATGCATTGCGCCCCTCATCCTTATCCTGGTATGTATGATACCCCTCATCCTGGTATGCATGACACCCCATCCCTCATCCTGGTATGCATGGTACCCCTCATCCCTATCCTGGTATGTATGGTACCCCTCATCCTGGTATGCATGGCACCCCTCATCCCTATCCTGGTATGTATGGTACCCCTCATCCTGGTATGCATGGCACCCCATCCCTCATCCTAGCATGCATTGCACCCCTCATCCTTATCCTGGTATGCATGGTACCCCTGATCCTGGTATGCATGGCACCCCATCCCTCATCCTGGTATGCATGGTGCCCCGCATTGCTATCCTGGTATGCATGGCACCCCTCACCCCCCAATCCTGGTATGCTTGGTCCCCTCACCCCCCAATCCTGGTATGCATGGTCCTCTCATCCCTCAATGCTGGTATGCATGGTCCTCACACCCTCCAATCCTGGTATGCACATGCTCCCCTCACTCCCCAATCCTGGTATGCATGGTCCCCTCACTCCCCAATCCTGGTATGCATGGTCCCCTCACCCCCCCCAATCCTGGTATGCATGGTACCCCTCATCCTGGTATGCATGGTCACCCCAGATCCCTATCCTGGAATGCATGGTCCCCTCACCCCCTAATCCTGGTATGCATGGTCCCCTCACCCCCCAATCCTGGTATGCATGGTCCCCTCACCCCCAAATCCTGGTATGCATGGTCCCCTCACCCCCCCAATCCTGGTATGCATGGTCCCCTCACCCCCAAATCCTGGTATGCATGGCTCCCTCATCCCCAATCCTGGTATGCATGGCACCCCTCATCCCCAATCCTGGTATGCATGGCTCTCTCATCCCCAATCCTGGTATGCATGGCTCTCTCATCCCCAATCCTGGTATGCATGGCACTCCTCATCCCTATCCTGGTATGTATGGTACCCCTCATCCTGGTATGCATGACACCCCTCATTCCTATCCTGGTATGTATGGTACCCCTCATCCTAGTATGCATTGCGCCCCTCATCCTTATCCTGGTATGTATGATACCCCTCATCCTGGTATGCATGACACCCCATCCCTCATCCTGGTATGCATGGTGCCCCACATTCCTATCCTGGTATGTATGGTACCCCTCATCCCTATTCTGGTATGCATGGCACCCCTCACTCCCCAATCCTGGTATGCATGGTCCCCTCTCCCCCCAATCCTGGTATGCATGGTCCCCTCACCCCCCAATCCTGGTATGCATGGTCCCCCCAGATCCCTATCCTGATATGCATGGTCCCCTCACCCCCCCAATCCTGGTATGTGTGGTACTCCTCATCATACAATCCTGGTATGTGTGGCCCCCTCATCCCTTTCATGCTGTACACACATACAAAAAAATAAACACTTTATACTCAACTTTCTTCCCTGTGCTCCAGCGCTGCGGTGTCCTGTTCTGCCGGAGGTCAGGGGAGGAGTGCGGCGCCGGAGCACCACGCTGTCTGGCGCCATTTTGCTGAAGACACACTGCAAATGTGTCTTCAGTAAAATGGCGCCGGATAGCGCTATGCGCATATCCGACGCCTTCACTCTGGCGAAGAGAGGCGCCTCGGCAACGCTCCTCCCGGTCAGGAAAGTATCTAAGTATGGCGCCGGAGATCACGGTATGCGTTCAGTGTCTATGCATACCGCGATCTCCGGCGCCAAACACTCCTCTTACCTGTAACGGCTGGATGCCTGCTTCTGTCTGGAGCCAGACTGTGGGTCACGCATGCGCAGTCTATAAAGGCTTCAGACAGAGACACGCATCCCCGGTTATATTATAGATTATTATAAGGTTAATAAATCCCCTCGAATGGTGAGATTAACATTTTCAATTCCAAAAAAAGATAAACATATACAGTTATATGAAAAAGTTTGGGCACCCCTATTAATCTTAAGCTTAATGTTTTATAAAAATTGGTGTTTTTGCAACAGCTATTTCAGTTTGATATATGTAATAACTGTTGGACACAGTAATGTTTCTGCCTTGAAATGAGGTTTATTGTACTAACAGAAAATGTGCAATCTGCATTCAAACAAAATTTGACAGGTGCATAAGTATGGGCACCGTTATCATTTTCTTGTTTTAAATACTCCTACCTACTTTTTACTGACTTACTAAAGCACTTTTTTGGTTTTGTAACCTCATTGAGCTTTGAACTTCATAGTCAGGTGTATGCAATCATGAGAAAAGCTACTTAAAGTGGCCACTTGCAAGTTGTTCTCCTGTTTGAATCTCCTCTGAAGAGTGGCATCATGGACTCCTCAAAACAACTGTCAAATGATCTGAAAACAAAGATTATTCAACATAGTTGTTCAGGGGAAGGATACAAAAAGCTGTCTCAGAGATTTAACCTGTCAGTTTCCACTGTGAGGAACATAGTAAGGAAATGGAAGAACACAGGGACAGTTCTTGTTAAGGCCAGAAGTGGCAGGCCAAGAAAAACATCAGAAAGGCAGAGAAGAAGAATGGTGAGATCAGTCAAGGACAATCCTCAGACCAGCTCCAGAGAGCTGCAGCATCAACTTGCTTCAGATGGTGTCACTGTGCATCGGTCAACTATACAACGCACTTTGCACAAGGAGAAGCTGTATGGGAGAGTGATGCGAAAAAAACGTTTCTGCAAGCATGCCACAAACAGAGTCGGCTGAGGTACGCAAAAGCACATTTGGAGAAGCCAATTTCTTTTTGGAAGAAGGTCCTGTGGACTGATGAAACCAAGATTGAGTTGTTTGGTCATACAAAAAGGCGTTATGCATGGCGGCAAAAAAACACAGCATTCCAAGAAAAACACTTGCTACCCACAGTAAAATTTGGTGGAGGTTCCATCATGCTTTGGGGCTGTGTGGCCAATGCCAGCACCGGGAATCTTGTTAAAGTTGAGGGACGCATGGATTCCACTCAGTATCAGCAGATTCTTGACAATAATGTTCAAGAATAAGTGATAAAGTTGAAGTTAGGCAGGGGATGGATCTTTCAGCAAGACAATGATCCAAAACACCGCTCCAAATCTACTCAGGCATTCATGCAGAGGAACAATTACAATGTTCTGGAATGGCCATCCCAGTCCCCAGACCTGAATATCATTGAACATCTGTGGGATCATTTGAAGAGGGCTGTCCATGTTCGGCGACCATCAAACTTAACTGAACTGGAATTGTTTTGTAAAGAGGAATGGTCAAAAATACCTTCATCCAGGATCCAGGAACTCATTAAAAGCTACAGGAAGCGACTAGAGGCTGTTATTTTTGCAAAAGGAGGATCTACTAAATATTAATGTCACTTTTCTGGTGAGGTGCCCATACTTATGCACCTGTCAAATTTTGTTTGAATGCAGATTGCACATTTTCTGTTAGTACAATAAACCTCATTTCAAGGCAGAAACATTACTGGGTCCAACAGTTATTACATATATCAAACTGAAATAGCTGTTGCAAAAACACCAATTTTTATAAAACATTAAGCTTAAGATTAATAGGGGTGCCCAAACTTTTTCATATAACTGTATCCCCTTTATGTATGGTAGTGAAGTGCTTCACAGCACCAGAGTAACCTGACTTATTGCTAGCAATCTTGCTGATATGTTCGGCAATCCTTTTTTTAACTTTGCGTGTGGTATAGTCAATATACTACAATTGGCAACTTTTGCAAAAAATGCAGTATACTAGGTGACTAGTCTCACAGTTGATAAATGATTTAACTTGGTAAGAAAGATGGGAGGCTCCTTGCATTGAACGGAAATAATGTTTTTTGTTGTCGGCATATGGCATACACTACACCTACTTAACCCCTGTACCCCCGAATGTGGTTTGCACGTTAATGACCAGGCCAATTTTTGCAATTCTGACCACTGTCACTTCATGAGGTAATAACTCTGGAATGCTTCAACGGATCCCACTGATTCTGAGTTTGTTTTATGTGACTTACTGTACTTCATGATAGTGGTAAATTTACTTGATATGACTTGTGTTTATTTGTAAAAAAATCTGAAATTTGGTGAAAATTTTGAAAATGTTGCAATTTTCAAACTTTGAATTTTCATGCCCTTAAATCAGAGAGATATGTCACACAAAATAGTTAATAAATAACATTTCCCACATGTCTACTTTACATCAGCACAATTTTGGAAACAAAATTTTTTTTAGTTAGGAAGCTATAAGGGTTAAAAGTTGACCAGCGATTTCTGATTTTTCCAACAAAATTTACAAAACCATTTTTTTAGGGACCACATCACATTTGAAATGACTTTGAGGAACCTTTATGATAGAAAATACCCAAAAGTGACACAATTCTAAAAGCTGCACCCCTCAAGGTGCTCAAAACGACATTCAAGAAGTTTATTAACCCTTCAGGTGCTTCACAGGAATTTTTGTAATGTGGAAGAAAACAATGAACATTTAACATTTTTTCACAAAATTTTTTCCTTTAGACCCAAATTTTGTTGATACCCCATATGTGAGGAAAAAACACTGTTTGGGCGCACGGCAGGCTTGGAAGGGAAGGAACACCATTTGACTTTTTGAATGTAAAATTTGCTTGAATAATTAGCCGATGCCATGATGCGTTTGGGGAGCCCCTGATGTGCCTAAACATTGAAAACCCCCCACAGTGACACTATTTTGGAAACTAGACCCCTCAGAGAACTTATCTAGATGTGTGGTGAGCACCTTGAACCCCCAGGGGCTTCACTGAAGTTTATAACATTGAGCCGTAAAAATAAAATTTTCAAATTTGTCCTGCAAAAATGTTTTTCAGCTCCTAATTTTGCATTTTCATAAAGGTATCAGGAGAAATTGCCTCATCCCATTTGTTATGCAATTTCACCTGAGTAAGCCGATACCCCATATGTGGGGAAAAATCACTGGGCGCACAGCAGGGTCCGGAAGGGAAGGAGCGCCAATTGACTTTTTGAATGTAAAATTTGCTTGAATAATTAGCGAACACCATGTCACGTTTGGAGAGCCTCTGATGTGCCTAAACAGTGGAAACCCCCCACAAGTGACCCCATTTTGAAAACTACACCCCTCAAGGATTTTATCAAGGGGTATAGTAAACTTTTTGAACCCAAAGGTACGACACAGAATTTGATAACATTAGGTCATCATATTGAATATGTTGTCATTAGTCTTGAGCGCAAGTGCTCGTTACTTGAGTTTGCATCGGGTACTTGGGTATGCACCAAGTATCGCAGGTGCTCGAGTGACATGCTTGAGTCCCAGTCCCGCATGTTTCACGGTTGTTAGACACTCAAAAAAAAACATGCAAGGATTGCTCGTATATGGAAGGCAATCCCCGCATGTTTTTTTGGGCTGTATAACAGTCCTGAAACATGTGGGGTGGGGGCTCGGGCAAATCACTCGAGCACCCGTGATAATCGGTGCATACCCGAGCACCCGATGTAAACTCAAGTAGCGAGCACTTGCGCTCAACACTAGTCACTATATCGTCATCATTTTTTTTCTTTACTCTTGAAAAAATCACAATGTTAACCCTAGCACAACCCTAATCCTAACCATAATCCTAACACAAACACAACCCTAACCCCAACACAACCCTAATCCTAACACAACCCTAACTCTAATCCTAACCCTAACACAGGAGGGCGTTAAACTAGAAGAAGAGGGGATGGGAAGAAAAACGCCGGACACGAACATGAAACCAGAGAACATACTAATGAAAGATATGAAGTGCGACAAAGAAGGTCCAAGACAAGATACTTGGAAGGGAGGTAAGAAAATTTCTAATACAATCCACAGGGAGAAGATTGAAACAAAACAAAATTGTGTAAACTGCGTGCTAGCAAATGCCAGGAGCCTGACAAACAAGATGGATGAACTGGAAGCAGAAATATCTACAGGTAACTATGACATAGTGGGAATAACCGAGACATGGTTAGATGAAAGCTATGACTGGGCAGTTAGCTTACAGGGTTACAGTCTGTTTAGAAGGGATCGAAGAAATCGGAAAGGGGGTGGAGTCTGTCTATATGTAAAGACGTGTCTAAAGCCTACAATATGGGGGGATGTATGGGAGGGAAATGAGGAGGTCGAGTCCTTATGGGTGGAGATACATGGGGCAAAAAACAATAATAAAATTATCATAGGAGTCTGTTATAAACCGCCAAATATAGCAGAAGCCACGGAAAGTCTATTAATGAGACAAATAGACGAAGTAGCAAAAAATAACGAGGTGATTATTATGGGGGACTTCAACTACCCCGATATAGACTGGGAAACCGAAAGCTGTAGATCTCAGAAAGGAAACAGGTTTCTGTCAATTATCAAAGACAATTATTTGTCACAACTTGTGCAGGAACCAACTAGAGGGACGGCCCTTTTAGACTTAATATTAACTAACAGGCCAGACAGAATAACTGAGGTGCAAGTCGGGGGGCACCTGGGAAATAGTGACCACAACATTATACAATTCCACATGTGCTTCAGTTCGGTGCCCAGCAAGGGAGTCACAAAAACATTGAACTTCAGGAGGGCAAAGTTTGATCAGTTAAGAGATGCCCTTCACCTTATAGACTGGGATAGTATCTTTAGTAATAGGAGCACGGATAGAAAATGGGAAATTTTCAAAACAGTCCTACATAGTCACTGTAGATGGTACATACCTTATGGGAATAAAAGGGCTAGGAATAGGAGGAAGCCAATGTGGCTAAATAAGGAAGTCAAGAGGGCAATGAAAAACAAAAAAAGGGCTTTCGGTAAACTTAAACAAGAAGGCAGCGAGGAAGCGCTAATATCTTATAGGGAAAAAAACAAAATCTGTAAGAAACAAATAAGAATAGCAAAAGAGGAGACAGAGAGACTAATTGCCAAGGAAAGTAAAACGAATCCCAAACTGTTCTTTATATAAACAGTAAAAGGATTAAAACTGATGGAGTTGGCCCATTGAAAAATAACCTGGGTAAAATCATAGAGGGCGATGAGGGTAAAGCAAACCTACTCAATAGCTTCTTCTCCACTGTTTTCACAAAAGAAAACAATTTATCGGAGGAAATGCAGAGTGATAAAGTAAACCCTCCGCTAAATACCACCCACCTAACCCAGGAGGAAGTTCAGAAACGCCTAAATAATATCAAAATAGACAAGTCACCAGGCCCAGATGGCATACACCCCCGGGTACTAAAAGAATTAAGTAATGTGATAGACAGACTGCTGTATCTTATATTCAAGCACTCTTTATGGACAGGGACTGTCCCACTAGACTGGCGCCAAGCAAATGTGGTGCCAATATTCAAAAAGGGGTCTAAAAGTGACCCTGGGAACTATAGACCAGTCAGCTTAACGTCTGTTGTGGGTAAATTGTTTGAAGGATTTCTTAGAGATGCTATTGTAGAATATCTTAATGATAATAACTGTCTAACTCCATATCAACATGGATTCATGAGGGATCGCTCCTGCCAAACAAACCTGATCGCCTTCTACGAGGAGGTGAGCTCGCAGCTGGACCGGGGAGAGTCAGTGGATGTTGTATACCTTGACTTCTCCAAAGCGTTTGATACCGTGCCACACAAAAGGTTGGTATATAAGATGAGAATGCTTGGTCTGGAGGATAATGTGTGCAAGTGGGTAAATAGCTGGCTGAGTGATAGAAAGCAGAGGGTGGTTATCAATGGAGTAAGCTCAGGGTGTGTCAGGGTTACTAGCGGGGTGCCTCAAGGGTCTGTCTTGGGCCCTATATTATTTAATATATTTATTAATGATCTAGTGGAAGGGTTGCATAGTAAAATAGCAATATTTGTGTAGTGCCGGCGTCCCTGCCCTCTGCTAGGCAGGGACGCTGCTCCCCTCACCGCTCTGCTCCGTGCCCGGCTTCCTCCCCCCGCTCTGCTGTCAGCGCGCGCTCCGTCCCGGCGTCCTCCTCCTGCTCTGCTCTCAGCGCGCGCTCCTTCCCGGCCCCTGTGCTTAGGGCGCGCGCGCGCGCGCTCCCCTCCTCTTAAAGGGGCCGCGCGCGCCGCCCTAAAGAGTCCCCGGCCAATGGCCGGAGGACTTCATCATATTTAAGGCACCTCCTCCAAAATGGAGGTGCCCGAGCAATGTTGTTTGCACCTGTGTCTCACCTGTGCTTCAGCCCTCAGGTCCCGTTGCCAGTTACCTGCCAGTTTCCTGCCAGTTACCTGCCAGTTACCTGCCTGATTCCTGCCTGAATACTTGTTACCTGTCTGCCAGTCTGAGGTCCGACGGTCTGCCTTACTACTCCTGTCAGTCTGTCTAAAGGACCAGCCTGCCCGCTCACCTGGGAGCGCATATCAGCTACCTGCCTGCTTGCCTGAGGTCCGACGGTCTGCCTTACTACTCCGGTCAGTCTGTCTATGGACCAGCTTGCCCGCTCACCTGGGAGCGCATCTCCGTTACCTGCCTGCTTGCCAGCCCGGAGGCTCCGTTGTCACGTGCTGTGACCACCAGCTATCTCAGAGACTCTTGCCCGCTCACCTGGGAGCGCATCTCCGTTACCTGCCTGCTTGCCAGCCCGGAGGTCCCGTTGTCACGTGCGGTGACCACCAGCTATTCCAGAGACTCTTGCCCGCTCACCTGGGAGCGCTTCTCCGTTACCTACCTGCCTGCCAGCCCGGAGGTTCCGCCGTCACGTGCCGTGACCACCTGCTATTCCAGAGACTCTCGCTTGCTCACCTGGGAGCACACATCTACCATCTGCCTGCTAGCCTACCCGGAGGCTCTGCCATCACAGGTCGTACCTACCCCTTACCCAGAGACTGCCCTGATCACTTGCCGTAACTCCCTGTCCGTTCACCCAGAGACTGCCACCCGCTCCCTTACAAGGGCCGCCCCCTTGTATAGTAGCTCAGAGGTTCCGCCTCCCGGACCCGTTACAGTTTGCTCGGGCCATGGAACCCGGTGGCACCCAAGCTCCCTCGCTCTCGGACCTCTGTCTTGAACTGTCCCGTCAGAGGTCCCAACAGGAGGCCATCCTGGGTCACCTGCGGAATGTTAATACTCGCCTGAACACTCTGTCTGATCCACCAACAACCTCCGCCAGTGCCATATCTTGCAATCCGGCAGCTCCGCTGCCCACTAATACTATGGTATCCTACCCCGGACCCCGGCTTTCTGCACCTCCTCGCTTCGGAGGCGACCCCGTCCAGGCTCGGGGCTTCTTAAATCAGTGCACCCTGCATTTTGAACTTTTGTCCTACCAGTTTAACTCCGACCGGGCCAAAATTGCCTTCATCATGTCCCATCTCACCGGGGAGGCCCTGGCCTGGCTGAATCCTCTATGGGAGAGAGGAGACCCCCTGGTGTCCAACTTGCCTGCTTTTCTCACGGCTTTCCGGAAAGTCTTCGACGAACCCGGACGGAAGACCTCATCTGCATCATCGTTGCTACGCCTCCGTCAGGGGAGTCTCACCGTGGGCCAATATGCCATACGGTTCCGTACCCTTGCCTCGGAGCTGGCCTGGGATAACGACGCTCTGGTTTCCGTCTTCTGGGAGGGTCTGTCCGGCCGTATTAAAGATGAACTTGCCGGTCGGGACATTTCTACCACTCTCGATGACTTAATAACTCTTGCCACCCGGATTGACCTACGGTTCCAGGAGCGTGCCAAAGAGGTCACCCGTGAGAGAAGGATTCCACGTTTAGCTCCTACTTTCCAGAAACCCGTCATTCCCTCCATCTCTCCCCAGGTACACTCTCCTGAGCCTATGCAGGTCGACCAGACCAAGATGGTCAAAACCCGTCAGGACTCACGCCGTGCCGAGGGGAGCTGCTTCTACTGTGGCAGTAAGGAGCACCGGATCCGTGCCTGCCCGGAGAGGTCGGGAAATGCCTGTGTCTAGGTTCGCTCAGAGAGGTCCACCTAGACAAGAATAAATCCTCTCCATCCCTGCTGTTGTCAGTTTCGATCATCTACGGGGAGAACCGTTATTTCGAACTAGCCCAACTTGACTCTGGAGCAGCCGGGAACCTTATTTCACAGTCCCTGGTTGAGAAATACTGCATCCCCACCAAACCTCTGGCTGTACCCTTGTCTGTCGCTGCCGTGGATGGGGGCCTCTTACCTCGCCCCATTCAACTCATCACCGAATCCATTACCCTGCAGGTGGGAATGCTGCATTCTGAAAGTATCTCCTTTCATGTTCTGCCTGGACTCTCTCACGCCCTCTTGCTAGGTTTGCCCTGGCTCCAGAGACATGCACCCGTGCTAGACTGGCAAACCGGAGAGGTCCTTCGCTGGGGACAAGACTGTCATAAAACCTGCCTGGTTCCCGTCCATCCCGTCCGTCCCTCTCCTACCCCAGCTAATCTACCTGGACTTCCGATTCCTTATTGGTCTTATGCAGATGTCTTTAATAAAAAGGAGGCAGAGACATTACCACCACATAGACCATACGACTGTCCCATCGATCTGCTACCCGGTACTACTCCTCCCCGTGGGCGTATCTATCCTTTATCCGCTGCTGAGACCCGGTCAATGTCCGAATATATTGAGGAGAATCTGGCCAGAGGATTCATCCGGAAATCTACCTCCCCGGCGGGAGCAGGCTTCTTTTTCGTCAAAAAGAAGGACGGCTCTCTCCGTCCCTGTATAGACTATAGAGGCCTAAACCTGATCACGGTGAAGAATAAGTACCCCCTTCCGCTCATTCCAGAATTATTTGATCGTCTGAGGGGGGCTAGGATCTTCACCAAACTGGACCTTCGTGGGGCGTACAACCTGGTTCGTATTCGTCAGGGGGATGAATGGAAGACGGCATTCAACACCCGGGACGGCCACTATGAATACCTGGTAATGCCCTTTGGTCTCTGTAACGCTCCTGCCGTCTTTCAAGAGTTGGTCAATGACATCTTCCGGGACCTTCTCTACTCCTGCGTAGTGGTGTACCTGGACGACATCTTGGTCTTCTCTCCGGATCTCCAGACTCACCGGAGGGACGTTCGTCAGGTCCTGCTCAGGCTAAGGCAGAACCATCTCTACGCTAAATTTGAGAAGTGCCTCTTTGAGCAGACCTCGCTTCCGTTTCTGGGCTACATTATCTCTCAGACCGGCCTACAAATGGATCCTGAGAAACTGTCTGCCATCGAGAAATGGCCCCGACCGGAGGGGTTGAAGGCCATTCAGCGATTCCTGGGCTTCGCCAACTACTACCGCCTCTTCATACCACACTTCTCTTCCCGGACGGCCCCAATTTCTGCGCTCACCCGTAAAGGTACTAATCCCAAAGAGTGGCCACCCGAAGCAGAGGAGGCCTTTCTTTCCCTTAAACAGGCCTTCTCTTCTGCCCCGGTGCTGCATCGCCCAGATGGCAACAAGCAGTTCTTCCTGGAAGTTGACGCCTCCTCCTCTGGAGCCGGAGCAGTACTTACTCAAAAATCATCTTCCGGGAGGATGGTAACTTGTGGCTTCTTCTCTAAACTCTTCTCCTCCTCTGAGCGCAACTATTCCATAGGAGACCGAGAGTTATTGGCCATCAAACTGGCATTGGAGGAGTGGCGTTACCTGCTCGAGGGGGCTCTTCACCCGGTAATAATTTACACTGACCACAAGAACTTGGCTTACCTCCAGCATGCCCAGAGACTTAACCCGCGCCAAGCCCGGTGGTCCTTGTTTTTTGCTCGTTTTGATTTTGTCCTTCATTTTCGCCCGGCTGACAAAAACGTCAAGGCGGACGCCTTGTCTCGATCCTTTCTGGTGTCTGATCTCGAGGAGGATCCGAAACATATCATCGATCCCGCCAGAGTAATGCAGGTGGCTCCCGTGAGTCTAAATCGTCTTCCTCCTGGTAAGACGTTCGTACCAGTACCTGATCGGGAGAAGATCCTACACTGGGGTCATTCGTCTAAACTAGCTGGCCACGCCGGTCAGAAAAAGACCCTCCAGCTTATTACCCGGCACTACTGGTGGCCTAACCTGCACAAGGATGTAATAGACTTTGTTTCTGCCTGTGTGTCCTGCGCCCGCAACAAAGTTCCGAGACACCTGCCGGCCGGCCGCCTCCTACCTCTGCCAGTACCTGCTGCCCCCTGGCAGCATATAGCGATGGACTTCATTACTGATCTGCCCGTCTCTGCCGGTTGTACGGTCATTTGGGTGGTCGCTGACCGCTTCTCCAAGATGGCTCACTTCACTCCACTGCCAGGTCTTCCGTCTGCACCCGAGCTGGCTAAAGACTTTATCCGCCACATCTTCCGTCTTCATGGCCTGCCCCGTCACATCGTGTCGGATCGTGGGGTACAGTTCACTTCCCGTTTCTGGAGAGCCACTTGTAAATTGCTGGACGTCACCCTGGACTTCTCCTCCGCTTACCACCCACAGTCTAATGGTCAAGTGGAGCGGATCAATCAGAACCTGACCAGTTACCTTCGGCACTTCGTTAATGCCCACCATTCTGACTGGGTGGATCTCCTGCCATGGGCCGAATTCTCGTACAACAATCACGAGAGCGAGTCTTCCTCCAAATCCCCGTTTTTTGTAGTCTACGGTCAGCATCCTCGGATCCCGTTTCCCGTCTCCACCTCGGCGGACAATCCGGCTGCGGAATCTCTTGTTAACAAATTTTCCTCCATATGGGAGAGTACCCGGTCCGCACTCCTTCTGTCATCCGAGCGTATGAAAAGACACGCTGACAAAAAACGTCTGGACCCTCCTCAATTCCGCCCTGGGGATAAAGTCTGGCTCTCGTCCAAATATGTCCGGCTCAAGATCCCTTCCTATAAGTTAGGGCCTCGGTTCATCGGCCCACTGGAGGTCATCAGTCAGATCAACCCGGTGGCCTATAAATTGAAACTCCCGGCCAACTTACGGATCCCTAACTCCTTCCATGTGTCTCTCCTCAAACCTGTGGTGCTTAACTCTTTTTCCAAGTCTACAGGTACGCCTCCTGCTCCGGTTTCTGCTGAGGACGAGTTTGAGGTAGAGAACATTCTTGCCACCAAAAGGGTAAGAGGAAAGACCTTTTTCCTGGTAGATTGGAAGGGGTTTGGTCCTGAGGAGAGAACGTGGGAGCCCCGGGAGAACATCCATGCCCCTCTCATCCTAGCTAAATTTCTGTCTGGCCTAAAAAAGGGGGGGCCTAAAGGGGGGGGTACTGTAGTGCCGGCGTCCCTGCCCTCTGCTAGGCAGGGACGCTGCTCCCCTCACCGCTCTGCTCCGTGCCCGGCTTCCTCCCCCCGCTCTGCTGTCAGCGCGTGCTCCGTCCCGGCGTCCTCCTCCTGCTCTGCTCTCAGCGCGCGCTCCTTCCCGGCCCCTGTGCTTAGGGCGCGCGCGCGCACGCTCCCCTCCTCTTAAAGGGGCCGCGCGCGCCGCCCTAAAGAGTCCCCGGCCAATGGCCGGAGGACTTCATCATATTTAAGGCACCTCCTCCAAAATGGAGGTGCCCGAGCAATGTTGTTTGCACCTGTGTCTCACCTGTGCTTCAGCCCTCAGGTCCCGTTGCCAGTTACCTGCCAGTTTCCTGCCAGTTACCTGCCAGTTACCTGCCTGATTCCTGCCTGAATACTTGTTACCTGTCTGCCAGTCTGAGGTCCGACGGTCTGCCTTACTACTCCTGTCAGTCTGTCTAAAGGACCAGCCTGCCCGCTCACCTGGGAGCGCATATCAGCTACCTGCCTGCTTGCCTGAGGTCCGACGGTCTGCCTTACTACTCCGGTCAGTCTGTCTATGGACCAGCTTGCCCGCTCACCTGGGAGCGCATCTCCGTTACCTGCCTGCTTGCCAGCCCGGAGGCTCCGTTGTCACGTGCTGTGACCACCAGCTATCTCAGAGACTCTTGCCCGCTCACCTGGGAGCGCATCTCCGTTACCTGCCTGCTTGCCAGCCCGGAGGTCCCGTTGTCACGTGCGGTGACCACCAGCTATTCCAGAGACTCTTGCCCGCTCACCTGGGAGCGCTTCTCCGTTACCTACCTGCCTGCCAGCCCGGAGGTTCCGCCGTCACGTGCCGTGACCACCTGCTATTCCAGAGACTCTCGCTTGCTCACCTGGGAGCACACATCTACCATCTGCCTGCTAGCCTACCCGGAGGCTCTGCCATCACAGGTCGTACCTACCCCTTACCCAGAGACTGCCCTGATCACTTGCCGTAACTCCCTGTCCGTTCACCCAGAGACTGCCACCCGCTCCCTTACAAGGGCCGCCCCCTTGTATAGTAGCTCAGAGGTTCCGCCTCCCGGACCCGTTACAATTTGCAGATGATACTAAACTTTGTAAAGTAGTTAATACAGATGAGGATAGGGCACAGCTGCAGGAGGATTTAGATAAATTGGGGAGTTGGGCCAAAAAATGGCAAATAGGGTTCAATGCCGATAAATGTAAGGTCATGCACATGGGAAAGAAAAACAGCAGTCACCCATGCATATTAAATGGGAAACCGTTGGGGAAATCTGACATGGAGAAGGACCTGGGCGTCTTGGTTAATAGCAAATTAAATTGGAGTGCCCAGTGTCAGGCAGCAGCTGCAAAGGCAAATAGAGTCATGGCATGCATCAGAAGAGGAATAGGGGCATATGATGAGAACATTGTTCTTCCTCTGTATAAAGCGCTGGTAAGGCCGCACTTAGAATATTGTGCACAGTTCTGGGCTCCGGTGCTCAGGAAAGACATATTGGAGCTAGAGAGGGTACAAAGGAGGGCGACTAAGGTAATAAAGGGAATGGAGGGACTAGAATACCCAGAGAGGTTGTCAAAATTAGGCCTATTTACGTTGGAAAAGAGAAGGCTTAGGGGAGACCTCATAAACATGTATAAATACATCAGGGGGCAGTACAGAGATCTCTCCCATGACCTGTTTATACCAAGGATGGTGACAAAGACGAGGGGGCACACTATGCGTCTGGAGGAAAAGAGGTTCCTGCACCAGCATAGAAGGGGATTCTTTACGGTCAGAGCCGTGAGACTCTGGAACTCTCTGGGAGAGGAAGTGGTGATGTCCAACTCACTTAATGAGTTCAAGAGAGGCCTGGACGCCTTTCTTGAGAAGAATAAAATTACATCTTATGCTTAATGATAGTTAATTAATCCAGGGATTTAATCTGACTGCCAGATTGGTGTCGGGAAGTGAATTTTTCCTCAATGATGTAAATTGGCCTATACCGCATGTTTTTTTTTTACTTCCCCTGGATCAACGCTGCGGAATAGCTGCAGTGCACAAGAAATAGGCTGAACTGGATGGACGCTTGTCTTTTTTCGGCCTTATAAACTATGTAACTATGTAACATCCCTAACAACCCTAACACAACACTAACACAACCGTAACACAACTCTAATCCTAACACAACCTTAACCCCAACACAACCCTAATCCTAACCCTAACACAACCCTAACCCTAACACAACCCAAACCCTAACACAATCCTAACCCTAACACAACCCTAACCCAACCCTAATCCTAAACCTAAGACAACCCAAACCCTATCCCGAGGGATCCATTCACTATAGTGAGGCAGTAAAGTTTCTCTGGACTCCATCTGGCCTTTGTTTAGTGGTGTCTTTTTTTATCAGAGGTTCACAAAACTGTGGCCGACGGCACTTTTATGCACGCCTAATAAAAAGACGGACTCCATGGGATCACAGACCAGACAGCATCCACGGTGCCTCCATCTGCCTCATTACAGGGAATCTTCCGCCGGGGGTTCCGTCTGAATCACGTATTTCAGAAATTTACATGTAAACCCCGGTGTAAGCGCTCAGCGCAGAATAGATGTGAGCCGAGCCTTACTGCGATCTTTGGTGATTAGACAACTTTATTCTTCTGGTCGGTGCGATACCAGATTTATATCGGGTTTTTAGGATTGACAGCTGTCACACACTAAAAAAAACTTTTTTTTGCAAAGACTAGTTTTTGCATAACCATTAGTGATGATCGAGTATGCTCGTTGCTTGAGATTTATGAGTATGCTCGGGCGAGCACCTATTATCTTCAGCGTGCTCGTGGGTTAAGTTTTCGATGCTCTGTGAACACGATTTGCGACTGTTTGACAGCTTTAATACATGTGAGTAATGCCTGTTTTTCCAGCATTCCTGACATGTATTAAAGCTGTCAAACAGTCGCAAATCATGTTCACGGAGCATCGAAAACTTAACCCCTGAGCAATCTGAAGATAATAGGTGCTCGCCCGAACATGCTCGTAAATCTCGAGCAATGAGCATGCTCGATCATCACTATTCACCATATTTTGAGAGCTATACTTTTTCCATATTTCGGACGACAGAGTCATGTATGGGCTTGTTTTTTGCGGGACAAGTTGACGTTTTTATTGGTACTATTTTCGGGCATGTGACATTTTTTGATCGCTTTCTATACCGATTTTTGGGATGCAGTATAAAGAAAAAACAACAATTCAGGAATTGTTTTTTTTATTCCGTTCTATGTGTGGTAAAATTGATAAGGCAGTGTTATTCTACAGGTCAGTACGTTTATAGCAGTACCACATTTACATAGTTTTTTTATGTTTTGGCGCTTTTACACAATAAAAACTATTTCATAGAAAAAATAATTTTTTTTGCATTGCTTTATTCTGAGAGCTATAACTTTTTTATTTTTCAGCTGATGGAGCTGTGTTTGCAGCTTGTTTTTTTGTAGAACAAGATGACGTTTTCAGCTGTACCATTTTATTTTATATTTGTTTTATTGATCGCGTTTTATTCCACTTTTTGTTTGGCGGTATGATGATAAAGCACCTTTTTTTGCTTCGTTTCTTATTTATTTTTTTACCGTGTTCACTACAGGGGTTAACTAGTGGGACAGTTTTATAGGGTAGGTTGTTCCAGACGGGATGATACCAAATATGTGTACTTTTATTGTTTATTTTGTTTTCTCATAATAATATTTATATATGGGTACAATAAATATACACTGCTCAAAAAAATAAAGAGAACACTCAAATAACACATCTTAGATCTGAATGAATGAAATATTCTCATTGAATACTTACTTTGTTCTGTACAAACTTGAATGTGCTGACAACAAAATCACACAAAAATCATCAATGGAAATCAAATTTATTAACCAATGGAGGCCTGGATTTGGAGTCACCCCCAAAATTAAAGTGGAAAAACACACTACAGGCTGATCCAACTTTGATGTAATGTCCTTAAAACAAGTCAAAATGAGGCTCAGTATTGTGTGTGGCCTCCACGTGCCTGTATGACCTCCCTACAACGCCTGGGCATGCTCCTGATGAGGTTGCGGATGGTCTCCTGTGGGATCTCCTCCCAGACCTGGACTAAAGCATCCGCCAACTCCTGGACAGTCTGTGGTGCAACGTGACGTTGGTGGATGGAGCGAGACATGATGTCCCAGATGTGCTCAATCGGATTCAGGTCTGGGGAATGGGCGGGCTAGTCCATAGCTTCAATGCCTTCATCTTGCAGGAACCGCTCACACACTCTAGCCACATGAGGTCTGGCATTGTCCTGCATTAGGAGGAACCCAGGGCCAACCGCACCAGCATATGGTCTCACAAGGGGTCTGAGGATCTCATCTCGGTACCTAATGGCAGTCAGGCTATCTCTGGCGAGAACATGGAGGGCTGTGTGGCCCTCCAAAGAAATACCACCCAACACCATTACTGACCCACTGCCAAACCAGGCATGCTGAAGGATGTTGCAGGCAGCATATCGCTCTCCACGGTGTCTCCAGACTCTGTCACGTCTCTCACATGTGCTCAGTGTGAACCTGCTTTCATCTGTAAAGAGCACAGGGCGCCAGTTTCGACTTTGCCAATCCTGGTGTTCTGTGGCAAATGGTGAGCGTCCTGCACGGTGTTGGGCTGTGAGCACAACCCCCATCTGTGGACGTCAGGCCCTCATACCACCCTCATGGAGTCGGTTTCTAACCATTTGTGCAGACACATGCACATTTGTGGCCTGCTGGAGGTCATTTTGCAGGGCTCTGACAGTGCTCCTCCTGTTCCCCCTTGCACAATGGCGGAGGTAGCGGTCCTGCTGCTGGGTTGTTGCGCTCCTACGGCCCCCTCCATGTCTCCTGGTGTACTGGCCTGTCTCCTGGTAGCGCCTCCAGCCTCTGGACACTACGCTGACAGACACAGCAAACCTTCTTGCCACAGATTGCATTGATGTGCCATCCTGGATGAGCTGCACTACCTGAGCAACTTCTGTGGGTTGTAGAGTCCGTTTCATGCTACCACGAGTGTGAAAGCACAACCAACATTCAAAAGTGACCAAAACATCAGCCAGAAAGCATTGGTACTGAGATGTGGTCTGTGGTCCCCACCTGCAGAACCACTCCTTTATTGAGAGTGTCTTGATAATTGCCAATAATTTCCATCTATTGTCTATTCCATTTGCACAACAGCATGTGAAATTGATTGTCAATCAGTGTTGCTTCCTAAGTGGACAGTTTGATTTCACAGAAGTTTGATTTACTTGGAGTTATATTCTGTTGTTTAAGTGTTCCCTTTATTTTTTTGAGCAGTGTATATATATTTTTTTGTTTTTAATTTTTTTCTTTTCTATATTTTTACAACTTTTATTTACTTTTTTATTTTTTTTTACTTAGTCCCACTATCAGACTTTCACTTTCTGCAGTCTTATCGCAGTTATAATGTATAGCAGTGCAGGATCACTGCTATACATTATGACCTGTCATCCCTGCAGACACAAGTTACTTTGATCGTGCACTGCGCATGATCAAAGATCTGTGATGAGCGGCTCCTGCACATGTGCAGTAAAGCTGTGTAGTTCCCAGCATCACTGCGCATGCGCTGTGATGAGTGGCTCTGGCCGCGCACAGTGAAGCTGGGAACTACACAGCTTCACTGCACATGTGCAGGAGCCGCTCGTCACAGTGAATGCGCGGCTCCCAGCTCTGCAAGCTTTGCTGGCTGGCCATGTCATACTGCGCAAGCGCCCCATACTTACTTCAGCGCGAGCCCTGACTAAATGCGAGGATCACACCCCTATGACTAAACAAGCAGGTATGATATAACTATATAAAGTGCTATATACTAATGATATTAGCGCCAATTTTAATGAAAAAAGCCTGTTAATGATGCGCATTGCATCACCAACAACGCAATGGGGGCAGTTTGCATAGTAGACAGGACATGACAGGTTCCCTTAAAGTAGGTGTAGTGTATGCCGTTATGCAGACAACAAAAAACATGATTTCCGTTCAATGCAAGGGGTCTCCCATCTTTCTTACCAAATTAAATCATTTATGAACTGTGAGACTAGTCACGTAGTATACTGCATTTTTTGCAAAAGTTGCCAATTACAGTATATTGGCTATACCACACGCAAACTTAAAAAAGGATTGTCGAGCAGATCAGCAAGATTGCTAGCAATAATTCAGGTTACTCTGGTGCTGTGAAGAACTTTACTAATATACATAAAGGGGATATTTCATGTATTTCTTTTTTTGGAATTGAAAAGGTTAATCTCGCCATTCGAGGGGACAACTGGCAAAAACAATTGGCATTGAGGGAACCATATTGGATTTTAACTCTGAACACAAAATATCCTCATGGTATGAATTTTAAAAATGATCTATTTTTCATATATTGAGTTATAGGTATTATCATTTGTACAGTAATTAATCCATGATTTGTCACAAGGGCTTAACATATATCTGGTCTATATTTTTATTAACCTTATAATAATTGGTTATAAGCATATGTTGTCTGTTCACTCAAAGCATATTTATTAGTGTATTTGTTTCCTCATGTAATGTGCCGAGCTGTCATGCATGTTAACTTTTGATTTTCCTTATTTGTTGTGTTTAATACCATATATATTTTATATGGGATTCCTCCCCCTTTGTTCCTAATTCATTTTACTACTTTTCCTCATTTATGTGGGTTGCATTCACTATCCTTTTTTCTATGACTTAAAATCGCGCAGAACACTGCTCAATATTCTCATGGTTCTTCTGAAGCAATTGCCTTGTTAGCCTATTCATTTTATTCATCTGTGACATACCTTTGTCAGTCTGTGCTGCCGTTTTCTTGCTGTTTTGGTTCCCTAGAACTGCTGGTGCTTCTTGTTCGCCTCTCTCTCTCAGTGCAGTGCTTAAGCTTTCTGTATGTCCCCTGTCAAATGTTTTCACACATTGCCTGTGGTTTCATTCACACTTGATTTCTTCTGTGCTGCCTCTAAGCTGGGGTTACACCTTTAGATATGTGGTGCAGCCATTAATTTATTTATTATTTACAGCAATTGTCCATGGTCATTCTATCCGCCCTTTTACCATTTCATTCACTTTGTTTCTTTATGAGGTTTAGCATAGCAGTATTGCATTTATGCAAACACCTGATGTGTTAGTTTCAGGCTAATTAATTAATTATTTATGTTAATTGACACTAGTCATATATGTCAGCACATCATGTTTTACCTGTGTCATCCTATGATTAAGGGTGCTTTCATGCACCAGAAATGCTTCAGGTTTCTGTGAGGTGTCGTGTTTTTTAGCTCCCCACAGTTGTTAGCACTCATGCAGCCTCAAACCATGATAATCCCACCACCATGCTTGACTGTAGGCAAGACACAATCGTCTTTGTACTTCTCGCCTGGTTGCCGTTACACACGCTTGACACCATCTGAACCAAATAAGTCTATCTTGATCTCATCAGATGACAGGATATGGTTCCAGTATTCCAAGTCGTTAGTCTGCTTGTCTTCAGCAAACTGTTTGCGGGCTTTCTTGTGCATCATCTTTAGAAGAGGCTTCCTTCTGGGACGGCAGCCATGCAGACCAATTTCCAATTTGAATCAGTGTGCGGCGTGTGGTCTAATCACTGTTAGACTGACCCACCACCCCTTTAACCTCTGCATCAATGCTGGCAGCACTCATATGTCTATTCTGAAAAGACAACCGCTGGATATGACGTTGAGCACGTGTACTCAACTTCTTTGGTTGGCCATGGCGAGGCCAGTTCTGAGTGGAGAAGAAAACCTATGCAAAAAGGAAATACCAAAAAATAAACAATATATAATAGCCAAAGAATACAAAATTCAAAGGAACACCAAAAAATGCATTCTGAGACCAAGTTTATTATAAATGAAAAATCAATTTATTAGTATAGGACTACACAACACAAAATAAAACCACAATAATAAAAACACGAAATATAAAAATAGAGGAGATCTGGGTGTATTCATGAATGTCAAAAATATAGGCCAACATGCAAAAACCAGCACATGATAATATTACATAAATGCTTATTGAAATGCAATGTGCAAAAATACAACATGAAAATTTATAAATAATATATAATCTTATAATACATCAATTTACTAGATCATGATGATAAATAACAAAAAGTGCAAGGTGCTTTAGCAACCGTAAGTAGGCCTATGAACCATGAATGAATATAAATGCATAATATTATAGTAAATAAATTACTAGAAAGTAGCCATAAATAAGTCTATGGACCATAAATTTATAATTGGTAGGTACATGTGGTCAGACAATTAGATATGTAAATATATTCCAAGTGGAAATTAGACCACATATGCATGTAGAAATGATGGCCAATCAAGAGAATAATAAAGGGTACAACATACCCCAAAACTGGACACACCGCAGATCCCCTCACACCACTCCAACGCGCGTTTCGCTCTCGCTTCGTCAGGGACATTCATGGATACACCCAGATCTCCTCTATTTTTATATTTCGTGTTTTTATTATTATGGTTTTATTTTGTGTGGTGTAGTCCAGTTCTGAGTGGAACCTGTCTTGTTAAATTGCTGTATTGTCTTGACCACCATGCTGCAGCTCAGTTCCAGGGTGTTGGCAATCTTCTTATAGCCTAGACCATCTTTATGTAGAGCAACAATTCTTTATTGCAGATCCTCAGAGAGTTCTTTGCCATGAGTTGCCATGTTGAACTTCCATTGACCAGTATGAAAGAGTGTGAGAGGGATAACACAAAATTTAACACCCCTGCTTCCCATTCACACCTGAGACCTTGTAACACTAATGAGTCACATGACACTGGTAAGGTAAAATGGCTAATTAGGCACAATTTGGCCATTTTCACTTAGGGGTGTACTCATTTTTGTTACCATCGGTTTAGACATTAACGGCTGTGTGTTGAGTTATTTATAGGGCACACCAAATTTACACTGTTATACAAGCTGTACACGGACTACTTTACATTGTATCAAAGCATCATATCTTCAGTGTTGTCCCATGAAAAGATGTAATAAAATATTTATAAAAATATGAGAGGTGTACTAATTTTTGTGATATACTGTAGGTGAAATTAAAGGTGGAATAAGTTCTGACATTAATCTTCTTGGTATGGTTTTTGTACATAACAAAAATCTGACATTTTAACAAGGGTGTGTAGACACTTTTGATATCGACTGCATATTCATCATGGCGCACAAAGTGACATGTGCTCATGACAGTTTTGTTCGCCATAATCAGTTGTTTGAAAAGATGTGTCAGAATTGTTAGTTTTTGCTGAATATTTGATATTTTTAGCAAGTAGTTACTGAAAAAGACATAGCAGATGAACTTACAGGTCCTTTTGAAAATGTCGGACATACAGTATAATTAATATATATACAGCTCTGGCAAAAATTAAGAGACCACTGAACAGTTTTCTATTGGAAAGCATGGAAAGACTGGTGGAAAGCATGCCAAGACGCATGAAAGCGGTGATTAACAATCATGGTTAGTCCACCAAATATTGATTTCTGAATTGTTCCTGAGTTAAAACATGAGTAATTTGAGGTCTGAAAGCACTGTTTCTTTTTTAGTATTTTGATGCTTTATCATTTGATATCTGAAAATCTGAAGTGGTCCCTTAATTTTTGCCAGAGCTGTATATATGCATGTGTATATATATGTATGTGTGAGTGTATATAATATATATATACACATTGAACGCCTATGGGTAATTCCGTAGACCCAAGTTTAGCGTCACTCTCCATGCAGCATCCAGGCTCTAAGAGGTTGTTCCTGAAAAATGGAAAAAAATAGATGTTATAATATGTCAATTTCTTTATTCGGTGCGTAAAAGATTTGATGCTGTCTTTAAAAATCATAGAGGTCATACAAAATACTAGATGTAGTAGTGTGTTAGATGTAGAACACTGAAGATTTTGTAATGAAAGTTATATTATTAACCTCACTTTCATGTGTTTGGTTAAAAAATGTTCTATGAAACTCAGTCTTGTCTAAATTTTGGAAATTGCTCTTGTGTTCAGGGAGATATTGATAAAAATCTTACATTTTCAAAGGGGGTGTACTCATTTATGCTGGGCACTATATATATATATATATATATATATATATATATATACACACACACACACACACACACAGTATATATATATATATTTATTTATATATATATATATATATATATACACACAGTAGAGAGTGTATATATATGTATACGCTACATCACAGTGCATAGACAGTTCAGAGTACATGCAGATATTGTTGATATGAAGGACATAAATAAAAAGTGATAATATGCAAAAAATGGCCAAAATTCACTGTTTTGTACATTAGTAACAATTTTCAACAGTAAAATGGTAGCCTGTATTCCGCTAACATACTCAGCAATAGGAAAAATTGATTTCTGTGGTCTATTATAGAATCACTTCATGAAGGAAGTTAATCCCAATAGTCTATGCTGTCTGCATATTCATCTGATGTGGAGGGTACCAAAAGTAGATGACTAGTGACAATAGGAGCATAACCCATTGTGTTTCATCTCAGGTGCTGGATTCCTTGTTAAGCCTGTTATCTTTGATCCTCTGTTTGCAGGGATAAGTGTTATTTTTTAAACTCTGCAGACCTTTAAATCTTTACAAAATAAATAATTGGGAGAAGGGCTCCCTGCTCAGCAGGAGGTCAGTGCTGGAGGGTACAATATAGGGTGAGGGGTAATATATGGGGTTTAGAATTACACATGAATCAAGTATAAAATAATCACTCTTACAATCAGATATTCAACACCTCTAGACCATGTCCCCATGTATAAAATCACTGTATTTTTTCACCTTTTTTGTTCTGCCAGTGCAATAGCAATGCTCTGATTATTATGTATTTCCTACATTTTTTGCTGCATTTTCTCTTTTTATTAATGCATTTTTTTGTGTAGATTTGACACCATTTTTTTACAGCATTTTTAGCACAGATATGCTAGGATTCTGCACTTAGAAACACAATTGCATTTTTACATGCATTTTTTTCAGGCTACAATAAAGCAGGTCTCAACTATATATGTAAGCACACAGTCAACATGAGTTTTCATGAAGTTATGTTCGCTTTGCTGGAACTGTCAAACACAGCAGAAATGGATGTCAAAAAAGCTTGTTGAGGTTTAATCTGTATGGTGTCCCAATACTTTCGTCCATATAATGCATGTAAATTACTATCAATAGATCTTTATGTATAATACCAGATGTTGGCCCGATTCTAACGCATCGGGTATTCTAGAATATGTATGCGGCCGACCGGGCGCAATCAGCAAAGCGGTGTTTAAATTTGGCGCCAATATCGCTGATTGGTCGCGGCCGGCAGACGCGACCAATCAGCGAACTGTATTAGTGAGGACCGGAGAGCGTGTTTAAATTTGACGCCAAAATCGCTGATTGGTCACGGCCGGCGACCGCAACCAATCAGCAAAGCGGTGTTTAAATTTTGCGCCAAAATCGCTGATTGGTCGCGGCCGGCGACCGCGACCAATCAGCAAAGCAGTGTTTAAATTTGGCGCCAAAATCACTGATTGGTCACGGCCGGCGACCGCGACCAATCAGCAAAGCAGTGTTTAAATTTTGCGCCAAAATCGCTGATTGGTCACGGCCAGCGACCGCGACCAATCAGCAAAGCAGTGTTTAAATTTGGCGCCAAAATCACTGATTGGTCACAGCCGGTGACCGCGACCAATCAGCAAAGCGGTGTTTAAATTTGGCGCCAATATCGCTGATTGGCCGCGGCCGGCGACCGCGACCAATCAGCAAAGCGGTGTTTAAATTTTGCGCCAAAATCGCTGATTGGTTGCGACCAGCGACCAATCAACAAAGCGGTGTTTAAATTTGGCGCCAATATCGCTGTTTGGTCGCGGCCGGCGACCGCGACCAATCAGCAAAGCGGTGTTTAAATTTGGCGCCAAAATCGCTGATTGGTTGCGGCCAGCGACCAATCAACAAAGCGGTGTTTAAATTTGGCGCCAATATCGCTGTTTGGTCGCGGCCGGCGACCGCGACCAATCAGCAAAGCGGTGTTTAAATTTGGCGCCAAAATCGCTGATTGGTTGCGGCCAGCGACCAATCAGCAAAGCGGTGTTTAAATTTTGCGCCAATATCGCTGATTGGTCGCGGCCGGCGACCGTGACCAATCAGCAAAGCGGTGTTTAAATTTCGCACCAAAATCCCTGATTGGTTGCGGCCGGCGCCCGCGACCAATCAGCGAGTCGTGAGGACCGAGGAGCGGCGCTGCCTGTGCGGGTACTTCCGCAGTGAGCAGCCGGGAGATGAGCGGCTGCTCGCAGCAGAAGTATCCCGACCGGCGGCGCCGCTCCCCGGTCCTCCCTTCACACTTGCCGTCGGGAGATCAGCGGCCCTAGCTGCTGATCTCCCGACGGTAGCCGCATGGAGGTCAGCGGCACCGCCAGTCGGGGCAGTTCTGCTACGAGCAGCCGGGAGATGACCGGCTAGCGTCGGTCATCTCCCGGCTGCATCGCCGCTGACCTCCGTGCGGCAGATCAGCCGCTAATGGCTGCCATCTTTTTCTGAAATCCCGCGTTGCTGATTGGCCTTGGCCGGACCAATCAGCGACGTGGGATTTCCTGGACAGACAGACAGACGGGATAAGACAATTATATATATTAGATGTATGGAGGTCGCTTTTTTACTGATCATCATTATCTTTGTGATGATGGGCAGGAAAGTGCTATGTTAATGTGTTCCAATCTCTAGTATTGTTCAGTGCCCCAACAATGATATGGATATTGTGACAAGGTCACAGGCAAAGTGCTGGAGGGGAGGTATGTTTCACTGAGGCTTTTTGCTTCAGTGATTTGAAACCCAGAAGTTTTGCTCCAGCACACTAAGTGTCTAAGGGTTAAGCAGCCATTTTAAGGGCTAGGTTTTTGAGAACAACCATAGAGCGGGTGGGAGGTTGTTCTCCATATCTCCACCCCAGGGTGTGGTTTGGGGTTTAAATAGACGGCTTGCTGAGGCATTAGTTGTTCAGTATGTCTGGAGAGGCAAACTCCAGAGAGGTGCTGGTGTTTGTGCTGAAACTGAACCAGTGTTTCTTTGCTAAACCCTGAGTGGGCTGATTCCTGCTACCACAAGGATTGTGCTTTGTGTGATCACTTTGTTTTGTTTGTGTTCCTGTGTTGCCCAAAGGACCATGTTTATTTTTACTTCACCATGGCTTATGACGCCTGTATAATAAACCAGCGAAGACTTTATAGAGACAGTGTTGCCATGTCTACCTCCGTGTATTGCTGAGTGAGCCAATCTACCACAAGATATAGACATATGGATATACAGAGAGTGTTTCTCTCGTGAGGTGTCAGATAGGAGAACCCTGACATATCAATTAATAACTGGAAGGGTGTCCTCAATAAACGAGATATTAGGTGCCATAAAGTCATTAGTGTTGAAGAAAGGCTAAAAAGGACAGAAAGCGCATATAAGGCGTTATTTGGATAGGGCTTTTATGTGGTGTGGTAACTGTTCACCTGGTTGAGCTGTGAGAAAGCTGGTTGGTATCTTCAGCATAGATATCAGAATTTACAGTGGAAGAGCAGGTAATGCTGAGCTGCTGGTACGAAAGGAGTTCTGCAGTCCTTGAAGTTTGAAGAACATATACCGCATATTTCGGACTATAAGACGCACCTAGGTTTTAGAGGAGGAAAATAGAAAAAAAATTCAGCAAAAAATGTGGTCATGATGCACTGTTAAGGGGGAAGGAGTCTGCTGCTGACACTGGTATTGGGGTAATGTCCCCCAATTCTGTTAATATCTTCTGGAACCTCTGTGCTGCGGTGCAAGGAGGGACCAGAGGGGCGTAACTAGGTATCAACTCGGACCGACCAAGGTCGTACGGCGGCTCAATCGACTCCGTGACCAGGGAGGGACTGAGTAAAGGGACCAAGTGCTACTCTGGGGACCGACCTTGTATGAGAGCAGGTGACTCCCACGGGTCAGAAGGCAGGGACTGACCGGTACAGCAGATGAGCACGGCAGGCAGTCTGGCGGGTGATCCGAGCAGACGGACTGGCAGGCACGGCAGGTAACAGGCAGGAGCCTCCAGGTAGGCTGGTGGGCAGGCACGGCAGGTAACGGGCAGGTGCTTCCAGGTAAGCAGGCGGGAAGAGCCCATAGACAGACTGGCAGACTGGCAGTAGGCAGACTGTCAGGCTGGAGAGTAGACAAGCAGACGGACTGGACTAGTAGTCTGGATGGCGGACTGGACTTGTAGTCCGGCTGGCGAGCTGGACTTGTAGTCCGGCTGGCAGGCTGGACTTGTAGTCTGGCTGGTGGGCTGGACTTTTAGTCTGGCTGGCGGGCTGGACTTGTAGTCAGGCTAGCAGCGGGACTTGAGGGCTGAAGCAGAGTATCACACACAATGCTGCAACTGTAACGGGGCCGGGTGGTGGAACCTCTCTGCCATGGAACAAGGAGGGACCCCAAGGGGCAGGTGTTATTCTGGGGATGACCTTGTAATAGAGCAGGTGGCTCCCACGGGTCAGGTAGCTGGAACTGACCGAGTAGCGAGTGGACACAACAGGTAGGTAGCAGTCTCTGGGTGAGTAGGCGGGTGGTCACGGGAAGTGACGGAAGAGCAGGTAAGAGTCTCTTGGCTGGCAGGCAGGCGGTCACGGCAAGTGACGGCTGAGCGGGTAAGAGTCACTTGGCTGGCAGGCAGGCGGTCACGGCAAGTGACGGCTGAGCGGGTAAGAGTCTCTTGGCTGGCAGGCAGGCGGTCACGGCAAGTGACGGCGGAGCCTCCAGGTAGGCTAGCAGGCGGGTAGCAGGTGAGCGCTTCCAGGTGAGCGGGCTAGCAGGTACGGCAGGTAGCAGGCAGGTAACTGGCAGGTGCTTCCTGGTCCGCAGGTGGACTTGCCCATAGACAGACTGGCGGATGCAGGAGACAGACTGTCGGGCTGAAGAGAAGACAAGCAGGCAGACAGGACTGGAAGTCAGGCTGGCAATGGGACCTGAGGGCTGAAGCAGAGGTGAGTATGCTTTGCAACAACTTTGCTCGGGCACCTCCATTTTGGAGGAGGTGCCTTATATATGGGTAGTCCTCCGGCAATTGGCCGGGGACTCCTTAGGTCGGCGCGCGCGGTCCCTTTAAGAGAGGGGGAGCGCGCGCCCTAAGCACAGTGCCCGGGAAGGAGCGCGCGCCGGCAGCAGCGAGGGAAGGAGCGCTGGAGGACGCCGTGCGCTGAACAGGAAGGTGAGAGGGATGGCGTCTCTGCCTAACAGGAGGCAGAGACGCCGATGCTACAGTACCCCCCCCTTTAGGCCCCCCCTTTTTTAGGCCAGAGAGAAATTTCTCAAGGAGAAGCGGAGCGTTGATGTTCTCCCTGGGTTCTCAAGTTCTTTCCTCAGGACCAAACCCCTTCCAATCCACCAGAAAAAAGGTTCTCCCTCTTACCCTCTTGGTGGCCAGGATACTCTCCACTTCAAAGACGTCCTCAGCAGAAACCGGAGAAGGAGGAGTACCTGGATTGTCGGAAAAAGTGTTAAGGACAACGGGTTTGAGGAGGGATATGTGGAAGGAGTTGGGAATGCGCAGGGTGGCCGGGAATTTTAATTTGTAGGCCACTGGGTTAATTTGCCTGAGGACTTCGAAGGGTCCGATGAATCGAGGACCCAACTTGTAGGAGGGTACTTTGAGCCGCACATGTTTGGAAGAGAGCCAAACCTTGTCTCCCGGACGGAATTGAGGTGGATCCAGACGTCTCTTATCAGCATATCTCTTCATCCGCTCGGAGGACAGAAGAAGAGCGGACCTGGTACTCTCCCAAATAGTAGAAAATTCGCTGACAAGAGACTCCGCGGCAGGGTTGTCCACAGAAGCGGAGACAGGAACTGGAATCCGGGGATGTTGGCCACCGACTATAAAGAACGGGAATTTGGATTCGCTCTCATGGTTATTATAAGAGAATTCAGCCCATGGTAGGAGATCCACCCAATCCGAATGGTGGGCATTAACGAAGTGCCGGAGGTAGCTGGTCAGGATCTGATTGATCCGCTCCACTTGACCATTGGACTGTGGGTGGTAAGCGGAGGAGAAACCAGGGTGACGTCTAGCAGCTTACTCGTGGCTCTCCAGAAGAGTGAGGTGAACTGAACCCCACGATCCGACATGATGTGGAGGGGTAGGCCATGGAGACGGAAGATGTTGCGGATAAAGTCTTTAGCCAGCTCGGGTGCAGATGGGAGACCAGGCAGGGGAATGAAGTGGGCCATTTTAGAAAAGCGGTCAGCGACCACCCAAATGACTGTACAACCGGCAGAAACAGGAAGATCGGTGATAAAGTCCATAGCAATGTGCTGCCATGGAGCAGCAGGTACGGGAAGGGGCAGGAGATGGCCAGCTGGTAGATGTCTGGGAATTTTGTTACGGGCACAGGATGAACAGGCCGCGACGAAGTCTACAACGTCCTTACGCAGGGTAGGCCACCTGTAATGCCGGGTAATGAGCTGGAAGGTCTTCTTTTGGCCAGCATGGCCAGCTAGTTCAGAAGAATATCCCCAGCGAAGAACCCTCTCCCGATCTGGTACTGCTACAAACGTCTTACCGGGTGGAAGACGAGTCAGATCCAAGGGGGCCAAATTCATCACCTTGGAGGGGTCAATGATGTGCGTAGGCTCCTCCTCTTGATCGGAGGACAGGAAGGACCGGGACAAGGCATCAGCTTTGACGTTCTTGTCCGCCGGGCGGAAATGAAGTATGAAGTCGAAGCGGGCAAAAAACAATGACCACCGGGCCTGGCGAGGATTAAGTCTCTGGGCATTTTGGAGATATGCCAGGTTTTTGTGATCCGTGTAGATGATCACCGGGTAAAGAGCCCCTTCAAGCAGATAGCGCCACTCCCCCAGTGCCAATTTGACGGCTAGCAATTCACGGTATCCTATGGAGTAGTTGCGCTCAGACGAGGAGAAGATTTTGAAGAAGAAGCCGCAGGTTACCATTCTCCCGGTAGAAGATTTTTGGGTGAGTACCGCTCCGGCTCCGGTGGAGGAGACATCAACCTCCAGGTAGAATTGTTTATTGCAGTCCGGACGGTGCAGGACGGGGGCAGAGGCGAAGGCTCTCTTTAAGGAAAGGAAGGCCTCCTCGGCTTCAGGCGACCATACCTTGGGATTTGCCCCCTTACGGGTAAGCGCAGATATGGGAGCAGTCTGGGACGAGAAGTGTGGGATGAAAAGACGATAGTAATTGGCGAAGCCCAGGAATCGCTGTATCGCCTTCAATCCCTCTGGACGGGGCCATTTTAGGACGGTAGAGAGCTTCTCGGGATCCATTTGCAGACCTGACTGGGAGATAACATAGCCCAAGAATGGAAGGGGGGTCTGGTCGAAGAGGCACTTCTCGTATTTGGCATAGAGGTGGTTCTGCCGAAGCCTAAGCAGGACCTGACGAACATCCCTCCGGTGTGTGGAGAGATCCGGAGAAAAGACCAAGATATCGTCCAGGTATACCACTACGCAAGAGTACAGGAGGTCACGGAAGATGTCGTTGACCAGCTCTTGAAAGACAGCGGGGGCATTACAGAGACCGAAGGGCATCACAAGGTACTCATAGTGACCGTCCCGGGTATTGAATGCTGTCTTCCACTCGTCTCCTTGACGGATACGGACCAGGTTATATGCTCCTCGTAGATCCAGCTTGGAGAAGATCCTGGCGCCCTTGAGACGGTCAAACAATTCGGAGATGAGCGGCAGGGGGTATTTGTTTTTTACAGTGATTAGATTGAGTCCTCTGTAGTCAATAGAGGGACGTAGCGAGCCGTCTTTCTTTTTGACAAAGAAGAATCTGGCTCCAGCCGGGGAGGTAGATTTTTGGATAAATCCCCTAGCCAGATTTTCTTCAATGTATTCAGACATGGCCCGGGTTTCGGCCGCAGACAACGGGTAGATACGCCCACGGGGGGAGGAGTGGCGCCAGGTACCAGGTCGATCGGGCAGTCATATGGCCTATGGGGTGGCAACGTCTCTGCTTCCTTTTTACCGAAGACGTCCACATAGGGCCAGTATGGAGCCGGGAGACCGGGTAGATTAGCTGGAGTAGGCGGGGCGCGAGCTGGGCGGGTCGGAACCAGGCAGGTCTTATGGCAGTCTGGACCCCACCAGAGTACTTCCCCGGATCGCCAGTTCAATACGGGTTCATGTGTCTGGAGCCAAGGTAGACCTAGCAACAGGGAGTGAGAGAGTCCGGATAGCACATGGAAGGAGATCTTCTCTCAGTGCAGCATACCCACTTGCAGAGTTAAGGGTTCAGTGACGAGCAGTATGGGCACTGGAAGGAGTCTACCATCCACGGAGGCAACTGACAAAGGTTCAGTGAGAGGCTTGGTGGGAATACGGTATCTCTCTACCAAGTACTGGGAGATGAGGTTCCCAGCAGCTCCAGAGTCCAGGTGGGCGATTTCAAAGTGCCGATCCTCTCCCCAGGAGAAAGAGACAGACAAAGTCAGGGAGGGAGAGGACTTACTTTTGTCTAGGACGACCTCTCCGAGCAATCCTAGACACCGGCGTTTCCCGGCCTCTCCGGGCAGGAACGGATCAGGTGCTCCTTGCTGCCACAATAGAAACAGCTCCCCTCGGCCCGGCATGACTCCTGGCGGGATTTGACCAACTTGGTCTGGTCGACCTGCATGGGCTTGGGTGAGTGCACCCGGGGAGTGACTGAAGAAGAGACAGGTCTCTGGAAGTTAGGAGCAAGGTGGGGGAAACCTTCTCTCTAGGGTGGTTTCCTTGGAACGTTCCTGGAACCGGATGTCAATCCGGGTAGCAAGTGACACCAGGTCGTCCAGGGTGGTAGGGATGTCCCGACCGGCAAGTTCATCTTCAATCCGACCGGAAAGACCCTCCCAGAAGACGGACAGCAGGGCCTCGTTATCCCAGGCAAGCTCAGAAGCGAGGGTACGGAACCGTATGGCATATTGGCCTATGGTGAGACTCCCTTGGCGGAGACGTAGCAGAGAGGAGGCTGATGAGGTCTTTCGTCCCGGTTCATCGAAGACTTTCCGGGAAAGCAGTGAGGAAAGCTGACAAGTTGGATACCAGGGGATCCCCTCTCTCCCACAGGGGATTTAGCCAAACCAGTGCTTCCCCAGTGAGATGGGACATGATGAAGGCCACTTTGGCCCGGTCGGTGGTAAAGTGATGTGCCAAGAGTTCAAAGTGCAGGGTGCACTGGTTAATGAAGCCTCGAGCCAAGACGGGATCTCCACCAAAACGAGGCGGTGCAGAGAGCCGTGGACCCGGACCGGGTACCATGGCATTGATGGGCAGCGGCGCTGCCGGGGCGTGAGTCGTACGACTGGAGGCAGGTCCAGGTGGAGCAGTCAGTGTGTCCAGGCGGGAGTTGACATTACACTGGTGGTTCAGGATGGATTCTGTTGGGATCTCTGACGGGAAACTTCGTGGAACAGGTCAGAGAGCGAGGGAGCTTGGGTGCCACCGGGTTCCATGGCCCGAGCAAACTGTAACGGGGCCGGGTGGTGAAACTTCTGTGCCTTGGAACAAGGAGGGACCCCGAGGGGCAGGAGTTATTCTGGGGATGACCTTGTAATAGAGCAGGTGGCTCCCACGGGTCAGGTTGCTGGGACTGACCGAGTAGTGGGTGGACACAACAGGTAGGTAGCAGTCTCTGGGTGAGTAGGCGGGTGGTCACGGGAAGTGACGGAAGAGCAGGTAAGAGTCTCTTGGCTGGCAGGCAGGTGGTCACGGCAAGTGACGGCTGAGCGGGTAAGAGTCTCTTGGCTGGCAGGCAGGCGGTCACGGCAAGTGACGACTGAGCGGGTAAGAGTCTCTTGGCTGGCAGGCAGATGGTCACGGGAAGTGACGGCAGAACGGGTAAGAGTCTCTTGGCTGGCAGGCAGGTGGTCACGGCAAGTGACGGCGGAGCCTCCAGGTAGGCTAGCAGGCGGGTAGCAGGTGAGCGCTCCCAGGTGAGCGGGCTAGCAGGTACGGCAGGTAGCAGGTAGGTAACTGGCAGGTGCTTCCTGGTCCGCAGGTGGACTTGCCCATAGACAGACTGGCGGATGCAGGAGACAGACTGTCGGGCTGAAGAGAAGACAAGCAGGCAGACAGGACTGGAAGTCAGGCTGGCAATGGGACCTGAGGGCTGAAGCAGAGGTGAGTATGCTTTGCAACAACTTTGCTCGGGCACCTCCATTTTGGAGGAGGTGCCTTATATATGGGAAGTCCTCCGGCTATTGGCCGGGGACTCCATAGGTCGGCGCGCGCTGTCCCTTTAAGAGAGGGGGAGCGTGCGCCCTAAGCACAGTGCCCGGGAAGGAGCGCGCACCGGCAGCAGCGAGGGAAGGAGCGCTGGAGGACGCCGTGCGCTGAACAGGAAGGTGAGAGGGATGGCGTCTCTGTCTAGCAGGAGGCAGAGACGCCGATGCTACAGCAACCTTGCACGGGCACCTCCATATTGGAGGAGGTGCCTTTTATAGGGGAAATCCTCCGGCCATTGGCCGGGGACTTTTTAGGATGGCGCGTGGCCCCTTTAAGAGGGCGGGAGCGCGCGCGCCCTAAGCACAGGGCCAGGAAAGCTGCGTGCAGGACCGCAGCGGTGAGGGGGACGGCATCTTTGCCGGGCAGGAGGCGGAGACGCCGATGCTACATCCTCCATCCTTGTATGTATGGCCCTTCCTTCCTGGTATACGTGGCCCGCATCCCCATCCTGGTATACATGGCCCTCATCCACATCCTGGTATATGTGGCCCTCATCTCCATCCTGGTATACGTGGCACCCCAATCCCCATCCTGTTATGCGTGGCACCCCTTGAACCCCCATCTTGCCATGCATGGTACCCCTTGATCCCCCATCCTGGCATGCATGGCACCCCTTGATCCCCCCGTCCCTGCCATGCGCCCTCACACAGTGAAGTGCTGTGCCGGAATTGTCACTGCTCCCCACACTGGGACTTTGTGCGTGGGGAGCAGTGACCATTCACTCTCTTCAATAGCGCGCACACTGTAGCCGCAGCGTGGCTCCTGCTGCGCTCGGCGGCAGTGTGCCTGCTATTAAAGACCATGAATATTCACTACAACCCATGGGAGTGGGTTGTAGCGAATATTCATGAGCTTTAATAGCGGGCACACAAACCACCGGCCGCAGCAGGAGCCGTGCTGTGGCTACAGTGTGAGCACTATTATGCAGAATGAATATTCATTGCTCTCCACGCCCATGGGCGTGGGGAGCAGGGAATATTCATTTTCTTAAGCAGCGGGCACAGCGTAGGCGGCTGCTGCCTCCTGTGCCCTGCTCCTCCGCTGCTACCGCTCGCTCCCATCCCCCCCTCAGCACATATGTTCGAACGATAAGACGCACCCCCACTTTCCTCCAAAATTTGGAGGAAAAAAGTGTGTCTTATAGTCCGAAAAATACGGTAGTTTATTCTCAACACGTTTCAAAGTCTGACTTCTTCCTCTACCCATAAAAGTCAAAAGAACATATTCCGCAGCACTTTACAATAAAGCAGGGACATGTATAAACAATAAAGACATCAAAAAGTAACATACTGTAGTTCAACAGTTACAGGAGGAGTGAAGGCTTTGCTCGCAAGTTTACAATCTATAAGAAAAGGGGACATACACTCCCTGACTGAAGTTATGTCGCTTATCCATGTTATGTAAATAAAAGCTTATAACCTGACGTTAAATTCATCCATTGGTTTTATAAATTACTCTTTTGAAAGCTGAAACCCTCCCAAATTTGGTTTAGGTTAAGAATATAAATTGGCATCAATGCTGAAATATTGATCATTTAATGAACACAGAATGGTCAGATTTTGGCAAGACAAAAGTTTTGTCGCCTGGTGATATAATGCACCCAATTTCTAGTTTACATCCTCACCAGTGCTCAGTAAATGATCGGTTAATTAGTGGGTCTGTATAAAAAGAAACCCAGCACCCCAGACCTTCACTTGAACTGCAACTTGAGCTCTGACAACATGCCAAAAATCCACCCCACGACCAAAGCCTTGATTATCAAGAGGCTGAAAACCAGATCCACTGCAGAGGTGGCTGGCACCTTTAATGTGTCTAAGGCTGAGTTCACACGATGCGTTTTTAATGCGTTTCCGCGGCGTTTTTGCAGTTGCGGAAACGCCGCGGAAACGCATGAAAAACGCATGGTAGAAGGGCAGCAATGTTACCCAATTGAAATCCGCATGTGCTGTGCCCATGATGCGGATTTTTCCGCAGCGTAAACGCTGCGCTCAAAAATCCGCAGCATGTCAATTAATTTTGCGGAAAGGCTGCTTTTTTGGCGCCATTGACTTGCATTAGACCGCATGGAATCCGCATGACTGTATATGTTGATGCGCTTTTCATGCGGTCTAATGTGCGGATGGTACCCGGGTGTGGATGAGAGGACTCTCATCCAGACCCAGGTACCATTTAAAAAAAAAGAATAAAATTAAAAATATATATATACTCACCTTCTGACGGCAGGCGCAGCGCTCCTGCTTGGTTCCCCGCACTTCGCGGTTGAATGAAGAAGGACCTTCGCTGACGTCAGAGTCATGTGACGGGTCACGTGACGCTGACGTCGGCAGGTCCTTCAGTCTTCACTGCCGGTAGCCGAGACCGAGCGGAGCAGGACACCGGGGGCCATCAGAGGGTAAAGTATATATTTATTTTTTGACATTCACACACTATATAAATCCATGCTGTTTGCATGGATTTATATAGTGTGAAGTTGATAAGCACTTTCCAAGTGATGCTAAAATCGCTTGGGAAGAAATTGTCAACCCGCATGCGGAAATGAAAGTGAAGACTGCTTCATTTCCGCATGTCCCTGGCAGGAAACCACATGTACAATCCGCATGCATTTTTTCCTGCCAGGGAGATGCAGAAATGCTCAGGAAAAAATCCTGAGCATTTCTGCATCGTGTGCACATACCCTTAGCTTCAAGTACAAAGAATTAAAAAAAGATTTGAAGAGACTGGAGATGTGTTTGACAAGCCCAGGTCCAGCAGACCCGGCAAGACAACTGCTCAGGAGGAACGTTTGTTGGTTAGAAAATCCAAAGCAAGCCCCTCTTCCACTGCAGCAGAGCTCCAACAGGCCTGGTCACCTCAAGTCCCTGTGTCAACTAGAACAGTTTGTAGGATTCTGTCTAGAAACGGCCTCCATGGTCAAATCAGTGCCCAGAAGCCAACACTAAACAAAAGGCAAATAAAAAGCATTTGCAAAGTCCCACAGCCTGCTAAACAGATGGACACTGGAAAAGTGGCAGAAGGTGGATTTCTCTGATGAATCTTCAGTAGAATTACATCACAGCCGCTGCAAATACTGCAGGAGACCTACTGGAGCCCGTATGGATCCAAAATACACCCAGAAAACAGTTACATTTGGTGGTGGAAAGATCATGGTCTGGGGTTACATTCAGTATGGGGGTGTGCGAAACATTTGCAAGGTGGAAGGCAATATCAATAGCCTAAAATATCAATAAGTATTAGCTACTTCTTACATTCCAAATCATAAAAGGGGTCAAATTCTGCAGCAGGATGGTGCTCCATCTCATCCATCCATCTCTACAGCAAAGTTCCTCCAGGCAAAAAAGATCAAGGCGCTCAAGGACTGGCCAGCCCAGTCACCAGACATGAACATCATTGAGCATGTTTGGGGTAGGATGAAAGAGGAAGCTTGGAAGACAAAACCAAAGAATCTAGATGAACTCTGGGAGGCATGTAAGACGGTATTCTCTGCTATTCCTGATGACTTCATTAATAAATTGTATGAATCATTGTTGAATCGCATGGATGCAGTCCTTCAAGCTCATGGAAGTCACACAAAATATTAAATATGACTCTAATAACAGCACAACTTCATTCACCAATGCAACATATATTTGTATTTTAAGATAATTATTTGTTTGAATATCACATTACTTTCTGTGGGCGACAAAACTTTTGTCTTGCCAAAATCTGACCATTCTGTGTTCATTAAATGATCAATATTTCAGCATTGATGCCAAATTATTTTCTTAACCCAAACCAAATTTGGGAGGGTTTCAGCTTTCAAAAGAGTAATTTATAAAACCAATGGATAAATTGAACGTCAGGTTATAAGCTTTTATTTACATAACATGGATAAGCGACATAACTTCTGTCAGGGACTGTAGGTATTGTCCAGCCATCATTATAATAAATAGGGCATTTCAAATAAGCTGCATGATCCAGTCACCAACCAATATCTAACTAAGTTCAGTTACCAAGTGCTATTGGGTGCAAGGAGAAAGTGGATACAGATTAATAGGAGCGAACAGGTTCTGAGTAAAATTTAGAAAGGGGGAACAATGGAGGTTTGTGAAGTGAGATGATATGCTTTATATAGGCCTGTTTAAAAACATGGGGCAAGGTATTAGTTGGATCGTCCGGGGTAGTGCATTCCAGAAAACTGGGGCAGCAAAAGAGAAGTCTTGGAGACGGAGGTGGGAGGTTCGGATTATGGAGGAGGTTAGTCTTAGATCAGTTGTGGAGCAGAGAACACGGGTAGGGTGATAGACAAAGTGGAGGGAGGAGATGTATGGTGCTGCAGAACTGTGGAGATCTTTGTGGGTGAGTGAGATAAGTTTGTATTGTATTCTGTAATGAATGGACAATCCGTGCAATGACTGGCACAAGGTAGAGACATTGGTGTAGCTCCTGGACAGAAATACAATCCTAGCTGCTACATTCAGGATGGATTGGAGAGGAGAAAGTTTGGTTAGTGGGAGACTGATCAATAGACAGTTGAAGTAGTCCAGACGAGAATGAATAAGTGTGACAGTAAGGGGTTTTGCAGTTTCAAAGTTGAGAAAAGGTCGAATTCTGGAGATGTTTTTAAGATGAAGGTGACATGAGCGAGTGAGTGATTGTATATGGGGAATAAAGGAAAGTTCTGTGTCAAATATGACTCCAAGACAGTGAGCTTGCTGCTTAGGAGTTATGGTTGAACTGCCCTAGGCAATTGCAAAATTGGGTATAAGTCGATTATTAGAAGGAGGAAACACGATGTCAGTTTACACTGAGTAAGAAAAGAAAGCACAGTGGACAGGAGATTTCTATAAATTCTATTTACTTTGCTGAAACTGGAAGATGCTGCATTTTGCATATCGAAAATACACAGTGTTAAAAACTCACTAAAAATCATGGGATCTTAACCTGAGAAAGGGTTGTCTTTATAAGACAATAATAATAAATTGAAAATATATGTTTCTTATACTATATATTATTTTTTCAAAACTACATTATAGATGTTGCTAATTCTGATTGTATATGTAATAGTTCACATCTGAATGTTTGACAATACAGTCATGCAGCATTTTGACTGACAAGTTTATTAGCGGAAGCATGAAAATCCTGTTTTGTGTATATACAGATTATAGTAATAAGATTGCAGCTTCCATCACATGCAGAAATTCCATCTGTTATCTATGAACGTTGGTTAATATTTGCTTCGAACCAGTAGGTTTTAGCTTTGCCTTGATTACCTTGAGGGGAGAATGTCATGCATGTTGCATGAATGAGACATAGTGGAACAGAATTGCCCTAGATAATATGTTTTATGTCGTCAATAGGTCATAATAAAACATGTACTAAATGCCAAACCCTTCATACTACACATCTGAAATGTATTTACTACTTCTTAATGCCATTTCCTTTTTTTAATGCTTCATGTCAACAAGGAATACTCTGTATTATACTGACATAATGGAAATTTAAAGGGTTTTCAGGCTTGTAAAAATATATATAGTGTGGGAGCTGCGAAAGGAGATAACATAGGAAAAAAGTCCATACTTATCTTTTAAATGTCCTGCCGCTAAATTACTAGCTACAGCAGTCAAGTTCCGTACATACTGACAAGACTGCTCCGGCCGGTGTCTGGTTGGAATATGTACTAGCTGCATTTATAGGGGTGCAATCATTGCCAAGAAGATCACTCTCCTTATGATTCTTCAAATCATCAACTAGTACCATAAAAAATGGAACAATAAATACATAAGTAGGTATTCAAAGAGGTATAAAGAACTTTATGCTAAGAAAGTGGTCCAATACGAGACATTCACGGCAATCTCACAACTTCTCTTAATTAAATACCTATTTTAGTTCACCCAATGTCTTTAACGTTTTATGGAGTTTGCTGTCCGGCATAATAAAAATTTTCCATTGCAGTGGGAGTAACTTTTTACTTCATTTTCAGTCCTATAGTGAGATGCTGCACTTTCAGAAAGGACACGAATTTGGGTGATATTTGGTCAATGAAGGTAGTATCTCATTTCCGCCTGTTAATTTTCTTACACCCATTGCTAGAAAGAAAAAGCAAAGAAAAAAAAAAGAAAGAAAAATACACTGTGCATGACCTCACGGAAAATAAAATGTGTTCTTTTATTTTGAGCTGAGATTATTTAAAAGCCTGTATATTTATGTGTAAATAGGAAACTGTGGACTTGACCCTTGAGGAAGGTGAAATCAGTTGGTAATACTACAGCCGGGGAGAAATTTTTAAGATTTTAACGTTTTTGAGCTTTTTTAATTTTTTTCTTTATCAACCAGGGGGTGGGAAATATCTGGCATGCTGCAGTGAGGATCCACAGATGTGACCTTATTTTGGCCCCTGAAACAGCCTGGCTTAAAGTGGAGGTCCTTCTTCAGAATTAAGAAAGAAGTTCCCGTCACCCTATGAAAAACTGTGAAGATACAAAATAAAGTAACATACCATAGGCTTTGAAAATGAGAAGATCTGTGAATGTTTCATTACTAGGGATGATCGGACTCTTTGAAGTTCGGGTTCTGGTACCCGACTCGAATGTTAGTCCAAAGTTCGGCACGAGTACCAGAACTGTACTTTAACCAGAACCCGAACACCATTTAAAACAATGGATACCCGAACTTTGGGTCTGGAAAAAAATCTCTCTTTTTCTCTGCAATGGACTTCCAGGAGAAGTCCGTGCTCGGCGTTTAGCACCGAACACTAACTGTCCGGTACAAACCCCGAACTATTCATTATGACTCCTCTGGTGGTTGCTGTCCCATCACAGCCTCTCATTTTCCAAACAATAGAAGAGCCAACCTCAAAATATATATTTGTTTTATACAGTGGAGGAAAAAAGTATTTAGGCAGCCACCAATTGTGCAAGTTCTCCTACTTAAAAAGATGAGAGAGGCCTGCAACTGACATAATAGGTAGACCTCAACTATGAGAGACAAAATGAAAGAACAAATCCTGAAAATCACATTGTCTGATTTGGAAAGAAATTATTTTCAAATTTTGGTGGAAATTAAGTATTTGGTCAATTACAAACAAGCAAGATTTCTGGCTCTTACAAACCTCTAATTTCTTCTTTAAGAGGCTCCTCTGTCCTCCAATCATTACCTGTTGTACTGGCACCTGTTTGAACTTGTTATCAGTATAAAAGACATCTATCCGCAACCTCAAACAGTCACACTCCAAACTCCACTATGGTGAAGACCAAAGAGCAGTCGAAGGACCCCAGAAACAAAATTGTAGCCCTGCACCAGGCTGGGAAGAATGAATCTGCAATAGGCAAGCAGCTTGGTGTGAAGAAATCAACTGTGGGAGCAATAGTTAGAAAATGGAAGGCACACAAGACCACTGATAATCTCCCTCGATTTGAGGCTCCACACAAGATCTCACCCCATGGGGTCAAAATGATCTCAAGAATGGTGAGCAAAAACCCCAGAACCACACGGGGGGGACCTAGAGAATGACCTCCAGAGAGCTAGGACCAACGTTACACAGGCTGCCATCAGTAACACACTACGCCGCCAGGGACTCAGATCCTGCAGTGCCAGAGGTGTCCCCCTGCTTAAGCCATTACATGTCTGGGCCCATCTGAAGTTTCCTAGAGAGCATTTGGATGATCCAGAAAAGTATTGGGAGAATGTCATATGGTCAGATGAAACCAAAGTAGAACTGTTTGGTAGAAACACAACTCGTTGTGTTTGGAGGAGAAAGAATGCTGAGTTGCATCCGCAGAACACCATACCTACTGTGAAGCATGGGGGTGGCAACATCATGCTTTGGGGCTGTTTCTCTGCCAAGGGACCAGGAAGACTGATCCATGTACATGAAAGAATGAATGGGGCCATGTATCGTGAGATTTTGAGTGCAAACCTTCTTCCATCAGGAAGGGCATTGAAGATGAAACGTGGCTGGGTCTTTCAGCATGACAATGATCCCAAGTACACTGCCAGGGCAAGAAAGGAGTGGCTTTGTAAGAAGCATTTCAAGGTCCTGGAGTGGCCTAGCCAGTCTCCAGATCTAAACCCTATAGAAAACCTTTGGAGAGAGTTGAAAGTCCGTGTTGCCCAGCGACAGCCCCAAAACATCACTGCTCTAGAGGAGATGTGCATGGAGGAATGGGCCAACATACCAGCAACAGTGTGTGGCAACCTTGTGTGCCGACCTCTGTCATTGCCAACAAAGGATATATAACAAAGTATTGAGATGAACTTTTGTAATTGACCAAATACTTATTTTCCACCAAAATTTGACAATGTGATTTTCAGGATTTGTTTTCTCATTTTGTCTCTCATAGTTGAGGTCTACCTATGATGTCAATTACAGGCCTCTCTCATCTTTTTAAGTGGGAGAACTTGCACAATTGGTGGATGACTAAATACTTTTTTTCCCGACTGTATAGCGCTATTAATCTCCACAGCGCATAACAGAGGCAAGTGTAATGCAGGCAGCGGAGTCAACAATACTTTCTTTTGACATCAAACTTATATAGCCTGGGAGGCAATTAGTAAACACACAGATCTTCCTGATATGCTGCAATCTGAGATAGCTTACACTGAAATGTTCTCAAGAAAAACCATCTTATACACCAGGGGCCTGATTTCCTCATAGATTAGAAGCTTACTCATGTATGTATATTTGCAGTTAGTAATATGATAGCCTTACATCCTTAATTGATGACTAGATAACTTGTGACACAAATAAGAAATATTCTAATGCTTTTGCTGTCAGTAGTGAAACTTCAAAGGAATCATCAATGAGTTTATATCAAGTTCAAATGTCATTTTCAAAGTCACCAATCACCAATGACATGGGAAACTTCATTACCATCTCTGATTTTCAGATTTGCATACTCAATCCCAGAACTGGAATGGACGCACGGCCACCTGTCCATTCCTGAATAGCGTGGAATAGAGCTCTGTTTACCCCCTTTGAGACCCACATTAATCATACATTTATTCCATTTCCTGTAGATGTGTCATAAATATACAAAATGGGGATACCATTTTATTAAGCACTAATACTGTGATATTTTCTTTTTTTTCCAGAACCCAACAGTATCCATTTGGTCCTAATGTGTATTTTTAATGGGATCATGAACTGTTCTCCGCACTCTGAGAGGCACTAATCAAATCCCACCCAACTGTCTTTCCAGAGGTAATGTCCAATGTAACGTTGTATCATAGCCTTCATTATTAATTTAATGATATCACAAAGAATCTACAGAAATAGGATTAGTACAATTCAGTGATGTGTCACCCCTAGGCTTCTGTAGCGCCGGCGTCCCTGTACACTGCCTCTCTCCAACGGCAGGGACACCAACTTACTTACCGCCGCAGTCTCGCACTTCCACCTCCTTCTTCTGCTGCTGCTGCCCGGGGTCTGCGTATGGCTCGCAGATCCCCGAGCACTATGCTTAGGGCATGCGCACGGTACTGCCCTCTTAAAGGGACAGTGCGAGCTGTCCTAAAGTGTCTCCAGCCAATGGTTGGGAGACACATTATTTAGGGCACCTCCACCTGAAGGGAGGTGCCTGAGCAACGTGTTAGTTTTTGTCTTGCATGCTTGCTAGTTCTCAGGTCCCCAGTGCTCGTATCTCAGTATACCTGTGCTGTATATCCATGCCCGCCATGCCTGCCTGTCTTACAGTTACATCTTACAGCTCACTTGCCTGCCTGTATATCAGCCGTGCGCGTCAGGACTTGCCTGCCTGTATACCAGCCGTGCCCACTTGCACCTGCCTGCTTGTACATCAGCCGTGTCCGCCAGCACCTTCCTGTCTGTGTGTCAGTCGTTCCAGTCACTATACCTGACAAGTTTATCCATTCTTGGCGGTTCCAGCATCCTGTCCCTTGGGGGTCAGCTGCCTTGCATCCATGGTCAGTCCTGGTGTAGCACCTAGTCAGCCCCCTCGGTTCTCCTCGGACCGCCGTATCATCAGCTGCCGTGCATCCAAGGTAAATCTTGGTGTGGCACCTAGTCACGCTCCTCCAGGCTCTCCTCGGGTCACGGCTCAGTGGTTCCACCACCCAGATCATTACAGTTAGCTCAGGCCATGGAATCTGCTGGTGCCCAGAACCCCTCCATCTCAAACCTGTATCAAGAGGTCTCCCGCCAAAAAGACCAGAAGGATAAAATCCACTCCTAGATGCGCTGACAACTCCAGCCCCATCCGCTCTCTTTCCTTAATGTCTTTGATGAACCTGGCTGCGTTACCTCTGCATCATCTTCTCTACTCAAATTACACCAGGGAAACTTGACTATGGGCCAGTATGCAGTCCAATTCCGTAGTTTGTCCTCTGAGCTTGCCTGAAATAATGAGGTGTTGGTGGCCACCTTCTGGGAGGTCCTTTCCAGGAAAATCAAGGACGAGCTGGCCGGTCACGATATTCCCACCTCACTGGATGACCTGGTGTCTCTTGCAACTCGGATCGACATCAGGTTTCAGAAGCATTCCAAAGAGGTGACCCACTAGAGAAGACCTGCGCACCTGGCTCTTACCTTTCAAAGGACGATTCTCCAGCAAGCCTCAGCCTTTCTCCCCAGAGTCCATGCAAATTGACCAGATGACGATGGCCAAGCATAGTAAGGAGGCCTGTCGTGCCGGGGGAAGGTGCTTCTAGTGTGGCAGTCCTAAGCATGAAGTCCACTCCTGCTGAGAGAGACCAGAAAACTCCAGAGCCTAGGGTCTGTTGGAGAGGTCACCCTAGGCGAGAATCACCCCTCTCCATCTCTGACTGTCAGTATCCGTTTCCTGTGGCAACATCCGTTTTGTTGAGTCAGCCTATCTGGACTCTGGTTCCGCAGGTAATCTCTTCCAACAGGTCAATGTGGAGCGATATATAAAATCCCGATCCAATGTCTACAGGATCCATTGGTGGTTTCACCGGTGGATAGAAAACATTTTCCGAGACCATCTTTTTCGTTGCCGTTGCCTGTGGAACTTTAGGTAGGAATACTACACTCGGTAAAGATCCCCCTTTATGTGCTGTCAGTTCTATCACACCCTCTGCTTCTAGGTCTGCCATGGCTGCAAAAATACGAGCCTGTCTTGGATTGGAAATCCGGAGAAGTACTCTGTTGGGGACAAGAGTGCCACGAGAGATGTCTAGTTCCCATTTGTCCCACTCGACCTCCGGCCTCTTCATAATAATAATAATCTTTATTTATATAGCGCCAACATATTCCGCAGCGCTTAACAATTCACAGGTTCATGTACAACAGTCATAAGTAACATAGCTAAAGATAATACAATAATTACAGCAAAAATAATGACGACCTTGCTCCTAAGAGCTTACAATCTACAATGAGGTGGGGGTGACACAAAGTACAATGGCTTATTTACAAGGATGGTCCAGCCATCTTGAGGGGATGAGGGATAGATAAAGGCTGCATGAGCTTATCACCAGCCAGTATCTGTAGTGCTTTTTGGTTCGGTGGAGACTTATGTTTGAGGAAATAGGGAATGGGCTATAAGAATATAAAAGGACTTTGATTAGGGAACGTGATAGGCCGCCCTAAACAGATGTGTTTTTAGGGAGCGCCTAAAACTGTGTGAGTTGTGGTTCATCCTAATTTCTTGGGGTAGAGCATTCCAAAGAATAGGTGCAGCTCGGGAGAAGTCTTGAAGCCGGGAGTGGGAGGTACGGATTAGTGCGGATGTTAGTCGAAAGTCGCTTGCAGAGCGTAGAAAAGGGGTAGGCCGATAAACAGGGATGAGGGAATAGATGTAGGGGGGTGCCACACTGTGGAGAGCTTTGTGGGTGAGAACAAGCAATTTAAATCAGATCCTATAATTCATGGGCAGCCAGTGCAATGACTGGCACAGAGCGGAAGCGTCTGAGTAACGATTAGCCAGATAGATGACCCTGGCTGCAGCATTAAGGATGGACTGGAGGGGGGAAAGTCGAGTGAGGGGGAGGCCAATTAAGAGAGAGTTACAGTAGTCAAGGCGGGAGTGGATCAGGGCAACAGTGAGGGTTTTCATTGTTTCCAAGGTGAGAAAGGGGCGGATTCTAGAGATGTTCTTCAGGTGCAAGCGACAAGAGCGGGCAAGAGATTGTATGTGGAAGGTGAAGGAGAGATTGGTGTCAAACACAACGCCCAGGCAACGCGCCTGCTTGCTCGGCATTATTGTGGTGCCACACACGGAGAGAGCGATGTCAGATTTGGAGAGGTGAGTAGACGGCGGGAACAGAAGAAGTTCGGTTTTTGAGAGGTTGAGTTTCAGATAGAGAGCGGACATGATTTTAGAAATTGCGGCCAGACAGTCACTGGTGTTCTGTAGTACAGCGGGGGTAAGGTCAAGGGATGAGGTGTATAGTTGTGTGTCATCAGCTTAAAGATGATACTGCAAACCAAATTTGCTGATTGTCTGTCCAATTGGGGCTGTGCAGAGAGAGAAGAGAGGAGGGCCAAGGACTGAACCCTGAGGAACCCCAATAGTGAGAGGAAGAGGGGAAGAAGTGAAGCCAGCATACGATACACTGAAAGAGCGGTCAGATAGGTAGGAGGAGAACCAGGAGAGAGCAGTGTCCTTTATGCCGATTGAGTGGAGCATAGAGAGTAGGAGGTGGTGGTCAACGGTGTCAAAGGCTGCAGAGAGGTCAAGAAGAATGAGCAAAGAGTGGTCACCATTACGTTTTGCTGTCAGAAGGTCATTGGTTACTTTGATGAGTGCAGTTTCTGTAGAATGTAGAGGGCGGAAGCCGGACTGTGATGGGTCTAGAAGAGAGTGAGTGGAGAGGTAGCTGGTAAGGCGGGAGTAGACCAGGCGCTCCAAGAGTTTAGAGATGAAGGGAAGATTAGAGACTGGTCTGTAGTTGTTTGTGCAGGAAGGGTCAAGAGAGGGCTTTTTTAATAATGGAGTGATGATGGAGTGTTTGAAGGAGGAGGGGAAGATACCAGAAGAGAGGGAGAGGTTGAAGATTTTAGTTAGGTGAGTGGTGACGACTGAAGAAAGAGACTGGAGTAGATGTGAGGGGATGGGGTCAGTGGTGCATGTGGTGGGATGAGAAGAAGAGAGGAGCCTGGAGACTTCATCTTCTGTGACTGGGTCAAATGTGGAGAGGGATCCAGAGGGGATGTGGGGGGGGGATAGGAGTCACGGCACTTTGTGGCTGGGAGCTGATTTCCTGACGGATGGTGTCTATTTTCTCTGTGAAGTAGGAGGCCAGGTCCTCAGCACAAATGTCCGTGGTGGGGGCCTGCGCTTTAGGACTGAGGAGGGAGTGAAAGGTATCGAAGAGTTTTTTTGGGTTGTTGGATAGTGAGGAGATCAGGGTGGTGAAGTAGGTCTGTTTGGCGAGGTGAAGGGCAGAGTTATATGTTTTTAACATAAATTTGTAGTGGATAAAGTTTTCTGGTGTCCGAGTTTTCCTCCATAGGCGCTCGGCACTTCTAGAGCATCGCTGGAGAAATCGGGTTTGCGGTGTGAGCCAGGGCTGTTTTACTCTGTGTTTAGAGGTTCTGAGGGTGAGGGGCGCTAATTGGTCCAGCGTGCTTCTAAGAGTGTCATTGTAGTGGTTTACAGCCAGATCAGGACAGGAAAAGGAGGGGATTGGGGACAGTGATGAGTGAAGGGAGTCTGTAAGTGTATGAGGGGTAATGGCTTGTAGATTTCTGAATGTGTGATAGGTAGGAGTGTGCTTGGGCGGGCGAGGATTTGTGAGCGTGAAGGAGAGAATGTTATGATCAGAGAGGGGAAGAGGGGAGTTATTTAGGTGGGGGATTGAACTAAGCCGGACAAAGACCAGATCAAGGGTGTTTCCATCTTTGTGTGTCTCAGAGGTTGAAAGCTGTGAGAGGCCGAGATAAGTGGTTAAAGATAGAAGCTGGGATGCGGAAGAGGAGGTGGGGCTGTTTATGGGGATGTTGAAGTCTCCCAGGATAAGGGTTGGTAAATCTGAGGACATGAAGTGCGGCAGCCAGGCAGCAAAGTGGTCAAGGAACTGGGTGGGTGAGCCTGGGGGACGGTATATGACCGCTACTCTGAGGGAGAAGGGATGGAAGAGCCTGATGGTATGTACCTCAAAAGAAGGGAATGAGAGTGATGGTACTGGGGGGATGACCTGGAAGGTGCATTGTGGGGACAGGAGTAAGCCGACTCCACCACCAAGTCTGTTCGCAGGTCTCGGGGAATGGGAAAAATGCAAGCCGCCATGAGAAATAGCGGCAGGGGAGACAGTGTCAGAGTCCTGGATCCAGGTTTCAGTGAGGGCCAGCAGATTGAGAGAGTTGGACAGAAAGTAATTGTGCAGGAAAGGAAGCTTGTTGCATACAGACCGTGGATTCCACAGTGCGCAGTTGAAGGAGGGAGATGAAGGAGTACAGCTGATGTTAATTAGGTTAGCAGGGTTTCGATGTGAGGTGGGGGAGAGGTTGAGGTTGAGGCTTGCTTACCTGCTGCATATTGGATGTATGCTGAAGTCTTCAACAAAAGGAGGCTGAGACATTACCGCCTCATAGGCCATATGAATGTCTCATCAATCTTCTTCCAGGCGCATCTCCTGCACGAGGTCGAATCTACTCCTCGTCTCAGGCTGAGACCCGAGCCAAGTCTGAGTATATTAAAGAGAATCTAGCCGGTCGCTTTATCTGGAAGTCAGCGCTGTCGGCCGGAGATGCCTTCTTCTTTCTGAAGAAAAAGGACGATTTACTTCAAACCTGTATCGATTATAGGGGACTCAACCAAATAACGATCAAGAATAAATATCCACTGCCTCTCATCTCCGAGCCATTTGATCGTCTTAAAGGTTATAGTCTTTACGAAAATCAACTTACGGGGGGTGTATAACCTGATTTGAATTCGCCAGGGAGACAAATGGAAGAAGGGCTTTAACACTCGAGATAGCCATTATGAGTATCGTGTTATGCCGTTTGGAGTTTGTAATGCCCCATCAGTCTTCCAGGAACTGGTGAATGACATCTTCTGGGACCTTCTCTACACGTGTGTGGTAGTTTACCTGGATGACATCTTGGTGTTTTCTCCCGATCTGCACACACACTGGAGGGATGTTCGCCAGGTTCTGCAGAGTATGAGAAGTGCTGTACGCCAAGTATGAGAAGTGTGTCTTCGAGCAGACTTCTCTTCCATTTCTTAGGTATATCATCTCTGAAACCAGTCTGAAAATAGATCCACAGTCCTGAAATGGCCTCGTCCTTATGGTCTGAAGGTGATCCAGCGCTTCCTCGGGTTTGCTAATAACTATAACCAGTTTATACCACACTTTTCATCTCGGGCCGCTCCAATCTCTGCCCTAACCCACAAAGGGGCTAATCCTAGGGTGTGGACTCCTGAGGCTGATAGCACCTTTGTCTCCTTAAAGCGGGCCTTCGCCTCCACCCCAGTGTTGCACCATCCGAACAACAATTAGCAATTCTTTCTGGAGATGGATGCCTCTTCCTCCAGTGCCGGAGCCATCCTCACTCTGAAGTCTCCTTCCGGCCACATGGTAACCTGCGTTATTTTTCTCTAAGACCTTCTCAGCTTCAAAACACAACTATTCGATAGGTGATCGAGAACTCTTGGCTATAAAACTGGCTTTGAAGAAGTGGCGCTTTCTACTAGAAGGAGCAGCCCATCCTGTGATTATCTACACAGATCAGAAGAACTTGGCCTACCTGCAGTCCGCACAGCACCTAAATCCGTGCAAGGCCAGGTGGTCTTTGTTCTACACAGCTTTGATTTCGTCCTCCACTTCCATCCGGCTGACAAGAACATCAAAGCGGACGCACTCTCCAGGTCTTTTCTATCTTCCGACCAGTAAGATGAACCTCAGAGTATCATTGAACCCTGCAAGATGCTTATGATAGCTCCACTAGACCTATCTCGGGTTCCACTTGGGAAGACTTTCGACGCTGAACCAGACAGGAGGCAGGTTCTTCACTGGGGTCACTCGTCAAAATTGCCTGGACATGCCGGACAGAAGAAAACGGCTCTCCTCATTTCTCGTTATTATTGGTGCCTGACCCTGCACAAGGATAATGCGGATTTCGTCTTGGCCTGCCCATATTGTGCCCAGAACAAGACTCCAGGCAGGTCCTGGCCAGTTAACTACTTCCATTACCTGTGCCTTCTGCTACCTGGCAGCATATCGCAATGGATTTCATTACTGATCTTCCAGTATCGGCCAGGTGTTCCGTCATCTGGGTGGTTATGGATCACTTTTCCAAGATGACCCACTTCACTCCACTGTCCAGTCTCCTGTCTGCTCCAGTGCTTGCTGAAAACTTCATACTACATATTTTCTGCCTCCATGGTCTACCTCTCCATATAGTCTCTGATAGAGGCATCCAGTGTACATATCGCTTCAGGAGGGCTACCTGTAAACTGCTGGATGTCACTTTGGATTTCTCTTTGGCCTACCATCCACAGTCCAATGGCCAGGTGGAACGGATCAACTAGAAATTGGGTCAAAATTTTCATACAATAACCAAGTAAGTGAATCATCTGCTAAGCTTCCGTTTTTTGTGGTCTATGGTCAACATCCCAATATTCCGTTAACTGTCTCTATCACTACTGACATTCTTGCTGCTGAGTCCCTCGTCCCCCGATTTTTCTAAAATCTAGGAAGACACCAAGACCACCTTAAATCCTCTGAACGAATGAGAACGGATGCAGAAAAGAGACGTCTGAATCCGCCTCTGTTTCTTCCAGGGACAAGGTTTGGCTGTCATCAAGGTATGTCCATCTCAAGCTTCCCTCGTTTAAATTGCGTCCTCACTTCATCTGCGCGCTCGAGGTTCTCAAGCAGATTAATCCAGTAGCCTACAAGATGAAACTCCCGACCTCTTTACGGATCCACACTTCAATTCATGTGTCTCTCCTCAAGCTTGTTGTCCTCAATTCCTTCTTCAAATATCCAGGTACCACTCCTGCTCCAGTGAGTTCAAAGGCCGTTTTCGGGGTAGAGAATATTCTGGCCACCAAGAGGGTAAGAGGAAAAACCTATTTTCTTGTGGATTGGAAGGGATTTGGTCCTGAGGAGACGTCACGGGAGCACAGGGAGAACATCCATGCCCCTCTCCTCCTGGAGAGATTTTTTGCAGGCTTGAAGAAGAGGGGGCGTAAAGGAAGGGTACTTTTTCCCAGAACCCAACTATGTTCATTTAGTCCTAATGTGTATTTTTAATGGGATCATGAACTGTTCTCAGCACTACTCTAAGAAGCACTAACCAAATTCCACCCAACTCTCTTGCCAGAGGTAATGTCCAATGTAACGTTGTACCATAGCCTTCATTATTAATTTAATGATATCACATAGAATCTACAGAAATAGGATTAGTACAATTCAGTGATGTGTCACCACTTGGCTTCTGTATCACTGGCGTCCCTGCACACTGCCTCTCTCACCCAGCAGGGACGCCGACTTACTCACCGCCACAGTCCCACACTTTCTCCTCCTTCTGCTGTTGCTGCCCGGGGTCTGCGTACGGCTTGCAGAGACCCTGATTCCAGTGATGTATCACTTACTGAGCTGCTTGCTGCACTTTTGATAACATCACTGTTTTATCTGCTGTTTTATCACTGTTTTATCTACCAGGTCTCTGAATGTTGTTCCCTGTGATCTCACTGAGTGCGAGCTTCTTGTGTACATTGTACATAAGCACAAAGCTGCCAATCAGTTGGGGAAGAAGGCTTATACAGGGACCATGAGCTGCAAGTTTACTAGTCCTCTAGTGATAATATCCTGCTGATAAATCAGTGATTTTTTAAAATCTACAGGCAAGCAGCCTAGTAAGTGACATATCTCTGGGATCAGGGTGTCTGTCACTACATTAAGTTTCTCTCAGGTTAGGAGGCAAAAATCTGGTGACAGCTTTCCTTTTGGTAGTACAATTTTAAATTTCTAACAATGAAGGTGAGAGGTAGAATGGCAAAAAAAGGAAAAACATAAAAGAAAGGAAAGTGCTTCTGTTGGAAGTTCACTGAGAGCAGAATCCTGAGGGTTGTGTTATCACAAAAAAATCAATCATTATGAAGGACGTTGCATGAGAAAGAAAGAAAGAAAGAGGCTTTGAGGCACACACTTTAAATGTAATTGTACTGTCATTAATATTAAATGCATTAACCTCGTAAGAATCAAATCCTGTAAATTTGTGACACTTGGTACTGGACTGTAACCCCATGATATTGTAAATTTATGGAACGAAATTAAGGCTTATGCAAACTAGCAGGAGCAGGTTAAGTCAACGGTATAGATGAGCGAGCAGTAAACTTCTCGAGTACTCGGTAATAGAATCGAGCAGGTCGGACACTCGGACCTGCTCAACTCGAGTCCCGAGCATAATGTAAGTCAATGAAGGACTCAAGCATTTTTCCGGAAGACCTGCACTCGATGGCAAGGTAGGCGGATGATGAGAGAGGGAGAGATCTCTATTAGTAAAAGAGGGAGCTCATTTAATTCTGAATAAGCCGCGCCACGCTGCCCTGAAGCTGGGAATTCCCGTGCAGGGAGAGCAGGGACTCCTCTGTCAGTCGGACTCTTTGTGAGTTGAAGAGCTCTGTGGGCGTGGTCTCTCTCTCCCTGTAAGAAGTTCACTTGAATCATCTGAGCCGCACTGAAGCCAGGTATATCCATCCATCTCCATACATCCATATCCATCCATCTGATTGATAGATGAAAAGATAGAGATAGATATGGAGATAGATAGACATAGATGTATATACCTGGCTTCAGTGCGGTGATCGGCTCAGATGATTCTAATGAGCTTCTTATTAGTGATGAGCGAGCATGTTCTGTTAACCATTTCGGCGAGAATGCTCGGGTGCTCGCCGAGTATCTTCAGCGGTGCTCGGTGTTATATTTTAGTCACTCAGTGCTCATGATTTGCGACTGTTTGACAGCTTTAATACATGTGAGGAATGCCTAAGAAACATGCATTCCTCACATGTATTAAAGCTGTCAAACAGTTGCAAATCATGAGCACTGAGTGAATAAAACATAACACCCGAGCACGCTGAAGATACTCGGAAAACACCCGAGCATGCTCGTAAATCTCGAGTAACGAGCATGCTCGCTCATCACTACTTCTTATGGCAGAGAGAGAGAGACCACGCTCCCGGAGATCTTGAACTCACAAAGAGTCAAGCTGACAGAGGAGTCCCTGCTGTCCCAGCAGGGGAATTCTCGGCTTCAGTGCCTGGGCAGCTCAGCTGATTCAGAATCAAATGAAACCAAACCAAATGAAAATCAAATGAAAACCAAATGAAAATCAAACCAGGGGAGGAGTTCTGAGGAGATAATTAGCATATTCCCACTGCATTTTGGGATAAGTGAAGAGTCTCCGCGAGCTCAAAGAACACTGGATTTTGGCCGTTGGAGCTGAAAGGAGGACATCGGTAAACCGCGCGCCTACTGGTGCGCGAATTTTGGGGCGTTTTTCACTGTTTTCATAACACATTAACAATAAGAACATGGAAGAGTCCAGGAGCCATTTGGTGAGCTGCATATCCTGCTACATGTTCACAGACTTGCCAGTGGAAAAGCCAAACTTCACATGCCAGAAATGCAAGCTTGTGTCCCTGTTGGAGGAAAAGTTGCGAAATCTAGAAGAGAGGTTAACTACCTTGAAAATCATTAAGAAAGGTGAAGAGTTCTTAGACAGAGCAGAATTATCTCTTCATGATACAGAAAGAGAAGAAATTCGAACGGCACCTGACAAAACAGAGGAATGGAAGCATGTGACCCAGAGAAGCAGGAGGATTGAGAGGCAGTCAGCACCCATACTGCTCAGGAACCAGTACCAGGCTCTCACGCAGGAGAACCATGAAGAAATACAGCAAGATAAGACTTTGCCCACAATGAATAACCTTGTAAGCCCTCAGAATCCTCCTGGATGGAGAAAGAGAAATGTTGTGAAGAAAAAACAGAGAGTGGTGGTCATGGGGGATTCCCTGTTGAAAGGAACAGAGGCCGCTATCTGCAGGCCAGACATAACGTCAAGAGAAATGTGCTGTCTTCCAGGTGCAAAAATTAAAGATGTGTCTGACAGGATAACAAGACTCTTCAGACCTACAGATCACTACCCATTCCTGCTAATACATGTGGGGACAAATGACACCGCAAGAAAGGACCTGGAAACCATCTGCAGTGACTTTGAAAACTTAGGCAAGAAAGTGAAAGAATTGGGAGCGCAGGTGGTCTTTTCATCCATCCTCCCAGTGGATGGTCATGGAACAATGAGGTGGAATAAGATTCTACAGGTGAAAAACTGGCTACGTCGATGGTGCCGTCAACAAGGATTTGGATTTCTGGATCACGGAATGAATTACCTATATGATGGACTACTTGCTAGAGATGGGGTGCACCTTACGAGGACTGGAAAACGTGTATTTGGAAGTCGCCTTGCTACATTCATCAGGAGAGCTTTAAACTGGAACAATGTGGGAAGGGAAGCAAAAGGCCAGAAAAAGCCATACAGCTGACAAATACTATTGAGATCTCTGCTATTGGAAGTGAAAAGAAAGAACAAAGACAAAAAAATCTAAATAATAAAAATATGGGAGGAAGAGAAACCAATCACAAACTAAATTGTTTTTCTACAAATGCACAAAGCATGGGCAACAAACATGCTAACGCAGGAAAAGAAATACGATGTCATTGGAATCACTGAAATTTGGTGGGACGATACATATGATTGGAATACAAGGCTAAAAGGATACAACTTATTTGCAAGAAACAGACTTGATAAACGAGGAGGAGGTATCGCATTGTATGTTAGAAAAGCCTATATCTGCACAGAGATTGAAGCTTCAGAGACTGGGAGTTCTGTGGAAACTGTTTGGGTAAGAATACAAGGAGAGAACAACGGAAAGGACACCATTGTAGGCATTTACTACAGGCCACCTGGGCAAACTGAAGATATGGATGAACTCTTTATGTATCAAATGACCAAGTTCTCCAAAAAATATGACGTTGTCGTCATGGGAGATTTCAACTATCCAGACATTTGTTGGGAATCTCTCTCAAGTTAAACTAACAGGTCAAGCAAATTCTTATTCTCTCTTGCTGACAACTTTATCTTCCAAAAGGTAGGGGAGAAAACAAGGGGATCTGCTACTTTGGATCTAATCCTTATAAACAGGGAGGAAATGGTTGAGGAGGTAAAAGTGTCTGGAACCCTAGGAGGCAGCGATCATGCTATTATAGAATTTTGGATAACTAGAGGAGGAAGACATGTGAAGACTCAAACTTCAAGGTTAGATTTCAGAAAGGCAGATTTTAAGCGACTCAGAAAGAGAATAGGAGGGATACAATGGCTGGATGTCCTTAAGGACAAAAATGTCCTGGAAGGATGGGAGGTTTTTAAAAATGAGATTCTCAAAGCATAATCGTTAACAATCCCAAAAAGTAGGAAGAATGGGAAGCATTTAAGGAAACCAGGATGGATGAACACAGAACTTAAACCCATGCTAGAAAGAAATGTTTATCAAATGGAAAGAGGGAGGTATATCTAAAGAAGATTATAATGCAGTCTGCAGAACTTGTAGGGCACGTATCAGGTTAGTTAAAGCTGACTATGAATTAAGGCTTGCAAGAGATGTCAAAAGCAATAAAAAACGATTTTTGGGGTATGTCAAAAGTAAAAGAAAAGTCAAAGATGCTATAGGATTTTTACAGGATGAAAATGGTGAAATGGTAAGAAAGGATGTTGAGAAGGCCGAACTTTTTAATTCCTATTTTGCATCAGTTTTCTCTCAGAAAGAAAATGTAACATCAACTGATCTTCACTGTCCTATTAAAGGAATAGACGAATCCAGGTTATCTGTAAACAGAAAGATTGTGAGGGAATATTTAGCTAACATAAATGAGTTCAAGTCTCCAGGTCCAGATGAATTACACCCCAAAGTACTGAAGGAGATCGTAGAAGAAATTTTAGAACCACTCTCCATAATCTTTGAAAATTCTTGGAGAACAGGAGAAGTCCCAGAAGACTGGAGAAGAGCAAATGTTGTTCCTATCTTCAAAAAGGGGAAGAAGGTGGACCCAGGGAACTATAGGCCGGTGAGTCTGACTTCTATACCAGGAAAGATCTTTGAACAAATTATTAAACAACATGTATATAAGTACCTGGATAAGAATGAAGTGATTAACCAGAGTCAGCATGGGTTTGTAACTAACAAGTTATGTCAGACTAACTTAATTTTCTTCTATGACAGAATCACTGACTGGGTGGATCAGGTAAATGCTGTAGATATAGTATATCTTGACTTCAGCAAAGTATTTGACAAAGTATCTCACACCATCCTTGTTGAAAAAATGACCAAGTATGGAATGAACAAGGCAACTGTTAGGTGGATTCATAACTGGCTTAGTGATCGGATTCAAAGAGTGGTCGTAAATGGCTTCACATCCAGCTGGATGAATGTCTCAAGTGGGGTACTACAGGGCTCTGTCCTGGGACCTGTATTGTTCAACATCTTTATCAATGATTTAGATGAAGGAATTGAGGGTAAACTGATTAAATTTGCTGATGACATAAAGCTAGGAGGGATAGCTAACACTAGAGAAGAGAGAGAGAGGATTCAAACAGACCTAAATAAACTGGAGCAGTGGGCAGCAACTAACAGAATGGTTTTTAACAGGGAAAAATGCAAAGTACTACATCTGGGCAATAAAAATGGAAAAAGCATATACAGAATGGGAGGAATAGAGCTAAGCAACAGTACATGTGAAAAAGACTTAGGTATAGTAATAGATCATAGACTGAACATGAGTCAACAGTGTGATGCAGCAGCAAAAAAGGCAAATACAATTCTGGGATGTATTAACAGAAGCATACAGTCTAGATCACGTGAAGTCATTATCGCACTTTACTCCTCTTTGGTCAGACCTCATCTGGAATACTGTGTCCAGTTTTGGGCACCACATTTTAAAAAAGACATTGACAAACTGGAGCAAGTTCAGAGAAGAGCGTTCAGAATGGTGACTGGTCTGCAAACCATGTCCTATGAGGAACGGTTACAGGACTTGGGAATGTTTAGCTTGCAAAAAAGAAGACTGAGAGGAGACTTAATAGCTGTCTACAAATATCTCAAGGGCTGTCACATTGTAGAAGGATCATCTTTATTCTCATTTGCACAAGGAAAGACTAGTAGCAATGGGATGAAACTGAATGGGAGGAGACACAGATTAGATATTAGAAAAAACTTTTTGACAGTTAGGGTGATCAATGAGTGGAACAGGCTGCCACGAGAGGTGGTGAGTTCCCCTTCAATGGACGTCTTCAAACAGAGGCTGGACAGACATCTGTCTGAGATGATTTAGTGAATCCGGCTTTGAGCAGGGGGTTGGACCAGATGACCCAGGAGGTCCCTTCCAACTCTACCATTCTATGATTCTATGAAATGAGCTTATTACAGGGACCTGAGCACTGGAGTACCATGCTATACTGGGCACTGCTCGATACTCGATCGAGCACCCCAATGTTCGAACGAGTATCGAGCAGCATGCTCGCCCATCACGAGTCACCGGCTGTCAGTAACAGTCAGGGACCTTGGAGAGAAGGCAGAAGCTGTTTATTAATGTTTCTGTCTTCTATTTTGCTTGCTACATAGTGTTCCATGAGTGCTATGCAATGAAAAGAAGCATCTGAATTGCTTCTGTAGGGCCTGGTGATGAGATGATCGCAGGGTGTTACTGAACCTGGCTGTTTTTACCAGCAACTAGAGCTCCTATGGATGTCTTAGTTAAAGTGGAAAAAAATGATCAATAAAGTAAAAAAGAAATATGTTCTCCAGAGATCTTTGATTATCTCTTGGGGATCAAATCATGTAAAAAATATACAGTATTGTAAAAAAGTTTTAGATAAGTGTGGAAAAAATGCTTTAAAAAATAGAGACGTGTTTGGAGGAGCAAGGAGAGGTGGGAGAGAGACAATGGGAACTGTAAGGAAGAGGAGAAGATACCCACGCAGTGACTCCACTGGTCCCTCTGGTGACTCCTGAGCCTTAGGAGTCTGTCCTATCATAGTCACTCACTCTCTCCACTGTCTCTTTCCTCATGTCGGAGTATATTAATTTTAATATTAATAGATTTCTTATGGGGGGCTTTGCAGTCCTTGGGTGGAACCTCACTATGCATTGCATTGGCTTATTATGTCTAGTAAATAGTCCACAGGGATTTTCACCACCTTTAAGTTGCCTCTGGTTTTATGTAGCGTTAAGGGGAATTTTGATAAGTCTGGGGCACTGGATTTGTTTAGTTGCATTAATCAATTAATATGTATAACCAATTTGCTGTGGGGGCCTGGCTGATTGCTCGTGTTTTAGGGTACAGTCACCTCCCAAGTTAGGGTATGTCTTTGACACTACTTACATTGATTTCTCTGTTTAATCTTAGTCCATAGGTGTAACTACCTGTGGTCTAATAAGACGGAATTTCTTTCTCCGTCTGAACCTTCTATACATATTCTGTCCTTTCTAATCTTCCTACTGAATTTTCTTCCATATCTTCTTTCTTAAGGGCTTACTCTTCTACACCCAATACCTCTTCCCCTCATACCACCAGTTGGTCCCACCACTGATTCTCGTATTAATCTACGATGTCCACTTTAAAAAACTTTGTTCTCTGAACATTAGAGGGTTTAATACCCCAGAAAAAAGCTAACAGGTACTTTACCATATGCATAAGAAACGGGTTCATATATTACTTCTTCAGGAGACAGACTTTAGGTCAGATCGGATACCGTCACTCAACCATAAATTTTACTCACATTGGTTCCACAGCGGCAACCCAGACTCAAAATCTAAAGGGGTCAGTATTGCCCTACACAAATCGCTACAGGCTCAAGTACTTGCCTCTAAACCTGATACGCAAGGAAGGTATTTGTTTCTAAAGATTAAAATTATCAGAGATGTATTTACCATCGCTAACTTTTATTTCCCTAACCAGGATCAGATTAGAACTTGTAAAGCATACTTGCGCGACCTTACAGCATTCGCCCAGGGTGCGGTAATAGTCGGAGGAGACCTCAATTTCACGCTGGATCGGGTCCTGGACTCATTTACGGGTAGGTCGGCCCCCCCCCCCTCTAAGTTGGAGACCCTGAGAGCTAAACTAATGGAATCTAGATTGGTCGATGTCTGGAGACTGACCCACCCCTCCACATGTGACTATACTTTTTACTCCGCGGTACATGATTCATATAGCAGAATAGATTATTTTTTAAGTAGTGACAGACTGCTCTCGTTTCACCCGTTGACACAAATTGACCCAATGATTTGGTCAGACCATGCCCCAGTCTTACTATCCTTGATATTACCAGAACTCTCATCGAGCGAGTGGACTTGGTCCTTGCACCCGGGGCTTCTTAAAAATCCCACTTGCCAAGAGGCAATCAGGACAGCAATCTCAGATTTCTCCAATATTCATAAAGACCCCACAGCTTTGCCATTTCAGTGGGAAGCCCTAAAGGGAGTCATACGGGGTGTACTCATCCAACAAGGGGCACAATTGAAGAAGGATAGGGCTTCTGCCATTACTAATCTGCAGAAGCGTATTCAGGCTTTAGAGTTGGATCACAAAAGATCACATAATCCACAGGTCATGATTGATCTGCTGAAAGCTAGAACTAACTTGAGCTCATTGCTAGATACAGCAACAGCGAGACAGAGAGACCGCTTCCGTAGATATCTATATGAATACTCAGACAAGCCTGGTAGAGCTTTAGCATGATTTTTACATCCCCGAATTCCTACTACCTATATACCTATCATTAAATCTAAATCAGGTAAATCTCTTTATTCCCCTCTGGAGATTGTAGACTCATTTAGGGATTATTACAACTCCCTTTACAACTTTAGGGGACCTTTGGCAGACATGGCCGTGTCCGACTTCCAGGAAAGAGTGGATGATTATGTAAATTGCACTCCGATTCCCCCTCTGCCATCTGAGGACATGGTGGCCCTTTAGTCCCCGTTCTCAGAACAGGAGGTACTGGATACGGTCAAGTCTTTGGCAAATGGCAGAAGCCCCGGCCCGGATGGATTCCCGGCTAATTTTTATAAGTTATTTGCACCAAATTTAATATCATTTATGACGAAGCTCTTCAATTCCATCTCTGAGAATTGCTATTTTGCCCCTCAAACCTTAGCTGCCACGATTGTTGTTATTCCCAAACCAGGAAAGGACCCCTTGGTATGCGCAAATTATCGGCCTATCTCCCTAATTAACGTAGGTATAAAAGTATATGCCAAAGCTATTGCAAACAGATTAAGCTCTCTACTTCCTAGCTCTATTCATAGAGATCAGGCTGGATTTGTACACCGCAGAGAGGCTAGAGATAATACTATAAAACCATTGCTCCTTACCTCCCATATGCATAAACATAAGATCCCAGCATGTCTATTATCTATTGACGCAGAAAAGGCGTTTGATCGCTTGGGGTGGAGCTTTCTGAGATCTGCCTTGACACAACATGGGTTGGGTCCGGACATGCTAGGTAGGATTATGGCACTATATCGGGGTCCCACAGCCCGACTTAAAGTTAATGGCATTTTCTCATCCCCTTTTCATATAGCTAATGGCACAAGACAGGGGTGCCCTGTTTCTCCCTTACTCTACATCATTGCAATGGAGCATCTAGCGGTAGCACTGAGGAATGCATCAGATATCAGAGGCGTCAATGTTGGTCAGAATCATTTTAAATTGTCCATCTATGCAGATGACCTTTTGATTTATATCACTAATCCGATCATTGCCTTCCCAGTGCTGATGAGAAAGTTCCAACGGTTTGGAGAAGTATCTAATTTTAAAGTTAACTATTCCAAGACAGAGGCCCTAAATATATCTCTCCCTGACGATTTAGTTTGGAGACTTCAAACTTCCTTCCCATTTAAATGGGAGGATAAAGCAATAAAGTACCTTGGAGTTTGGATCCCCAGAGATGGGGTAGACCTGTTTTCATTCAACTATGTCCCACTTTTACACAAAACGTTTTTGGATCTTAAAAAATACAGTAGACCTCAGCTTTCATGGTTCGGCCGTATAAACGTTATTAAAATGGATATTCTCCCTCGTTTCCTTTATCTTTTTAAAACTGCCCCAATAGCAATACCTGATTATTTTTTTAATCGTTTACAATCTGCTATCAATAGTTTTGTTTGGGGCGCTCGTAGACCCCGAATTAGGCTCTCGGTTTTGACTAGATCCAAGACACAGGGGGGCACAGGTCTCCCTAATTTCAAATGATACTATCAAGCTATTCTCTTGTCTAGATTGGTTGACTGGAGATATAATGACCTGCACAAAAAATGGGTGACTATAGAAAAACTTCTCTCCCCTGCCTCTCTATATTGGGCACCATGGTGTGGTGCCAATTGTAGGCCCCCGATCTCAGACTTTCCACCACTTACGCAGATAGTGCTGAGATTTTGGGATAGAAATCGGGGGAAACTGAAACTTAAGTAATAAACCGTGCAGATTAAGCCCCCTCTTCGACAACATTAATTTCCCCCCAGCGGTGGATAGGACTACGTTTTTATGTTGGAGGTCTGATTGGGACCGGTGGGGGACAGGCTCTCTGGGCTCTCCGATGTGGGGGAGTTAGGGGACATATGCCATGGCAGGCCACGGTCTTGGTTTGAATTCACCCAGTTGAAGGACTTCCTCTCAGGTATTTCTTTTAACAGACCGACCCGATTTGAGTCCTTGATGCTGTCTACAGAGGGCCCTACCCACACAGTCTCCTTGCTTTATAATTTGATCCTGGAAACGTATCTATTGACACCCCTAGCTTTATTACAGCATGGGAGCGAGACTTGCAGTCTACCCTCTCTGAAGCTGACTGCCTGAAGATCTTTACCCTTACTCACAAGATCTCTGTCTCTTGCAGATCACAAGATAAAAATTATAAAATTTTAACACGCTGGTATAGGTGACCTGTGCTTCTCCATAAATTCAATCCTGCAATCCCAAATACATGCTTGAGATGTGACAATGAGGAGGGGTCTATGCTTCATATATGGTGGTCTTGTAGGCTTCTGCGTCCATTTTGGGGTGCAGTTTTTAATGTCTTTCGTTTGATGACGGGTGTCCACTGTGAACCATCCCCTCAAATTGCCCTCCTTTCATTGATTCCTGGGTCTATAACAACCATAAAGAAGGGAATTCTGAGGTTCTGCTTAGTGGCGGCCAGAACAATTATCCCCCGATACTGGAGAGTGGTGAGGGTTCCATCTGCGGTTGAGTGGGTGTCTGAAATGGATAGATTGGGCCGCATGGAGTCGATGATGGCTCAAGATAGCGACTCTGTGACCATTCAGGGCCAAACATGGTTCCTTTGGGAGACATTCAAGGTGAGCTTAGAGTTTCGGGACTTGTTAAGTGAGTCCTCACAACCTCCATATAAGGTAATCGGGACCGAGGCTGGTTTTGCCCCTCCCCCCTTTTTCCCACTCCCAATCTTTTGTCTCTATTTCTTTTCTTTTCTCTTTTCCTGACTTTGTTTCTTCTTCACTGTCCCTTTCCTACACAATTTAAGAATGTTTAGTTTAAAATTTACTAAGTGGTGTTTGGACAAGATGAGTCCAACCCGAGATATCTAGGATTACAAGTTTGATTTGTTTCTTCATAAAGTTGCATTATACCTGAATATGAATTCACATGTATTCATATGTATACTATTTTTCTTGATTGTTGTATCTTATCTTTGACAAAATTTTAATAAATATATTTACGGAAAAAAAAAAAAAATAGAGACGTTAATAGTTTATTTTTATAAATTAACAAAATGCAGAGTGAATGAATAAAATAAAACTTTAAATCAAATCATTATTTGATGTAGACTTATGAAACTTCTTGTGTTTCTTAATGTAATCCCACACAGACTCGATAATGTTGAGATTGGGAATCTTTGAGGGCCATATCATCGCTTCCAAGACCCCTTCTACTACTTTGCGCTAAAGATAGTTCTTGGTGACATTGACTGTACGTTTGGGGTCGTTATCCTGCTGCACACTAAATTTGAAGCACATCAGATATCCTTAATGATATTGTAATATGGATAAGTATCAGCCTGTATTCCTCGGGATTAAGGACTAGAGATGAGCGGTGTTCGACTCGAACTGTTCGCCAATCTCAAATTCGAGCTGTTTTGAGCGGTGTTCGAGCCGTTCCACGAACACGAACGATTTGAAAAAAATCCAGCTGTTCGAGGTTATGTTCGATAACTGTTCGTGGACCAAAATTATAACTGGATTTTTTCACAGTAATGCTGATAATCAATGTTAATACGCAGTTTGAGTGTACAGTGGGGCGGGGGGAGGGGCAGGGGATGGATCTCTGCATAAATAATGAAGATCTCCATTTTTTTTCTCTTTCCCGCATTTACAGTGGGGAGGTGCAATCTGTCAGCCTATCAGCAGCGCACACATGGAGCGAACTGCTTTTTTTCACACAAGCAAGGGTATGTGTCATTGGCTGTGTATGTCACATGTCCTTGCCTTTTAAGACCCAGCCATTTTCCCCGTCGCCACCATTTTCTCACTGCTGCAGCTGCGTCTTAGACGGCACCGCTGTTGCTGTGTGCGCTATACTTTCAGTGTTAATTTCAAGCCAATTTTCTCTGAAATATACAGATAGCTTGGGAGTAGAGAATAGTTGTGATTGCAGTCCTTTTGAGGACTAGGTTCCAGCACTTCCTACGACTTTTAGTAGGCAGGTCTGTGCTCTTAAATAGACAGCTTGGGAGTAGGGACTAGTTGTAATTGCAGTCCTTTTGAGGACTAGGTTATAGCATTTCCTATGACTTTTTGCCAGGCAGGTGTGTGCCAGTGCTGTGCAAGTGTTTTTCACAGCATTTGGCTAAATGTAGCTAAGCAAATCCTTTTTGGCCTCTTGCAGTGTGTGTTAGTCAGTGGAGTAGCGTATCTGTGTTGCAAGATACACCACCTGTGTATAGAATACAATTTTTTTTACTGCACCTAGCCAAGTAAAACCTTTTGGGCATAGCATCATTCTATTAGGTCATCTATACTATGCTCCACCAGCTTGCAAATTACAAATAATTTTTAGCTGCATCTAGCTCGGAAAATAATTTTGGGCTTGTAGCAGTGTGTAGGACTCATTCTATTAGGCCATCTATACTAAGCTCCACCAGCTTGCAAATTACAAATAATTTTTAGCTGCATCTAGCTCGGAAAATAATTTTGGGCTTGTAGCAGTGTGTGGTACTCATGGGACTCATTCTATTAGGCCATCTATACTAAGCTCCACCAGCTTGCAAATTACAAATAATTTTTAGCTGCATCTAGCTTGGAAAATAATTTTGGGCTTGTAGCAGTGTGTGGCACTCATGCTATTAGGCCATCTATACTAAGCTCCACCAGCTTGCAAATTACAAATAATTTTTAGCTGCATCTTGTCTGGAAAATAATTTTGGGCATAGTAGCAGTGTGTGGTACTCATTCTATTAGGCCATCTATACTAAGCTCCACCAGCTTGCAAATTACAAATAATTTCTAGCTGCATCTAGCTCGGAAAATAATTTTGGGCTTGTAGCAGTGTGTGGGACTCATTCTATTAGGCCATCTATACTAAGCTCCACCAACTTGCAAATTACAAATAATTTTAGCTGCATCTTGTCTGGAAAATAATTTTGGGCATAGTAGCAGTGTGTGGTACTCATTCTATTAGGCCATCTATACTAAGCTCCACCAGCTTGCAAATTACAAATAATTTTTAGCTGCATCTTGTCTGGAAAATAATTTTGGGCATAGTAGCAGTGTGTGGTACTCATTCTATTAGGCCATCTATACTAAGCTCCACCTGCTTGCAAATTACAAATAATTTTTATCTGCATCTAGCTCGGAAAATAATTTTGGGCTTGTAGCAGTGTGTGGGACTCATTCTATTAGTCCATCTATACTAAGCTCCACCAGCTTGCAAATTACAAATAACTTTTATGTGCATCTAGCTCGGAAAATAATTTTGGGCTTGTAGCAGTGTGTGGGACTTATTCTATTAGTCCATCTATACTAAGCTCCAGCAGCTTGCAAATTACAAATAATTTTTATCTGCATCTACAGTACAGACCAAAATTTTGGACACACCTTCTCATTTAAAGATTTTTCTGTATTTTCATGACTATGAAAATTGGACATTCACACTGAAGGTATCAAAACTATGAATTAACACATGTGGAATAATATACTATTATATAACAAAAAAGTGTGAAGCAACTGAAAATATGTCTTATATTCTAGGTTCTTCAAAGTAGCCACCTTTTGCTTTGATGACTGCTTTACACACTCTTGGCATTCTCTTGATGAGCTTCAAGAGGTAGTCACTGGAAATGGTTTTCACTTCACAGGTGTGCCCTGTCAGGTTTAATAAGTGGGATTTCTTGCTTTATAAATGGGGTTGGGACCATCAGTTGTGTTGTGCAGAAGTCTGGTGGATACACAGCTGATAGTCCTACTGAATAGACTGTTAGAATTTGTATTATGACAAGAAAAAAGCAGCTAAGTAAAGAAAAACGAGTGGCCATCATTACTTTAAGAAATGAAGGTCAGTCAGTGCGAAAAATTGGGAAAACTTTCAATGTGTCCCCAAGCGCAGTTGCAAAAACCATCAAGCGCTACAAAGAAACTGGCTCACATGAGGACTGCCCCAGAAAAGGAAGACCAAGAGTCACCTCTGCTTCTGAGGATAAGTTTATCCGAGTCACCAGCCTCAGAAATCGAAGGTTAACAGCAGCTCAGATTAGAGACCAGGTCAATACCACACAGAGTTCTAGCAGCAGACACATCTCTACAACAACTGTTAAGAGGAGACTTTGTGCAGCAGGCCTTCATGGTAAAATAGCTGCTAGGAAACCACTGCTAAGGACAGGCAACAAGCAGAAGAGACTTGTTTGGGCTAAAGAACACAAGGAATGGACATTAGACCAGTGGAAATCTGTGCTTTGGTCTGATGAGTCCAAATTTGAGATCTTTGGTTCCAATCACCGTGTGTTTGTGCGACGCAGAAAAGGTGAACGGATGGACTCTAAATGCCGGGTTCCCACCGTGAAGCATGGACGAGGAGGTGTGATGGTGTGGGGGTGCTTTGCTGGTGACACTGTTGGGGATTTATTCAAAATTGAAGGCATACTGAACCAGCATGACTACCACAGCTTCTTGCAACGGCATGCTATTGCATCCGGTTTGCGTTTAGTTGGACCATCATTTATTTTTCAACAGGACAATGACCCCAAACACACCTCCAGGCTGTGTAAGGGCTATTTGACCAAGAAGGAGAGTGATGGGGTGATACGCCAGATGACCTGGCCTCCACAGTCACTAGACCTGCACCCAATCGAGATGGTTTGGGGTGAGCTGGACCGCAGAGTGAAGGCAAAAGGGCCAACAAGTGCTAAGCATCTCTGGGAACTCCTTCAAGATTGTTGAAAGACCATTTCTGGTGACTACCTGTTGAAGCTCATCAAGAGAATGCCAAGAGTGTGCAAAGGAGTCATCAAAGCAAAAGGTGGCTACTTTGAAGAACCTAGAATATATGACATATTTTCAGTTGTTTCACACTTTTTTGTTAAGTATATAATTCCACATGTGTTAATTCATAGTTTTGATGCCTTCAGTGTGAATGTACAATTTTCATAGTCAAGAAAATACAGAAAAATCTTTAAATGAGAAGGTGTGTCCAAACTTTTGGTCTGTACTGTAGCTCGGAAAATAATTTTGGGCTTGTAGCAGTGTGTGGGACTCATTCTATTAGTCCATCTATACTAAGCTCCACCACCTGTGTATGTAATAAAATTGTTTTACTGCATCTAACCCAGCCAATCCTTTTGGGCTAATACCACAGTTTGGCCACTCAGCTCTGCTCGGTTCCCATCCATCGTTTTTTTGTGCAAACAACTCCAGAGTTGTCAATTAGTTAACCACCAAAATGAGTGGAAAAAGGCCTGCTGCTGGTGGAAAGGGGAATAGGCGTGTTGTGAAGGGAAAAAAAGGTTGTGTCCGTGGGGTAGGTGTTAAAGCAACAGTAACATCTGCAGAAGAAAGACCATCTTCCAGACAAACTAAGATGTCAACTTCTTTTAGCGGACAATGTGATACGATCCCTTTCTTACGGCCACGCCAATCGCTACAAATTCCAGATGAGGCACAAAAACAGCAGGAGCTTCAACGGATATCAAGTGCTCCTTTAAGTGGGCTCTCCTTCACCTCAACTTCAACATCACAAATACTCCAGTCCTCAGAGGTGTCACCCCAATCGCACTTGCTTCCTCACAGCTCCCAAGTCTCCAGCAGCCCGTCTGAGTATGGGGTAGAACAGATGGTTGAGTCTGCAGAGCTGTTTACTCATACTATAGCCTGGGAATCAGAGGTCAGCTCCAGAGCTTCTGTGAATCCAGACGAGGAAATGATCTGCACTGATGCCCAAAATCTTTATGAGTCGGGTCCAGGACCAGACGCAGAAGGTTCTGACCATAATGTAGACCCTCGTTCCCAAACTGTAACTCCTGTTGGTGGAGACAATGAGGAAGACGATGATGAGACTCAAATACCTGATTGAAGTGACAACTTGAGTTTTTTGTCAGGGCAGGAAGAGGTTGGCTCTGAGGACGACGGGTGTGAGAACACACAGGGTGATGATGACGAGGTTGCAGATCCCACTTACTGTCAACCCACAGTCAGCCAGTCGATGAGGTCAGCAGAGGAGGTGGAGGAGGATGCTAGTGACGACGAGGTCAGGATGCGCCTTCCTGGACAGAGACGTAGTACTGGAAGCACGTCAACAACTGGATCTTCAAACACAACTCTGCCTCTGACCACAAGTCGTGGTGGCTCTTCAGGTCGCATGGGTGCTAAGCCTTGCATAGCCTGGGCATTTTTTCAGATCGATAAGGATGACCCAACTCGTGTTATCTGTAACATTTTTCACCAAAAGCTAAGTAGAGGCCAAAAAAATCCATAGTTTGAGTACTTTATGCATGAACTGTCACATGGATATGAAGCATAAGTTGCAGTGGGAAGCTCACTGTGCTACAATGCGGCCTAGCGGGCCGGGCCAACCACCGTCTGCCCCGTCTTGTGCATCCGCGGCCTCTTCATCCTCTGTGACTGGGGGGACAGCAGTCACACCTGTTTTAGGACGCAGACCTGCCACCTCTTTACCCGCAACAGCCAGCATGATTGGCAGGTCATCATTTTCTTTGGAGGTGGAAACACCAGCTGGTGTTGAGCGCTCTCCGACATCGAGAGCACCACCTTTGGATCAAGGCAACCTAACATGTCCGCCAGCATCTTCCTCACAGACCGGCAGTTTGCTGGGGACACCCTTCTCAACCCCGTCTAAGCACAACAGCCAGCCCTCGGTCCCTCAGATGTGGACAAGTAAAAGACCATTTCCTCCTAGCCATGAGAAAGCTAAGAGGTTGAATTTCACCATCTGCAAGCTCTTGTCTACAGAAATGCTGCCTTTCCGCCTGGTGGACACAGAGGATTTTCGAGACCTTATGTCCGTCGCAGTGCCCCAGTACCAGATGCCCAGTCGGCACTACTTCTCAAAGAAAGGTGTGCCTGCGCTCCACCAGCATGTCGCACACAACATCACCGCTTCTTTGAGAAACTCTTTGTGTGACAGGGTGCATTTCACCACAGACACTTGAACGAGTAGGCATGGACAGGGGCGTTACATGTCGCTGACTGGGCACTGGGTAACTATGGTGACAGCAGGACAAGGGGCTGCTGTCCATGTCTTGCTGTCCCCACGAGTTGTGCGTCAATCCTCTTTATCTCAAAGTTCCTCCACTGCTTCTGCCTCCTCAACCTCCTCTCGGTCCTCCACCTGCACCCAAAGCCTGTCTGGTCATGCCACACGCTTTCTAACTGTGCAGAAGAGATCCTGCACACCTCCTTACTATGCTGGCAGCAGGGCTCAACGTCATCAGGCGGTTTTTACTTTGAAATGTCTGGGAAATGTGAGTCACACAGCTGAGGAGTTGTGGTCAGCTCTGGAGAACCAGTTTCATGAATGGTTGTCTCCACTGGACCTGAAACCAGGGAAGGCCGTGTGCGACAATGCTGCAAACCTGGGTGCGGCCCTTCGCCGGGGCAATGTCACACACGTGCCTTGTATGGCTCACGTGTTGAACCTGGTTGTCCAGCAATTTTTAGCCCACTATCCCGGACTAGATGGCCTTCTGCAGAGGGCACGGTCGCTGTGTGCTCACTTCCACCGTTCGCATCCCGCAGCTCAGCGACTTACATCTCTACAGAAGTCGTTGGGCCTGCCACTTCACCGGCTAAAATGCAATGTGCCTACCCGGTGGAATTCAACTCTGCACATGTTGCAGTGACTGTTGCAGCACCGACAAGCCCTGGTGCAATACGTTCTGACGTATAGCCTGGGCCAACGGGATCCAGAGGTGGGGCAAATCACGCTGGAGGAGTGGTCTCAGATCAGGGACCTATGCACCCTTCTGCACAGTTTTGAAATGGCGACGAAGATGTTTAGTGCTGACGATGCCATTATCAGCATGACTATTCCGGTGATTTACATGCTGGAGCACATGTTAAACAGAATTCGGAGTCAGGTGGTGCGACAAGAGGAGGTGGAGGAAGTAGAGGAGGAGGAGTTGTATGCGGAAGGGTTAACATCTGCAAGGCCCAGACGGTCAGCAGCACCAAGGCGGCAGGCATGTGAGGGTGGGGGAGATGGATTTACCAGGGCGCATGGTAGCAGCCAAACTAGTGAGGAAGGTGCAGGAGCCCAGGAAGAAGTGGAGGACGAACTGATGGAAGACTCATCAGATGAGGGAGACCTTGATCACATTTCTGTTGTGCGAGGTTGGGGGGAGAGGGCAGAGGAAGGAAGCATGATTGTTACCTCGCCACCAACACAACAGGGACTTGGTGCTCCTGGATGCGCAAGACACATGAGTGCCTTCTTGCTGCACTACCTGCATCATGACCCTCAAATTGTCAGAATTCGAAATAATCCTGACTACTGGGTTGCCACACTCTTAGATCCCCGGTACAAAAGTAAATTTGCCGAAATAATTCCTGCCATAGAAAGGGATTCACGCATGCAGCAGTATCAGCAGAGACTGTTGCAGAATCTTACATGTGCTTTTCCACAAAACACCAGTGGTGCACGTAGTGAATCTCACAGTTCCAACTTGCCAACCGTGGGACTATCGAGTGTTCAGCACTCAAACCGTAACAGAAACACAGTATTTGCTGGTAACAGCAATTTTGTGGAATTATTTCACAGCTTTTTTAGCCCATCCTTTGCAAGGCCACAGGAGACAAGAAGTCTGACACATAGTCAACGCCTAGAGACGATGGTACAGGAGTATCTCCAAGTAAACATCGAAGCCATGACTGTGTCACTGGACCCTTGCTCTTTTTGGGCTTCCAGTCTGGATAAATGGCCGGAGCTCGCCACTTACGCCTTGGAGATCTTGTCATGCCCCGCAGCCAGCGTTCTCTCTGAACGTGTGTTCAGCGCTGCTGGTGGTGTGCTGACAGATAAGCGCACGCGGCTGTCCACTGAGAATGTAGACAGACTCACGTTCATAAAGATGAACAAATCATGGATCCGCAAGGACTTTTCTACCCCTGTGTCATCCTGGGGAGAGTAAAAGCTTGAGGATTTTGTAAAATCACCTCACCAACCGTTTTAAGCTTTCAAATTACTAATAATTTTTAGCTGCATCTTGTCTGGAAAATAATTTTGGGCCTGTAGCAGTGTGCGGTACTCATTCTATTATGCCATCTATACTAAGCTCCACCAGCTTGCAAATTACTAATAATTTTTAGCTGCATCTTGTCTGGAAAATAATTTGGGGCCTGTAGCAGTGTGCGGTACTCATTCTATTATACCATCTATACTAAGCTCCACCAGCTTGCAAATTACTAATAATTTTTAGCTGCATCTTGTCTGGAAAATAATTTTGGGCATAGTAGCAGTGTGTGGTACTCATTCTAACCAACCGTTTTAAGCAACTCTGGGGCAATTGATGCCACTTAAGTGGTGTCTGTGCCACAAATTTTTGGAAAAAATGGAGACTCTTTTTGGAGTCCCCTTGCTTTGTTGTACGTGACGTTGCCATCGTCAATTAGAGGTGGGTTGGGTCTCCCCCCCCCCCTTTTAACCGTAAGAAAATACGTACACTATGGCTTGGGGTAACACAGATGGTTGAGTCTGAAGAGCTGTTTACTCTGAGGTCTGCTCCAAAGCTTCAGTGTCTGCTAGTCAGCGTAGTAACCCAGCTGCGAAGCAAGCTGCACCGCCTGTATATCTAATAATGATTTTTAAATGCATCTAGCCTAGGCAGACTGTGGGGACCCCTAACCAAACCCAGATGCTCAGCCCCCTAACGCCCCCCTTTCATTGACAATACAATCATGTAACTCTTACAACTGGGTGGGTGAGGATCGGTCACAGCTTTATTAACTGTTTACATTCATTCCATTAGAAATGCATTTTATTTCTAAAATAATTCAGCTGGTTGTAGCATGCTCTGTGTCTCCAGTCTCCACAATGGCAAGTTGGCCAACAAGTGTAACTCTCCAACATGTCCTTTCTATTTCCAGGCCACGGAGGATCCTGCTTACTCGTATGCAGGACTCCGACCCCCATCCATCACTCTTAACGCTTGTTCCACTCCGTCCTGGAGTCCTGACAGTAATATGTCCAGTCCAATATCCATTAAGTGAACACCGTCGGGCCGTATGAGGCCTGTTTATCTCCTTCCAGTTGTCGGTGTCGTATCACTACACAGCCTCTGTCTCTTATAAATTTTGCCATCCGAATATTTACTACCTGCCTAGGCCATTCGATGGATGGCCGTGATGTCTCACGCACCTTGCCATACCGTTCTCGGCACAATCTCTGACCATACTATAGTTAGTTTTGTGAAAAATTCTCTGAAGCGCTCAGTGTCTAGTTTCATTATTGCCATTAGTTATGCGCTCTTGTGATAAGCTATGTCGTTTCCCCCCGGCCTGTATAACTAAGATGACTGGACCTCTTGCCTCTCTCCCTACCTTGATTACCTCCATTAGTACCTGTGGCCATTGCAGGCCTCTAATACCTCTCCAGTTCAAATATGTGTTATGAAACTCAAATTTCCTCCCGCCTGGGCGGACTTTCACCCTTCTTTCTGCACAATATATATACGAGTTCTTAATCATTGCATAGCAAAAAAACAGCAAGGAAGTGGTATTTATATGTCATGTCCTGCTATGCACCTGTTCAAGGCTGAGTTAATCAGAAATTTAAGCACACATACCATGTTAAAATCGTATAGCATAGAAACAATGCATAGAAATGTAAATAATCAAAAAGAAAAAGAAAAGAAGAAAAAAGGAACATATATATATAATAATAATCTAGAAATGATCACTCATAATGATACATCAAATCATGTCTGATGCTTAAACCCGCTGGTACACGTGTATTTAAAGTATAAATCCACCAACTTTCTCTATTAGGGAGCTTTCTCCTATAATCATCCACCAAATCTCCACCAATCGCCACGGCCCACGGAGGGGCCACCACAGTCAGTGAATCCTTCCTTATTTAGTATAGAGTCTACCAATACTTTGGGCGTATTAGCCCAGCTGCGAAGCAAGCTGCACCGCCTGTGTATCTAATGAGAATTTTTAACTGCATCTAGCCTAGGCAGACTGTGGGGACCCCCAACCAAACCCAGACGCTCGGCATCTAACCCAGCCAATCATTTGATAGTATTGCTAGTAGCAGAGTCGCATGGGCTCTAAACCTTGCATAGCCTGTGCATTTTTTCAGATCGCTAAGGATGACCCAACTCGTGTTATCTGTAACATTTGTCACCAAAAGCTAAGTAGAGACCAAAAAATACATAGTTTGAGTACTTCATGCATGAACCGTCACATGGATATGAAGCATAAGTTGCAGTGCGAAGCTCACTGTGCTACAATGCGGCAACCACCATCTGCCCCACCTGTGTCATCCTGGGGAGACTAAAAGCTACTGCGTAGTCTTTTCCAAAAATTTGAGGGAATTACCACGGGAATGGTTTGGAAGAGGTATAAGAGTTTAGGTAGGACGTTCATTTTTAGTATACTTATTCTACCGAACCAGGAAAAATCCTTCACCGTCCAAGAAGTAAGATCTTTATGGAGTTGTTCAATAAAGGGCCCAAAATTAAGATAAAATAGACGGGAGAGGTCTCTATGAATACGAATTCCTAAGTATTTGATACCCTGTGAGGGCCAGGCAAAGGGAAAGTTGGACTGGATGGAATCCTGTATGGATTTGGGGAGGGAGACATCGAGGGCCTCAGAGTTCGCTGCATTGATTTTAAAATTTGACCATGTAACAAAGTGATCTATTTCAGCCATAACAGCAGGGATGGATATATGTGATTGAGTGATATATACTAGGACATCATCAGCAAATGCAGAGTACTTGTACTCGGTGCCTCCTACCTCAATCCACCTAATATTGGGGTTATCGCGAATTGATGAGAGCAGGTGCTCCATCACTAGGAAGTATAAGAGAAGGGACAGAGGACATCCCTGCCTTGTCCCATTGGTGATTATGAAAGGTGATGAAAATGTTCCATTTATCTTCAGCCTAGCTGATGGATTGCGATACAGGGCCATGATTTTGGCTATAAAAGGGTCCCCTAGACCCCTACCCCAAGCAGTTTAAGAGAATAATATATGGCGTGCCAGGAGACTCTATGGAATGCTATCTCAGCATCCAACGAGAGTATCTAATTACAAATGTTTAACTGCATCTAGCCCAGGCAATACTTTGGGCCTAGTAGCAGTGTCTGCTAGTCAGCGGAGTAGCCACCGCCTGTAGATCTAATTACAAATTTTTAACTGCATCTAGCCCAGGAAATACTTTGGACCTAGTAGCAGTGTCTGCTAGTCAGCGGATTATCCCACCTGTTAAGCAAGCTACACCACCTGTAGTTTGGACACTTAATTTTTTCAAAGGAAATGCTTCGGGCCCCCGGGACACTCAGTGAAGAGCATCGGGGAGGCACCCCAAGGCACAGGGGCTTGAACTGGCGGAAGGACGCCTTGTAGTGGACCGCCAAGCTCGATCCTTATAAAAGCTTTTTAACTGCAACAGCTTTAGTGGACGCTACTGGAGCTGAAATTCACGCGGCTGCTGGCATCAGACTTGCCCTCCAATAGATCCTTTTAAAAGGATTTAAAGTGTACTCATTCAAATTACAGAGACAATTTAAATTAAAAAGCTTAGACCTGCCTCCACCGCAGGGGGGCTCGCTCGACCCACCAGCGGACAGGCACCAGTATTGGGAGAGGGGGGCTGGCCGTCAGGGTCCACCGCAGCTCTGGCACAAACCCGGCGACACGGAGGTCGCATGGGCAGGAACGGATTGGCCGTGTCAGCTTCGCAATTTTGGGGTTTTAGAAGGGCATGATATGCCTATATCTGTGTCTCCCCCTCCTTTTACTTCTCCACCTCTTTTCTTTTCGCATGACTATATGTACTTGTCACTTTTCCATGTGTTAGTTGTGTCTTCTGAGCAGTTTGTCAGGTTTTGGACACCTTTGAAGCTGTTTTCTATGTGTTTCTATGTGTTTTTGTTTGCCTGCCATTGGTTTTAACGGTGTTCGACGAACAGTTCGACGAACAGTTCGGCGAACATACGGGTGTTCGACGAACCGAACCGAACTCGGACACTACAGGGGTGGCTCAACTCTATTAAGGACACCATCATCTTGACCAAATCCCCAAATCCATTTGCTAAAATGCAGAGCCAAATTTGCAAGAAACCTTCACCATGCTTTACTGTTGCCTGCAGACACTCTTTATTGTACTGCTCTCCAGCATTGCATTCTACAAAAGGTAACTATTTCAAATTTTGACCCCACAGTCCAGAGCACCTGCTGTCATTTTTCTGCATGCCAGTTTCTATGTTTTCATGCATTGTGGGGTCAGTTGGCCTTGTTTCAATGTTGAAGGTACTACTTCTCACAAGACTCCTCCAAACAGTAGATGACTATAGCTGGGTCCCAATAGTTGCTGCTAGTTCTGAACTGCATTGCAGGAAATCTTACATCATGCTTACTTCCCTTCAAAATTGTGTCTTTCATCTGCTGCAAAAGTTTCCTTGCCCGACATTGATTCTACAATCTTCGACATTGCCCATTTCTTGGCTTCTTCAATGATAAGAATTAAAGGCAGATACTTATCCATCATGCAATAAATTAATGGATGCATGTGATTGGCTCAACATTTATTCTGCAGCAGACAACGATCCCAAACCTAAAGCCAATGTCATTAAGATCTACCTTCAACATAAAGAAGAACAAGGAGTTCTGGAAGTGATGATATTGTTATGACCTGCAACAAGAACTAAGGAAAGATAGGGGAAAGCTGTCCCTACAGTAAGACTAAGCTGAATCCCTACGATGTAGCGGGATGCCTGTTCCTAGTGAACAGACCCGTCTTCGTCCTCGGCTAGTCTGAACGAAGACCTATAGAATTAAGGAAGGGGTCCCTAAAAGGACTAAGGACTGGGACAAAATAGGGACACCTCCTAAACAGAAGTTGTTGCAGAACACAAAAGACAAACTGACAAAAAGTACTAGAGGTCCCAGAGGACCAAGCAAACTGACAGAGATAGGCACAGAAGCACCAGGCTAGCAAGACAGTCAAACAACACTGAAGTCCAGCAAAGCCAGAAGGGCGGAGCTGGAATATATAGGCAGATGGTCACATGACGGCAAAACACAAGATAGAAAAAACTAACAGGAAGGTTCTAACAGTACCCCCTCTTTTATGAGGATCCTCCAGGCCCAGGCCTATCCGGAAACCTCCTGTGGAAAGCTTTAACAAGCCTAGGAGCAGAGACATCATCCGTCCTTACCCAGGAGTTGTCTTCGGGACCGAAACCCTTAAAGGAGACAAGATACTGTAATCTCCCTCTATGCCATCTAGAATTCAAGATACGAGACATTTCATATTCGCCGTCTTCCACCACAGGAGGAACTGTGACAGTGGTGTTCCTATCAGAAATGTCAGCCTTTTTCAACAAGGAAACATGAAACACAGGATTAATCTTCCAGGAAGTAGGGACATCCAACATAACAGCAGACGGGTTAACAACCAGAAGCACTTTAAATGGACCCACAAACTTAGGACCCAGTTTTTTAGAGGGAATCCTCAACTGCAGGTTCTTCGAGGACAACCAAACCATGTCACCCACAGTAAACAAAACCTCTTTACGTTTCCTGTCAAAATACTTCTTGGATTTCTTGTTAGCCTCTTGAAGGTTGCAACGTACATTAGTCCAAACTCTCTCCAAATCACAGGAAAAGTTCTCCTCCTCCGGCACCGCCGACCCTAATTTGGAGAACGAACCAAAAGACGGATGTCTCCCAGTACAACAAAAAAAAGGAGAACACCCAGCAAAGGAGGATGTATGATTGTTAAGAGCAAATTCTGCTAGAGGCAGAAACTCAGACCACACCTCTTGATTGTCTGCCACAAAACAACGCTAAAACTGTTCAACATCCTGGTTCTTTCTTTCAGTCTGTCCATTAGACTCAGGATGATAACCAGACGAAAATGACAAATGGACTCCCAACCTGTCACAAAAAGCACGCCAAAAGCGAGCCACAAACTGAGGCCCTCTATCAGAAACAATATCTGTGGGAACGCCATGGAGTTTGACAATCTCCTTAACAAACGCCTTAGCGAGTGTCTTGGCGCAGGGCAACTTACTGAATGGAACCAAGTGACACATCTTACTAAAACGGTCCACGACCACCCAGATGACAGTAAAACCCTAGGACACAGAAAGATCAGTAATAAAATCCATTGTGAGATGCGTCCAAGGCGCACTAAGAACTTCCAGAGGGCAAAGCAACCCCGCAGCAGGAGTATGTGAAGCCTTTGACCTAGCACACACAGTACATTGACGCACCCACTTGATGACTTCCTTCTGCCATCCAGGCCACCAAAAACTGCGACTGATAAGTTTCTTAGTTTCCGAAATTCCTGGATGACCTGCCAACCGAAACTCATGACACTCCACAAACAAATCTCTCCTAAAGGCTTTAGGCACGAACAACCTCCCATGGGGAGTGTTAGATGGAGCATCATCTTGAGCTTTCAGAATCCCATTCTCCAAAAAGGAGTCCAAAGCCGCCACCACAACTCCTTTCTGTAAAATGATCTCCTTCTCCTCGGCACCGACCGTAGGAGAGAAACTGCAAGATAAGGTATCGGCTTTAACATTCTTAGTACCAGGGATATATGTAACAGAAAAATGAAACCGAGAAAAAAAAAGTGCCCACCTAGCTTGACGGGCATTCAAGCGCTTGGCAGCATCCAGATAGATCAAATTCTTATGATCTGTGAAAACCTGAATAGGAAATTTAGCGCATTCCAAAAAATGAGGCCAGTGTTCAAACGCAAGTTTAATAGCCAGCAACTCCCGATTTCCAACATCATAATTCAGTTCGGTTTCTGAAAATTTCCTTGAAAAGAAGGCACAAGGATGTACTCCACCCTTGTTCTCCTGAGACAAAACTGCTCCGACCCCCACCAATGAAGCATCGACCTCGACCAAAAAAGGCTTGGTCTCATCAGGCTGCATAAGGATAGGGGCAGAACTGAACCTCTCCTTGAGATACTCAAATGCTTCAATGGCCTCAGTAGTCCACTGAGCCGTATTCGCACCTCTCTTGGTGAGATCGGTTAGAGGTTTAACAATTCCAGAAAAATTCTTAATGAATTTCCTGTAATAATTGGCAAAACCCAAAAATCTCTGTATAGATTTCAAACCAATAGGCCTAGGCCATTCCTGCACAGCCTGAACCTTCACAGGGTCCATCTCAAAGCCCTCGCTGGAGACAATGTAGGCCAAAAAACTAATTTTCTGCACAGCGAACTCACATTTCTCCAGCTTAGCAAAGAGTGAATTATCACTCAATAACTGCAAAACTTCACGTACACTCTGCCAATGGGACTCCAGATCTGGCGAATAAATCAAAATGTCATCCAAATACACAACCACATTCTTACCAATCAAAGGTCTCAGGACGTCGTTAATAAGGTTCTGAAAAAATGTAGGTGCATTGGTAAGACCAAAAGGCATCACCAGATTCTCAAAATGACCTACCGGAGTGTTAAAAGCAGTTTTCCATTCATCACCCTCCTTCACTCGTAACAAATTATATGCCCCCCGGAGATCAATTTTGAAGAACCACTTGGTTCCCACTAACTGGTTAAACAAGTCAGGAATTAACGGCAATGGGTAAGAATTGCGTAATTGCGTACGGTAATCTTATTAATTTCACAAAAATCAAGACATGGACATAAACCGCTGTCCTTTTTTTTAACAAAGAAGAATCCAACTGCCACAGGCGACTTAGAAGGTCTAATGTGACCAGAAGCCAGCCTAGTCTCTATGTACTCCTCCAAAGCCTTTCTTTCAGGGATAGTCAGATTAAACAAGCGACTTTTGGGAAGAGTAGCACCCGGAACAAACTCAATGGCGCAATCATAATCCATATGAGGAGGTAAAACTTGCGACGACTCCTCCGAAAAAAACTTCCAAAAATCTTGGATAGGTACCGATAATTCCCCTTTTTCCACAGCCGCAATGCGACCATTACAACATTTATCATAGCACTTAAGACTCCAAGACTTAATCACATTAGCAGACCAGTCCAGTAAAGGATTGTGTAGTTTTAACCAAGGCAATCCTAGAACAACTGGAGAGGGCAAATTATCCAAAACAACCAAGTCCAAAATTTCTTGGTGAACTCCATTGATAGTGAGGGAAAATGCAGCAGTCTTGTGAGTAATACATTTCAAAGGAGTGTTATCAATTGCAACCACAGAAATAGGTGATGACAAAGGTTTGGATTTCAATTTAAGGTTTTCCAAAAACCCTTTATCAATCACAAGTGTTGAACCACAATCCACAAATATCCGAAATTCAATCAAATCTCCCTGCAGAGTAGTACTCCCAGAAAGAAATACTCCTGCAGAGCGTAAACAAGCTATATGGGCGTAACTGACCTTTTTTTTTTTCTTTACTTAAACGACGCTCACAATACTTAATCAAATGGTCCGCTTTACCACAATAAAGACACAAACCTTCGGCGAATCTCCGGTCTCTTTCCTGAGAGCGGAGTGACATTGCCCCCACCTCTATTGGTTCTCCGCTGTCAGAGCAGATTTTCTGGGAACTAGGACCTGACGTTACAGGAGTCTTTACATCAATCACCCTGGACCTCAGTCTCCTGTCCACAGGAACAGTTAACTGCATAGCCTCCTGCAGTGTCTCAGGTGCAGGGAATGCAATTAGCAAATCCTTAACCCTTTCAATCAGACCAGCAAGAGATAAACATTTCAGCGCAGAATCATTCCATTTAACGTCTGAGGCCCATCTCCTGAAGTGTGTGCAATAATTTTCAACATCATCTGACCCCTGATTCAAATGTCTAAGTTCTGATTCAGCAGATGAGATTCGATCAGGATCGTCATATAATAGCCCCATAGCAGAAAAAAAATTCCTCAACAGACCCCAAACATGGATCATTAGGTTGGAGAGAAAAGGCCCACCCCTGTGGTTCCTTGCACAAAAGTGACATAATAAAACCAATGCGATGTGATTCATTCCCAGAGGATCTTGGTCTCAAACGAAAATATAACAAACAAGCATTTTTAAAGGAAAAAAAATCTTGCTGTTTACCACAAAAAACATCAGGCAGTCCTACCTTGGGTTCGACAAAATGTGCCCCAGAACAGCTACTCACGTGTTGCTGGAGCTCGGCCACCTCCAGAGACAATCCCTGCAAGCGTTGAGCCAACTCTTGGATGGAAACCATACTGATCCCCGAATTTCTTTCCTTTAAGTTTGTTTTTTTGAGCTGGACTTACTGTTATGATCTGCAACAAGAACTAAGGAAAGATAGGGGAAAGCTGTCCCTACAGTAAGACTAAGCTGAATCCCTACGATGTAGCGGGCTGCCTGTTCTTAGTGAACAGACCCGCCTTCGTCCTCGGCTAGTCTGAACGAAGACCTATAGAATTAAGGAAGGGGTCCCTAAAAGGACTAAGGACTGGGACAAAATAGGGACACCTCCTATACAGAAGTTGTTGCAGAACACAAAGACAAACTGACAAAAAGTACTAGAGGTCCCAGAGGACCAAGCGAACTGACAGAGATAGGCACAGAAGCACCAGGCTAGCAAGACAGTCAAACAACACTGAAGCCAGCAAAGCCAGAAGGGCGGAGCTGGAATATATAGGCATATGGTCACGTGACCGCAAAACACAAGATAGAAAAAACTAACAGGAAGGTTCTAACAGATATGGCCCACACAAAGCCCTGATGTCAGCATTAGAGATGAGCGGTGTTCGACTAGAACTGTTCGCCAATCTCAAATTCGAGCTGTTTTGGGCGGTGTTCGAGTTGTTCGACGAACCCGAACGATTTGCAAAAAATTCGGCTGTTCGAGATTATGTTCGATAACTGTTCGTGCACCAAAAGCGTGTCCTGCATGTCTGGCGCTATTTAGAGCACCAATCATGCAGGGATTGTCTGCCACTCACTGTAATGCCACAGCCATGGTGGTTGTGGCATTACAGTGATTGCCCAAATCGATGGGAACAGTGCTCACAGTGAAACATGAAAAGCCGGCAATTCAGCAGCGGCATACACCTGTACCCGACAATTTAGAACCGAAAGAATAGAGCTTCACACATAGATTAGATAGATATAAACATGTCAGCCACATATATACGAAGTACAGTGAAAGTGCTGCTCACTGTACTTATCATTTAGCGTAAAGGATTTTTCAAAAAAAATAATAGTGTTTTCGTGCACCGTCTCTTTAAAAAAGCCGGCCGGCAATTCAGCAGCGGTACCCGACAATTTAGAATAGAAGGAATAGAGAATCACACATAGATTAGATAGATAGAAACATGTCAGTCACATATATAAGAAGTGCAGTGACAGTGTTGATTACTGTACTTGTCATTTAGTGTAAAGGATTTATTTAAAAAAATAATAGTGTTTTCATGCACTGTCTCTTTAAAAAAGCCGGCCGGCAATTCAGCAGCGGTACCCGACAATTTATAACAGACAGAATAGAGCATCATACATAGATTAGATAGATAGAAACATGTCAGCCACATATATACGAAGTACAGTGACAGTGTTGCTTACTGTACTTGTCATTTAGCGTAAAGGATTTATCAAAAAAAATAATAGTGTTTTCATGCACCGTCTCTTTAAGAAAGCCGGCCGGCAATTCAGCATCTGTACCCGACAATTTATAACAGACAGAATAGAGCTTCACACATAGATTAGATAGATAGAAACATGTCAGTCACATATATATGAAGTACAGTGATAGTGTTGGTTACTGTACTTGTCATTTAGTATTAAAATAAAGGATTTATTATTAAAAAAATTGGCGTGGGGTTCCCCTTAATTTTAGGCTCTAGCGGAGGTTAAGCAGACGGCTGGGGCAGATGTTTGAAGCCTGGGAAGGGGGTAATACCCACGGAGCTTCCCAGGCTACTAATATCAGCCCCCAGCTGAATACATAGCCTTTACTAGCTATTAAAATGGGGGACCCCCCAAAAAAAATGACGTGTGGTCCCCCCTAATTTAATAGCTAGCAAAGGCTAGGCAGACAGCTGGGGGCTGATATTAATAGCCCAGGAAGGGAGCCATGAATATTGGCCCCCTCCCAGGCTAGAAACACCAGCCGTCAGCCGCCCCAGAAATGGCGCATTCATAGGATGCGCCAATTCTGGCACTTAGCCTCGCTCTTCCACGCTGCCCTGGTGCGGTGGCAGGGGGTAATAGGGTTGGGGTTGATGTCAGCTTATAATGCCAGCTGACATCAAGCCCAGGTTAGTAATGGAGAGGCGTCTATAAGACACCCCCATTACTAACCCCATAGTCAAAGTTAAAAAAAGCACAAACACCCAGAATAAAGTCCTTTAATTGAAATAAAGACACAATCCTTTATTGTTCTAAATTAAACCATACTTACCGTCACGCCCATTCCAGCTGAAGCCAACGATCTCCTGCAATAAAAGAAAAATAATAAAGCAACCTCATCCTTACCTTTCCATGGTTCCCACGACAGCTTCAGCTCTGCTACATCGAGATGACAGGCTGGACCGCAGCAGAACGCTGCCATCCAGCCTCTCATCCCGCAGACACTGAGAAGCGCAGGCTTGCTTGCGCTGCTCAGCGTCTCTCTGTGACGACATCCAGATGAGCCGAGTTCATGTCCAATGAACTCGGCTCACCTCATGCACGTCACTGACAGCGTGGGAAAATTCTCAAGCTGAAGCGGTGAGTGCAGGAGAATTCTCCCACGCTTTCAGTGACGTGCATAAGGTGAGCTCATGTCCAATGAACTCAGCTCACCTCCTGCACGTCACTGACAGCGTGGGAGAATTCTCCTGCACTCAGCGCTTCAGAGTGAGAATTCTCCCGCTGAAGCGCTGAGTGCAGGAGAATTTTCCCACGCTGTCAGTGACGTGCATAAGGTGAGCTCATGTCCAATGAACTCAGCTCACCTCCTGCACGTCACTGACAGCGTGGGAGAATTCTCCTGCACTCAGCGCTTCAGTGTGAGAATTCTCCCACGCTGAAGCGCTGAGTGCAGGAGAATTTTCCCACGCTGTCAGTGACGTGCATGAGGTGAGCCGAGTTCATTGGACATTAACTCGGCTCATCTGGATGCCCTCACAGAGAGACACTGTGGAGCGCAAGCAAGCCTGCGCTTCTCAGTGTCTGCGGGATGACAGGCTGGATGGCAGCGTTCTGCAGCGGTCCAGCCTGTCATCTCGATGTAGCAGAGCTGAAGCTGTCATGGGAACCATGGAAAGGTAAGGATGATGTTGCTTTATTATTTTTCTTTTATTTCAGGAGATCGTTGGCTTCAGCTGGAATGGGCGTGATGGTAAGTATGGTTTAATTTAGAACAATAAAGAATTGTGTGTTTATTTCAATTAAAGGACTTTTTTCTGGGTGTTGTGTTTTTTTTAAATACTTTACTAGAAATTCATGGTGGTCATGTCTAATATTGGCGTGACCCCATGAATTTCGGGCTTAGGGCCAGCTGATAATGCCAAGCTGGCCCTAACCCCTTTATTACCCAGTGAGCCACCGCATCAGGGCCCTGGATGAGTTGGGTACAGCGCCAGAAGATGGCGCTTCTATGAACGCGCCATTTTCCGGGGTGGCTGCGGACTGCAATTTGCAGCGGGGGTGGCCCAGAAAGCTTGGGCCTCCCTGCGCTGCGGATTCCAGCCCCCAGCTGCCTAGTTGTACCTGGCTGGACACAAAAACAGGGCGAAGCCCCACGTCAATTTTCTTTAAATTATTTCATGAAATAATTAAGAAAAAAAGGGCTTCCCTATATTGTTGTGTCCGGCCAGGTACAAATAGGCAGCTGGTGGTTGGGGGCAGCCCGTTCCTGCCTGCTGTACCTGGCTGGACACAAATATAGTGCGAAGCCCCACGTCAATTTTTTTAAAATTATTTCATGAATTTCCTGAAATAATTTAAAAAAATTGAAGTGGGGCTTCGCACTATATTTGTGTCCAGCCAGGTACAGCAGGCAGGAACGGGCTGCCCCCATCCACCAGCTGCCTATTTGTACCTGGCCGGACACAACAATATAGGGAAGCCCTTTTTTTCTTAATTATTTCATGAATTTCATGAAATAATTAAAAAAAATTGAAGTGGGGCTTCGCACTATATTTGTGTCCAGCCAGGTACAGCAGGCAGGAACGGGCTGCCCCCATCCACCAGCTGCCTATTTGTACCTGGCCGGACACAACAATATAGGGAAGCCCTTTTTTTCTTAATTATTTCATGAATTTCATGAAATAATTAAAAAAAATTGAAGTGGGGCTTCGCACTATATTTGTGTCCAGCCAGGTACAGCAGGCAGGAACGGGCTGCCCCCAACCACCAGCTGCCTATTTGTACCTGGCCGGACACAACAATATAGGGAAGGCCTTTTTTTCTTAATTATTTCATGAATTTCATGAAATAATTAAAAAAAAAGTACGTGGGGCTTCGCCCTATTTTTGTGTCCAGCCAGGTACAACTAGGCAGCTGGGGGCTGGAATCTGCAGCGCAGGGAGGCCCAAGCTTTCTGGCCTCCCCCCCCGCTACAAATTGCAGTCCGCAGCCACCCCGGAAAATGGCGCGTTCATAGAAGCGCCATCTTCTGGCGCTGTACCCAACTCATCCAGGGCCCTGGTGCGGTGGCTCACTGGGTAATAAAGGGGTTAGGGCCAGCTTGGTATTATCAGCTGGCCCCAAGCCCAAAATTCATGGGGTCACGCCAGTATTAGACATGACCGCCATGAATTTCTAGTAAAGTATTTAAAAAAAACACAACACCCAGAATAAAGTCCTTTAATTGAAATAAAGACACAATTCTTTATTGTTCTAAATTAAACCATACTTACCATCACACCCATTCCAGCTGAAGCCAACGATCTCCTGCAATAAAAGAAAAATAATAAACCAACCTCATCCTTACCTTTCCATGGTTCCCACGACAGCTTCAGCTCTGCTACATCGAGATGACTGGCTGGACCGCAGCAGAACGCTGCCATCCAGTCTGTCATCCCGCAGACACTGAGAAGCGCATGCATGCTTGCGCTCCTCACTGTCTCGCTGTGACGGCATCCAGATGAGCCGAGGTCATGTCCAATGAACTCGGCTCACCTCATGAACGTCACTGACAGCGTGGGAAAATTCTCACGCTGAAGTGCTGAGTGCAGGAGAATTCTCCCACGCTGTCAGTGATGTGCATGAGGTGAGCTCATGTCCAATGAACTCAGCTCACCTCCTGCACGTCACTGACAGCGTGGGAAAATTCTCCTGCAATCAGCGCTTCAGCGTGAGAATTTTCCCACGCTGTCAGTGACGTGCATGAGGTGAGCCGAGTTCATTGGACATGAACTCGGCTCATCTGGATGTCGTCACAGAGAGACGCTGAGCAGCGCAAGCAAGCCTGCGCTTCTCAGTGTCTGCGGGATGACAGGCTGGATGGCAGCGTTCTGCTGCGGTCCAGCCTGTCATCTCGATGTAGCAGAGCTGAAGCTGTCGTGGGAACCATGGAAAGGTAAGGATGAGGTTGCTTTATTATTTTTCTTTTATTGCAGGAGATCGTTGGCTTCAGCTGGAATGGGCGTGATGGTAAGTATGGTTTAATTTAGAACAATAAAGGATTGTGTCTTTATTTCAATTAAAGGACTTTATTCTGGGTGTTTGTGTTTTTTTTAACTTTGACTATGGGGTTAGTAATGGGGGTGTCTTATAGACGCCTCTCCATTACTAACCTGGGCTTGATGTCAGCTGGCATTATAAGCTGACATCAACCTCAACCCTATTACCCCCTGCCACCGCACCAGGACAGCGTGGAAGAGCGAGGCTAAGTGCCAGAATTGGCGCATCCTATGAATGCGCCATTTCTGGGGCGGCTGACGGCTGGTGTTTCTAGCCTGGGAGGGGGCCAATATTCATGGCTCCCTTCCTGGGCTATTAATATCAGCCCCCAGCTGTCTGCCTAGCCTTTGCTAGCTATTAAATTAGGGGGGACCCCACGTCATTTTTTTTGGGGGGTCCCCCATTTTAATAGCTAGTAAAGGCTATGTATTCAGCTGGGGGCTGATATTAGTAGCCTGGGAAGCTCCGTGGGTATTACTCCCTTCCCAGGCTTCAAACATCTGCCCCAGCCGTCTGCTTAACCTCCGCTAGAGCCTAAAATTAAGGGGAACCCCACGCAAATTTTTTTAATAATAAATCCTTTATTTTAATACTAAATGACAAGTACAGTAACCAACACTATCACTGTACTTCATATATATGTGACTGACATGTTTCTATCTATCTAATCTATGTGTGATGCTCTATCTTTCTGTTCTAAATTGTCGGGTACCGCTGCTGAATTGCCGGCCGGCTTTTTTAAAGAGACAGTGCATGAAAACACTATTATTTTTTTAAATAAATCCTTTACACTAAATGACAAGTACAGTAAGCAACACTATCACTGTACTTATTATATATGTGACTGACATGTTTCTATCTATCTAATCTATGTGTGAAGCTCTATTCTTTCTGTTCTAAATTGTCGGGTACAGATGCTGAATTGCCGGCCGGCTTTTTTAAAGAGACGGTGCATGAAAACACTAATATTTTTTTTAATAAATCCTTTACACTAAATGACAAGTGCAGTAACCAACACTGTCACTGTGCTTCTTATATGTGTGACTGACATGTTTCTATCTATCTAATCTATGTGTGATGCTCTATTCCTTCTTGTCTAAATTGTCGGGTACCGGTGTATGCCGCTGCTGAATTTGCCGGCCGGCTTTTTTAAAGAGAGTGTCTTCTGAGCAGTTTGTCAGCTTTTGGACACCTTTGCAGGTGTTTTCTATGTGTTTCTATGTGTTTTTGTTTGCCTGCCATTGGTTTTAACGGTGTTCGACGGTGTTCTAAGGTGTTCGACGAACAGTTCGACGAACAGTTCCTCGAACATCCCGGTGTTCGACGAACCGAACCGAACCCGAACACTACGGGGGTGGCTCAACACTAGTCAGCATCACAGAGTCTGTGTGGGATTACATGAAGAGACAGAAGGATTTCCACAAACCTACATCCACAGAAGATCGTTGGTTAGTTTTCCAAGATGTTTGGAACATCCTTCCTGCTGAGTTCCTTCAAAAACTGTAGAAGTTTACATAGAAGTATTGATGCTTTGATGCTGGTATGAGAGCAACAGGTGGTCACACCAAATATTAATTTGATTTAGGTATTTGATTTGTTTATTCACTTTGCATTTTGCTAATTGATAAAAATAAACTGTTAATACTTCTATTTCTGAAAACATTCTTACGTTGCAGCATTTTTTTTCACACCTGCCTAAAGCTTTTGCACAATATTGTACATAAAACCGTGTAAAAAATAAAAAGTAATAGAAAGTAAAAGCTCCCCACCCCCCAAAAAATAGATTATTTTCAAACAAAGTACATTTTATTACCTTTAATGTTAGGAAAAACAAATATATATATATATATATATATATATATACACACACACACACAGTTGAAACCAGAAGACACATATGCATGTTTTCTCAATATCTGACATGAAATCAGAATAAACCTTTCCCGTTTTAGGTCAATTAGGATTTCCAGAATTTTTAATGTTTGCCAAATGCCAGAATATTGAGAGAGAGAATGTTTTAAGGCATTTTTATTACTTACTGCAAAGTCAAAAGTTTACGTACACTAAGATTACTATGCCTTTAAACAATTCTGGACTGCCCATATGATGATGTCAGCTTCTAATTTCAAGATACCTGAAGGTGCCTCGTTCATCTGTACAAACAGTTATATACAAGTACAAACACGATGGGAATGTCCAGCCATTATATCGCTCAGGAAGGAGATGGGTTCTGTGTCCCAGAGATGAACGTGCTTTGGTCCGACATGTGCATATCAACCCAAAGACAAAAGCAAAAGACCTTGTGAAGATGATGGCGGAAGCTGGTAAAATTGTGTTAAAAACCACAGTGAAACGAGTACTGTATCAACATGGGCTGAAAGGCCACTCTGCCAGGAAGAAGCCATTACTCCAAAAGAAACATAAAAAAGCCAGATTAATGTTTGCAAATACACACAGGAACAAAGACATTAATTTTTGGAGACATGTCCTGTGGTCTGATGAAACTAAAATTTAACTTTTTGGGCATAATGATCATCGTTACATTTGGAGGACAAAGGGAAAAGCTTGGAAGCCTATGAACAACATCCCAACTTTAAACCACGGGGGGGTGGCAGCATCATGTTGTTGGATTGTTTTGCTGCAGGAGGGACTGGTGCACTTCACAAAATAGATGGCATCATGAGAAAAGAAGATTATGTGGCAATACTGAAGCAACATCTCAAGACATCAGCCAGGAAGATAAAGCTTAGGCGGAAATGGGTCTTCCAAGTGAACAATGACCCAAAGCATACTGACAAAACGGTAACAAAGTGGCTTAAGAATAACAAAGTCAATGTTTTGGAGTAGCCATCATAAAGCCATGATCTCAATCCTATTGAAAATTTATGGGAAAAGCTGAAAAGGCAGGTGGAGCAAGGTGACCTACAAACCTGGATCACTTCCCTGCAGCATTTATCACCCCCTCCTGGAGCAAGACGTCATCAGGAGGCAGCGTTGTGGTCACTGACCACAGTTTCTTTCATCGCTGCTCTCTGAAAATGTCCTGAATCAATGGTGCTGATAGAAGCTGTGGGAGAAATGACAGCCGCACTGACACTCTGCTTTTGTCCTCATCAGCTACAACTTCTTACTGGGAAAAGAAACATCATCAGGGTGAAAGAGCAGAGCAAGTGACCGCAGTGCTGGTGTCACTTACCCTGCTTTCATCACCGACCCCGGATTTCATCTCCTTTCACAGTAAGAAGTTGCAGCAGTTGGGATAGAAGCAGAGTGCCAGTGCCTCAGTCACTTCTCCCACAGCTTCTATCAGCACCATGGATTCAGTGCAATTTCAGAGGACGACGATGAAAGAAACTGTGGTAAGTGACTGCAGTGCCACCCCCTGATGATGTCGTGTTCTGGGGGCGTGATCGACACTGCTGGCAAGTTAGTGCAGCCCAAGCCTGCTGATGAGGCCTTGTTTGAAACTCATGTGTAATGAAACATTGCAGGAAATAAAGTAAAAGAACACATTTAGGGATTAGCAGCATAGGGAGAGATGTAAGGTATTTTTTAATAAAGCTAATTATAAAAGATAAAAATATATGGTATATAATGGACATTTCAGGGATTGGATTACCACTTTAAGGTCCTTTCAAGCATGTTTCTTAAGTGCTTGAAGAGGTTCTTCAGAAATATTTACATGAATAAATTGTCATTATAAATAGATTATGTAAAAATCTTTAAAATAGTAAATCACATATGTTTTGTCGAGGGAAGTAATCAATACAGAATTAAAATGGCTGCCATCCTGTCAGTTTGACAATCCCATCTTACATTGTTACATTGTGCCTGTGAACATGTGCAGTAGGAGCTTCCATTGCCATAATCTGGAGATACCTGTACCATATACTGTCAAGCTATCTCCAGGTGACAGCAGTGGAGCTTCGTCCTGCACATGCTGACAGGTACCTGCCTTATTATTCTAGGTCAGGTTTCTGTCAATGTAAGAGAACAGCCACAATTTTAATTCAATAGACAAAAGAAATGATTTGCTAATTAAAGGTATATAGTAATTTATGACATTTTTTATGTATCTGCACTCCTCAACATTAAAACTGCAACACCAAGAAGGTAAAGTCATGGAATTATGAAAATCACAGGACTGACAGACATGTTAATGATATGCAAATGATTGAAAAATGGAAACAGAATTTTCAAAATATCTCGATTTACTGATATTCATAATTCCGCGACTTTTCTTTCATGGTTGAGGACTATATTTTTTCTTATTCCCACTGAACGTCTTTAAGAATATAATCAAACCAATGCCTTCTCTAAATAGGGGAGATATGCATTGCATAACTTTCCAGATATCTGTAATGTATGTATTTCAATTATTACACTCCAAATTAGCATTGACATAGTGTGACCAGAAGCTGGTGAGACATGTACAAACACAGCTGCATAATGTAGAGAATTAGCCTAAGGTATAGGATGAAAATAGCAACACTGACAATCCAAATATGTGTTCAGAGTATGTACTTTTTCATTGAAAAAGACATTTATACAGTAAAGTATCAGCATGAATTCCCTTGCAATTGCGTAAGTAAAAATATGCATTTTTTTGCATTATTTTAAGGCAAGAATCCAATTTATTTTAAAATTCTAATTTATGTTTTTGAATTGTATTTTCTGGCCCCCACAATTTCATAAATTGACTGTAGAAATCCAGTCTGGGAGACATATCTTGTTAGGACATCATGCAGCATCTAATTTGTGTATAGTGGGATGAGTACCATTCTCTAATAAGAAGATCCTTCAAATATTTGGAGTCCAACATCTTTCATTTCAACACCAACTTCAGAGCCTCCGGCAACATTCACTTTTATTTAGGCATTTTACTTAAGAGGGTAAGTATTCACTTCCTTTGCATTTTTTGTGTTTTGCGACTCACAACGTGGAATTTAACTGTTTTGTTTTAGGGTTTTCATCAGTTCATGTAAAGAACATGCGTACAACTGTGACCATTTGGTTTTCTTTTTATTGTGAACCAAACAACAAATAGGACAAAATAACTGAAAACTTCAGTACTTTGTAGAACCTCCTTTTGTGGCAATTACAGCTGCAATTCGCTTTGGATAGGTCTCTATGAGCTTTCCACATCTTGCCACTGGGATTTTTACCCATTCCTCAAGGCAAAACTGCTCCTGCTCCTTCAAGTTAGATGGTTTCCTCTGATGAACAGTAATCTTCAAGTCTGACCACAGATTCTCAATTGGATTAAGGTCTGGGCTTTGACTAGGCCACTTCAAACCATTTACATTTTTGCCCTTAAACCGCTTGAGTGTTGCTTTAGCAGTATGCTTTGGATCATTGTCTTGTTGGAAGGTGAACCTCCGCCCCAGTCTCAAATCACTGACAGACTGAAACAAGTTTTGTCACACCATACATCTTCTCCTTGACTTTAACCATTTTCCCTGTCCCTGCTGCCGAAAAACATTCCTACATCATGATGCTGACACCACCATGTTTCACTGTGGGGATGATGTTCTTGGGGTGATGAGCTGTGTTAGTTAAATTTTTGTCTCATCTGACCACAGCACCTTTCTCCATACATTTGGGGAGTCTCCCACATGTCATTCAGCAAGCTCTAAACGAGCCTTACCATTTTTGTGTGTAAGTAAAGGCTTTTTTTTGCCCACTCTTCCATAAAGGTAACCTTTATGGAATGTACGGCTTATTGTGGTCATATGGACAGATACTCCAGTCACTACTTGGGAACTGTGCAGCTACTTCAGGGTTAACGTTGGTCTTTGTGCTGCATCTCTGATTAATGCCCTCCTTGCCCAGGCTGAGAGTTTTTGGTGGGTGGCTCTTTCTTGGCAGGTTTGTTGTGGTACCATGTTCTTTACATTTGATGATAATGGATTTGATGGTGCTCCAGGGGATCATCAGAGATTGGGATATTTTCTTATAACCCAACCCTGACTTGTACTTCTCAACAACTTTGTCCCTGACTTGTTTGGAGATCTCCTTGGTCTTCATGGTGTTGTTTGGTTAGTGGTGCGTCTTGCTTATTGGTGTTGCAGCCTCTGCGTCCTTTCAGAAAAGGTGTGTGTATATACTGAAAGACCATGTGACACTTATATTGCACACAGGTGGACTTCCTTTCACTAAGCATGTGATTTATGATGGTAACTGCTAGCACCATAAATTTTTAGGGGCTTCATCACAAAAGGGGTGAATACATATGCATATGCCAATTTTTAGCTATTTGATCCCATAAATATAATTTATGCCTATATTTTTCTCACTTCACTTCACCAACTTGGACTATTTAGTGCTGAGGCATTTGTAATGCACACGCCCGGGCTGAGCGGCGTGTGCGTGTGATTCCACTGGACCGTGCCGGAGAGTGAATGCCTGGAGGGGCGTAACTAGGTATTCACCCGATCCGACCAGGGTCGCACGACGGCATACGACGCCAGTGCACCAAGGAGGAACCGAGCAGAGGGACCAGGTGCTACTCCAGGACAGACCCCGGACACTGCTGTTGACCCACACAGGGGAATACAGGAACAGACTGGTTAGGCTGGCACACAGACTGGTGGGAATAGGCAGGCACGGCTGGTATGCAGGCAGGCGGGTATGCAGGCAGGCGGGTACAGGCAAGCACGGCTAGAGTGCAGACAGGGAGGCACTAGCAGGTAGGAACACAGGCGGGATAGGACCCAGTACACACTGGGACTCAGAAACAGAACCACAGATGTGGCGGACAAACACAGCAGAGTGAGGCCGCCCAGAGAGGTGAGCGAGAGCAGGGCAGGACGAGACCACCTGGAGCGGTGAGCGAGAGTAGAGCAGGACAATGCCGCCTGGAGCGGTGAGCAAAGGGTCAGAGCTGAGCGAGACTGCCGGAGCAGTGAGCAAGGAGTCAGAGCAGAGCGAGACTGCCGGAGCAGTGAGCAAAGGAGTCAGAGCAGAGCGAGACTGCCGGAGCAGTGAGCAAAGGAGTCAGAGCAGAGCGAGACTGCCGGAGCAGTGAGCAAAGGAGTCAGAGCAGAGCGAGACTGCCGGAGCAGTGAGCAAAGGAGTCAGAGCAGAGCGACACTGCCAGAGCAGTGAGCAAAGGAGTAAAAGCAGAGAGAGACTGCCGGAGCAGTGAGCAAAGGAGTCAGAGCAGAGCGAGACTGCCGGAGCAGTGAGCAAAGGAGTCAGAGCAGAGCGAGACTGCCGGAGCAGTGAGCAAAGGCAGAGCAGGCTAGCACCGCCGGAGCAGTGAGCAAAGGCAGAGCAGGCTAGAACCGCCGGAGCGGTGAGCAAAGGCAGAGCAGGCTAGAACCGCCGGAGCGGTGAGCAAAGGCATAGCAGGCTAGTACTGCCGGAGCGGTGAGCAAAGGCAGAGCAGGCTAGAACCGCCGGAGCGGTGAGCAAAGGCAGAGCAGGCTAGAACTGCCGGAGCGGTGAGCAAAGGCAGAGCAGGCTAGAACCGCCAGAGCGGTGAGCAAAGGCAGAGCAGGCTAGAACCGCCAGAGCAGTGAGCAAAGTCAGAGCAGGCTAGAACCGCCGGAGCGGTGAGCAAAGGCAGAGCAGGCTAGAACCGCCGGAGCGGTGAGCAAAGGCAGAGCAGGGGGGACAGGGCTCTGTTCACACGGAACAGACAGGAAGGGAAAGGCAGAACCAGATACCCACAGGGTACTTGCAGTGAAGTAGCGAGTAGACCACAAACTCACAAACGGGAGTACAGTGACAACGAGCAGGAGTTAGGTACGAGTACAGACTCTGCAGAAAAAGGAAAGGTACGGACAAAGAGAAACACGGGAAACAGGCTAGAAGAGAATACAGACAAGAACAGACACAGTAGCAAGATACAGGAGCGGGTCTAGGTATGCAGCCCCTAGAAGGCGGGAGGAACAGGCCAGGAGCATGTTCAGACAGGACAGACAAGATACAGGAGCGGGTCTAGGTAATCGGCCCCTAGAAGGCGGGAGGAACAGGCTAAGAGCGTGTTCAGACAGGCCTGGAAATACAGCCTCCAGGATAGGCAGACAAGAGAACACAGAAGGGACCTGGCACATTCAGAGTGCAAGAGCACACTAAATGAAACACAATGCTCAGGCATGGGTTAATTGGAGCAGCTGGTTTAAATACCAGGTGACAGACAGCAATAGGCTGAGGACGCACAAGGGGTGTGCCCACAGCAGGTACAAGAAACAGGAAGTGATCGGGCGCCGCCCTTAAGCAGCAGAAACAGACACAAACAGACAGCATGGAGGGAAGCCAGAGAGACATTCTGGACTAGAGATCAAGTGCGCGCTCTTGCACAGTGGGAGATGGACCACTATGCAAGGACGCCGCCAGCTATGTTACAGCCTTACACACAAATCGGATTACAAAAATATTTAAACATAGGTTGTAATGTACCAAAATATGTAAAACGCCAAGGGGGTGAATACTTTCACAATCCACTGTATATGATATACCCTACACACTTGTGGGGGCGGTGCTGGTCTCTGCTCGCTCGTTCTCTCCTTACAATTTGCAATGGCTGTGAGCTCTGTTGCCGGCTTGTCACTTCTGATGAGTAAATTGAACTGAGAAGAGCAGTGCACAGTGACAATATCCTACTGAGCACCTGACGCAGTCTACTACGTCTGAGTGTCCACCTCCAGTAGGCATATACGCCCGAAAATGATGCACGTCAGAGTGAACATGGACTCTGTCTGCATCAATATTGGTCTTTGGCCCCGATGGCACATACGCCCGAATCCTGTTTTGTAGGGGGTCCGGACGTGAGCCCTGATGGGACCAGTGGGCAAGAACGCAATGTGAAAGGGGCCTAAGAGTGTGGTTGTCTTGCATGTAAGTTACCTTAGTAAAGCAGAAGTAAGTTCAATGCAGGCTGGTAATTATATTAATTATATCTTAGTTACAGTTTTAGTTTACATGTTAAGCAAATTTAAAAAAAACAACAGAAAGTTCAGCCATATTTGTTGTCAATGTTGAGTGCTTTTTTACTCTTTAGAAAGATGGTAAAAATTGTATAAATGGAACAAGCTTAGAAAATTACTTCATTATTCTGTGAAGCTAGTATATGAATATTTTTACTTATTTTGGGTGGAAATTCTCTTGAAGATCCATTGATTAGGATGGTGTGCATTTGGTATTAATATGATTTTACCTTTTTTTGCATTATTTTATATTTTATAAGAATATGAACTATTTGCTGGATCTTGCAGAGTAAACATTTGTCTAGTAAGTGTTTAATAAGCCGACAGTGTTTCTCCCTACACTACCATACATATTATGTTCAATAGGAAAGAGAGCAAAAGCTGCTGGCAGAACTCTGTAGCAGAGGCCTATCTACTGCAGAGACAAACGTTCAGGCATCGTTAGATCTGTTATTGGAAGAGAGTTGTCATTTGAGTTGGTTGCCAGGGACTAGCAGAAGATAATAGGTGTGCTAAGATGGCAGCAATGGAGTCTGTTGTGTGGACCATTGGCACTCTGCAATCGTGTCTCGGAGGGTGGGGCCAGAGGGTGACAGAGAGAGCCCCCTCCCTCTGTCTCATCACTTAAAGAAGTATGCCCATTAACTTTTTTCTTAAATCTAAATCTAAGTTACAGTAGTGTAGTGCCAGTGTGTTAATATACTCACAGGGGAGGAGTGAATATTCATACTCTCTAATAGCGGGCACGAAGGATCACTGAGCTGCAGGGCTGCTGACACTGCACGCTATTAAAGAAATGAATATTCACCTTTCTTCACTCCCATGGACGTGGAAAGGAGTGAATATTCATTTTCCTTTAGCAGCGGACACACATGGTAGCTGCAGCAGCCGGCTACTGCGTATGCCACACTCCTCCGCCTCCGCAACCCCATCCCACATCACTGGAATGTATATACTATATAAAGTATATACCCGAGTACAAGCCGAAGGGGGCTTTTTCAGCCTAAAAATATGTGCTGAAAAAGTCAGCTTATACTCGAATATATATGGTAGATAACTTTTGTTAAGTCCAAGTGTTTGTTATTAGATAGCAACTCATACAGGGAGAAGAACACACCCTCAGTGAAAACTCCCTGAAAACAACCACTTGAACTTAACTAAAGTTAACTCATTAGGTGCCAAATATTTGATTACCAATATCTCAGCAATAGAGGCAAAATAAAAAAGAAAATTATTTATTCTGCTTTGCAACCACTATTGAATTGTATGTCCAGCTCATCATGAAAAATTTGGTAAAAGGTAATCTAAGAGTTTAAACTGCTTGGATCAAAGCTACCAGTTGCAACATGGCCATGCGCTGGTGGTGTCCCTTGATCTCTAGAGTGTACTCACAACTCTCATGGGCCTAATGAAAATGTACATCATTATGGTGCGGGAAACAACTCCTGACCATGATGTACATTTTCGTAACGGGTTGGGAACGGGTTAAACAAATAATTTTTAGCACAGGATGGTTCCCAAGAACTGGGATGTTTATACTTTTCAGCAAACATGTAAGGTGGGAAGACAAATGTTTGTCTTTACTTTAGTCTTTCACCTTAGGGTAACTTATATAAGACCACGTGAAAACAGGGTGCTCTATTTTTTCCTGGGAACCAACTCAACAGATTTTATCTAGCTCAAGTTCATAGAAAACACTTATTAATTCATTTTTTAATGTGATAGATTGAAGATTTCATTTACTCATTAGCTGTTCACTGCTTATACAAGTCTTCAGAAACACCAAGCGATCCCTAAGGGCCTATTAATCAGTTTTTTCCCTTTCCCTAATAATATAATGTGTTTAAGTTTTGTATATTTTGTGCTCACGCAGAGCAGGTACTTGAAGGGATTGTCCACTTTATTTTTACTTTAATAAATGTGCTGGGGGACATGATTTTATGGCACTTACTAATACATACAGTCATGGCCAAAAGTGTTGGCACCCTTGAAATTGCTCCACAAAATGAAGTATTTCTCCCAGAAAATTATTGCAATTGCAAGTTTTGTTATACACATGTTTATTTCCTTTGTGTGTATAGGAACTGTGGCATCGGCGTCTCTGCCTCCTGCCCGGCAGAGACATCGATCCACTTGCCGCCGCAGCTCCGGTCCGGCATCCTCCACCTCTCCGTTTGACTCCCCCGCCGCATCTGCTCGGGGTGCACACACCGCGCACAGATCCCCAGGCACTGTACTTAGGGCGCGCACGCTCCCTGCCTCTTAAAGGGGCTGCGCGCCATCCTAAAATGTCCCCGGCCAATGACTGGAGGACTTTTGTTATTTAAGGCATCTCCTCCAAAATGAAGGTGCCTGTGCAAAGTTGTTGCTAGTGTTCTTACACTCTCTCCAGCCCTCAGATTTCAGTGTTGCCCACCAGCCTGCCTATCATCTGAGCCCGCCAGCCTGTCTATATGCGGTGCCTGTCAGCCTGTCTATCAGCCGTGTCCACCTGTAAGTCTGCCAGCCAAGCCTGCCTGTCTTCCTGCCTACCAGCCAAGCTCATCTGCCGTGCCTGTCTGCCTCGGCTGTCAGTCCTGTGGGAGTCGCCTGCTCTCACACAAGGTCGGTCCCAGAGTGGCACCTGGTCCACCTTCCCAGTTCCTCCTTGGTTCACAGAGCCAGGGTCGGTCCAGGTAGGCACTTAGTTACGCCCCTCTGGTCCCTCCTTGTACCACAGCACAGTGGTTCCACCACCCGGACCCGTAACAGTTTGCACAGGTCATGGAATCCGGTGGCTCCCAGGCTCCTTCGCTTTCAGACCTGTACCAAGAGGTCTCCCGCCAGAGATCTCAACAGGATAAAATCCTGTCCTATCTGCGAATTGTTAACTCCCGCTTGGATGGACTGTCCATCCTGCTCTGTCCGCCTCTAACCAAGCAGCAGCTGCTCCGGCGGTACCTCAACCCAATAGTGACATGGTACCCAACTAAGGACCCCGGCTTTCTGCTCCACCACGCTTCGGTGGTGATCCTGCTCTATGTCGGGGCTTCATCAACCAGTGCACACTGCACTTTGAGCTCCTGGCTCATCAGTTCGCTTATGACTGGGCTAAAGAGGCATTCATGTCTCATCTCACCGGAGAAGCATTGGCGTGGCTCAACGCCCTATGGGAGAGAGGGGATCTTCTGGTGTCTAACCTCCAGGCTTTTCTTGCGGCCTTCCGGAGGGTTTTCGATGAGCCCGGCTGCACATCTTCGACTACCTCCTCTCTTCTTTGTCTTCGCAAAGGAAACCTCACAGTGTGCCAGTACGCTGTGCATTTCCGTACCCTCGCATCTGAACTAGCCTGGAACAACGAGGCCCTGGTGTCTACCTTTTGGGAGGGCCTTTCTGGGAGGACCAAGGACAAACTGGCCGGTCGTGACATTACCACCTCTCTGAACGACATGTTGTCCTTGACCACACGGATCGACAGTAGGGTCCAGGAGCGTTCTAAGGAGGTGATCCGTGAGAGAAAATCTGTGCGCCTAGAGCCAACCTTCCAAAGGCCAGTCTCTCAACAAGCCTCGGCATCCACCCCAGAGGCTATGCTGGTAGACCAGGTCAAGATGGTCGAGTTTCTCCAGGAGGTCCGCTGCACCGAGGGAAAATGTTTTTACTGAGGCAACTCAGAGCATCTAATCCACTCTTGTCCAGAAAGACCGGGAAACTCAAGTGCCTAGGATCGCTTGGAGAGGTCGGCCAGGGCAAAAATTCTTCCTCTCCAACCCTGACTCTGTCTGCATCGATAACTTGTGGTAAGATGTATTTTTTCGAGACTGCCTATCTGGATTCCGGTACCACAGGAAATCTTATCCAACAGACCATTGTGGAGCAGTATCAGATCCCTAGTCAATGACTTTCGGATCCATTAGCGGTTTCTTCGGTGGATGGGAGACCCCTTTCAGAGTCCATCTTGTTTGTCACCGAGCCTGTAGTTCCTCAGATAGGAATACTACACACAGAGAAAATCTCCTTCTATGTCCTGTCCAGCCTATCTCACTCTATAGGTCCAACCACAAGTGGACCACGACAGAGGTTCTTGGGAACTCCAAGGACCGGTACTTATCCATGCCTACAATGTTTTCAGTGCAACAATATAATCCGAGGCAATACTTTTCATCATCCCCACTCAGGTAAACAATACCAGATTAAAGAGTTTTTCACATGTAACTCGACATATGTCATCTACCTGATCAAATGCCCCTGTAGCCTTATCTACATTGGAGAGACCACCCAGGCCATTAAGGACCGTACCTCTAAACATAAATCCACCATCCGTTGTAAAAACCTATTACTACCACTACCACATAATTTCGTATCCCAGGGACATACAGTGTCCCAATTAAAATTTCAAGTCATAGAACATGTCCCCCCTCCGAGACAAGGGGACGACCGTATCCGTATGCTCAAGTTATGAGAAGCGTACTGGATACATGAACTCCAGTCGCTAACCCCTAAGGGGTTAAACAGGGAGTACGACTTATGTGCATTTATTTAATGTCTATTGTCTTCCTGACTTCTATTTTGACAGCTCTTAATCCTACCATGACCTTCGTCCATGTCTAATTGCCTTGACATACATAATACAGTACTTCTATATGTAAACTGTTTATTGACTTGCTCCATGACTAGCCTCTAATATATTTCTATTTGTTTTTTAGAATCTCCTGTGATCAAATCCCTTCTCCTGTATCCCGTCCCCTGCATCCCCCCCTTGTGGTTCACCATCTTAGCGCTTATTAGTTCCACTATATCTTCCTTATTGTGTGTTGGCACACACTTACATCACCGTGGAAAGCACCGCTATTACCTTGGAACGCATACCATCACTTCCGATCTTGTGACCACCGGCACCTTACAGGACCTGCCAACGTCATTTGCGGTCCGCAGGTCCTGTGCTAGCTACCGCATTAGCGCGGTTTTCACACTGCCACCAATGATTTTAGGTTTGTGCATACCTGACACCTCCCCCAAACTATAAATTCTCCATAGGGGACACCTGGGGGTAGCGTCCACATTGAACCAGCGGTGGATACCGCGTTCTTGCACGCTCTTTACCTACACATTCAACCTCTGCTATACAGGTATGCTTCCTTTTATATATACATACACATACATACATACACTTCTCTTTCTGGGGATTTTATTCCCACATACCTTTGGTCACAGCTTCATGGTATGTAGTTCACTATTTTTATCTATATCTGTCTCTCCCCTCCCTATTTCCTCCCAATGTTTTTTTGTTTCTTCGCCAAGAATAATATATTGTCTCTATTGCACATATGCATGACTGTATATATTTTTTGACCAACTGCAATGCATTTCCTTTGGTTTGTTTGCTTATTTATTTTCTTTTCTGTAGTACACCGATGAAGGTCTCTTATAACTGAAACGCCTGTTGTTTTGTACCACGTTTTTCATTAAAAAAAAATAAAAAAAAATTCTTTAGAGTTATATGAGTGCCAAGTTTCTATATTTCTATACTGCTTGGACTGCCCTGGCTTCAGACACACGAGCCGGTTTTGAATTGGAGTTCGGGAGAGGTGCTCCACTTGGGCCAAGAGTGTCACAAGACCTGCTTGGTTCCAGTCCATCCTGCTCGACCTCCGTCCACTCCAGCTAATTTGCCCAGCTTGCCGCCACCCTATTGGTCATACGCTGACGTCTTTGACAAGAAGGAGGCTGAGACACTACCTCATAGGCCATATGACTGTCCTATCGACCTCATTCCTGGTGCTTCTCCACCCCGAGGATGAATTTACCCTGTCGTTGGCCAAGACCCGTGCTATGTCTGAATACATCGAAGAAAACCCTGCTAAGGAATTTATCCAGAAATCCAAGTCTCTAGCTGGAGCAGGGTTCTTCTTCGTTAAGAAGAAAGATGGCTCTCTTCGCCCTTGTATCGAATATAGGGGCCTAAATCAGATTACTATTAAAAACAAGTATCCTCTGCCTCTCATCTCCGAGTTGTTTGATCGCCTTAAAGGCGCCAAGGTCTTTACTAAATTCAATCTCCGTGGTGCATACAAACTGATCCGGATTCGCCAGGGTGATGAGTGGAAGACGGCATTCAACACTTGGGATGGTCACTACGAGTATCGCGTGATGCCCTTCGGACTCTGGAATGCACCAGCAGTCTTCCAAGAACTGGTGAATGACATCTCCCGAGATCTTCTATATTCATGTGTGGTAGTGTACCTGGACCATATCCTGGTGTTCTCTTCGGTTATAGGAAGTTTCGCCCCCAGCAATTTGCCCCCAGCAGTTCGCCCCCAGGTACATTTCGCCGCCGCACGTTTCGCCCCCGGACCGGGGCGAACTGGGGGCGATGTGCGGGGGCAAAACATCCTGGGGGCCAAATGCTGGGGACAAAATGTGCGGGGGTGAAATGTACCCGGGGGCGAACTGCTGGGGGCAAAACATCCAATTCCCGTTCTCTTCTAATCTTCCCTCACATCGAAGAGACGTTAGACAGATATTGCAGAGGCTTAGGAAGAATCGTCCATATGCCAAATTGGAGAAATGCATTTTTTAACAGACTTCTCTTCCCTTCCTGGGATACATTATCTCAGAGACCAGGCTAAAGATGGATCCCAAGAAAGTGTCTGCCATTCTAAAGTGGCCCCGATCTGAGGGGTTGAAGGCTATTCAGCGGTTTCTGGGGTTCGCTAATTATTACCACCTGTTCATTCCTTATTTTTCCTCCCGGACTGCTCTCATATCTGCCCTGGCCCGCAAAGGGGTTAATCCCAAGGAATGGACTCCCAAGGCAGAAAGTGCCTTCGTATCCTTGAAACAAGCATTCTCTTCTACCCCGATGCTTCACCGTCCTGACTGTAACAAGCTGTTCTTCCTGGAGGTTGACGCCTTTTCTTCTGGGGCCGGAGCAGTTCTCACCCAGAAGTCCTCGTCCGGGCGAATGGTGACCTGTGGCTTCTTTTCCAAGGTCTTCATTACTTCGGAACGCAATTATTCCATTGGAGATCGTGAACTACTTGCCATCAAACTGGCGCTGGAGGAGTGGCGGTTCTTGCTGGAGGGGGCCTTGCATCCGGTGGTCATTTACACGGACCACAAGAATCTCGCCTACTTGCAGTCCGCTCAACGACTTAATCCTTGTCAGGCCAGATGGTCTCTGTTCTTTGCTCGCTTCAACTTCACCCTTCACTTCCGTCCAGGAGACAAGAATATTAAGGCAGACGCGCTCTACCGATCTTCCCTGTTTACCGACCAACAGGAGGAGCCTTTACACATCATTGAGCCCTCCAGAATATTGACTGTCGCCCCGTTTGACCTGTCTCATCTTCCTCCTGGTAAGACCTTTGTGGCGGCTCCGGATAGGAGGAGGACCTTACTCTGGGGTCATTTGTCCAAACTGGCAGGTCATGCCGGCTAATTTCCTGACATTATTGGTGGCCGACCCTGCGCAAGGACGTCGCAGATTTTGTCTCTGCTTGCTCTTCCTGTGCCCGAAACAAGACGCCTAGGCAGCTTCCGACTGGTCGACTTCTTCCTCTACCCGTGCCTTCCGCTCCATGGCAACTTATTACGATGGATTTCATCACGGATCTTCCTGTATCGGCCGGTTGCACTGTCATTTGGGTGGTCGCTGACCGCTTTTCCAAGATGGCTCACTTCATTCCCTTGTCGAGTCTTCCTTCTGCGCCAGTGCTGGCTAAAGACTTCATTCTTCACATCTTCCGTCTCCACGGCCTATCTCTTCATATTGTCTCGGATAGAGGAGTTCAGTTTACTTCTCGCTTCTGGAGAGCCATGATCAAGGTGCTGAATGACGCATTGGATTTCTCTTCGGCTTATCATCCCCAGTCCAATGGTCAGGTTGAGAGTATCAATCAGATCCTCACTAGCTTCCTCCAGCACTTCGTCAACGCTCACCATAGCGACTTGGTGAAGCTTCTGCCTTTGGCTGAATTTTCCTACAATAACCATGTCAGTGAATCCTCAGCCAAATCTCCATTCTTTGTGGTATACGGACAGCATCCCAATATTCCATTTCCGGTTTCCACTTCTGTTTACAATCCTGCTGCGGAGTCTCTCGTCAAAGACTTTTCTGTGATTTGGGAGTACACTAAAACTATGCTGCTGCAGTCCTCTGAGCGGATGAAGAGACATGCCGATAAGCACCCGTCTCTATTCCATCCGGGTAACAAGGTCTGGCTATCCTCCAAGTATGTTCATCTCAAGATACCTTCATACAAGTTGGGTCTACGGTTCATTGGTCCTTTCGAGATTCTGAGCCAAATAAATCCAGTGGTGTACAAGTTGAAACCTCCCTCTCTTGGATCCCCAATTCCTTTCACATGTCTCTCCTCAAGCCTGTAGTCCCCAATTTCTTCTCTGAAAATCCGGGTACCACTCCAGCTCCAGTCTCCACTGAGGAAGTTTTTGAGGTAGAGAGCATTTTGGCCACCAAAAGGGTAAGAGGAAAGACTTTCTTTCTTGTGGATTGGAAGGGGTTTGGTCCTAAGGAGAGGTCTTGGGAGCCCAGGGAAAACATTCATGCTCCACTTCTTCTGGAGAAATTTCTAGTTGGCTTGAAGAAGAGGGGGCGTAAAGGGGGGGTGGTACTGTGGCATCGGCGTCTCTGCCTCCTGCCCGATCCACTTACCGCCGCAGCCCCAGTCCGGCGTCCTTCACCTCTCCATCTGATTCCCTCGCCGTGTATGCCCGGGGTGCGCGCACCGCACGCAGATCCCCGGGCATTGTACTTAGGGTGCACACGCGCTCCCTGCCTCTTAAAGGGGCCGCGCGCCATCCTAAAATGACTTCTGCTATTTAAGGCACCTCCTCCAAAATAGAAGTGCCTGTGCAAAGTTGTTGTTAGTGTTCTTACATCTCTCCAGCCCTCAGGTTCCAGTGCTGTCTGCCAGCTTGTCTATCAGCCGTGCCCGCCAGCCTGTCTATCATCCGAGCCAGCCTGTGTGTCAGCCGTGTCCACCTGTCAGTCTGCAAGCCAAGCCTGCCTGTCTTCCTGCGCTGCCTGCCAGCCTACCAGCCGTGCTCATCTACCTTGCCTGTCTGCTTTGGTTGTCAGTCCCATGGGAGTCGCCTGCTCTCACACGAGGTCGGTCCCAGAGTGGCATCTGGTCCACCTTCCCCGTCCCTCCTTGGTTCACAAAGTCGACTAAGCCGCCGTGTAGCCAAGGTCGGTCCGGGTAGGCACTTAGTTATTCCCCTCTGGTCTCTCCTTGTACCAAGGCACAGTCGTTCCACCACCCGGACCCGTAACAGGAACAACACAAAAAAAACCAGAGAAAAAGGCAAATTGGCAAATTCACACAAAATCCCAAAAATGGGCTGGACAAAATTGTTGGCACCTTTCCAAAATTGTAGGTAAACAACTTTGTTTCAAGCATGTGATGCTCGTTCACACTCACTGTTGTCCATCAGCCTCCTCCAACTGAAATACAGCTTTACCATACACCCATATTTATTGTTTTTCAAACTGATGGTCAGGTCTAGTCACATATTCCTCCACAAGGAGAGCTATGCAGTCTATGAGGAAGGTAGCACTAACAAGAACAGGAGAACCTGCAATACTTACAGACCTAATCTGCCATGCCAGTCTATGAAGCCAGTATGACGCGCCCCCTGGGCCGTGTGTGGAGGAATACCTGGAGCCGGGTCTCTGTGTAATGTCAGGGGTTGTAGTCTCTGTGGCGGCGACCCGGTCCCGTGGCTCAGGGTGGTCAAACCAGTGGCGGATCTGTTTACTGGGTTTTTAATGTTGAAATGTCCGACTACGCCACCCGTGGATTGCGGTCACTGAGAACCGCCGCTGCGGGGCAGACTGCTGAGGCTGATGTTGGGTGCGCAGCAGAGGGTAGTATAACTCCCCACGGGAGGAGTATAGCCTCAGGGCAGCGTGTGTAGATGGTGAGGGTTGTGGTGCATGGGCGCAGCAGAAATGACTCAGAGTCCGTGCAGTGCAGTTCAGGGTCTTTACTGTTGGTAATGAAGAACGCCCTGCCGGGAGTACTGGCTAACATTAGAGGCCTGGTCAGTCTGTGAGCGAACAAGAGTCCCCCTGGCCAGATGGAGGCGTAGGCCTTCCCGTCTGACTGCACTCTTCCTGGCTACCCTGCTGTAGCTGTGTAGCAGCCCACGTCCCTGAGTGTACCGTGTGGTGCTCACCCGTATGGCTGGTGACATGGACACCTGGTTATGGAAGCGCCGTGACCTATAAAGACTGAACTCCTTGTTCCCACTGTGTAAGGGACAAGCACTCTGCCACATTCAACCCCTTACCCCACTACAGCTGGGCGGAGATGCAAGACAGTGACCCAGCAGTCTGCCTGGTAAAAGAGATGCTGACACAGGCTGATACCCGCCTTGACCCAGACGCTCCGGAAGAGGCCAAACAGCTGTGGAAGGAGAAGAGTAAACTGTTTCTCTACAAGGGGAAGCTGTGCCGGAGAATTGTCAACTCCCGGACACATGAGCTGACCTGGCAGGTAGTGGTCCCGAGACGAGACGCGGCTATGGTCCTGGAGGCATACCACGAAGGAGCAGGGCACTTTGGATGGAAGAAGTTGGAGTTCCTGTTGCGTGAACGGTTCTTCTGGGTAGGCATGAGAGGGGCCGTTGAGAGATGGTGCAGAGATTGCGGCCCGTGCAACCTGAGAAGAAAGGACCGCGCCAGCCAGAAGACTCCCCTGCAGCCCATCATCACTAAGCAACCACTAGAACTGGTAGCCCTGGACCATGTGAAGCTGGCTCCAAGTAGGTCCGGGTAAGTCTACGCCCTCACCATCGTAGACCACTACTCCCGGTTCCTGGTGGTGGTCCCTGTCAAGAACTTAACAGCTCTGACAGCAGCTAGAGCCTTCCAGCAGCACTTCTGCTGTCCACACGGGTATCCGGAGCAAGTGTTGACTGACCAAGGTCCAACCTTCGAAGTAGAGGTCTTCCAGGAGTTCTGCAACCTGTATGGCTGCAAGAAGATAAGGACAACGCCCTATCACCCCCAAACCAACGGATTGTGCGAGAAGATGAACCAGGTGGTGATAGACTTGCTGAAAATGTTGCCCCTGGAAGAACGCAGTCTGTGAGCGAACAAGAGTCCCCCTGGCCAGGTGGAGGTGTAGGCCTTCCCGTCTGACTGCACTCTTCCTGGCTACCCTGCTGTAGTCGTGTAGTAGCCCACGTCCCTGAGTGTACCGTGTGGTGCTCACCCGTATGGCTGGTGACTTGGAGCCTTTGGTACCTTCCGCTCCTCGATGGCGGTGCCTGTCCCTTGCATGTGACTGAGCCTCCGGGCTTTCTATGGCCAGAGGACCTGAAATCCCCTGCCAGGTGGTTTCTGCTGCTGGATGTGGATAACCTCACAGCCTCGGACTCCGGTGTCCGGTTCTCTGCGTCTTCTGCCAGGATGAGCTCTATCAGCTCCAATCCCTGGCTCTCTGCTCCTGTCTCCTACAGAGCTCCTTGCTGCTCCTCAGCTCTACTCTGGAACTAGACTCCCTAACCCCGCCCCAGATCCAGTTTATAAAGGGCAGGTTCCTCCCCTCCCTGGACTAGGGCAGGAAGCGTTGCATGCAATAGTGCTCCTGACCAGGAAAACCCATGCTCGCTCTCAGACATGGTATTTCTACCACTGTGGCAACCAGACCCCCTGGTGTGCCACAAGTATGGTGTGTGCTCTTTGTCTGTTGGTGAACATAGAATATGCTACTGAACATTAGCAGATTATACATGGTATTGATTACCACTAATTGAATTGGAAAGTGTACTTTGTATAACTTACATTTGTGTTAAATTTAAAGTGGTATTCCCATATCCAAGATCCTAACCCAATATACAGTAGTTGTAATAATAATAATAATAATATTAGCAAATATCTTCAATTAGAAATTATCTATAGTTATTTTGATTCGCTGTGTCGCTTACCCCATGTGCAAGGTATTACAGTAGCTTAGGTATCCATCGTTACAAACACTGAGCTCTAACTAACAAACTACCTAACTGTCATTATATGAGTGGTCGTAACCATGGATACCTAATCTACTGCAATGCCCTCCACATAAGGTAAGCGACATAGTGAATCAGAAGAACTATACTACATTTATAATTGGAGGTATTTGCTAATATTATTATTATTACACCTAATACATATTGGGATAGGATCTTGGAGATGGGAATACCCCTTTAAGATATCTACTGACATTATGCTATTATTGGGCACATTTTCAGTCTTATTACTGTGAGAATGAAGCTTTGCTTTATGGATTACTGCTAATTAAAGACAGATTCTTTACAAAAGAAGAGTCAGTCATGCATTTTAATCACAGAGAAAAGCCAAACTTATGGATAAAAGCCTAATTCTAAGAAGAATGCTAAAAGCTATAATCATATATGATGAAGGAAGCCCAGCTGTAGAATACTGCTGTACTGCCGCTTAAACACATCATTCATGAGGCTTGTGGCCGCTTAGTATTACAATGACACAGAGATAAGGCTTCTACAAGGATGCCAGGGCTTGTGCACATTACTGATGTTTCCCTACAAGTGCTGTCCGTGGTTTTCACGGATAGCACTTGTACACTTAATACTCTATGTAGCTGTGCACTTGTCTGAATTTTTCTTGGACCGAGTAGTCTGCAGAGAAAATTTAAGACTTATCCGATTGTTACGCACGCAGGTGGCGCACATGATTCGTGGAACCACTATGTCACGGGGCCGAGCAGAACGGTTACTGACACGGACTCCATTTAGACTACTAGGTTCAGGATCCACTGCAGAATGGTTAATGACACGGAGTCTTAGACAGGGCTGATTCGGAGACCATTAGGACAGTCTGGATACACGGAATACTCGGATAGGCATATGTTTGGACACACGGATCTCGGACACTGATTCAGGGATAGGCCACACACGGACCGGGGAACGAGGTTCAGGCACAAGGACCAGGGACTTCGGGTTCAGGACACTGGCCACACCAGGACCAGGGGACTTCACAACTCATTGGTAGACCACCACACTACCTAATGATTCACGGTTGCTTGGCAGCTCCCTATTGGGGAGGGTGCTTTTTAAACAAGATGCTTCCCAGCTATTGGCTGGGGGCATTTAACTATGTGTGCATGCTGCCCCTTTAAGAACAGGGGAGCGCGTGTGCACTAGTCGTGCTTCCAAGACAAAGAACCCTGAAGGAAGCACGAAGCTCTGGATGACCTACGGGAAAACCAGACAACACATGGAAGTTGATCTTCTCCGTATACAATGCTCCAGTCAGAAGCTCTCCTTGTTTGGAAATGACTTGACTGTCTTTTGGTATGGCTCGTCCTTCACCTGACAACATTCCCACAGGATTCTGAAGCTGTCGGATGGGAATCTGACACCGACTCTTCACGGCTTGTAGCACGAACTTCCTGCTGAACCGAAGCTTCCACTTGCCACGGATACAGTCATAGTCAGTGTTGGACTGGGGTGCCTAGGGCCCACAGGAGGAATTGATCCCACAGGGCCCACCTGACTGCTAATTTACATATCAATTGTACCTGTTTATACTCAAATGTCATGCACATTGAGGCACCATACAGCATTTAAAACAGAGTGTGCCTCTTAATGAACGTGGCGCATTTTTCACCTTACATCCGCGACTACAAGTGTAGCGCTATGCTCGACACCCCTGCATGGTGTCCCCTTCTCCCTCCATGCAGAGATGCCAGCTTACTCCCCGCCCCAGCCTGGAAGTGCAGTTGCCGCAGTGGTACGTGGCGCATTTTTCACCTTACATTCGCCACTACAAGTGTAGCGCTATGCTCGGCACACCTGCATGGTGTCCCCTTCTCCCTCCATGCAGGGATGAAGGCTTACTCCCCGCCGCAGTCTGGAAGTGCAGTTGCCGCAGTGGTGACGATTTTATCACATATGTGGCTACAGACTGACTGCAGCGGTCAGGTGACCTTCAGGCCGTAATAGGAAGTGAGAACACAAGTGGGACACATGGTTAGCGGTTCTGGGAAACTACAGGGGTCATGTAAGTATACAATTTATTTTTACTTTCAGACTACAAAGAGACACCAGGGGAGAAGATTATGCAAGTTCTTTATTTTACACACTGCTGTCTTCCAAAGTGAGTTACCAGAAAGATCTTCACCAAAAATCATGCAATTTAATGCAGATTTTTTGTTGTGGATTTTCTTTTGGATTCTTGCTGATTTGCTATTTAAATTCTCCACAGAAATTCTGCTACATTTGAACAGACTGGGCTTCGTGCAGACGTCTGATTTTTTTCGGGTACATAAAAAATAAATAAATTAAAATGATTTGCATCAGAGTGCTGGATCAGATTTTTATCGCTGTTTGGTCAGAGTGTGAGATTTTACTGCATGCAAAAAAAATAAAAAATACGGACATGTCGATGGCCCATAGTCTAAGTAGGGTACATATTCTGTCCATAAAAAAAACATGGATGGAACATGGATTTAAATAACAGATGTCTAACCGAGACCTCTACCCCACAAAAATTATCTAATAAAAGTGCAGCCCTCACCCTATACATAACAATTAGAGCAAAGCCCCGTCCTGAACATACATTTATGGTTTATAAAGTATTCTTCCTCCCTACACGTTGCATACAGTACATGTAGCATACATTTACAATAAAGCTGCTCCCCAAAAAAATCAAGAGGATACCCCTGAACCATACATACCACAAACAGCCAAGTCCCACCTCCCCCACACATACCACATATAGCCTAGTCCCCCTCCCCCACACATACTACATATAGCCAAGTCCCCCTCCCCCACACATAGTATACATAGCGAAGTCCCCACTCCCCCACATATATTATGCACAGTCAAGTCCCCCCTCCTCCACTCATAGCATGCAGAGCCAAGTTCTCCCTCCCCAACACATAGTATGCACAGTCAAGTCCCCCTCCCCCACACATACCACATATAGCCTAGTCCCCCTCTCCCACACATACTACATATAGCCAAGTCCCCCACACATAGTATACATAGCGAAGTCCCCCTCCCCCACATATAGTATGCACAGTCAAGTCCCTTCCTCCTCCACTCTTAGCATGCAGAGCCAAGTTCTCCCTCCCCAACACATAGTATGCACAGTCAAGTCCCCCCTCCCCCACACATAGTATGCACAGCCAAGTCCCCCCTCCCCCACACATAGTATGCACAGCCAAGTCCCCCCTCCCCCACACATAGTATGCCCAGCCAAGTCCCCCCTCCCCCACACATAGTATGCACAGCCAAGTCCCCCCTCCCCCACACATAGTATGCACAGCCAAGTCCCCCCTCCCCCACACATAGTATGCACAGCCAAGTCCCCCCTCCCCCACACATAGTATGCCCAGCCAAGTCCCCCCTCCCCCACACATAGTATGCACAGCCAAGTCCCCCCTCCCCCACACATAGTATGCACAGCCAAGACCCCCTCCCCCACACATAGTGTGCACAGCCAAGTCCCCCCTCCCCCACACATAGTATGCCCAGCCAAGTCCCCCCTCCCCCACACATAGTATGCACAGCCAAGTCCCCCCTCCCCCACACATAGTATGCCCAGCCAAGTCCCCCCTCCCCCACACATAGTATGCCCAGCCAAGTCCCCCCTCCCCCACACATAGTATGCCCAGCCAAGTCCCCCCTCCCCCACACATAGTATGCACAGCCAAGTCCCACCCTCCCCCACACATAGTATGCACAACAAAGTCCCCCCTCCCCCACACGTATAGACAAATTATCCTCTCTAACACATAGCATATAACCAACCTCCCCCACAATCGATGTATAAAGAGCCACTATTCTATTATACCTAGAATTTCCACATTAAATAAAATAAAAAATGTAAACTGCTTTTCCTACACAATGCTGAAGTTGCAGCATCGTTTTTCCTACTAGTTTAACAGCTCACAGAAGTCTTCTAGTTGCCACCATTAGCAGTAGAAGAGGGAGAAGGTCATGGTTACAATGAGATCTGTGCAGGAGAGTGACACCTCTTTTCTGAAGGTGTCAGTCTGACTAATTCATAGCACCAGCACTGCAAGGGAAGGAGCCAGTCTGCTGATGTGGATACAGATTAGCTAAAGAGTGCATTGCATGCTAGGATAGGAGGGGATTTCCATGCTTGTCAGTGTCGGCCAGCAGCAGGGGCAGGGACCATCGGAGGATTCGCCAATTTCCGGTGGGCCAGTCTGAGCCTGGTCATAGTCATTGGTGGAGAGGGAATATTTCCACCAAGGACAGCCTCTCCTACTGGCCCAAGGCTTTGGAGTTTTTTAAACTTCTTAGGACAAAGACCAGTTTCACACAAACGCAGCGATACTGTAATCCCTTCTCACAAGTGAGTTCCGGCTTGTGCGCAGCCAGCAAAACACGGTTGATCTTCATGGATTCTGCCTCAACAAGCTGGGGAACGGGTATTTTTGGAATGACAGGGTCAGACGCAACGGTTTCCTCACACGCGTCACCTGTCCGATCTGCTCCTGGAAGCTGGGAAGGGAAGATATTGCAAAAGATTCCGGATTCGGCTCATCGAAGACCTTTTGGAAGGCCACCAGGAAGGCCTGCAGGTCCGAGGTGATAGGAGCTCCTTTTTCCCATAGGGGGTTGAGCAATGCTAGGGCATCTCCTGAAGGTATGACATTAGGAATCCCACCTTGACCCGATCGGAAGAAAACTGATGGCCCAAAACTTCATAGTGCTGCATCACTGCTCTAGGAACCCACGGCATTGCTTTGGATCCCCAAAGAACCGTGGTGGATCCGACAAGATGGGTTCCACTCCAGAGGCATAAGATTCAGGTTGAATAGGCACAGCCGTAGGCACTTTAACTTGGGCTGGTGCAACTGACGTCAGGGCTTCCAATCGGGCATCTAATGTCTGCAGATGGAACAAAATTTTCTCCTGGCTTTCTCGCTGGTAGCTCAGCTGCCGATTAAAGCTCCGAGCGCAGGGAGGACTGGGGATCAGCAGGGCCCATGGCCAAGGAAACTGTTATGCATGCAGGTGGCGCACGTGGTTCGCGGACCCAATGTGCCAGGGGCCTGGCTTACCTAGGAGGGGCATAGCTAAGCAGCTACCAGGTGTTCACTGGAGCTCCTGATGGTGGAGTCAGGCTTGGCTGCAGGTCGCCACCAGCTACCAATCCTAGGTAGTTCCCGATATTTCAGCTGCTGACCGCAGGGGTCAGATACGCAGACACGGATAGGACTAGGGCTCCGTTCAGACTAAGAGGTTCTGGATCCTTTGTAGAATGGTTACTGACATAGACTCTGGCTCCATTCAGACTACTAAGTTCAGGATCCACTGCAGAACATTTACTGACATGGACTCTTAAAGAGGGCTGATTCAAAGGCTGTTAGGATAGTCTGGAGACCCGGAATATTCAGATAGGCGCACATTCAGACATACGGGTCTCGAATACTGATTCAGGGACTGGCCGCACACAAACCGGGAGACGAGGTTCATGCACTGGCCGCACAAGGACCAGGGACTTTGTGTTCAGGGCACTGGCCACACCAGGACCAGGGAACCTCACAACTCATTAGTAGACCACCACACTACCTAATGATTCACTGTTGCTTGGCAGGTCCCTATTGGGGAAGGTGCCTTTTAAACAAGATGCTTCCCAGCTATTGGTTGGGAGCCTTCTTGCAGGTGCACTATAATACTAAGTGCCTCCCAGCTATTGGCTGGGGGCATTTAACTATGTGCGTACAGTGCCCCTTTAAGAGCAGGGGAGAGCGCCCACTAGGTGTGTCGCCAGGACTCAGAACCAAAAAGGAAACAGGGAGCATGCCGAGGACCACGTCGTGCGGCCGGGGCGGTGAGCGTGCCGGCATCCCTGCATGGAGGGTGAAGGGGAACCATGCAGGGGCGCCGACAATAGCGTTACACCGATTTTGATTCGATGGGCTGGAGGTAGTGCCCAGGGATTAATAAGGAACTAAATCAGAATTTAAAAAAGGGAATAGTTCACTTTTGAGATATCTGCACCTCCTGAGCCACCTGAGCTGCTCAGTGGTTAGCACTGTTGCTTTGTAGCGCTGAAGTCCTGGGTTCAAATCCCACCGAGGACAACATCTGCAAGGAGTTTGTATGTTCTCCCTGTGTTTGTGTGGGTTTTCTCCAGTTTCCTCCCACATGCCAAAGACATACAGATAGGGAATTTAGATTGTGAGCCCTGATGGGGACAGTGATGAAAATGCCTGTAAAGTGCTGTGGAAAAAGATGGCGCTACATAAGCAAAGCATAATGATAAAATAATAATAATAAAGTGATATTGGAAATGAGGAATAAGTCTAAGCAAATAAATTTGAGTTTGTAATGACAAAAATCAAAACTTTTCAATGTATTCATTTTTTGTTTCCTGTGTGACACCTTTGGCATCCTAAGTTAGCACAGATTACTGTAAATTCCCAATACCCACAGTTTTAAGCGTGCCCTAAAAATGCACTTCTTTAGACTGGCCTCCCGCCTCACCTCACTTATGTAATTATTCCAGTTTTACCCTTCGAAAATTCTCTTTCAATCTGGTCTCTCGTAGCATCTGTTTACATAGCCTTCATACACTTAAAAAAGTTGACCACTACTTAGACAACTCCTTCTCATACCCCACGCTTGGCCACAATAAAATAAAAAGCTTTTACTCACCTCCCATGCCGGTGTCATTCTTGCAGTGTGGGCACTCGCTCTCCCCGGGGCTCCCGTTCTGTTGTTGTGACACATGAAGTCAGACAAGGCAGAGATCAGCTGTAGCCCAGACTTCCTCTTCATGTTCAATTTGTTAGAAGATGGGGGCAGTGACGCCAGTGTTGATTGGGCGCCAGGCTCACGTGTCAAAACAACAGCACGGGAGCCCTGGGGAGAGCAAGTGCCGACACCGCGGGAACGGCGCCAGCACGGGAGGTGAGTAGAACCTTTCTTATTTTATAGGGACCAAACATTTAGATCAATAAGGGTTTGTTCAAGTAGTGGACATCCCCTTTAACCCTTTTACCCCCGAGGTAATTACTCTGGAACGCTTCAACGGATCCCCCTGATTCTGAGACTGTTTTTTCGTGACATATTGTACTTCATGATAGTGGTAAAATTTCTTCGATATCACTTGTGTTTATTTGTGAAAAAATCAGAAATTAGGCGAAAATTTAGGAAATTTTGCAATTTTCAAAATTTTCATTTTTATGCCCTTAAATCAGAGAGATATGTTACACAAAATAGTTAATACATATCATTACCACATGTCTACTTTACATCAGCACAATTTTGGAACCAAAATGTTTTTTTAGTAGGGAGCTACAAGGGTTAAAAGTTGACCAGCGATTTCTCATTTTTACAATAAAATTTACAAAACCATTTTTTAGAGACATCACATTTGACGTGACTTTGAGGGGTCTTTATGACAGAAAATACCCAAAAGTGACACCATTCTAAAAACTGCACCCCTCAAGGTGATCAAAACCACATTCAAGAAGTTTATTAACCCTTCAGGTGCTTTACAGGAATTTTTGGAATATGGAAGAAAAAAATTAACATTTAACTTTTTTCACAAAAATGTTACTTTAGACCCATTTTTTTTATTTTTGCAGGGGTGATAGGAAAAAATGCACCCCAAAATTTGTTGTGCAATTTCCCCTGAGCATGCAAATACCCCATATGTGAGGAGAAACCACTATTTGGGCGCACAGCAGGGTTCGGAAGTGAAGGAGCGCCATTTGACTTTTTGTATATAAAATTTGCTTGAATAATTAGCGGACACCATGTTGCGTTTGGGGAGCCCCTGATGTGCCTAGACAGTGGAAACCCCCCACAAGTGACACCATTTTGGAAACTAGACCCCTCAAGGAACTTATCTAGGTGTGTGGTGAGCACCTTGAACCCCCAGGTGCTTCACAGAATTTTAAAACATTGAGCCGTAAAAATACAATTTTCACATTTTTCCAACAAAAATGTTTTTCAGCCCCCAATTTTGCATTTTCAAAGGGTAACTGGAGAAATTGCACCATGCAATTTGTTGTGCAATTTCTCCTGAGTCAGCCAATACCCCATATGTGGGTGAAAACCACTGTTTGGGCGCACGACAGGGTTCAGAAGGGAAGGAGCGCCATTTGACTTTTTGAATGTAAAATTTGCGTGAATAATTAGCGGACGCCATGTTGCGTTTGGGGAGCCCCTGATGTGCCTAAACAGTGGAAACCCCCCACCAGTGACCCCATTTTAGAAACTAGACCCTTAGGGACCTTATCTAGATGTTTGGTGAGCACCCTGAACCCCCAGGTGCTTCACAGAAGTTTATAACATTGAACCGTAAAAATAAAATTTTAAAATTTTTTCAACAAAAATGTTTTTCAGCCCCCAATTTTGCATTTTCATAAGGGTAACAGGAGAAATTTCACCATGCAATTTGTTGTGCAATTTCTTCTGAGTAAGCCAATACCCCATATGTGGGGGAAAACCACTGTTTGGGCGCACAGCCGGGTTCGGAAGGGAAGGAGTGCCATTTGACTTTTGGAATGTAAAATTTGCTTGAATAATTAGCGGACGCCATGTTGCGTTTGGGGAGTCCCTGATGTGCCTAAATAGTGGAAACCCCCCCCCCCCAGTGACTCCATTTTGGAAACTACACCCCTCCAGGATTTTATCAAGGTGTATAGTGAGCATTTTGAACCCAGAGGTACGACACAGAATTTGATAACATTATGTCATCATATTGAATAAGTTGTCATTAGTCTTGAGTGCAAGTGCTCGCTATTTGAGTTTGCATTGGGTACTCGGCTATGCACCAAGTATCGCGGGTGCTCAAGTGACATGCTCGAGTCCCCGCCCCGCATGTTTCACGGTTATTAGACACCCAAAAAAAAACATGCGGGGATCGCTCATGCATGGCAGGCAATCCCTGCGAGGTTTTTTTGGCTGTATAACAGCTGCAAAACATTTGGAGTGGAGACTCGAGCATGTCACTCGAGCACCCGTTATACTTGGTGCATACTGGGGCACCCGATGCAAACTCAAGTAGCGAGAACTTGCGCTCAACATTAGTCGGCATATCGTCGTTATTTTTTTTTCTTTACTTCTGAAAAAATCCCAATCCCAGCCCTAACCTTAGCCCAACCTTAACCCTAGCCCAACCCTTGCCCAACTCTAACCCTAGCCTAATCCTAACCTTAGCCTAACCCTAGCCCAACCTTAACCCTAGCACAACCCTAACCCTACCCCAACCCTTGCCCAACTCTAACCCTAGCCTAACCCTAACCCTATCCTTAGCCTAACCCTAGTCTAACCCTAGCACAACCCTAACCCTAACCCAACCCTAACCCTAGCCCAACCCTAACCCTAGCACAACTCTAACCCTAGCATAACCCTAACCCTAGCCCAACCCTAGCACAACCTAACCCTAACCCTAGCACAACCCTAACCCTAGCACAACCCTAACCCTAATCCTAGCACAACCCTAACCCTAGCTCAACCCTAAAGTTTATTTTTTTACGCTGTTCCTCGTGCGGTATAAGAGATTGGACGTCTTTATTCTTCGGGTCGGTGCAATTACAGTGATGCCAGATTCATATTGGGTTTTTATGATTGACAGCAGTCACACACTAAAAAATTTTTTTTTGCAAAGACTAGTTTTTGCATCGCCATATTTTGAGAGCTATAATTTTTCCAAATTTCAGCCGACAGAGTCATATGACAGCTTGTTTTTTGCGGGACAAGTTTTTTGATCACTTTCTATTCTGATTTTAGAAGGCAGAATAAACAAAAAACAACAATTCAGGAATTGTTTTTTTTTTTTTTTATGCCGTTCTGCATATGGTAAAATTGATAAGGTAGCTTTATTCTTCGGGACAGTTTACAGCGGTACCACATTTATATATATTTTTTTATATTTTGGCGCTTTTACACAATAAATACTATTTTATTGAAAAAAGAATTGTTTTTGCATTGCTTTATAACTTTTTTATTTTTCAGCCATTGGAGCTGTATGGCGAGTTGCTTTTTGCGGGACAAGATGTCGTTTTCAGCTGTACCATTTTTATTTACATTCGTCTTTTTGATCGCGTTTTATTCCATTTTTTTTGGCGGTATGATGATAAAACATCGTTTTATGTTTTTTTTTAGCGTGTTCACTAAAGGGGTTAACTAGCAGGACAGTTTTTTTAGGTCAGGTCGTTCCGGACGTGGCAATACCAAATATGTGTACTTTTATTGGTTTATATTTTTTTTTACAAGATTATTTATTTATGGGTACAATATATATACAGTGGTGGCCAAAAGTATTGGCACCCCTGCAATTCTGTCAGATAATACTCAGTTTCTTCCTGAAAATGATTGCAATCACAAATTCTTTGGTATAATTATCTTCATTTAATTTGTCTTCAATGAAAAAAACACAAAAAGAATTGTCCTAAAGCCAAATTGGATACAATTCCACACCAAACCTAAAAAAGGGGGTGGACAAAAGTATTGGCACTGTTTGAAAAATCATGTGATGCTTCTCTAATTCGTGTAATTAACAGCACCTGTAACTTACCTGTGGCACCTAACAGGTGTTGGCAATAACTAAATCACACTTGCAGCCAGTTAACATGGATTAAAATTGACTCAACCTCTGTCCTGTGTCCTTGTGTGTACCACATTGAGCATGGAGAAAAGAAAGAAGACCAAAGAACTGTCTGAGGACTTGAGAAACCAAATTGTGAGGAAGCATGAGCAATCTCAAGGCTACACGTCCATCTCCAAAGACCTGAATGTTACTGTGTCTTCCGTGCGCAGTGTCATCAAGAAGTTTAAAGCCTATGGCACTGTGGCTAACCTCCCTAGATGTGGACGGAAAAGAAAAATTGACGAGAGATTTCAACGCAACATTGTGCGGATGGTGGATAAAGAACCTCGACTAACATCCAAACAAGTTCAAGCTGCCCTGCAGTCCGAGGGTACAACAGTGTCAACCCGTACTATCCGTCGGCGTCTGAATGAAAAGGGACTGTATGGTAGGATACCCAGGAAGACCCCACTTCTTACCCCGAGACATAAAAAGCCAGGCTGGAGTTTGCCAAAACTTACCTGAGAAAGCCTAAAACGTTTTGGAAGAATGTTCTCTGGTCAGATGAGACAAAAGTAGAGCATTTTTGGAAAAAACATCAACATAGAGTGTACAGGAAAAAAAAAAGAGGCATTCACAGAAAAGAACAAAGTGAGGAAGGCAAAATCATAGAGAAAGATGAGGATAAAGCTAATCTATTAAATAATTTTTTTTCGACAACTTTCACAAAGGAAATCGAACTAACAGGAGAAATGAGAAGTGACCAGCTTAATCCTCCACTAAGTATGACTAATCTAACCCAAGCTGGGGTACAGAAACGCCTCAGTAACATTAAAATAAACAAATCA